>NC_135235.1:510253927-510865927 GCF_051348905.1 Ranitomeya variabilis
TAGAATAACTGCACCGATTTTCATGGATAAGAGAAAATCAGTCGTGTGACCCGAGGCTTAGGGTAATTTATCAAGATCATATTAGTGGAAAACCCCTTTAAGAATACACCTTTAATTGAACCACTAGTTTAAATGTGCTTCCCACTGATGATTTCTATACACATGATATAATGATGACATTTCTGCAAATAATTTGTTAGTCCTAATTGTACATGATATAACCTTATATTCTCAGTTCAGATAAAAAGCAAGATTAAAATTCTGCGGTCAGTGGGCACTGCATGGTGAGAAATCACATACGGTAACTGTTACACTAGCAATGGCCCTCTGTGAGGTATGGTACGTTTACTGCAAACTTTGAAAAAGCTCCCAACACACGCAGAAAGGGTAAGTTCACACAGGACGTTTTTGCTGCAGATTTTTATGCTAATTTTCAGCTGCTTTTTACAGTTCCAGCAAAGCCTATGAGATTTCAGAAATCTCATGCACACACATTGGTTTTTTGTTTGATCAGTATTTTGTGCTTTCCTGCTTTTTTTTTTTGGACATAGAGCATGTCACTTCTTTCAGCAATTTTGCTGCGTTTTTCACCCATTGACTTGAATGGGTGTTGAAAAAAACGCAGCAAAAACGCAGGTTTCATTAATTGCTGCGTTTTTGCTGCTGAAAATCCAAGGACTTTAGCCTGGACAAAAAGAAAAAAAAAAAACGCACAAAAAAAGCACCACGTACGCAACAAAAAACGCACCTAAACCTAAACTGTAAAAATTGGTGAATGAATGGACTGCAGGGGAATGTACTGTAGTTACATCGAGTCGCGGTGATGCACCCTCTGCTGGATGAACTCATATGAACTCGAGCTGGGAACTTTTCAGAATATTTTCCCACGCTCGAGTTCATATGAGTTCATCCATCAGAGGGCGCATCACCGCGACTCGAGGTAACTACAGGACATTCCCCTGCATTCCATTCATTCACCAAGTTTTACAGTCAGGAGCACAGCTGCATTAGCAGAGCTCCTGGGTGTAAAATGATTTAACCCCTTCAGATGGATTTACAGCGTGGGACAAGACTGTAACGACGGAAGGTATGGAATATTGTTGTTTGGTTTTTTTAACTTTATTTTAGGTGACAAGGGTCTTCAGGTGGATTAAGAGTATAATAAAATATTAAAACACCATGTGTCTTTATTTCATTAAAATACTTTTTAATAATGTGTGTGTGTTTTATTAACCATTTCGTACTATTGGATTAATAATGGATAGGTGTCATAATTGACGCCTCTCCATTATTAACCTGGTTTAATGTCACCTTACAATAACAAGGTGACATTAACCCTTCATTACCCCATATCCCACCTTTACACGGGAGTGGGAAGAGAGTGGCTAAGTGCCAGAATAGGCGCCTCTTCCAGATGTGCCTTTTCTGGGGTGGCTGGGGGCAGATGTTTGTAGCCAGGGGGGCCAATAATCATGGTCCCTCTCTAGGCTATTAATATCTGCCCTCTGTCACTGGCTTTCCCACTCTGGCGGAGAAAATTGCGCGGGAGCCCACGACAATTTTTTCCGGGATTTAACCCTTTAATTTAATAGCTAGAGACCCCAAATTTTACACAGAGACACTTGTTACATTAGTAAAGAGGAATATGTAATAAAAGGGATATGAGATGGTTTACTGTATGTAAACCATGTCTCATATCCTGTCGGGTTTGTGAAGGAGATAGGAAAAGCCGGCAATTGAATTAGCGGCTTTTCTGCTATCTAGCGCTATATGAAATATATATATATATATATATATATATATATATATATACCCATTCTATGGGTACACTGTTATTCTACCTATTCTATTCTGTCAGTGTGATTTTACTGTACACCGCACTGAATTACCGGCTTTTCTAGAGAACACCGCTGCGTATTTCTCACAAGTCACATGGTCCGTGTGTAATCCGTATTTTTATCACCCCCATAGACTTTCACTGGCGGATTTTTTGCGAAATACGCTGACAAACGCAGCATGCTGCGATTTTCTACGGCCGTACAAGACCATATAATACGGATCTGTAAAATACGGCAGATAGGAGCTGCCCCATAGAAAATCATTGTACCGTATGCAATCCGTATTTTCTACGCCTCTCATACATCCGTAAAACACGCCAGTGTGACACCGGCCTTAGGCCATATTCATATGTTCAGTATTTGGTCAGTATTTTACCTCAGTATTTCTCAGCCAAAACCAGGAGTGGGTAATAAATACAGAAGTGGTGACGTGGTTCTATTATACTTTCCCTCTGACTTTTGGCTTACAAATACGGAGGTAAAAAACTCACCGAACACTCAATGTGTGCACGTGGCCTTATTTTTTGGGGCGTGTTTAGTTTTCCTTTACGCCACGTTCACTATTTTACCTCAGTATCTGTAAGACAAACTCAGGAGTGGGTGATAAATACAGCAGTGGTGACGTGTTTCTATTATACTTGTCTTCCTCTCCTGGTTTTGACTTATAGTGAGGTAAAATACTGACCAAATACTGACTCTGTGAATGTGGGCTAATGGAGTCTGTGGGGTTTTCATCATGCTGTCCATCATCTTATGGGTGGAATCTGTCTCCCTGGTTTGTAAAATATTCAACATTCTGGCTTTCTTTAAATATTAAAGGATTCTGCATGACGGGCCATTAATTATTTATCATTTTTATTATTATGCATTGTTTATATAGCACTATCATATTCTGCAGCGCTTTACAGACCTTATCATCACTGTCCCCAATGGGGCTCACAGTCTAATTTCCTATCAGTCTTTTTAGTGTGGGAGGAAACCGGAGTGCCAGGAGGAAACCCACGCAAACACAGGGAGAACATACAAACTCCTTGCAGATGTTGTCCTTGGTGGGAGTTGAACGCAGGAACCCAGTGCTGCAAGGAACAGTGTTAACCACTGAGCCACCATGCCACCCAATGAGTTGTGGGGGTTCAATCTCTGGAATGAACAGAGTTATGGGGTCTCAGTGCTCCCATGGGACGAGCTGCAGAGCTGCCAGCACAGGAAGCCACCGTGCCCAGGTAAACAACGGAGACATGGCGGCTTCAGTGGGAGCGCGGCCTGACAAAGGTCACATAGCAGCGCCTTTCCTCAGGATAGTCCATCCATATTGCCCAGGTCCCATTCTTTGATCCTACTGTCCGACATCAGAGATGGGGTCCGCACTTTAGGCCATAACCACACAGTTACCAAGGCAACCACGTGACTTACAAAAGTTTCTCCGGCACAGTTCCTATTGTGATTAATGGGAACTATAGGTAACAGACTTCTGCAGTGGTACTGTTGCCATGACAACGTGCCTCGTATGTCTCCTGCTGTCACTCACTCCAAACTTTGGACACACTATACAAAAAAAACATGAAATGATGCTGATGTAGGAGAACACAGTCAGTGATGCTTTACATGTGGGAGCCCGCCATAAAGCTACATTACAACAGGTGGGAAATGACAACAGAAAACATAAACCTGGACATGTGCACAAGGACCTACAGCAATCCCCTCCCCCAGGAGCTGAACATTGAACATCTAGTGTAGGCCAAGAGAGAAAGGGCGTCTTACCCTTAGGAACCAATCAGCTTCGTGCTTTCAATTTCTAATACAGGTTACAAAATAGAAGCGATGATTTCATTGGTCAATTGGAAAGCTCCGTCCAATTGTTGTAACTAACACCCGAGAGCCGCGTTCTATATAAAGCCATATGCACACACGCCACATATAACGGCCCACGCCGCAGCCTGCACACCACGTACACGGATATACGGGCTGCAGCAGCAGGTGCCGTACACAACACTCGGCGCCCAGACACTCCCGCTCCGGGCAGCAGTAACTCACGCGTTGCCCACGTAGATCCGGGGGAAGACCTCGTTGAAATGCTGGGAGGGGAGGCTGTAGATGCCGCCATCGTTAGCCAGGAGCTCATTGAGAGCTTGCACCGAGATCTCATAGTCCGACATACCCGCGGCCCGTGACCCGCCCTAAGCACGACACCCGAGCCGGGCGGCCTGCTGCCTGTGACCCGCCCTCCTCGTCCTCGCCGGTGGTAGGCGGACTCCCGGGATGGCAGCGGCGCAGCTAATGCCAGGAGCAGCGCGGTGTGCGCCCGCCGTCATGTGTCTGCCGTGCATCCGCACAGTGACCTCTGCTGCCCTCTGCATCCGGCCACAAGGTCGCCGGGGGGCCACTCACCGGGCACAGTGGGCTGGGGCAGCGCCTGCCGGTACTGGGACACATTGGTGGACCCCCAAAAGCATACTAGGGTCTGCTCACACCTAAGCTGGGGGTAACAGCGGTGCGGTGGGTGCTAGCACGTCCACTGGTGGTACCTGATGGACCCCCACCAAGACTGAGATAAGGTATTTTGGTGCCCTAGGCAGATAAAGCCCCTACCCCGATGAATCCTCAGCACCAAAGGGTCAAGGGACCCCTAAAGAGACACACACACACACACACACACACACACACACACACACACACACACACACACACACACACACACACACACCCCCCCCCCTTTATCCACCCAGAAAGTAGTAAAAGTGACGTACCCCCCTATGAGGTTTCATTGTTTGTGGACCATTTACACAATACAAAGGATAAATAGCGATATTCACCCCTGACTTCTTATATTTTAGATGTCGGACACAAAGATTGCGGTGGGGTGAGCGTATTTCAGATCTACCCACTGTTATCTTTGGAGCAAACAGTGTTCTGCTGCCCCCTTTCGTCCGCGCAGTTGCATGATTGACCAACGATTAGCGGAGGATGCCGCTGGGTGTTTCCACTAATTGGCCGGTTATCAGGAAACTAACAGTGAGCATGTGGCATATACACCTCTGATTCCAACGCATGGGATATATGTATATACCCCCAATACAGTCACTGCAAACTCCAGGATGACCCAGGAAACATTATTAGCTGCCACCACCAGTCGTTTTACAGGCTAACTGGACGCCTGATTTCTGGTAGCTTATATGGCTTTGGGGCGCGGTTTACAGAACAAAAGGAACAGTACTGTTAAATTTTACATTTAACCCCTTTCTGTCATGTGTCGTAATAGCACGTCCCTGTGCCCCGGGGATTATTGACCAGGGACGGATTATTACATCATCGCGATTGCCCATGCACATGGGTTGTGCGCAGGCGATCGCCACCAGGTGTCAGCTGATTCTGAGAGCTGATACTAAGTGCCGTTAGCGGTCATGCACCGTTTCTGGTACTTTAACCCCCTAAATGCTGCGGGAGGACAGCTCCTCTGCCCTTGGATCGGAAACCTAGTGACGTGACGCTGAGTCCCAATCATTGCCATTGTGATTCAATGTCATCATGATGACATCCGGGTCACCAGAGCTAGGAAAGTTGCTTGACCATGTGCAGTGCATCATCAGCAACTTTCTCTGTAAGTGCAGAGCTGACAGTTTGTACAGCATGGGGTTGCTGCTGCATCCCCCTGCTGTACAAGCGTTCGGCCTGCGAAAAATGATTGTCCCATAGTGGGACAAAGTAAAAAGGATAAAAAAAGTTTTAAAATAATTGTAAAAATATTTAAAAAAGGTAAAATAATAAAAAATCAAAAGATATTATACCCATAAATAATTAGTTGTATGAAAAAAATATAAACAATAAAAGTACACATATTTGGTATCGCCGCTTCTGCAATGAGCCGACCCATAAAACTGTCACACTAGTTAACCCCTTTATTGAACACCATAAAAAATAAAAGGCAAAAAACAATGCTTTATCATCATACGGCCAAACAAAAAGAGGAATAAAACGCAATCAAAAGGAAGGATATAAATAAGCTTGGTAGAGCTGAAAATGTCATCTTGTCCCTCAAAAAACGAGCCTCCATACAGATCCATCAGCGGGAAAATAAAAAAGTTATAGCTGTCAGAATAAAGGGTTGCAAAAATAATTATTTTTTCTATAAAATAGTTTTTATTGTGTAAAAGTGGCAAAACATTAAAAAAACGATATAAATGTGGTATCGCTGTAATCGTATTGACGCGAAGAATAAAACTGCCTTATCAATTTTACCACACGCGGAATGGCATAAACCCACCCAAACAAAATTCCTGAATTGCTGTTTTTTGTTAATTCTGCCTTCCAAACATAAGAATAGAAAGCGATCAAAAAATGTTGTGTGCCCGAAAATGGTACCAATAAAAACATCAACTTGTCCTGCAAAAAGCAAGCCCTCACATGACTGTTGGCCAAAATATGGAAAACTCATAGCTCTCAAAATGTGGTGATGGAAAAACTATTTGTTGCAATAAAAAGCGTCTTTTAGTGTGTGACAGCTGCCAAACATAAAAACCCGATATAAATCTGGTATCGCTGTAATTGCACTGACCCGAAGAATAAAGTCGCCTAGTCACTTATACTGTACAAGGAGCAGCGTAAAAAATAAATAAAACCAATTCTTCACATGCTGTTGATTTTTTTATTCTGCCTCCCAAAGATCCCAGTAAGGCTCGGCGCACATTTATCCCACGCACTGTGCTGTGCTTGCATCGGGGTTTCAGTGTAAATCTCTGAAATATGTGATTCAGATGGAACCTCTGGCAGAAGATTCCCTATAATGAGGCAGATGGAGACACTTTGGACACCATAGGACCTGTGATCCGGCGGTGTCTGTCCTTTTAGGACTGCATAAAAGTGCCATCGGCCACAGTTTTGTGCACTTCTGAAATAAGGACACTGCTGAACAGAGGCAGACGGAGTCCAGAATAACTCTGCTGACTCATTATAGTGAATGGATCCCTTGGGGGTTTCATCTGTTACGTCACTCAGATTTAGATGGAAACCCCTAAGTAAGTGGTCAGAGTAGAGCACCGAATAAATAAATGTGATCCCCAACATTATGTAAAATGTTACCAATAAAAGCTTCAACTCAATCCACAAAAAAGCAAGTTCCCACTCAGGTCCGTTATCTGTTAACGGAAATATAAGGGGCTTCCACGTTACTGATAGTACAAATGCTCTGGAAAAGCGAAATGGTTCCTCAACCGACAAAAGAAATTCAGTAAATTCTGCACTCTGAAATCCAAATGCCCCCTCCCTTCTGAGTCCCGCAGTGTGAATAAACCACATACACTGTGTGCAGAATTATTAGGCAAGTTGTATTTTGATCACATGATACTTTTTATACATGTTGTCCTACTCCAAGCTGTTCAGGCTTGAGAGCCAACTACAAATTAAGTAAATCAGGTGATGTGCATCACTGTAATGAAGAGGGGTGTTGTCTAATGACATCAAAACCTATATAAGGGTATGTGCACACGTTGCGGATTCTCTGCGGATCCGCAGCATTTTTTGCAGTGCAGAAACACTGCAGATCCGCAATTGATTTACAGTACAATGTAAATCAATGAGAAAAAAAAATGCTGTGCACACTTAGCGGAAAATCCGCTGCGGAAACGCTGCGGTTTAAAAGAAGTAGCATGTCACTTCTTTTTTGTGAATCTGCAGCATTTTTGTACCCATTCCATTATAGAAAACCGCAGGGGTAAAAAACGCAGCAAATCCGCAAGAAAACCGCAGCAAAAACGCACAAAAAAACGCAGGTGCGTTTTCTGCCAGGAGAGACAGAATCCACACCAGAAATTCCTAAGCCTAATCCGCAACGTGTGCACATAGCCTAAGGTGTGTTTAATTATTAGGCAACTTCCTTTCCTTTGGCAAAATGGGTCCAGAAGAGAGATTTAATGGGCTCTGAAAAGTAAAAAATTGTGAGATGTCTTGCAGAGGGATGCAGCAGTCTTGAAATTGCCAAACCTTTGAAGCGTGATCACCGAGCAATCAAGCATTTCATGGCAAATAGCCAACAGGGTCGCAAGAAGCGTGTTGGCCAAAAAAGGCGCAAAATAACTGCCCATGAATTGAGGAAAATCAAGCGTGAAGCTGCCAAGATGCCATTTGCCACCAGTTGTGCCATATTTGAGAGCTGCAACGTTACTAGAGTAACAAAAAGCACAAGGTGTGCGATACTGAGGGACATGGCCAAGGTAAGGAAGGCTGAAGAACAACCACCTTTGTACAAGAAACATAGGATAAAATGTCAAGACTGGGCCAAGAAATATCTTAAGACTGACCTTTCAAAGGTTTTATGGACTGATGAAATGAGAGTGACTCTTGATGGGCCAGAGGCTGGATCAGTAAAGGGCAGAGAGCTCCACTCCGACTCAGACGCCAGCAAGGTGGAGGTGGGGTACTGGTATCATCAAAGATGAACTTGTGGGACCTTTTCGGGTTGAGGATAAAGTGAAGCTCAACTCCCAGACCTACTGCCAGTCTCTGGAAGACAACTTCTTCTAGCAGTGGTACAGCAAAAACTCGGTATCGTTCAAGAAAAACATGATTTTCATGCAGGACAATGCTCCATCACATGCCTCCAACTACTCCACAGCGTGGCTGGCCAGTAAAGGTCTCAAAGAAGAAAAAATAATGACATGGCCCCCTTGTTCACCTGATCTGAACCCCATAGAGAACCTGAGGTCCCTCATAAAATGTGAGATCTACAGGAAGGGAAAACAGTACACCTCTCGGAACAGTGTCTGGGAGGCTGTGGTGGCTGCTGCACGCAATGTTGATCGTAAACAGATCAAGTAACTGACAGAATCTATGGATGGAAGGCTGCTGAGTGTCATCATAAAGAAAGGTGGCTATATTGGTCAGTCATTTTGGGGGGTTTGTTTTTGAATGTGAGAAATGTTTATTTCTATATTTTGTGCAGTTATATTGGTTTACCTGGTGAAAATAAACAAGTGAGATGGGAATATATTTGGTTTTTATTAAGTTGCCTAATACTTCTGCACAGTAATAGTTACCTGCACAAACCGATATCCTCCTAAGATAGCCAAATCTAAAAAAAACCACTCCAACTTCCAAAAATATTAAGCTTTGATATTTATGAGTCTTTTGGGTTGATTGAGAATATAGTTGTTGATCAATAATAAAAATAATCCTCTAAAATACAACTTGCCTAATAATTCTGCACACAGTGTATAGCGTCCACGTATGACATTTCTGAAGCGAGATCCCGCCTAACTTACGGGTTCATGCCTCCAGATGCATGGGCTGGGCATAACGTACTGGGTATTGCAACATACTGTTGACTGCAACGTACTGGTCACTACAGCGTGCTGGTTACTACAATGACAGTTTGCAATTTTCACTCGGCAACATTCATTGCTGCTTGTTTCTGTAAAATACCCATTGAGTCAAAATCGGTACTACGCCGTACATAAATTCCCAAAGGGGTATAATTTCCAAAATGGGGTCACTTGAGGGGTTCTGTATATGGAGTCTGCAAACTGTTCTAGGAAAATCTGTACCCCATTAGGCAAATAGCGCTCCACTTCTCCCGAGTCTCTCTTTGTGGCTAAGTAGTACTGTACAGCCACATAAGGGGTATTGCCACGTTCAGTCGAAATTGTGGGACAAATTTTGGTAGCATTTTTACCCACTTGTGTGAAAATTTAAAATCTTTGGCTAAAACAAAATTTTGGTGGTAAAAATATAGTTATTTTTTCTTCACTGCCAAATTGTATAAAATTGTAACATACCCGAGGTGTCAATATGATCACTGCACCCCCAGATGAATTCATTGAGAGATGTAGTTTGTAAAATGGGGTCACTTATGGGGGTTCTGCTGTTCTGGCACCTCATATGCTGTCCCAGTGGATCATCGCACCTACAAACCATAACAGTAAAATCTGGCTCACCTTCACCTTCTGAGCTTTGCACTGTGCCTGAAAAATATTTTCCAATTAAATGTAGGGTATTGGCACGCTCAGAAAAAAAGGACCTCAGTTGTAAAAAAAATCCTATTAGCCCTTAGAAAAATTAAAAACTCGAGGCTAAAACAACGTTTTAGTGGTAAAAATGTAATTTATTCTTTCTTCACCTCTCAATGGTATAAAATTCTCTGAGGCAAACATGGTGTCAATATGATCACTGCACCCCTAGATTAATTCATTGGGGAGTGTAGTTTGTAAAATGAGTTCATATCAGGGGTTCTGCCAATGTGACATGGCACCCTCAAACCATTCCAACAAAATCTGAACTCCAATATGCATTTTCCCTTCCGAGCTTTGACCTGTGCCTCAAAAGTAGTATTCACCCCATATGTGGAGAAATTGCAGTACAAATTGAAAGGTGCAATTTTTCCTGTTACCCGTATGAAAATACAAAATTTGGGGCTAAAATAACATTTTTGTGAGGAAAATGTGATTTTATTATTTTCACGGCTCCTGTTAGGGAACAGGATTCATGCATACACAATATGTATTGTTCTACAGGAACCAAGATTATAATTCAGCTTGACCTTTTATCAGCACCTGAGTTAGCCCCTACTGTGCCCCTATTTCATGCTGCCCCCTCTACATATCCATTTTGTGCCTCTTCACACTATGCCCTCATGCTGACCACCATGTTGTCCTCTCATATTGTATGTGCCCTTCACACTGTTCCCATACACGGTATGATGGTGACCACAGTGTGATATCCACAACATTTCCTCAATATACACTATGATGACCACCACAGCCCCACAATATACATTATGATGTTCCCCACAGCCCCTCTATACAGTATAATGTCCACCACAGCCCGCTATAAAGTATGATTTCCCTATACAATGATGCCTCTCAACATATCCTATATAGTATGATGTCCCTCACAGCTCCCAGTATAATGTACCCCACAGTCTCCGATATAAAGTGATGTCCACCACAGCCCCACAATATACAGGATCATGTCCCCCACAGCCCCTCTATACAGTATAATGTCCACCACAGCCCCCTGTAAAGTAGGATTTCCATCCCATAGCCCCCTATACAATGTGGCCACCAGCATATCCTATATAGTATGATGTCCCTCACAGCTCCCAGTATAATGTCTCCCACAGCTTCCAGTGTAATGTTCCCCAAAGACATTGTGAATTCTCTGCACGATGTGGGCAGCAGATGGATGCATCCGCTGCCCATTCTGCAGTCTGGGGAGGAGGGGGCGGAGTTTCGGCCGCACATGCGCGGTCGAAAATGGCGGACCCATCGCACAAACAAAGTTACATTGAACTTTTTTTGTGACGACGGTCCGCCAATTACCGACGCATCCAGTGCACGACGTATGGAGTGTGTGTCCATACGTCGCGATACGTCGGTAATACAAGTCTATGTGCAAAAAACGCATCCTGCGGGCAACTTTGCAAGATGCGTTTTTTGCACAGAACGACACATTGCAACGTCTTCAAAAAGACGGAAGTGTGAAAGTAGCCTTACTGTACAGCAGTGGACGCTGGATTGCGTGATGACGTCACTGTATCACGCCTTACCACTTCCCCTGCGTGTGTAGACTCCCAACAGGGTACAGGCTGGAAGTGGCCTGCATTTTGCTGCAATTCCCGACAGGGCAGGGACCTAATTACAGATTAGTCCTGGGTCCTGTCCTGGGTGGCGCTAACAGCAATTGCATTTGTGTCTTGGAGTGAATACAATTGAGTGCAGGGAGGGAACGATGGCCAGAGCGCAGACAGAGAGAGGGATGAGCGGTGTCAGTGTCTGAAACTACTCCCCTGTGTGCCCAAATGTGCAGAAAATGGTATCTGTGTCATCCGTGTGTCCATGTTATCTGTAACTTCCGTAACGGAAATCCCAGGTCGCTGATTGGTCGAGGCCCGCCGGGCGCGACCAATCAGTGTCAGTTCCCGCACCAGGACGTACTGTGTCTGTCATGCCTTTAACCCCTTAACGACCGCCGATACGCCTTTTAACGGCGGCAGTTAAGGGTACTTAAACCACAGCGCCGTTAATTAACGGCGCTGTGGAAAAAGTGAATAGCGCCTCCAGAGTCGGATTTTCTCTGGGGTCTCAGTTGCCAGGGGTAGCCGAGACCCCAGAGAACATGATTCGGGGGGATTTTACCGACCCCGAGTTGCGATCGCCGGTAATTAAACGTTTACTGGCGGTCGCAACAAAAAAAACCCGCGATTTGCCATTTAATTTCTCTGTCCTTCGATGTGATCGCACATCGGAGGACAGAGAAATGGGGTCCCCGATCGCCCCCCGATACTCACCTGTCTCCCCCGGTGCTCCTCGTGGCTCCCGATGGGCGCCGCCATCTTTTTCCGGGAAAAAAATGGCGGGCGCATGCACAGTGCGCCTGCCGCCCGGCACCCGGAAGATCTTTGGAGTCTCGGCTGCCGGGGGTAGCCGAGACCCCAAAGAACATGATCGGGGTCAGTTTTTACCGACCCCTGTTTTGCGATCGCCAGTAATTAACTGTTTACCGGCGACCGCAAAAAAAAACCAGCGATGTCATTCTCTGTCCTCTGATGTGATCGACATCAGAGGACAGAGAAATAGGGGGATCGGGGACTCTGTTATACTTACCGGTGTCCCTGGGTCCTCCTGCTTCTTCTGCTTGCCGCCGGCTTCTTGCTCCGGTAAGAAAATGGCGGGCGCATGCGCAGTGCAGAGGAAGATTCTTCCTCTTGTTTTATTTTGGTCACTGTGAGATCCTATCACAGTGATCAAAATAAAAAAAAAATAGTAAATAACCCCCCCCCCTTTATCACCCCCTTAGTAAGGAAAAAATAATAAAATAAAAGAAATGTATGTATTTCTATTCTCCAATTAGGGATACGGTTAGGATATGTGCACACGTAGAATGGTTCTCTGCGGATTTTTCCGCAGCGGATTTGATAAATCCGCAGGGCCAAAACGCTGCATTTTTCCTGCGGATTTATCGCGGATGTACCGCGGTTTTTGAGCTGATTCCCCTGCGGTTTTACACCTGCGGTTTTCTATTATGGAGCAGGTGTAAAACCGCTGCGGAATCCGCAGAAAGAATTGACATGCTGCGGAATGTAAACCACTGCGTTTCCGCGTGTTTTTTTCCGCAGCATGGGCACAGCATTTTATGTTTCCCATAGGTTTACATTGTACTGTAAACTCATGGGAAACTGCTGCGGACCCGCAGCTGCGGAAACGCTGTGGATCCGAAGCAAAATCCGCAACGTGTGCTCATAGCCTTAGGGTTAGGGCTTGGGTTAGGGTTGGGGCTAAAGTTAGGGTTAGGCTTGGAGCTAGGTTTAGGGCTAAAGTTAGGGTTTGGGCTAAAGTAAGGGTTAGGGCTAGGGTTGGGGCTAAAGTTAGGGTTAGAGTTGGGATTAGGTTTTGGATTAGGCTTGGTATTAGGGTTACATTTGGGATTAGGGTTAGGTTTAGGATTAGGGTTAAGGTTAGGGTTGGGATTAGGGTTAGGGGTGTATTGGGATTAGGGTTAGGTTTTGAGGTTAGGGTTGAGATTAGGACTAGGGATGTGTTGGGTTTAGTGTTTTGATTAGGGTTATGGTTAGCTTTGGGATTAGGGTTAGGGGTGTTTTGGGGGTTAGGGTTGTGATTAGGATTATGGATCGGGTTGGGATTAGGGTTAGGGGTGTGTTGAGGTTTGGGTTGGAGTTAGAATTGGGCGGTTTCCACTGTTTAGGTACATCAGGGGGTCTCTAAACGCCACAGCCAATTTTGCGCTCAAAAAGTCAAATGGTGCTCCCTACCCCCTGAGCTATGCCGTGCGCCCAAACAGTGGTTTACCCCCACATATGGGGCAGCAGCGTACTCGGGATAAATTGGACAACAAAATTTTGGGTCCAATTTCTCCTGTTACCCTTGTGAAAATAAAAACGTGGGGGCTAAAAAATCTTTTTTGTGGAAAAAAAAATATTTTTTATTTTCACGACTCTGCATTATAAACTTCTGTGAAGCACTTGGGCATTCAAAGTTCTCACCACACATCTAGATAAGTTCCTTGGGGGGTCTAGTTTCCAAAATGGGGTCACTTGTGGGGGGTTTCTACTGTTTAGGTACATCAGGGGCTCTGCAAACGCAACATAACGCCCGCAGACCATTCTATCAAAGTCTGCATTCCAAAACGGCACTCCTTCCCTTCCGAGCTCAGCCATGCGCCCAAACAGTGGTCCCCCCCACACATGGGGTATCAGTGTACTCAGGACAAATTGGACAACAACTTTTGGTGTCCAATTTCTCTTGTTACCCTTGTGAAAATAAAAATTTGGGGGCTAAAAAATCTTTTTTGTGGAAAACTTTTTTTTATTATTTTCACGATTCTGCATTATAAACTTCTGTGAAGCACTTGGGCATGCAAAGTTCTCACAACACATCTAGATAAGTTCCTTGTGAGGTCTAGTTTCCAAAATGGGGTCACTTGTGGGGGTTTCTACTGTTTAGGTACATCGGGGCTCTGCAAACGCAACATAACGCCCGCAGACCATTCTATGAAAGTCTGCATTCCAAAACGGCGCTCCTTCCCTTCCGAGCTCTGCCATGCGCCCAAACAGTGGTTTACCCTCAAATATGGGGTATCAGCCTACTCAGCATAAATTGCACAATAAATTTTGGGGTCCAATTTCTCCTGTTACCCTTGTGAAAATAAAAATTTGGGGGCGAAAAGATCATTTTTGTGGAAAAAATATGATTTTTTTTATTTTCATGGCTCTACATTATAAACTTCTGTGAAGCAGTTGGGGGATCATAGTGCTCACCACACATCTAGATAAGCTCTTTGGGGGGTTTAGTTTCCAAAATGGGGTCACTTGTGGGGGGTTTCTACTGTTTAGGAACATCAGGAGCTCTGCAAATGCAACATGACGCCCGCAGACCATCCCATCAAAGTCTGCATTCCAAGCGGCGCTCCTTCCCTTCCGAGCCCTGATGGGTACCCAAACAGTGCCCCCCCCCCCCACATATGGGGTATCTGTGTACTCAGGACAAACTGGTCAACAGATTTTGGGGTCCAATTTCTCCTGTTACCCTTGAGAAAATAAAAAATTGCAGGCTAAAAAATCATTGTTGAGGAAAAAAAAAGGATTTTTTATTTTCACGGCTCTACGTTATAAACTTCTGTGAAGCACCTGGGGGTTTAAAGTGCTCACCACACATCTAGTTAAGTTCCTTAAGGGATCTAGTTTCCAAAATGGTGTCACTTATGGGTGGTTTCCACTGTTTAGGCACATCAGGGGCTCTCCAAACGCGACATGGTGTCCGATCTCAATTCCAGCCAATTCTACATTGAAAAAGTAAAACGGCACTCCTTCTCTTCCAAGCTCTGCGATGCGCCCAAACAGTGGTTTACCCCCACATATGGGGTATCGACGTACTCAGGAGAAATTGCACAACAACTTTTGTGGTCTAATTTCTCCTGTTACCCTTGTGAAAATAAGAATTTGTGGGCGAAAAGATCATTTTTGTGTAAACAAATGCGATTTTTTATTTTCATGGCTCTACTTTATAAACTTCTGTGAAGCACTTGGGGGCTCAAAGTGCTCATCACATATCTAGTTAAGTTCCTTAAGGGGTCTAGTTTCCAAAATGGTGTCACTTATGGAGCGTTTCCACTGTTTAGGCACATCAGGGGCTCTCTAAACATGACATGGCATCCGATCTCAATTCCAGCCAATTCTGCATTGAAAAAGTCAAACGGCGCTCCTTCTCTTCCAAGCTCTGCGGTGCACCCAAACAGTGGTTTACCCCCAGATATGGGGTATCTGCGTATTCAGGAGAAATTGCACAACAAAATGTATGGTTATATTTCTGCTTTTACACTTGTGAAAATAAAAAAAATGGTTCTGAATTAAAATGTTTGCAAAAAAAAGTTAAATGTTCATTTTTTCCTTCCACATTGTTTCAGTTCCTGTGAAGCACATAAAGGGTTAATAAACTTCTTGAATGTGGTTTTGAGCACCTTGAGGGGTGCAGTTTTTAGAATGGTGTCACACTTGGTTATTTTCTATCATATAGACTCCTCAAAATGACTTCAAATGTGATGTGATCCCATTAAAAAAAAATGGTGTTGTAAAAATGAGAAATTGCTGGTCAACTTTTAACCCTTATAACTCCCTAACAAAAAAAAAAAATTGTTTCCAAAATTGTGCTGATGTAAAGTAGACATGTGGGAAATGTTATTTATAAACTATTTTTCATGACATATGTCTCTGATTTAAGGGCATAAAAATACAAAGTTTGAAAATTGCAAAATGTTAAAAATTTTCGCCATATTTCCATTTTTTTCATAAATAATCGCAAGTAATAGCAAAGAAATGTTACCACTATCATGAAGTACAATATGTCACGAAAAAACAGTCTCAGAATCAGCAGGATCCGTTAAAGCGTTCCAGAGTTATAACCTCATAAAGTGACAGTGGTCAGAATTGTAAAAATTGGCTCGGTCATTAAGTACCAAATTGGCTCTGTCACTAAGGGGTTAAACTATCACTGCGTGTAAACACACAGTGACAGCTGTCTGTAATAGCTGAGAGGCACGCAAAGAGGTGCAGGGATGCCTGCTGTTAGTTCCCACACCCAGATCGCTGTAATCAGTCCATCAGTCTGACTGGCCGATCGCAACATGATCGCACAGGAGATGCTGAAATATCAGCACTTCCTGCCCGATCAGTGCCGCAGCTAATCTCTGCCAGTGACTGAGCTTCTGCACTAACAGCCAAGAGCGGTGTCAGCGCCGCTCCTGGCTGTTAACCCACTAAATGCTGCAATCACGATCGCAGCATTCAAGAGGCAGGCAGAGGGACAGGAGCTCCGCGAAGTCATGCTCATGTCAGAAGCTTTGAGTATAGGTATAATGCAGTGCAATGCTAGTGCATTGCAATGCATTCTACCTTCAATCAAAGAAAAAAAAGTGAAAGTCCCATAAAGAGACTAGGTAAAAAAGGAAAAAATCAATAAAAAATATATAAAAACACTACAAAATAATAATAATAATAATCCACTAATAAATACACATTTTATGTAAAAAAAAAAAAAATTAAATAAGCAAAAAAGTACACGTTTGGCATCGCCGCGACTGGAATAATCCCATGTATAAAAGTGTCTTGCTATTTAAGCCCTTCAGTGAACGCCGTAAAAAAAAGACACAAAAACTATACTTTATCACCATACTTCATCGAAAAAGTAGGAAAAAATATGGATAATTTCGGCTCACCACTATGACGGCCATTTTAGACGCTCCAGCATGGAAGAAGTTCAGTCCAGACTAAGCATAGCTGTATCCAAGCAAAAAAGGAGTGTATCCAGCGTGGTTAAAGGAACAGTGATAGATGTTTATGCAAAGAACTTCTCAATATTTAATGAATCCAAAAATGTTACATGTATAGAGAAAAATTTAACCCCTCACCCCCTTAAAAAAAACTACGCATTTCGGCAGATGCCTTTTTCATGTTGCATCTGCCGAAACTCATACTTTTTAGGGGGGGGTGAGGGGTTACATTTTTGTCTATACATGTAACATTTTTGGATTCATTAAATATTGAGAATTACTTTGCATAAACGTCTATCACTGTTCCTTCGATGCTCTCTGGATACACTCCTTTTTTTGCTTGGATACAGCTTTGAAAAAGTGGAATAGAACGTGTTCAAGAAGACGAATGTAAATAAAAATAGTATCACTGAAAACGTCATTTTGTCCCGCAAAAAACAAGCCACCATACAGCTCCCTTAGTGGAAAACTAAAAAGTTATTGCTCTTAGAATAAAGCAATGCAAAAATAATTATTTTTTCTATAAAACTTTTTATTGTATAAAAGCGCCAAAACCTAAAAAAAATTATAAATGTGGCATCGCTGTAATCGTACTGACCCGAAGAATAAAACTACCTTATCAATTTTGCCACATGCAAAAAAAACCAATTCCTGATTTTTGTTCATTTTGCCTCCACAGAAATCGGAATAGAAAGTGAAAAAGTGAAAAAAAAATAATGCGCCTGAAAATGGTACCAATAAAAAAGTCAGCTTGTCATGACTCTGTGGGCCGAAATATGGAAAAATTATAGCTCTCAAAATATGGCGATGCAAAAACTTCTTCTTGCAAAAAAAAGCTTTTTTTTTCATGTGTGACAAAAGCCAAACATAAAAAATATATAAATCTGCTATCTCTGTAATCGCACCGACCCAAAGAATAAAGTCGTCTAATCACTTATACTGAACGAGGAACGGTGTAAAAAATAAATAAAACCAATTCTTCAAATGCTGTGGATTTGTTTATTCTGCCTCCCTAAGATCTTAGTATGGCTCGCCGCAAACTTATCCTGCGCTCTACATTGAGTGCTTACACTGGGGTTTCCATGTAAATCTCTGAAATGCGTGATTAAGACAGAACCACCGGTGGAAGATTCCCTACAATGAGGCAGATGGAGTCACTGTCAACGCCATAGGACCTGTGATCCAGCGGTGTCCATCTTTTTAGGTGTGCATAAAAACGCAGTCCACCATCGTTTTGTGAACCTCTGAAAGGAAGGACAGCACTGAACAGATTCCAGACGGAGTCCAGAGTAACTCTGCTGCCTCATTATAATGAATGGATCCATCGGGAGTTTCATCAGTCACAAAGCTCGGAGATTTAGATGGAAACCCCAAAGTATGTGCTCAGCATAGAGCGCATGATAAATGTGATCCCAAATGTTCTGAAAAATGTTCCCAATGAAAGCTTCAACTCAATCGACAAAAAAGCAAGTCCCCACTCAGGTCCATCATCTGTTAACAGAAATATAGGAGGCTTCCACACTACTGGTAGTACAAAAGCCCTGGAAAACCAAAATGGCTCATTGACATCAAAAAGAAATTCTGGGAATTCTGTGCTCCCAAATCAAATGCCCCCCTCCCTTCTGGGCCCCAGTGTGCATATACCACTTTTAGCATTCACATTTGGCTGGTCAACTTTTAACCCTTATAACTACCTAACAAAAAAAATTATGTTTCAAAAATTGTGCTGATGTAAGGTAAACATGTGAGAAATGTTATTTATTAACTATTTTGAGTGACATAACGCTCTGATTTAGGGGCACAAAAATTAAAAGTTTGAAAATTGTGAAATTTTCAACATTTTTGCCAAATGTACATATTTTTAGCAAATAAACAGCAGATGTTTAGAAACAATGTTACCATTATCATAAAGTACAATATGTCATGAAAAAAACAATCAGTGGGATCCGTTGAAGCGTTCCAGAGTTATAACCACATAAATTGACAGTGGTCAGATTTCAAATAAATGCCTGGTCGTTTACCTACAAAGTGGCTTGGCCCTTAAGGGGTTAAATACGGACCTCATACAGATTGTACACTGATGCCATCCGTGTGCTGTACATGTTTTTCACTGACTCATAGTCTTGTATTGGCCCTATTCATCCATGCTGTTAGAAAAAAAATAGACATGTCTCCGTGTCACGCATGGTCCATGAAAAAACACAGACCTGTAAATAACACCATAGACTATAATGGTTAAGTGTTGTATACATGAAAAAAACTGTTACAACATGCACGTGCCTAAGGCCTCATTTAGACACCCGTTTTTCGCATATGAATGTTATCCATGTTTTTTATGGAAAGCACTCGCACCTGTGGTAGTCTATGGAGCCATTCACATGGCCATGATTTTTCGCAGTTTGTGCGGTTTGTGTAACTTTGTGGAGACATGTCAGATTTTTATCCAATGGCCAGTTCAAAATCGGCAAGTCAAGTGTATGGATCCGTGAAAAAATCAGATTGCACGTTGATGCCATTCAGTCAAATTTTCACAGACTGTCACATAAGAGAAGGTGGAGAAATTTCTTTATTCTCCCTGTATGAGAAAAACTGATGACTATCAGACCAAACTCTGAACAAAATAATCAGTCCGTTTATCTCGTAAGTTAGAACATAAGACATCTGAATGAGGCCTATGACTGCGTCCACACAGCGTCTTCATCCTCGACACCTGCTGTGCGACAAAGATTCCCTCAGTGCTGCTGCTACATCACAGAGCAATACAAGTAAGTGGGGGTGGCATTGCGACCCCGATGGTACGGCAATAGTGTGCATTGCATTGCTATGTGGCAGCGGCAACGACCGAACCTTGGTCACACAACAGGTGTCATGGACAAAGTCGCTTTGTAGCCTAACTTTCAATCCTCTGACATCTTCCCTCAGGCACTTGAGAAAATGTCTTGAATTAAAGGGGACATCCCAATGAAAGCATTATGGATTTTTAATAGGATGCCTTGTGCATTCATCTACTTCATGGCAGGAAATGGATACTACTTTCCTGACATTGGTGGTCCCAGCAGTCAGACCCCTGCTAATTGGATTTTTATGACTTCTCAAATCAGTATGCAAATTTATGAGGGGAAGGGAGAATACTTGGTGATAACAAAAAGTAGCTTTAATATCCATCTCTTCTGTTCTGTATTACTAGGGTGGCCACATTGTGGTAAAAGAACCTATTAAATGCAATGCGTTTTTCCGGTCTTCTTAGCCTCACACCATCGCTGCCTTGAGGCACAAATCCTACTACTTTTTTAATGGTAGCTGGAAATAGCTACCTAGTAGAACTATATTATAGGTGCTATGTTGCCCCAGTGTGGAGTCACGCTGTTGTGGGTACTATTATTTTATACTGTTCAAGGGTATTCGCATCAGTGGCTCGAGACACTTGGGCTAAGAATACTGGGCCTCCATGAGATGTTTGGCGGCATTGCCAGAATAATCTGCAAAATGCTTCTATAATGGAGGGTGATGCATGGCAAGTAATATGCAAATTGACTCTTCAGGGAGGAGGACTTGAACTCTATCATCACCTATTGGAAGTAGCAATCCTAAAAGTTAATATCGACCCTTTAATGAGCTTTCCCACATGACTTAAGGCCCCGTCACACATAGCGAGATCGCTAGCGAGATCGCTGCTGAGTCACAAGTTTTGTGACGCAACAGCGACCTCAGTAGCGATCTCGCTATGTGTGACACGTACCAGCGACCCGGCCCCTGCTGCGAGATCGCTGGTCGTGTCGGAATGGCCTGGACCTTTTTTTGGTCGTTGAGGTCCCGCTGACATCGCTGAATCGGTGTGTGTGACACCGATCCAGCGATGTCTTCACTGGTAACCAGGGTAAACATCGGGTTACTAAACGCAGGGCCGCGCTTAGTAACCCGATGTTTACCCTGGTTACCAGCGTAAATGTAAAAAAAAACAAACAGTACATACTCACCATCTGATGTCCGTCAGGTCCCTTGCCGTCTGCTTCCTGCTCTGACTGAGTGCCGCCGTACAGTGAGAGCACAGCACAGCAGTGACGTCACCGCTGCGTTCTGCTCTCACTGTACGGCGGCACTCAGTCAGAGCAGGAAGCAGACGGCAAGGGACCTGACGGACATCAGATGGTGAGTATGTACTGTTTGTTTTTTTTGGTAACCAGGGTAAACATCGGGTTACTAAGCGCGGCCCTGCGCTTAGTAACCCGATGTTTACCCTGGTTACCCGGGTGCTGCAGGGGGACTTCGGCATCGTTGAAGACAGTTTCAACGATGCCGAAGTCGTTCCCCTGATCGTTGGTCGCTGGAGAGAGCTGTCTGTGTGACAGCTCCCCAGCGACCACACAACGACTTACCAACGATCACGGCCAGGTCGTATCGCTGGTCGTGATCGTTGGTAAATCGCTATGTGTGACGGGGCCTTTACTCTGCAAATTGAGATTCTGGTTGGGCTTTAATCCTACATCATGTGGCAAGGCTTGTTAAAGGGTCAATATTGGCTTTTAAGATTGCAACGTACAATAGGTGGCTCTTCTTCTCTGAATAGTCAATTTGCATATTTAATTTCCCAGAGGAGCATTGCATGGCCTAAAAGTCTCGTTACACTGGAATGTCAGGCATGTCATTCTCCACAAGGAGAAACGTTACCCCTTTGGCAACTAATAGTAACGGTGGCTTCTAAAGGCAGTTAGATGTTCATCCTAAGTTTATTATGTCCTTTGCTCTATAGAACAGGTGTGTAAGCACTATTTAAATACATGTACTCCATGATTAAGGGGTTGTCATTTTTTCCTTCCATATCCCGAGTATTGATCAGTATTGATCAACACTCAGAACAAGAATTTTATGTGCTTTTTAATATTCTGTGATGGACACTCCTGTAGACCAAAATAGAAAAACATATGTAAGAACAGTTACATGGAACGTGCCACAAGATTCATGCTGCCCCAACCACAGACAGCATGTGAATCATAGTCTGCCTTCTGCATTCTGAACCTCTATGTTTTACTCTATAATGCTGAGGCGTTACGGCAGGGTTTATGCTTATTTTGCTTCTTGCAGGTTTTTTATGCTTTGTGGCCAAAGTGAACATGCGTTTATGTGCTGCATGTATACCAACTTAAACCAAGCTCAATTTTTGTATTTTTACCTTGTATTTTTGCATTCTTTGCAAGCTCAGGTGTGGCCTCCTGAGCTGGAAACTAAATTTAAGACCTTCCCTAGACTGATGTCCACAGGTTGGAATCCGGTCTTTTTGTCTGCCCTTATTCACACACTGAGGTCAACTCTGACACATGGTACGGTTTTTAATATTAGACAGCGTAGGACCTTCCCGATCAAGGTCAACTTGTCGACGTTGGGATGGCTTTTATACTATTTTTGATAAAAAAACAGTATTACTAAGAACTCTGTGTTATTTAAATGCACTTTTGCTTTTTACTTATTTAGTTATGGCTGGGTTTATGCTTATTTTGCTTCTTGTAGGTTTTATCATGCTTTGTGGCCAAAGTGAACATGCGTTTATGTTCTGCATGTATACCAACTTAAACCAAGCTCAATTTTTGTGTTTTGTCTTTGTATTTTAGCATGTGAATCATAGTCTGTCATCTGCATTCTGAACCTCTATGTTTTACTCTATAATGCTGTGGAGTTCCAGAAAAAATGGAGTTGAAAGCCTATCCAGAGACATGGTGAATAGTCCGAGAGGTCCCCGCCAGCTTCTTCTCACCTGCTCAGGTAGATTGATATGTCTTTCCCTAAACATATACTGTATATGGTGAGACCTGTCAGTCTAGCTGAATGGGCAGGGAGAAGCCGACATATACCTGCCTCTTGGACTAGTCGCATTGTTCCTTGCTTTGTAGATATTTGTATGTAGATACTCTGTTATTCACATGCTGCCTGTGGTTCGGGCTACATGAATTAGCCGATAGGTCACCTTTAACCTCTTCCTGAGGTAATATAAACCAGAACAACCTATCTTGGGTATGGGCTCATTCTGGAGCATGCTCAGTAGCTCAATCACTCCATACTGTGCTTTACAGTTGTCACCTTCCTCTGACAGCAGTGACAAATGCCACTGCCATTCACTAACAATGGCATTTAAAATGTGCTGTCAGACTTTGGGCGCCCATTGCCCACAATCCACCAGCTACGCATTCTTGAAGTGCCAGTGGTATGCCACACCAGCCAGGGGTTAGCCATCTTTGTACTCCCATGAGGCATGGCTTCATAATAGACTGTTCATTTCCCCATGTACTCTAGAATTGCATTTTACAGTACAAGTATTCAAACAATTACAAGTTCAGATCCTTTAGGGGGACTAAAAATAATGTGAAAGTAAAACCATGTTTTGTTATAAAAAAAAAATCTAAGAAATTAAAGTCAGATCTACGAATATATAAAATAACTTAAATCTTATGGTAAAGTCCGAAAAGAAAAAATCAAACAGACAAATTTACCATTTTTCAAGTTATGGCTCTTGAAAGAAGGGGAAGAAGAAAAAGAAAGAAAGTGACTTAGTCATGAAATGTTATGATCAGTGAAATAACTGGTCATTCTAGTTATTAATATTGCTACCGTATATTACACTTTATGTATTTCTTAGTTGCAGAAAGTTGCAGTGTGTGCTTAGTGACGGCTCTTATGCATTACATTTGTAAGTGATGCAGGCACTGGACCTTTGCATGGGTTTTTCAGTCCTTTTTTTCCAAAAATCATCCTAACATGGTTGAAAAATAATAAAACTGCAGAGTGACCTGTTGATCTCCCTCTAGTTTGAGAACGGAGTTGGGTGTGCCTTTTTCAATGAAATCATTTGTATGGGAGTAATGAAAACTGCAGAGCTTGCTTGTTTGTAAATTTTCTGAACTACCATATAACTGAATGGAGAGAGCTGCACATGCCCGACCACTCCTCCGTTCCCTAGCAGGGCACAACTTAACCCTCTTCTTGGTGGGGTATGTCACAGCCTTTAAATTTGCTAAAAATGTTAAGCTTGGAGATAACTCTTTAACTTTGCCATGTCTGTGTCTGTCACTGTGACATGTTAGTGTGAAAGTTATTTGGGGTCAAGAGCTGTACACAAAAACTGATCAGCTTATGGTCTTTGTAAAGGAAGAAAATAGATTATTATAATAACGGTGGAAATAAAAAATTAGACCTATCTTTATGTTAGGTGTACTGGCCCTTTAACAGATTTTTACACACATTCCCCAAACGTTAACAAAGGTTGTTCATATGGCCTTTGTGCCCTTATCATTACATGTAAGGTGTGGAAATCCTTTATGATATTTTATACCTTGTGATCGCATTTCTCATGTCTCCACGCGGACGTAGCTGGGTCAGGCTAATTCAACTGTGGATTTCTGACAAGTGTGATATTTATCTATCCTGCAGTCATACATGCTCAACCAATAAGGAGGAAAAAAACTGGGCCAGTTATGTGATGTTATTCCATCTTATGTACTGTGCACACAGCCCACCCATTCTCCCTGGCATTCATCCCTAGTCTCAATGCAAGTATCTGTAAAATGTTGTATGAAAGTAGATTCATGTGCCACCAATCACAACAGACCCTGCCTGATATTTATGGACATGTCTGCTGGCTTGTATGGCCTGTTTCACACGTCAGTAGCTCCGGTACATGTGGTGACAGTTTCCTCACGTCCCGGAGACACTGGCACACGTAGACACATTAAAATCAATGTGTCTCTGCACATGTCAGTGATTTTTCGCGGACCGTGTGTCCGTGTGCAAAACACGGAGACATGTCTACGTTTCTCCGGCAGCATGGTCCTCAAAGCATCCCGCACACGTGCACACGGAGAACAGTGTGCACTCTCCTCCGTGTTCACGTACCGCCGCAGGAGAAACAGTGCTAGAGGTAAGCGCTGTCCCCTGCTTTTGGTGCTGAAGCCGGCATTCATTCTTTCTCCCCAGCAGCGTTCGCTGGAGAGAAGGAATGAAAAATCAAGGTTTTGTTATTTTTTTGTGTTTAAAATAAAGTTTGTGGTCACCTCCCGCCTCCCATCCCCTGTGCGCCTGCCCGCTTACATTGAAATACTCACCCAGCTCCCGCGATGCCTCCTCTCAGCGCCGGCAGCTTGTCCTGTGTGAGTGGTCACATGGTATCTCTCATTACAGTGATGAATATGCGGCTCCAGCTACCATATGGGTAAAACCTTGATTTTTCATTCCTTCTCTCCAGCAAACGCTGCTGGGGAGAAGGAATGAATGCCGGCTTCAGCACCAAAAGCAGGGGACAGCGATTAACTCTAGCGCTGTCTCCTGCATGGTCCGTGTGGTCCTCAGTCGGCACACGGGCGGCACACGGCTGCCGCACGTGTGCCACACTGATGTGCCACGTGAGCACACGGACACGGATAACTCCGGTACCGATTTTTCCGGTACCAGAATTATCTGGACGTGTGAGACTGGCCTAAAGCAGGGTAACATATTATTGCCTTATTTAAAGCAAACCTGTCACTAGCAGGTCTACTATTAATACAGGCAGTTACGATATGCCCTTAATTAGCAAGAAAGAGCAACAATGGGGTCACCATACACATTAGCAGTTGTTCATTATTCACGGAAAGAACATACACCTGTTACAGTCTATGGAGCTGTTCCTATTACTCTATTGCCATGCGAGCCCGGGCCCGCATGGCAATAGTTAAAACCGCCAGCCAATTAGAGGCTGGCAGCTGACTTCAGCGCGCACGTCGCCGGCGTCTGGCGTCATTGTCATTCGCCGGCGAGTGTGTGCTTTCAGCCTGGAAGGAACATCGCTCACTGCAGGAGTGCGGCAAGGTATGAGGAAAGGTTGTTTTTTGGGGGGCAGAATGGAGACAGGGGGCATGATTGGAGATACAGGGGGCAGAATGGAGACACAGGGGGCATGATTTGAGACACAGGGGGCAGGATTGGAGACACAGGGAAGGATTGGAGACGCAGGGGGCAGGATGAAAGATATAGGGGCATGATTGGAGACACAATGGGCATGATTGGAGACACAGGGGGCATGATTGGAGACAAAGGGAACAGAATGGAGACACAGGGGGCAGGATTGGAGACACGGGGGCAGGATAAAATATATAGGGACATGATTGGAGACAGAGGGCAGGATTAGACATACAGGGGGCAGGATTGGAGACACAGGCAGGATTGGAGACACGGGCAGGATTGGAGACAGAGGGCATGATTGGAGACAGGGGCAGGATGAAAGATATGGGGGCATGATTGGAGACACAGGGGTCAGAATGGAAACTCGGGGGGCAGGATTGGAGACACGGGGCAGGATTGGAGACAGAGGGCAGAATGAAAGATATTGGGGCATGATTGGAGACAGGGGGCAGGATTGGAGACACAGGGGGCATCATTGGAGACACAGGGGGCATGATTTGAGACACAGGGGGCAGGATTGGAGACACAGGGGCAGGATTGGAGATATGGGGGCAGGATTGGAGATATGGGGGCAGGATTGAAGACATGGTGGCAGGATGAAAGATATGGTGGCAGGATTGGAAACATGGTGGCAGGATTGGAGACATGGTGGAAAATTTGGAGACATGGTGGCAGGATTGGAGACATGGGGGCAGGTGAAAGATATGGTGGCAGGATTGGAGATATGGGGTCAGAATTGGAGATATGGGGGAAGGATTGGAGATATGGGGACAGGATTGGAGACAAGGTGGCAGGATTGAAGATATGGGGGCAGGATTGGAGACATAGTGGCAGGATTGGAGACATTGTGGCAGGATTGGAGACATGGGGCAGGCTTGGAGATATGGGGCAGGACTGGAGACATGGTGGCAGGATGATAGATATGGGGGCAGGATTGGAGACATGGTGGCAGGATGATAGATATGGGGGCAGGATTGGAGACATCATCGTCACTCGCCTGCGAGTGTGCGCTTTCAGCATGGAGGGAACTGTTGTGAATTTGGTTTCTGGGCTCCCCCGGTGGTTACTGGTGGTACTGAACTTGTGTGCTTCATCTCCTCTGTTCACCTGTTTCCATCAGGATGTGGGAGTTTCTATTTAGCCTTGCTCCTCAGTCATTTCTATGCCGGCCAACAATGTTACCAGAAGCCTTTCTGTTGCATGTTCCTGCTCCTAGACTACTATCAGCTAAGTTGGACTTGTAGTCCTAAGATTGTTTTGCATTTTTGTTCCAGTTCTCTGTTTTTGAATATTTCTGAGGCTGGAAGCTCTTGTGAGCTGAAATTGCCACTCTGGTGTCATGAGTTGATATTAGAGTCTTAAAGTAATTTCAGGATGGTGTATTGAAAGGGTTTTCAGCTGACTGTGAAGTTCCCTTTTCTGTCTTCCTTCTATCTAGTAAGCGGACCTCAATTTGCTAAACCTATCTTCATACTTCGTATGTCATTTTCCTCTAAAATCACCGACAATATATGTGGGGGCTACTGTCTGCCTTTTGGGGAAAATTTCTCTAGAGGTAAGCCAGGTCTGTATTTTCCTCTGCTAGGGTCAGTCAGTTCTCCGGCTGGCGCTGGGCGTCTAGGGATAAAACGTAGGCACGCTACCCGGCCACTGTTAGTTGTGCGGTAGGTTTAGCTCACAGTCAGCTCGAGTTCCCATCTTCCAAGAGCTAGTCCTTTTGTATGCTTACTACGGTCTCTTGCCATTGAGAACCATGACAGTTTGGCTGGCCAAGAGTTAAAATAATTGGCAGAAGAAAGGAGAGAAAAGAAGTCTGCAGAGAATTTTTTTTTTTTTTTTTTCTGAGTTTGCTCATTAGTTGATTCACTTGCATCTCTGCTTACTGCAGCCTTCGTCTCTCTCTCCTTCTAATCCTTGAATGGTTCTGATTTCACCTGATTAAAATGGATCCTCAGAGTTTAGCTACTGGTTTGGATAATCTCGCTATGAAGGTTCAAAGTTTACAGGATTTTGTAATTCATGCTCCTATATCTGAACCTAGAATTCCTTTACCTGAATTTTTCTCCGGGGATAGATCTCGCTTCCAGAATTTCAAACATAATTGTAAATTATTTTTGTCTCTGAGATCTCGCTCCGCTGGAGATCCTGCACAGCAGGTCAGGATTGTAATTTCCTTGCTCCGGGGCGACCCTCAGGATTGGGCATTTGCTTTGGCACCAGGGGATCCTGCGTTGCACAATGCGGATGCCCTTTCTAGGAGTTTTGAGCCTGATTCCCCTGGTAATTCTGAACCTACAGGTATCCTTAAGGATGGAGTGATATTATCTGCTGTTTCCCCAGACTTGCGACGGGTCTTGCAGGAGTTTCAGGCGGATAGACCTGATCGTTGCCCGCCTGGTAGACTGTTTGTTCCGGATGATTGGACCAGTAGAGTCATCTCGGAGGTCCATTCTTCTGCGTTAGCTGGTCATCCTGGAATCTTTGGTACCAGGGATTTGGTGGCTAGGTCCTTCTGGTGGCCTTCCCTGTCGCGAGATGTGCGAGGTTTTGTGCAGTCTTGTGATGTTTGTGCTCGGGCCAAGCCTTGTTGTTCTCGGGCTAGTGGATTGTTGTTATCTTTGCCTATTCCGAAGAGGCCTTGGACTCACATCTCCATGGATTTTATTTCTGATCTCCCTGTTTCTCAGAAGATGTCTGTCATCTGGGTGGTGTGTGACCGTTTCTCTAAGATGGTCCATTTGGTCCCCTTGCCTAAATTGCCTTCCTCATCCGAGCTGGTTCCTCTGTTTTTTCAAAATGTGGTTCGCTTGCATGGTATTCCGGAGAATATCGTTTCTGACAGGGGAACCCAATTCGTGTCTAGATTTTGGCGAGCGTTCTGTGCTAGGATGGGCATTGATTTGTCTTTTTCGTCTGCTTTCCATCCTCAGACTAATGGCCAGACCGAGCGAACTAATCAGACCTTGGAGACTTATTTGAGGTGTTTTGTGTCTGCGGATCAGGATGATTGGGTTGCCTTTTTGCCCTTGGCGGAGTTTGCCCTCAATAACCGGGCTAGTTCTGCCACCCTGGTTTCTCCTTTCTTCTGTAATTCGGGGTTTCATCCTCGTTTCTCTTCCGGTCAGGTGGAGTCTTCGGATTGTCCTGGAGTGGATGCTGTGGTGGAGAGGTTGCATCAGATTTGGGGGCATGTGGTGGACAATTTGAAGTTGTCCCAGGAGAAGACTCAGCAGTTTGCCAACCGCCGTCGTCGTGCTGGTCCTCGTCTTTGTGTTGGGGACTTGGTGTGGTTGTCTTCTCGTTTTGTCCCTATGAAGGTTTCTTCTCCTAAGTTTAAGCCTCGGTTCATCATACAAGATATTGGAGATTCTTAACCCTGTGTCCTTTCGTTTGGACCTCCCTGCATCTTTTTCTATTCATAATGTCTTCCATCGGTCATTGTTGCGCAGGTATGAGGTACCGGTTGTGCCTTCCGTTGAGCCTCCTGCTCCGGTGTTGGTTGAGGGTGAGTTGGAGTACGTTGTCGAGAAGATCTTGGACTCCCGTGTTTCCAGACGGAGACTTCAGTATTTGGTCAAGTGGAAGGGCTACGGTCAGGAGGATAATTCTTGGGTGACAGCCTCTGATGTTCATGCCTCCGATTTGGTCCGTGCCTTTCATAGGGCTCATCCTGATCGCCCTGGTGGTTCTGGTGAGGGTTCGGTGCCCCCTCCTTGAGGGGGGGGTACTGTTGTGAATTTGGTTTCTGGGCTCCCCCGGTGGTTACTGGTGGTACTGAACTTGTGTGCTTCATCTCCTCTGTTCACCTGTTTCCATCAGGATGTGGGAGTTTCTATTTAGCCTTGCTCCTCAGTCATTTCTATGCCGGCCAACAATGTTACCAGAAGCCTTTCTGTTGCATGTTCCTGCTCCTAGACTACTATCAGCTAAGTTGGACTTGTAGTCCTAAGATTGTTTTGCATTTTTGTTCCATTTCTCTGTTTTTGAATATTTCTGAGGCTGGAAGCTCTTGTGAGCTGAAATTGCCACTCTGGTGTCATGAGTTGATATTAGAGTCTTAAAGTAATTTCAGGATGGTGTATTGAAAGGGTTTTCAGCTGACTGTGAAGTTCCCTTTTCTGTCTTCCTTCTATCTAGTAAGCGGACCTCAATTTGCTAAACCTATCTTCATACTTCGTATGTCATTTTCCTCTAAAATCACCGACAATATATGTGGGGGCTACTGTCTGCCTTTTGGGGAAAATTTCTCTAGAGGCAAGCCAGGTCTGTATTTTCCTCTGCTAGGGTCAGTCAGTTCTCCGGCTGGCGCTGGGCGTCTAGGGATAAAACGTAGGCACGCTACCCGGCCACTGTTAGTTGTGCGGTAGGTTTAGCTCACAGTCAGCTCGAGTTCCCATCTTCCAAGAGCTAGTCCTTTTGTATGCTTACTACGGTCTCTTGCCATTGAGAACCATGACAGGGAACATCGCTCATCGCAGGAGCGCGGCAAGGTAAGAGGAAAGGTTTTTCTTTTTGTTTTTTTTAATTTTAATTGAAAGTGTCAAGCCGTCAAGATGGAGACAAGTATCGATCCTGCCGGGGGCAGAATAGAGACAGGGCAGAATGGAGACAGGGAGCAGAAAGGAGACAGGGGGCATGATTGGAGACACAGGGGGCATGATTGATTGGAGACACAGGGGACATGATTGGAGACACAGGAGGCAGGATTGGAGACATGGTGGCAGGATTGGAGATATGGGTGCAGGATTGGAGATATGGGGGCAGGATTGGAGAGATGGTGGAAGGATGAAAGATATGGTAGCAGGATTGGAGACATGGTGGCAGGATTGCCGATATGGGGGCAGGATTGCAGACATGGTGGCAGGATGAAACATATGGGGGCAGGATTGGAGACATAGTGGCAGGATGATAGATATGGGGGCAGGATTGGAGACATGGTGGCAGGATGAAAGATATGGGGGCAGGATTGGAGATATGGGTGCAGGATTGGAGATATGTGGGCAGGATTGGAGATATGGTGGAAGGATGAAAGATATGGTGGCAGGATTGGAGACATGGTGGCAGGATTGGAGACATGGTGGCAGGATTGCAGATATGGGGGCAGGATTGGAGACATGGTGGCAGGATGAAAGATATGGGGTGTTGTGAATTCCGTTCTCGAACTCCCTCCTGTGGTCATGAATGGTACTTCGGCGAGTTCTGTCCGTGGACTCCCTCTGGTGGCTGTGAGTGGAACTGCTGGTTCTGAGGTTCCTTCCTCAGCTGCCTTCGTTTGCGGCTAGGCTGGTTTCTCTATTTAACTCCACTCAGATCGTTACTCCATGCCAGCTGTCAATGTATCTGCACTGGTTCAGATCTCTCTCGGATCTTTCTGATGACCTGTCTACTCCAGCAGAAGCTAAGTCCCTGCTAGTTCATTTGTTGTTCATTGTGTACTGAATATATATTTCTTAGTACTTGCTAAGTTCTAGTCCAGCTTGCTAACATGATATTGCCTTGCTAGCTGGAAGCTCTGGGTTGCAGAGTGGCACCTCCGCACCGTGAGTCGGTGCGGGGGTCTTTTTGCACACTCTGCGTGGCTTTTTGTAGATTTTTGTGCTGACCGCATAGATCCCTTTCCTATCCTCAGTCTATTTAGTAATTCTGGCCTCCTTTGCTGAAACCTGTTTCATCCCTGTGTTTGTGACTTTCCTCTTAACTCACAGTTAATATATGTGGGGGGCTTCCTTTACCTTTGGGGAATTTTCTCTGAGGCAAGGAAAGGCTTATTTTCCTATCTTTAGGGGTAGTTAGCTCTTAGGCTGTGAAGAGGCGTCTAGGGAGAGTTAGGTACGCTCCACAGCTATTTCTAGTGTGTGTGTTATAGGATTAGGATTGCGGTCAGCAGAGTTCCCACTTCCCAGAGCTTGTCCTGTTTTTTAGTTTAACCATCAGGTCATTCCAGGTGCACCTAACCACCAGGTCCATAACAGTACAGCTGGTCCACAAAGTGTTAATGCATCTCAATAGAGGGATAAGAGAAGTTCTGAGACCATTTTTTTTTCTTTGCAGTGTGTTTTGTCTTTCTTTTCCCCTTAACCTCTGGGTGGTTCAGGACTCAGGTGTAGATATGGACATTCAAGGTCTGTCCTCTTGTGTTGATCAACTCACTGCAAGGGTACAAAACATTCAAGATTATGTAGTGCAGAATCCTATGTTACAGCCTAGAATTCCAATTCCTGATTTGTTTTCTGGGGATAGATCTAAATTTCTGAATTTCAAAAATAATTGTAGACTGTTTCTTGCTTTGAAACCCCGCTCCTCTGGTGACCCCATTCAGCAAGTAAAAATCATTATTTCTTTGTTACGTGGCGACCCTCAAGACTGGGCATTCTCCCTTGCGCCAGGAGATCCTGCATTGCTTAATGTAGATGCGTTTTTTTCTGGTGCTTGGATTGCTTTATGACGAACCTAACTCTGTGGATCAAGCTGAGAAAATCTTGCTGGCTTTGTGTCAGGGTCAGGATGAAGCGGAGGTATATTGCCAGAAGTTTAGAAAGTGGTCTGTGCTTACTCAATGGAATGAGTGTGCCCTTGCAGCAATTTTCAGAAAAGGTCTTTCTGAAGCCCTTAAGGATGTTATGGTGGGGTTTCCCACGCCTGCTGGTCTGAATGAATCAATGTCCTTGGCCATTCAGATCGATCGGCGCTTGCGTGAATGCAAGGTTGTGCGCCATTTGGCGGTATCCTCTGAGCAGAGGCCTGAGCCTATGCAATGTGATAGGACTTTGACCAGAGCTAAACGGCAAGAACACAGACGTCAGAATGGGCTGTGTTTTTACTGTGGTGACTCCACTCATGCTATCTCTGATTGTCCTAAGCACACTAAGCGGTTTGCTAGGTCTGTCACCATTGATACTGTACAGCCTAAATTTCTTTTGTCCGTTACTCTGATTTGCTCTTTATCTTCCTACTCTGTTATGGCATTTGTGGACTCAGGCGCTGCCCTGAATTTGATGGACTTGGAGTTTGCCAGGCGCTGTGGTTTTTTCTTGGAGCCCTTGCAGTATCCTATTCCATTAAGGGGAATTGATGCTACGCCTTTGGCCAAGAATAAACCTCAGTACTGGACTCAGTTGACCATGTGCATGGCTCCTGCACATCAGGAAGATATTCGCTTTTTGGTGTTGCATAATTTGCATGATGTGGTCGTGTTGGGTATGCCATGGCTACAGGTCCATAATCCAGTATTGGATTGGAAATCGATGTCTGTGTCCAGTTGGGGTTGTCAAGGGGTACATGGTGACGTTCCGTTGTTGTCAATTTCTCCTTCTACTCCTTCTGAAGTCCCTGAGTTTTTGTCGGATTACCGAGATGTATTTGATGAGCCCAAATCCAGTGCCCTACCTCCTCATAGGGATTGTGATTGTGCTATTAATTTGATTCCTGGTAGTAAATTTCCTAAGCGACGGCTTTTCAATTTATCTGTGCCGGAACACGCCGCTATGCGGAGTTATATAAAGGAGTCCTTGGAGAAAGGGCATATTCGCCCGTCGTCGTCACCGTTGGGAGCAGGGTTCTTTTTTGTGGCCAAGAAGGATGGTTCTCTGAGACCTTGTATAGATTACCGCCTTCTCAATAAAATCACGGTCAAATTTCAGTACCCTTTGCCTCTACTGTCTGATTTGTTTGCTCGGATTAAGGGGGCTAGTTGGTTCACCAAGATAGATCTTCGAGGGGCGTATAATCTTGTGCGTATTAAACAGGGCGATGAATGGAAAACAGCATTTAATACGCCCGAGGGCCATTTTGAGTACCTGGTGATGCCATTCAGGCTTTCTAATGCTCCATCTGTGTTTCAGTCCTTTATGCATGACATCTTCCGAAAGTATTTGGATAGATTCATTATTGTATATTTGGATGATATTTTGGTCTTTTCGGATGATTGGGAGTCTCATGTGAAGCAGGTCAGAATGGTGTTCCAGGTCCTTCGTGCTAATTCTTTGTTTGTGAAGGGGTCTAAATGTCTCTTCGGAGTTCAGAAGGTTTCCTTTTTGGGCTTCATTTTTTCCCCTTCTGCTATCGAGATGGATCCTGTTAAAGTTCAGGCCATTTATGATTGGACTCAGCCTACATCTGTGAAGAGCCTTCAGAAATTCCTGGGCTTTGCTAATTTTTACCGTCGCTTCATCGCTAATTTTTCTAGTGTTGTTAAACCGTTGACTGATTTGACCAAGAAAGGTGCTGATGTGGTGAATTGGTCCTCTGCGGCCATTGAGGCTTTTCGGGAGTTGAAACGTCGTTTCTCTTCGGTCCCTGTGTTGTGTCAGCCAGATGTTTCGCTCCCTTTTCAGGTCGAGGTTGATGCTTCTGAGATTGGAGCAGGGGCTGTTTTGTCTCAAAGATGTTCTGATGGCTCTGTGATGAAGCCATGTGCTTTCTTTTCTAGAAAGTTTTCGCCTGCTGAGCGTAATTATGATGTTGGCAATCGGGAGTTGTTGGCTATGAAGTGGGCGTTCGAGGAGTGGCGACATTGGCTTGAGGGAGCCAAGCATCGCGTAGTGGTCTTAACGGATCACAAGAATCTGACTTATCTCGAGTCTGCTAAGCGGTTGAATCCTAGACAGGCTCGATGGTCGCTGTTTTTCTCCCGTTTCAATTTTGTGGTTTCATACCTTCCGGGTTCTAAGAATGTGAAGGCCGATGCCCTTTCAAGGAGTTTTGTGCCTGATTCCCCGGGAGTTCCTGAGCCGGCTGGTATTCTCAAAGAGGGGGTAATTCTGTCTGCCATCTCACCTGATTTGCGGCGGGTGCTGCAGGAGTTTCAGGCTGATAGACCTGACCGTTGTCCAGCATAGAAACTGTTTGTCCCTGATAGATTGATTAGTAGAGTTATCTCTGAGATTCATTGTTCGGTGTTGGCTGGTCATCCTGGGATTTTTGGTACCAGAGATTTGGTGGCTAGGTCCTTTTGGTGGCCTTTCTTGTCACGGGATGTGCATTCTTTTGTGCAGTCCTGTGGGACTTGTGCTCGGGCCAAGCCCTGCTGTTCTCGTGCCAGTGGGTTACTTTTGCCCTTGCCAGTCCCGAAAAGGCCTTGGACGCATGTTTCCATGGATTTTATTTCAGATCTCCCTGTCTCTCAAAGGATGTCGGTCATCTGGGTGGTTTGTGATCGCTTCTCTAAGATGGTCCATTTGGTACCCTTGCCTAAATTGCCTTCCTCCTCTGATTTGGTTCCACTATTTTGCAGCATGTGGTTCGTTTGCATGGCATTCCGGAGAACATCGTGTCGGACAGAGGTTCCCAGTTTGTTTCAAGGTTTTGGCGGTCCTTTTGTGCTAAGATGGGCATTGATTTGTCTTTCTCTTCGGCTTTCCATCCTCAGACAAATGGCCAAACCGAACGAACTAATCAGACTTTGGAGACCTATCTGAGATGCTTTGTTTCTGCTGATCAGGATGATTGGGTGACCTTCTTGCCATTGGCTGAGTTCGCCCTTAGAAATCGGGCCAGTTCGGCTACTTTGGTTTCGCCTTTTTTTTGTAATTCTGGTTTTCATCCTCGTTTTTCTTCAGGGCAGGTTGAGCCTTCGGACTGTCCTGGTGTGGATTCTGTGGTGGACAGGTTACAGCAAATTTGGACTCATGTAGTGGACAATTTGACATTGTCCCAGGAGAAGGCTCAACGTTTCGCCAACCGCCGTCGCTGTGTTGGTCCCCGACTTCGTGTTGGGGATTTGGTTTGGTTGTCGTCTCGTCATGTCCCTATGAAGGTTTCTTCTCCTAAGTTTAAGCCTCGTTTCATTGGTCTTTATAAGATTTCTGAAATTCTCAATCCTGTGTCATTTCGTTTGGCCCTTCCAGCTTCTTTTGCCATCCATAATGTGTTCCATAGGTCTTTGTTGCGGAGATATGTGGCGCCTATGGTTCCCTCCGTTAACCCTCCTGCTCCGGTGTTGGTCAAGGGGGAGTTGGAGTATGTGGTGGAGAAGATTTTGGATTCTCGTATTTCGAGACGGAAACTTCAGTACCTGGTCAAATGGAAGGGCTATGGTCAGGAGGATAATTCCTGGGTTTTTGCCTCCGATGTCCATGCGGCCGAGTTGGTTCGTGCCTTTCATTTGGCTCGTCCTGATCGGCCCGGGGCTCTGGTGAGGGTTCGGTGACCCCTCCTCAAGGGGGGGGTACTGTTGTGAATTCCGTTCTCGAACTCCCTCCTGTGGTCATGAATGGTACTTCGGCGAGTTCTGTCCGTGGACTCCCTCTGGTGGCTGTGAGTGGAACTGCTGGTTCTGAGGTTCCTTCCTCAGCTGCCTTCGTTTGCGGCTAGGCTGGCTTCTCTATTTAACTCCACTCAGATCGTTACTCCATGCCAGCTGTCAATGTATATGCACTGGTTCACATCTCTCTCGGATCTTTCTGATGACCTGTCTACTCCAGCAGAAGCTAAGTCCCTGCTAGTTCATTTGTTGTTCATTGTGTACTGAATATATATTTCTTAGTACTTGCTAAGTTCTAGTCCAGCTTGCTAACATGATATTGCCTTGCTAGCTGGAAGCTCTGGGTTGCAGAGTGGCACCTCCGCACCGTGAGTCGGTGCGGGGGTCTTTTTGCACACTCTGCGTGGCTTTTTGTAGATTTTTGTGCTGACCGTATAGATCCCTTTCCTATCTTCAGTCTATTTAGTAATTCTGGCCTCCTTTGCTGAAACCTGTTTCATCCCTGTGTTTGTGACTTTCCTCTTAACTCACAGTTAATATATGTGGGGGGCTTCCTTTACCTTTGGGGAATTTTCTCTGAGGCAAGGAAAGGCTTATTTTCCTATCTTTAGGGGTAGTTAGCTCTTAGGCTGTGAAGAGGCGTCTAGGGAGAGTTAGGTACGCTCCACAGCTATTTCTAGTGTGTGTGTTATAGGATTAGGATTGCGGTCAGCAGAGTTCCCACTTCCCAGAGCTTGTCCTGTTTTTTAGTTTAACCATCAGGTCATTCCAGGTGCACCTAACCACCAGGTCCATAACAATGGGGGCAGGATTGGAGACATAGTGGCAGGATGATAGATATGGGGGCAGGATTGGAGACATGGTGGCAGGATGAAAGTTATGGGAGCAGGATTGGATATAAGGGGGCAGGATTAGAGACATCATTGTCATTCGCCTGCGAGTACGCACTTTCAGCCTGGAGGGAACATCACTCGCCACAGGTTTTAAGTATTTTTTATATTTTTATTGAAAGCGGCAAGCCGGCAGGATGGAGACAAGTGTCCATCCTGCCAGGGGCAGAATGGAAACAGGGCATGATTGGAGACACAGGGGGCAAGATTGGAGACACAAAAAGCATGATTGGAGACACAGGGGGCAGGATTGGAGACACAGGAGGCAGAATGGAGACACAGGGGCAGGATGAAAGATATGGGGGCATGATTGGAGACACAGGGGGAAGAATGGAGACACAGGGGGCAGGACTGGAGACACAGGGGGCAGGATTAGAGACACGTTGCAGGATTGGAGACACGGGGCATGACTGGAGACACAGGAGGCAGGATTGGAGACATGTGGGCAGGTTGAAATATATGGGGGCATGATTGGAGACATGGGGCAGGATTGGAGACATGGTGGCAGGATTGGAGATATGAGGGCAGGATTGGAGACATGGCGGCAGGATGAAAGATATGGGGGCAGGATTGGAGACATGGTGGCAGGATTGGAGATATGGGGGTAGGATTGGAGACTTGGTGGCAGGGTGAAAGATATGGTGGCAGGATTGGAGACATGGTGGCAGGATAAAAGATATGGGGGCAGGATTGGAGACATGGAAGGATTAGAGACACAGGGGCAGGATGAGAGACATAGTGACAGGATTGGAGACACGAGGCAGGATTGGAGACATGGTGGCAGGATGAAAGATATGGGGGCAGGATTGGAGACACAGGGGGCATAATTGGAGACATGGCGTGAGATGGAGACATATGGGACAGGATGGAGACAGATGAGGCAGGATGGAGACAAATGGTGCAGGATGGAGAAAGATGGGGCAGGATGGACACAGATGGTGCAGGTTCATGGGACAGATGGGGCAGTATCATGGGACAGATGGGGCAGGATCATGGGAAAGATGGGTTAGGATAAGGGGACAGATGGGGCAGGATCATGGGATAGTTGTAGCAGGATCATGGGGCAGGATGGGGAGATCATATCGCCTGAATAGATACTCATGAGGGCAGGATGGGAGAACATATGGCTGGATCCAGGAATGAGATACATGGGGGCCAGAATGGGGGATATTATTATCATAGGGGCTAATTAAGGGATATTATTACTGAAGTGATGTATTTATTTTCTTTTTTGAGAATACTGTTTTAAATGGGGGGCAGTCCTGTTACTGTGCAGAGTGATACTATGCTGCCTTTTTCTCTTCATTTGTTGTGTAGAAGTTGGGATAAAAATAAGTAATATGTTCTGCAAGCTGTGCTCTAGATAACTGTGTTATTTCCTGCAGAGACGAGCCCTGGCTGGAAGAAGTGACATCACTCTGTGCTGGATGAAGATGAAAGACTTCACCTAGAGGCGTCACTGGTGAGTCAGTGTGTTACCTATACACTGATACTATACACTGTATACTATATGCAGCGGTCCTGTGTACAATGTCACTAGTGATCACTATATTACCTTTACACCGACACTGCATACTAAGTACAGATCTCTTGTGTACAATGGCACATATGGTGATATTAGTATTGTGTTTTTTTATTACTGATCAGTATTGTACTATTCAGTCACTATGTGATGGTAATATGTTGTCCGGCCATGGTGTCGTGGTATTTGTTCCTTGTATGTGGTATTATTGGTCACCATGTGGTGGTAATATGTGGTCTGGTCATGGTGTGGCGGTATTTGTCCCTTGTATGTGATATTATTCGGTCACTGTGGTTTTAATATGTGGTCTGGACATGGTGTGGTGGGCGGTGGCATTTGTTCTTTGTATGTGGTATTATAGGTCACTATGTGGTGACAATATGGTGTCTGCTCATGGTACGGTGGGATTTGTCCCTTGTGTGTGATATTATTGGTCATTTAAAAAAATTTAAAATATACCTAAATTGTATTGCATATTTTAACAAATGTTTAATAGATTAGAGTAGAACCCGGCCTAAAGAGTCTACCGTGTTCTGGTGGCGGCTTAAAAAATCTTTTGGCCAAAACAAAGGCTGCTGATTATATGCGTGATTTGGGAACTGTTAATGTGTGATTGGTGAGAAGTGGAGTTTTTCCAAGAAAGAGCAGTGGGGGTGTGGACAGTTTGAGGGGTGGAGGCAGGGCTGGGGTGGAGCCTGGGCGGAGTCTCAAGGGGACCCTGAAAATTTTGCCAGTATTGGGCCCCGAAATTCCTAGTGGCAGCCCTGCTCCCCAGGACACAAACTTTCATCTCCGTGTTCGCAGGATGTTTCTCTATGAATAAGCCACAGCCCACATTATTATAGATAGGAGATTTTGGATGGCCTCACTCTGGGATTCTGGGAGGCTTCTGACCCTTGGCCTGGTGTTTTTGACCCTGTTGAGCCTTGTGCCTGTGCTACGTTACGTGTTGTGAATTTGGTTATTGGGCTCCCCCGGTGGTCACTGGTGGTACTGGACTTGTGTGCTTCACTTTCTCTGTTTACCTGTTTCCATCAGGATATGGGAGTATCCTATTTAGCCTTGCTGCTCAGTTATTCTAGTGCCGGCCATCAATGTAACCAGAGCCTTTCTGTTGCATGTTCCTGCTTCTAGACTACTATCAGCTAAGTTGGACTCTTAGTCCTAAGTTTGTTTGCATTTTTGTTCCAGTTCACAGTTATGTTATGTTTCTGTAGCTGGAAGCTCTTGTGGGCCGAAATTACCACTCCGGTGTCATGAGTTGACACATGAGTCTTAAAGTAATTTCTGGATGGTATTTTAATAGGGTTTTCAGCTGACCGTGAAGTTCCCTATTGTATCTTCTTACTATCTAGTAAGCGGACCTCGCTTTGCTGAACCTACCTTCATACTGCGTATGTCTTTTCCTCTGAACTCACCGTCAATATATGTGGGGGGCTTCTGTCTCCTTTTTGGGGGAATTTCCCTAGAGGTAAGCCAGGTCTGTTTTTTCCTCTAATAGGGTTAGTTAGTTCTCCGGCTGGCGCTGGGCGTCTAGGGATAAAACGTAGGTACGTCACCCGGCCACTGTTAGTTGTGTGATAGGTTTAGCTCACGGTCAGCTTGAGATTCCATCACCCGAGAGCTAGTCTGTTATTTAAGTTCTCTGACGTTTCCTTGCCATTGGGAACCATGACAGTATGGCCGGCCAAGGGTTAAAACCATTGGCAGAAGAAAGGAGAGAAAAAGAAGTCTGCAGATTTTTTTTTTTTTTTCTCTTCTGAGCTTGCTCTATAGTTTACTCAGTTGCATTTCTGCTCTAATTGCAGCCTTTGCCTCTCTCTCTCCTTCTAATCCTTGAATGGCTCTGATCTCACCTGAGTAAAATGGATCCTCAGAGTTCGGCTACAGGTTTGAATAATCTTGCTACGAAGGTTCAAAATTTACAGGATTTTGTTATTCATGCTCCTATATCTGAACCTAGAATTCCTATACCAGAATTTTTCTCCGGGGATAGATCTCGTTTCCTGAATTTCAAAAATAATTGTAAATTATTTCTTTCCCTGAGATCTCGCTCCGCTGGAGATCCTGCACAGCAGGTTAGGATAGTAATTTCCTTGCTGCGGGGTGACCCTCAAGACTGGGCATTTGCATTGGCACCCGGGGATCCTGCGTTGCTCAATGTGGATGCGTTTTTTCTGGCTTTGGGGTTGCTTTATGAGGAACCTAACTTAGAGATTCAGGCTGAAAAAGCCTTGATGGCCCTATCTCAAGGGCAAGATGAAGCTGAAATATACTGCCAAAAATTTCGTAAATGGTCTGTGCTTACTCAGTGGAATGAGTGCGCCCTGGCGGCGAATTTCAGAGAGGGTCTCTCTGATGCCATTAAAGATGTTATGGTGGGGTTCCCTGCACCTACAGGTCTGAATGAGTCCATGACAATGGCTATTCAGATTGATCGGCGTTTGCGGGAGCGCAAACCTGTGCACCATTTGGCGGTGTCTTCTGAGAAGGCTCCAGAAAATATGCAATGTGATAGAATTCTGTCCAGAAGCGAACGGCAGAATTTTAGGCGAAAAAATGGGTTGTGCTTCTATTGTGGTGATTCAACTCATGTTATATCAGCATGCTCTAAACGTACAAAAAAGGTTGATAAGTCTATTTCAATTGGCACTTTACAGTCTAAGTTTATTTTGTCTGTGACCTTGATTTGTTCATTATCGTCAATTACCACGGATGCCTATGTCGACTCTGGCGCCGCTTTGAGTCTCATGGATTGGTCCTTTGCCAGGCGCTGTGGGTTTGATCTAGAGCCTCTGGAAGTTCCTATACCTCTGAAGGGTATTGACTCTACACCATTGGCTAGTAATAAACCACAATACTGGACACAAGTGACTATGCGTATGAATCCAGACCATCAGGAGACGATTCGCTTCCTTGTGTTGTACAATCTACATGATGTTTTGGTGCACGGATTGCCATGGTTACAATCTCATAACCCAGTTCTTGACTGGAAAGCAATGTCTGTGTTAAGCTGGGGATGTCAGGGGGCTCATGGGGACGTACCTTTGGTTTCCATTTCGTCATCTATTCCCTCTGAGATTCCGGAATTTTTATCTGATTATCGTGATGTTTTTGAGGAGCCTAAGCTTGGTTCACTACCTCCTCACAGAGATTGCGATTGTACCATAGATCTGATTCCGGGCAGTAAATTTCCAAAGGGTCGTTTATTTAATCTATCTGTACCTGAACATGCTGCTATGCGAGAATATATTAAGGAGTCCCTGGAAAAGGGACATATTCGTCCTTCTTCATCTCCCTTAGGAGCCGGTTTTTTCTTTGTATCTAAAAAAGATGGCTCTTTGAGGCCGTGTATTGATTATCGACTCTTGAATAAAATTACAGTCAGATATCAGTATCCTCTGCCACTGCTGACTGATTTGTTTGCTCGAATAAAAGGGGCTAAGTGGTTCTCTAAGATTGATCTCCGTGGGGCGTATAATTTGGTGCGAATTAAGCAGGGGGATGAGTGGAAAACCGCATTTAATACGCCCGAGGGCCATTTTGAGTATTTAGTAATGCCTTTTGGTCTTTCAAATGCCCCTTCAGTCTTTCAGTCCTTTATGCATGACATTTTCCGGGAATATTTGGATAAATTCACGATCGTGTATCTGGATGATATTTTGATTTTTTCGGATGACTGGGATTCTCATGTCCAACAGGTCAGGAGGGTTTTTCAGGTTTTGCGGGCTAATTCCTTGTGTGTGAAGGGTTCTAAGTGTATTTTTGGGGTTCAAAAGATTTCTTTTTTGGGGTACATTTTTTCCCCCTCTTCCATTGAGATGGATCCTGTCAAGGTTCGGGCTATTTGTGATTGGACGCAACCTTCTTCGCTTAAGAGCCTTCAGAAATTTTTGGGCTTTGCTAATTTTTATCGTCGATTTATAACTGGTTTTTCTGATGTTGCTAAACCTTTGACTGATTTGACCAAAAAGGGTGCTGATGTTGCTAATTGGTCCACTGCTGCTGTGGAGGCCTTTCGGGAGCTTAAGCGCCGCTTTTCTTCCGCCCCTGTGTTGCGTCAGCCTGATGTTACTCTTCCTTTTCAGGTTGAGGTCGATGCTTCCGAGATCGGAGCTGGGGCGGTCTTGTCGCAGAAAAGTTCCGATTGCTCCGTGATGAGACCTTGTGCGTTCTTTTCTCGAAAATTTTCGCCCGCCGAGCGAAATTATGATATTGGTAATCGGGAGCTTTTGGCTATGAAGTGGGCTTTTGAGGAGTGGCGTCATTGGCTTGAGGGGGCTAGACATCAGGTGGTGGTATTGACCGATCACAAGAATTTGATTTATCTTGAGTCTGCCAGGCGCCTGAATCCTAGACAGGCGCGCTGGTCGTTGTTTTTCTCTCGGTTTAATTTTGTGGTCTCATACTTACCAGGTTCTAAAAATGTGAAGGCGGATGCCCTTTCTAGGAGTTTTGAGCCTGATTTCCCTGGTGATTCTGAACCTACAGGTATCCTTAAGGATGGGGTGATATTATCTGCTGTTTCCCCAGACCTGCGACGGGCTTTGCAGGAGTTTCAGGCGGATAGACCTGATCGTTGCCCGCCTGGTAGACTGTTTGTTCCTGATGATTGGACCAGTAGAGTCATCTCGGAGGTTCATTCTTCTGCGTTGGCAGGTCATCCCGGGATCTTTGGTACCAGGGATTTGGTGGCTAGGTCCTTCTTGTGGCCTTCTCTGTCTCGAGATGTACGAGTTTTTGTGCAGTCTTGTGATGTTTGTGCTCGGGCCAAACCTTGTTGTTCTCGGGCTAGCGGATTGTTGTTATCTTTGCCTATTCCAAAGAGGCCTTGGACTCACATCTCTATGGATTTTATTTCTGATCTCCCTGTTTCTCAGAAAATGTCTGTCATCTGGGTGGTGTGTGACCGTTTTTCAAAGATGGTTCATTTGGTGCCCTTGCCTAAGTTGCCGTCCTCTTCCGAGTTGGTTCCTCTGTTTTTTCAAAATGTGGTTCGCTTGCATGGTATTCTGGAGAATATCGTTTCTGACAGGGGGACCCAGTTCGTGTCTAGATTTTGGCGGGCGTTCTGTGCTAGGATGGGCATTGATTTGTCTTTTTCGTCTGCATTCCATCCTCAGACTAATGGCCAGACTGAGCGAACTAATCAGACCTTGGAGACTTATTTGAGGTGTTTTGTGTCTGCGGATCAGGATGACTGGGTTGCCTTTTTGCCGTTGGCAGAGTTTGCCCTCAATAATCGGGCTAGTTCTGCCACTTTGGTTTCTCCTTTCTTTTGCAATTCGGGGTTTCATCCTCGCTTTTCTTCTGGTCAGGTGGAGTCTTCGGATTGTCCTGGAGTGGATACTGTGGTGGATAGGTTGCATCGGATTTGGGGACAGGTGGTGGACAATTTGGAGTTGTCCCAGGAGAAGACTCGGCATTTTGCTAACCGCCGTCGTCGTGTTGGTCCTCGTCTTCGTGTTGGGGACTTGGTGTGGTTGTCTTCTCGTTTTGTCCCTATGAGGGTTTCTTCTCCTAAGTTTAAGCCTCGGTTCATCGGCCCGTATAAGATTTTGGAGATTCTTAACCCTGTGTCCTTTCGATTGGACCTCCCGGCATCTTTTTCTATCCATAATGTCTTCCATCGGTCATTGTTGCGCAGGTATGAGGTACCGGTTGTGCCTTCCGTTGAGCCTCCCGCTCCGGTGTTGGTTGAGGGTGAATTGGAGTACGTTGTGGAGAAGATCTTGGACTCCCGTGTTTCCAGACGGAAACTTCAGTATCTGGTCAAGTGGAAGGGGCACGGTCAGGAGGATAATTCTTGGGTGACAGCCTCTGATGTTCATGCCTCTGATTTGGTCCGTGCCTTTCATAGGGCTCATCCTGATCGCCCTGGTGGTTCTTGTGAGGATTCGGTGCCCCCTCCTTGAGGGGGGGGTACTGTTGTGAATTTGGTTTTTGGGCTCCCCCGGTGGTCACTGGTGGTACTGGACTTGTGTGCTTCACTTTCTCTGTTCACCTGTTTCCATCAGGATATGGGAGTATCCTATTTAGTCTTGCTGCTCAGTTATTCTAGTGCCGGCCATCAATGTAACCAGAGCCTTTCTGTTGCATGTTCCTGCTTCTAGACTACTATCAGCTAAGTTGGACTCTTAGTCCTAAGTTTGTTTGCATTTTTGTTCCAGTTCACAGTTATGTTATGTTTCTGTAGCTGGAAGCTCTTGTGGGCCGAAATTACCACTCCGGTGTCATGAGTTGACACATGAGTCTTAAAGTAATTTCTGGATGGTATTTTAATAGGGTTTTCAGCTGACCGTGAAGTTCCCTATTGTATCTTCTTACTATCTAGTAAGCGGACCTCGCTTTGCTGAACCTACCTTCATACTGCGTATGTCTTTTCCTCTGAACTCACCGTCAATATATGTGGGGGGCTTCTGTCTCCTTTTTGGGGGAATTTCCCTAGAGGTAAGCCAGGTCTGTTTTTTCCTCTAATAGGGTTAGTTAGTTCTCCGGCTGGCGCTGGGCGTCTAGGGATAAAACGTAGGTACGTCACCCGGCCACTGTTAGTTGTGTGATAGGTTTAGCTCACGGTCAGCTCGAGATTCCATCACCCGAGAGCTAGTCTGTTATTTAAGTTCTCTGACGTTTCCTTGCCATTGGGAACCATGACAGTTACGTCTGTCTGATTCTGATTTGGCTGTGTCCCTGTTACGAGTTTTGCCTGCCCTTTTTGTACTGTGCTGCCTTCTCTGTGTATGACCCCTTGGCTACTTCCTGACTACCCTCTGCCTGCTTCTCTTGTACTGCGTTGCCCTCTCTGTGTATGACCCCTTGGCAACGTCCTGACTATCCGTTCTGTCTAATCCCTTGGTAAATTAGTCCCATAGATACCTTTCTAGGAGTTTTCCTTCAGCTCCAAGCTCTCTGGAGCTTAGGCCACGCCCGCAGCAGTCACGTGCTTCAGGTCCTGTTTGTCTGAAGCACACATCTTCACCGCTGCTGCCCCGCTCCACAGGTATCTTTGGGCACAGTGTGTTTTACTCAGAACACGCGCACTGGCTCAGTGAGCAAGTGCACTGCGGTGTTCCTGACATTATAAGCGACCGGGAATGGCCCCACAATGAGGCTATAAGAAGCCTCCCAGAATCCCAGAGTGAGGCCATCCAGCCTAATCCCAGAAACTCAGCAGACCATGACAGATAACCACACCAAGTCACCAACACACTAGTCCAGACCCACCATGCATCTCCGATCAGCCACACTCTTATATTTGGACCCCATCTTCCTCAAAATATCAAGCACCCCTTGCCACACAGACGTAATTGATGATGAAAACCATTCTTCAGGTATTTTTGAAGAATGATTCTGTGAAGAATCTCTGGTAAATAGGTGGACCCTCTGGACCGTGACGACGATCCCCTCACGGACGAGCTGACCAGGTGGACCACCCCCTATACAGGGAGCGTTAGGGGCAGGAGCATGAGGGACTATCGCCACGGAAGCTGGAGGACCAAGGAGGAAGAGAGAAACGGAAAAATGGGGACAAATGACCGGAGAAGCGGAAGAGAGCCTGAACCGGCGGGAGAGGCATGGACGTAGGAAGGACATGATGCCGCAGGGATACCAAACGGAAGAGCACTATGGAGACACAGGGAAAACAGGAACAACATGACTGCAGGGAGACTGGGACTGCAGGGACACGGGACCAGAAGGGACACAGACTGCAGGAACTGGAAGAATACAGAGACTGTAGGTACACAGGGACCGCAAGGAGACTGGAACTGCAGGAACTGACGTCGGGACTGACGCAGGTACTGCGGAGAAAAAACAAGGAACAAGATCAGTGAACACAAAAATGCACTAGGAATACATGCGACCAGGAGCACTTGATAAACACAAGTGATCATCAGGCACAGAGGTGATGAACAGACAGGGAGATATAGTAGCGGTAACAACTCACTTCCGGGTGGAGAGGGTCCTCCAAGACAATAGAGAGGACAGGGCAGGAAGCGTTAGAAGGATCTAGCGGTGTGCACGCGCAGAACGGAACACGGCGTGCGCGCGCACCCGACGATCAGCTGAAGTCGGGAGTGAGCGCTGGAGGGAGGACGCCACAGCAGCAGAGCCGCGCTGGGACGCCGAGGACACATACGTATCGCAGGGTGTAGCGGGTGGCAGCGGCGGCGTGACAGTACCCCCGTCTTTACTCCCGCTCTTTCTAAGGTTAGAAAGAAACCTGGACAAAATTTGGGGAGCCAGAATGTTCTCCCAAGGCTCCCAGGACCTCTCCTCAGGACCAAAACCCTTCCAGTCAACCAAAAACAAAGTCTTTCCCCTGAATTTTTTCATAGCAAGGATGCCCCTAATCTCAAAGACATCATCCGCAGAAACAGGTGAAGGAGAACAAAGGGAAGAGGCATGATAGTGATTAAACACCGTTGGCTTAAGGAGAGATACATGAAAAGAATTAGAAATAGGAAGAGAGGCGGGTAATTTAAGCTTATAAGACACATCATTAATGCGAGTCAAAACCTCGAATGGACCGATATAACGGGGACCCAGCTTATGAGAAGGAATCTTAAGGCGATTGAACTTAGAGGAAACCCAGACCTTATCCCCAGGATGGAAAATGGGGGAATCAAGACGCCTTTTATCGGCATGTCTCTTCATCCTAAGTTGAGCCAACTCGAGGGAAGACTTGGTCTCCTGCCAGACCCTGGAGAACTCTCTAGACAGAAGATCTGCCGCTGGTACAGAAGAGACAGTGTCAGGACTCTGAACATTTCATTACCTTTTGTGCATTTTCCAAGATGGCGTCTTTGGTCTCATGTGCACTGTGTCTTCCTGCTATAAAACTCCACCCCAGCCTTCAGTCTGTGCTAGAGTATTCTGCCTTGCATCCAGCTCCTGACCTCTGGTGACTCCCTGGCTATATACCTGCTCCTGTGTGGTTATCCTGCTACTCTGCTTTGAGTTCCTGCTGCATACACCAGTTTCCAGTAATCCTCCTTCATCTGCTGCTCGTGTTTACTTCCATCTGCATTTGCTGGACATGTAAGCTGTTGCTGCTCTGCTTAAACCTGAGATTATCACCCAGGCCTTCCTGGTTGAGATAAGACATTGCTTGAACTGCCTTATAAGCATATCTATCTGTGTTTGGACTAAAACAAGGACTTATTCGTGTCAAGTATCCTCAAAAATAACTGCTTCATAGACTTTGTGTGATTGCATTTTCCTCTGAAGTTCCCTATAGACTGCTAAGCTGCGTTTAATATTTACACCAAGTGTTGTGGACTTGAGTTTCTCTCTGCACCTGTTTGAATCACCGTGTGATAATATAGACTTGTCTTGTTGTCTTGTTCCACGCAAAAAGTCTCCTGAGTTATCCCCTATAATTATTACAGACAGGAGGAACCGGTAGAGGAAGGCCAGGGTGTTGACCATAGACGATCAAGAATGGAGAATTGCTGGAAGCTTCGCTGGGATGGTTATTGTAGGAAAATTCGACCCACGGTAGCAAATCAAACCAGTCGTTTTGATGGGCATTAGTGAAATGATGAAGATAGGTCACCAATGTCTGATTAGTGCATTCCACTTGGCCGTTGGATTGTGGATGGTAAGCTGAAGAGAAGTCAAGCGAGATGTTCATAGACTTACAGAGGGATCTCTAGAATTGAGCGATGAACTGAGCTCCACGATCAGAAACAATATGTTGGGGAAGTCCATGAACACGAAAAACATGATGAACTAAAATCTTTGCCAATTCAGGTGCAGAAGGTAAACCAGGAAGGGAGATGAAATGGGCCATTTTAGAAAAACGGTCCATGACCACAAAAATAACGGAGCAACCAGAGGAACGAGGCAAGTCAGTAATGAAATCCATAGACAAATGTTGCCATGGAGAAGAAGGCACCGGTAGAGGATGCAGAAGACCAGAAGGTAATTGCCTGGGAATCTTATTCCTGGCACAGGAAGGGCAAGAGGCGACAAAACTTGGGACATCTTTAGACAAAGTAGACCACCAGTAGTAGCGGGAGATCAAACGAAAGGTCTTCTTGAAACCGACATGTCCAGGCAATTTGGAGGCATGGCCCCAAAGTAAGACACGTCTCCTGTTCCCCACCGCGACAAAAGTTTTTCCTGGAGGCAAAGATGAGATAGAGACTGGAGCAACCGTGATGACTCTGGTAGGATCAATGATGTGTGCTGGCTTCTCCTCAATATCCACTGACTGAAACGATCTAGACAGAGCGTCAGCTTTGGAGTTTTTACTACCAGGCAGGAAACGAATTTCAATATCGAACCTGAGGAAGAACAAGGCCCACCTGGCCTGTCGCGGATTCAGTCTATGTGCAGAACGGATGTAAGCCAGATTCTTGTGATCCTTGTAAATCACAAAACGATGTAAGGCTCCCTCTAACAGATACCGCCATTCCTCCAGTGCCAATCTGATAGCCAATAGTTCCTTATCTCCGATGGAATAATTCTTTTCAGAAGAAGAAAAAGTCTTGGAAAAAAAAACCACAGGGCATAAGACAACCAGAAGAAGATATTTGAGAGAGCACAGCTCCGGCTCCGAAAGCAGAAGCATCAACTTCAAGGATGAAAGGTTTACTGGCTACAGGACGTTGAAGTATTGGCGTGGAGGCAAAACTTGCTTGAGAAACTGGAAAGCTTCCTCAGCCTCAGAAGTCCAATGGTGAGGGTTGGCACCTTTACGAATCATGGAGGAGATGGGAGCTGAAAGAGAGGAAAAGTGAGGGATAAATTGCCGATAATAGTTGGCGAATCCAAGTGATCGCTGGATTGCTGTTATGACCCCAGTGGACAGGGTCTCAGAGGAACGTGTAAGTCTGCAAGATACAAAAATCCAGCTCATAGGGCTGTGGTAACTGGGTTGACCAAATAGCTACTCCTAACGCCAACACTAGAAGTAGCCGGGGATCATGCCTACGGTGATCGCTAGATGACTCGCGCCAGCCGGAGAATCTAACTACCCCTAGGAGAAGAAAACAAAGACCTCTCTTGCCTCCAGAGAAAGGGACCCCAAAGCAAGATACAAGCCCCCCACAAATAATAACGGTGAGGTAAGAGGAAATGACAAACACAGAAATGAACCAGGTTCAGCAAAGAGAGGCCAGCTTACTAATAGCAGAATATAGCAAGATAACTTATCTGGTCAACAAAAACCCTATAAAAATCCACGCTGGAGATTCAAGAACCCCCGAACCTTCTAACGGTCCGGGGGGAGAACACCAGCCCCCTAGAGCTTCCAGCAAAGGTCAGGATACAGATAGGAACAAGCTGGACAAAAATACCAAACAAAACAAAAGCAAAAAGCAAAGAAGCAGACTTAGCTTGAAAAACAGGAACCAGGATCAGAGGACAAGAGCACAACAGATTAGCTCTGATTTCAACTATGCCAGGCATAGAACTGAAGGTCCAGGGAGCTTATATAGCAACGCCCCTGAACTAACGGCCCAGGTGAGGATATAGGAAAAGACAGACGCTCCAGAGTCAATTCACTAATGACCACTAGAGGGAGCAAAAAGCAAAATCACAACAGTACCCCCCCCTTAGTGAGGGGTCACCGAACCCTCACCACGACCACCAGGGCGATCAGGATGAGCGGCATGAAAGGCACGAACTAAATCGGCCGCATGAACATCAGAGGCGACCACCCAGGAATTATCTTCCTGACCATAGCCCTTCCACTTGACCAGGTACTGAAGCCTCCGCCTGGAGAGACGAGAATCCAAGATCTTCTCCACCACGTACTCCAACTCGCCCTCAACCAACACCGGAGCAGGAGGCTCAGCAGAAGGAACCACAGGCACAACGTACCGCCGCAACAAGGACCTATGAAACACGTTGTGGATAGCAAACGACACAAGTAGATCCAGGCGAAAGGATACAGGATTAAGAATTTCCAATATCTTGTAAGGACCAATAAAACGAGGTTTAAATTTGGGAGAGGAAACCTTCATAGGAACAAAGCGGGAAGAAAGCCACACCAAATCCCCAACACGTAGTCGGGGACCCACACCGCGGCGGCGGTTGGCAAAGCGCTGAGCCCTCTCCTGTGACAACTTCAAGTTGTCCACCACAAGATTCCAGATCCGCTGCAACCTATCCACCACAGAATCCACCCCAGGGCAGTCAGAAGGTTCCACATGACCCGAAGAAAAACGAGGGTGGAAACCAGAGTTGCAGAAAAATGGCGAAACCAAGGTGGCGGAACTAGCCCGATTATTAAGGGCAAACTCAGCCAACGGCAAGAAGGTCACCCAATCGTCCTGATCAGCAGAGACAAAACACCTCAAATAAGCCTCCAAAGTCTGATTAGTTCGCTCCGTCTGTCCATTAGTCTGAGGATGGAAAGCAGACGAAAATGACAAGTCAATGCCCATCCTACTACAAAAGGATCGCCAGAATCTGGAAACGAACTGGGATCCTCTGTCTGACACAATATTCTCAGGTATGCCGTACAAACGAACCACGTTCTGGAAAAACACAGGAACCAGATCGGAAGAGGAAGGCAGTTTAGGCAAAGGAACCAAATGGACCATCTTGGAGAAGCGATCACATATCACCCAGATAACAGACATGCCCTGAGACACCGGAAGATCAGAAATGAAATCCATGGAGATATGTGTCCAAGGTCTCTTAGGGACAGGCAAGGGCAAGAGCAACCCGCTGGCACGAGAACAGCAAGGCTTAGCTCGAGCACAAGTCCCACAGGACTGTACAAATGACCGCACATCCCTAGACAAGGAAGGCCACCAAAAGGATCTGGCCACCAGATCTCTGGTGCCAAAAATTCCTGGGTGACCTGCCAACACCGAGGAATGAACCTCGGAAATGACTCTGCTGGTCCACTTATCAGGCACAAACAGTCTGTCAGGTGGACAAGAATCAGGCCTATCAGCCTGAAATCTCTGCAACACACGTCGCAGATCAGGAGAAATAGCTGACAAGATAATACCATCCTTAAGAATACCAACAGGTTCAGTGACTCCAGGAGCATCAGGCACAAAGCTCCTGGAAAGAGCATCGGCCTTCACATTCTTTGAACCTGGTAAATACGAGACCACAAAGTCAAAACGGGAGAAAAACAATGACCAGCGGGCCTGTCTAGGATTCAGGCGTTTAGCAGACTCGAGATACATCAGATTTTTGTGATCAGTCAAGACCACCACACGATGCTTAGCACCCTCGAGCCAATGACGCCACTCCTCAAATGCCCATTTCATGGCCAACAACTCCCAATTGCCCACATCATAATTTCGCTCCGCAGGCGAAAACTTCCTAGAGAAAAAGGCGCAAGGTCTCATAACAGAGCAACCAGGGCCTCTCTGCGACAAAACGGCCCCTGCTCCAATCTCTGAAGCATCCACCTCAACTTGAAAGGGAAGCGAGACATCAGGCTGGCACAAAACAGGCGCCGAAGTAAACCGACGTTTCAACTCCTGGAAAGCCTCCACGGCAGCAGGAGCCCAATTAACCACATCGGAGCCCTTCTTGGTCATATCCGTCAAAGGTTTCACAATGCTAGAAAAGTTAGCGATAAAACGACGGTAGAAGTTAGCGAAACCCAAGAACTTCTGAAGACTCTTAACTGACGAGGGCTGAGTCCAATCAAGAATAGCTCGGACCTTGACTGGGTCCATCTCCACAGCAGAAGGGGAAAAAATGAACCCCAAAAAGGGAACCTTCTGTACACCAAAAATACACTTTGAGCCCTTGACAAACAAAGAATTTTCACGCAAAATTTTAAAGACCATCCTGACCTGCTCCACATGCGAGTCCCAATTATCAGAAAAAACCAGAATATCATCCAGATAAACGATCAGAAATTTATCCAGATAGTTCCGGAAAATGTCATGCATAAAGGACTGAAAAACTGAAGGGGCATTAGAGAGCCCAAAAGGCATCACCAAGTACTCAAAATGACCTTCGGGAGTATTGAATGCGGTTTTCCATTCATCCCCTTGCTTAATGCGCACAAGGTTGTACGCACCACGAAGGTCTATCTTGGTAAACCACTTGGCACCTTTAATCCGGGCAAACAAGTCAGACAACAGCGGCAAAGGATACTGAAATTTGACAGTGATCTTATTTAAAAGCCGATAGTCAATACAAGGCCTCAAAGATCCGTCCTTTTTAGCCACAAAAAAGAATCCCGCACCAAGAGGGGAAGAAGACGGACGGATGTGTCCTTTCTCCAGAGACTCCTTGATATATGAACGCATAGCGGTATGTTCAGGTATCGACAGATTAAACAGTCTTCCCTTAGGAAATTTACTGCCTGGAATCAAATCTATTGCACAGTCACATTCCCTATGAGGAGGCAATGCACTGGACCTGGACTCGCTAAAGACATCCTGATAATCAGACAAGTACTCCGGAACTTCCGAAGGCGTAGAAGAAGCAATAGACACAGGCAGGGAATCCTCATGAATACCACGACAGCCCCAACTAGACACTGACATAGCCTTCCAGTCAAGGACTGGATTATGGGTCTGTAACCATGGCAGCCCCAAAACAACCAAATCATGCATTTTATGTAGAACGAGAAAACGTATCACCTCGCGGTGTTCAGGAGTCATGCACATGGTAACCTGTGTCCAATACTGCGGCTTATTTTCTGCCAATGGCGTAGCATCAATACCCCTAAGAGGGATAGGATTTTCTAATGGTTCAAGAATAAAACCACAGCGCTTAGCAAATGAGAGATCCATAAGACTCAGGGCAGCACCTGAATCTACAAACGCCATGACAGGATAAGATGACAGTGAGCAAATCAAAGTTACAGACAGAATAAACTTAGGATGCAAATTACCAACGGTGACAGGACTAACAACCTTAGATATACGTTTAGAGCATGCTGAGATAACATGTGTAGAATCACCACAGTAGTAGCACAAGCCATTCCGGCGTCTATGAATTTTCCTCTCATTTCTAGTCAGGATTCTATCACATTGCATCAAATCAGGTGTCCGTTCAGACAACACCATGAGGGAATTTGCGGTTTTTCCATCACATTGCATCACATCAGGTGTCTGTTCAGACAACAACATGAGGGAATTTGCGGTTTTGCGCTCCCGCAACCGCCGGTCAATTTGAATAGCCAGGGACATGGTATCATTCAGACCTGTGGGAATGGGAAAACCCACCATAACATTCTTAATGGCCTCAGAAAGGCCATTTCTAAAATTAGCGGCCAGTGCACACTCGTTCCAATGTGTCAGCACGGACCATTTCCGAAATTTTTGGCAATACACCTCAGCCTCGTCCTGGCCCTGAGACATAGCCAGCAAGGCTTTCTCTGCCTGAATCTCAAGATTGGGTTCCTCATAAAGTAAACCGAGCGCCAGAAAAAACGCATCAATATCAGCCAATGCCGGATCTCCTGGCGCCAACGAAAAAGCCCAATCCTGAGGGTCACCCCGTAAGAATGAAATAACAATTTTTACTTGTTGAGCAGAGTCTCCAGATGAACAAGGTTTCAGGGACAAAAATAATTTACAATTATTCCTGAAATTCCTAAACTTAAATCGGTCTCCTGAAAACAGTTCAGGAATCGGTATCTTAGGTTCTGACATAGGACTTCTGATAACATAATCTTGTATACTCTGCACACGAGCGGCAAGCTGGTCCACACTTGTAATCAAGGTCTGGACATTCATGTCTGCAGCAAGCTTAAGCCACTCTGAGGTAAAGGGGAAAAGAAAAAAAAAAAAAATGAGAGAGGGAAAAAAAACCCTCAAAATTTTCTTTCTTATAATCCCACTTCTGCAATGCATTAAACATTTAATACTGGCCTGGCATACTGTTATGACCCCAGTGGACAGGGTCTCAGAGGAACGTGTAAGTCTGCAAGATACAAAAATCCAGCTCATAGGGCTGTGGTAACTGGGTTGACCAAATAGCTACTCCTAACGCCAACACTAGAAGTAGCCGGGGATCATGCCTACGGTGATCGCTAGATGACTCGCGCCAGCCGGAGAATCTAACTACCCCTAGGAGAAGAAAACAAAGACCTCTCTTGCCTCCAGAGAAAGGGACCCCAAAGCAAGATACAAGCCCCCCACAAATAATAACGGTGAGGTAAGAGGAAATGACAAACACAGAAATGAACCAGGTTCAGCAAAGAGAGGCCAGCTTACTAATAGCAGAATATAGCAAGATAACTTATCTGGTCAACAAAAACCCTATAAAAATCCACGCTGGAGATTCAAGAACCCCCGAACCTTCTAACGGTCCGGGGGGAGAACACCAGCCCCCTAGAGCTTCCAGCAAAGGTCAGGATACAGATAGGAACAAGCTGGACAAAAATACCAAACAAAACAAAAGCAAAAAGCAAAGAAGCAGACTTAGCTTGAAAAACAGGAACCAGGATCAGAGGACAAGAGCACAACAGATTAGCTCTGATTTCAACGATGCCAGGCATAGAACTGAAGGTCCAGGGAGCTTATATAGCAACGCCCCTGAACTAACGGCCCAGGTGAGGATATAGGAAAAGACAGACGCTCCAGAGTCAATTCACTAATGACCACTAGAGGGAGCAAAAAGCAAAATCACAACAATTGCTTTAACTCCAAGCGGGCGTGGCCAGTTGAGTACAGCAGAAACCTTTTCTGGATCCATGCGCAGACCTGCATCAGAAATAATGAAACCCAAAAAAGGTAGAGATGACTGTTCAAAGACGCACTTCTCCAGTTTTGCGTAAAGCCGATTCACTCTCAAACGCAGAAGTACTTGCCGAACATCTCTCCTATGGGAAGACAGATCTGGAGAAAACACAAGAATATCGTCCAAGTACACCACCACACAGGTGTAAAGAAGATCCCGAAAAATGCCATTCACCAGCTCCTGGAAGACTGAGGGTGCGTTGCATAACCTGAAGGGCATAAGCAGATATTCGTAATGGCCATCCCTGGTGTTAAACGCAGTCTTCCACTGGTCACCCGAATGGATACAGACCCAATTTTAGGCCCCTCGAAGATCCAACTTGGTGAAGATTCGTGCTCCTCGCGGACGCAGATGCAGTTCGGGAATGAGAAGAAGTGGGTACTTGTTCTTAATCGTGATGGCATTGAGACCCCGGTAGTCTATGCATGGACGAAGGGAACCATCCTTCTTCTTTACGAAGAAAAAGCCAGCTCCAGCAGGTGAAGAAGACTTCCGAATGAAGCCTCTGGCCAGATTTTCTTGGATGTATTCGGACATGGCTTGAGTTTCAGTAGGTGACAGGATAAATACGACCTCTAGGAGGAGTAGAACCAGGAACCAGATCAATTGGACAGTCATAAGAGCGATGCGGTGGTAGAATCTCCTCCTCCTCCTCCTGTGTTTTGCTATACTCGGTCCGTTAAACTATATTTGCAGCCACCGGTATATTATAGTTGCCATGATGGTATGTTGGTTACTGTTTGCTATGCTCATGGCTGGGCTTGCTATCTTACTTCTATAGTGCAGGTGCTCCATACGATGGCGGTGACAGTCTACATAGGAACTGAGACTGCTCTGTTTAGATAAAACTGATGGGTTTTGACCATCTTCACAGTGTACCTGTGGTGCCATGGCTGCACGTGCACTGTGGTGTCTCGGTGTGGAGGTGCTCACCTAGGGGACGAGTTGCCTTGGCTACAGTTCTGGTCACATGACCGGATCATGTGACTGGGTGACGCGCTCCCTAAGCGCCGCCCCCTCCGTGATGGCGGCGATGCGCCGGAACACAGGCCTAGTTAATCGGGTCATCTACATACTACTATTTAAGCATGCACATGGTATGCTACTCCATCTCCTGACAAAACTGCAAGTGGCGGTGAAACGTGCGTCGAGGTGCGGTCACAGCAGCCATCTATCCCTCTGCCATGGACACAGGTAATTAATGTGCAAGCTATGGCTGTGGCAACATGAGAGCTTGCCCTTGTAATGACGTATAATTTGTTTCTCTTATATGGGTTACTTTTTGTAATGTGGTTATAGCTCAATGCTGTTGTAGGGCTAATCCATCAGTTTTTGACCGTGTTACTTATTGATGTACTTATGGCCCTACATATACTGTAGCCATTTTCTAATACTGTGTCATAGTGTCCATCGCGCTGGGCTATTCAATGGACATATCTAAAGTTACTATAAATTGACTGATATTATTTTCATGTTGTGTGTCATGGAATTTCTCCTGTAGTTGGTCTATGCTGACTGGATCCAAATACGCTCATATAGTCCTATTCTTATTTTTATTTTTCTGTGCTGTTACTATGTATTATATCTTTTCTAAATAAAATTTCTTATATTTTATATACCTTGATTAACTGATCCTTCGGTTATTCTCTATTGGTGCTACACAACATATATGTACAACAGGATGATAAAGGGAAAGGAAGGCCCTAATGGTATGGAGAGGGTGATGGAACACCTCCTGACACCATCCTGTGCCTGTCCCTAAGCTCCCTTAATGCCCTATGCGGGTCTCCCCCTCGCCGCCATCATGTGCCTACTCCTTTGCTGTCATCTCTACTAACCCTGGCTATTGCACTGTCCGGTGTGGATGCTAGACTTGCTACTGCAGGTAATATTCCACAGGGAAAGAAACAAACAAGGGAAGGACAGAAAAAATAATTTAGCTCAGAATCTGCTGCTAAAGTCCACAGCAGCAAAGTAAAGAGTACCAGGTAAACAGGACTCCAACAGCGGCAATATCACAGCCAAAGGAGTACTCCACACACCTAGCTGGTCTGCATAGAAGTAACTCTATCACTGATGATCAGCTGATGACACTAGTTAGAGCAGGGGTTCCCAACCTGTAGCTTGGGAGCAACATGTGGCTCGCGGTCCCATGAATTGTGGCTCACGGCTGTCTGCCAGCTTGGTGCATTAGCTCCAGATTTAGTAAACTGGTATGAAGAGCACATCTCAAAATGGTGAACTTTGTGAGTAGCCCTGCATAAAAGAGCAGATTTGGGTACACTTCTACTGGTCTTGGGGTTTAGAGATCATTTAAGTATGGTACGCTGGAGACAGGATGATACTACCGGTCTGAGGAGGTGCTTGAAGATGGATGTGACTGTGTAGGGAGTGCGTGATGGGAGAATGCTGAATGTTGTGGGGTGTGGTGGGAACCCCTGGATCTTGGTATACTTCTTACTGCTTCAGGGTGATTTGTGTGGAAAAGCTTTGGTTATCATTATACCCGTAATGGGGGCTTTGGTTGCCACTACTGTGAGGGGGCAGTGCTGGATGTGGCTCGTGACCCTCTTGCAGAGCTGAATGTGGCTCTCAAGGTCAGAAAGGTTGGGGACCACTGAGTTAGAGGGATGTGGGAGAAGGTTGCCAATCAACATCAGCTGACCAGCATAAAAGAAGCTGCCAGCAAGAGCCTGACATTAACTCTTGCTGGACCAAAGTAAAAAAAACGACATTTAAATTCCAGCAGATCCAAAGCTACCACGAATCCTTTAATGATTTGTGACACCAACAAAGCCTATCACCAGCAAGAAACATTAGTAGGGGAAGGTATATAGAGCTGCACCCGAAAGGTGATAGGGCAGACAAACAGAGTAAATGAAAAACACCTCTTACTCAAAACCGATAGAAACAAAGATAACAGAACTAAAACACCCAAAGGAAAGGTGTATCAGTTGTGGCTCAGTGGTGCCCTGAAAGTTTACTGGCACTGCTTGAATGGCAAGCCAGTGCGTGCCACCACGTTATGGCTGTCTGTCTTGGTTCTGTATGATGACAGCTGGGGATATCGCAGTGCTTGTGAATCCAAATGTACTAGCACTTCACCTGACTCCTACTTGTGATTGTTTTAATGATGTGATTTTAAGGAATGTGTGGTCATTTTGACAACAAAAATAATATACAGCTCTGGCAAAAATTAAGAGACCACCACATCAAAACCCTGTCATGGGCAGCCCATTCTCCAGACCTGAACCCCATTGAAAACCTCTGGAATGTAATCAAGAGGATGATGTATATTCACAAGCCATCAAACAAAGAAAAACTGCTTACATTTTTGCACCAGAAGCAGTGTGAAAGACAGGGGGAAAGCATGCCAAGACGCATGAAAGCTGTGATTAAAAATCATGGTTATTCCACAAAATATTGATTTCTGAACTCTTCCTGAGTTAAACATTAGTATTGTTGTTTCTAAATGATTATGAACTTGTTTTCTTTGCATTATTTGAGGTCTGAAAGCTCTGAGTTTTTTTAATTTTGACTATTTTTCTTTGTCCGAATTTCCAAGCAATAAATTTTGCATTTTTTTTCTGAGACATGTTGTCAGTAGTTTATAGAATAAAAGAACAATTTACATTTTACTCAAAAATATACAGTAAAGACCAAAAGTTTGGACACACCTCATTTAAAGATTTTTCTGTATTTTCATGACTATGAAAATTGTACATTCACACTGAAGGCATCAAAACTATGAATTAACACATGTGGAATTATATACTTAACAAAAAAGTGTGAAACAACTGAAATTATGTCTTATATTCTAGGTTCTTCACAGTAGCCACCTTTTGCTTTGATGACTGCTTTGCACAATCTTGGCATTCTCTTGACGAGCATCAAGAGGTAGTCACCGGGAATGGTCTTCCAACACTCTTGAAGGAGTTCCCAGAGATGCTTAGCACTTGTTGGCCCTTTTGCCTTCACTGTGCGATCCAGCTCACCCTGTTATGATCCCAGTGGCTGGGGATCACAGGAAATACTAGCTAAGTAACTAAACATAGACACGAGCTCTAGGGAGGTGGTAACTGGACTGACCGCAAAACCTGATCCTATCCAAACACACTAAAGGTAGCCGGTGAACGTGCCTAAAATCCTGGACGTCTCGACGCAGCCTGAGAAACTGACTACCCCTAAAGAGAAAGCAAGACCTCACTTGCCTCAAGAGAAATAACCCCAAAGATATAGGAAGCCCCCAACAAATAATAACGGTGAGGTAAGGAGAAAAGACACACGTAGGAATGAAAACAGATTCAGCAAAATGAGGCCCGCTAATACTAGATAGCAGAAGACAGATAGCGAACTGAGCGGTCAGTAAAAAACCCTACCAAAATATCCACGCTGAGAATTCAAGAACCCCCACACCAACTAACGGTGTGGGGAGAGAAACTCAGCCCCCCAGAGCTACCAGCAAGCTGGGAAATCACATATTAGCAAGCTGGACAAGAAACATATAGAACACTGATGATCAAAAAATGAACAAAACGGAAACTTAGCTTCTCTTGAAGAGACTGGGAGCAAGGTAGTCAGAAGGAATCAGAATAGCACTGAATACATTGACAGCAGGCATAGACTGAGAGTCCAAGTGAGCTTAAATAGAAAACCAGCCCACAGATAACGAGACAGCTGATGCCAGTCACAAACCTGCAGAAAGACAGCACTCACACAGTACCACTTGTGACCACAAGAGGGAGCCCAGAAATAGAGTTCACAACAGTACCCCCCCTTGAGGAGGGGTCACCGAACCCTCATCAAGACCCCCAGGGCGATCAGGATGAGCCGCATGGAAGGCACGAACCAAATCGGCCGCATGAACATCAGAGGCGACAACCCAGGAATTATCCTCCTGACCATAGCCCTTCCACTTAACTAAATACTGAAGCCTCCGTCTGGAAATACGAGAATCCAAGATCTCCACCACGTACTCCAATTCGCCCTCAACCAGCACCGGAGCAGGAGGCTCAACAGAAGGAACCACAGGCACCACATACCTCCGCAACAAAGACCTATGGAACACATTATGAATGGCAAACGATGCTGGGAGGTCCAAACGAAAAGACACCGGGTTAAGGATTTCCAAAATCTTATAAGGACCGATGAAGCGAGGCTTGAATTTAGGAGAGGAAACCTTCATAGGAACATACCGAGAAGACAGCCATACCAAATCCCCAACACGAAGTCGGAGACCAACACCGCGACGGCGGTTGGCAAAGCGCTGAGCCTTCTCCTGTGACAACTTCAAATTGTCCACCACATGGTTCCAAATCTATAACATTACTAGGAGAACTTAGAGTCAAAAAACGTTGCCAGTCGTATAAATATAAAATAATACCAATTTTTATTAAAGATACAATCAATAAGCATAAAATATTACCATTTATAATAAAGTGACAGTGACTAATCCATAAATGCAGTAGTGACCTAGGGAAGTCGGTACAAGACCCAAAAAATTCATGTAATATGTATATACAAAAATCATGTGTACACACTAATGAGTGTGTGAAGCAGCTAACCGCCAAGAACCGGCAGTCCAGCAAAGAATAAATATAAAGTGCTATGCGTGCTGTAAAAACCTAAGGCTGCAATACACACAAATTAAGTAAAAAATGTTATTTACCCATGTGGGATGATGTAAAGGTCCTGTCCGACACCCAGTCACAAACCCCAACGCGCGTTTCGCGTTTGACTGTTGCCGCTTCCTCAGGGGGCGTCTTAGGCAGCCTTAGGTTTTTACAGCACGCATAGCACTTTATATTTATTCTTTGCTGGACTGCCGGTTCTTGGCGGTTAGCTGCTTCACACACTCATTAGTGTGTACACATGATTTTTGTATATACATATTACATGAATTTTTTGGGTCTTGTACCGACTTCCCTAGGTCACTACTGCATTTATGGATTAGTCACTGTCACTTTATTATAAATGGTAATATTTTATGCTTATTGATTGTATCTTTAATAAAAATTGGTATTATTTTATATTTATACGACTGGCAACGTTTTTTGACTCTAAGTTCTCCTAGTAATGTTATAGTCATGATAGAGTCGCCTATCTTTTTGATTCAGTAACCTATGGCTGATGTTCCTATATATATGGTTCCAAATCTGCTGCAACCTATCCACCACAGAATCCACCCCCGGACAGTCAGAAGGCTCAATCTGACCCAAGGAAAAACGAGGATGAAAACCAGAATTGCAGAAAAAAGGCGAAACCAAAGTAGCAGAACTAGCCCGATTATTAAGGGCAAACTCGGCCAATGGCAAAAAAGTCACCCAATCATCCTGATCAGCAGAAACAAAACATCTTAAATAAGTTTCCAGCGTCTGATTAGTTCGCTCGGTTTGGCCATTCGTCTGAGGATGGAAGGCCGACGAAAAAGACAAATCAATGCCCATCTTAGCACAAAAAATCCGCCAAAATCTGGACACAAACTGGGATCCTCTGTCAGACACAATATTTTCAGGGATGCCGTGCAAGCGAACCACATTCTGAAAAAATAAAGGAACCAAATCGGAGGAGGAAGGCAACTTAGGCAAGGGCACCAAATGGACCATTTTGGAAAAACGATCACACACCACCCAGATGACAGACATTCTCTGAGATACTGGAAGATCTGAAATAAAATCCATGGAAATGTGCGTCCAAGGCCTCTTCGGGACAGGCAAAGGCAAAAGCAAACCGCTGGCACGAGAACAGCAAGGCTTAGCCCGAGCACAAATCCCACAGGACTGCACAAAGGAACGCACATCCCGCGACAAGGAAGGCCACCAGAAGGACCTAGCCACCAAATCTCTGGTACCAAAAATCCCAGGATGACCTGCCAACACCGAAGAATGAACCTCGGAAATAACTCTGCTGGTCCATCTATCTGGGACAAACAGTCTCTCTGGTGGGCAACGGTCAGGTCTATCAGCCTGAAATTTCTGCAGCACTCGTCGCAAATCTTGGGAAATGGCAGACAAAATCACTCCCTCTTTGAGGATACCAGCCAGCTCTGAAACTCCCGGAGAGTCAGGCACAAAACTCCTAGAAAGGGCATCAGCCTTCACGATCTTCGAACCAGGCAGGTACGAGACCACGAAATCGAAACGGGAGAAAAACAACGACCAACGAGCCTGTCTAGGATTCAGGCGCTTGGCAGACTCGAGATAAATCAGATTTTTGTGATCAGTCAAGACCACCACACGATGCCTAGCTCCCTCGAGCCAATGTCGCCACTCCTCAAATGCCCACTTCATAGCCAACAACTCCCGATTACCAACATCATAATTCCGCTCGGCAGGTGAAAACTTTCTTGAAAAGAAGGCACAAGGCTTCATCACAGAGCCATCAGAGCTTCTCTGCGACAAAACAGCCCCTGCTCCAATCTCAGAAGCATCCACCTCGACCTGGAAAGGAAGAGAGACATCAGGCTGACATAAGACTGGAGCTGAAGAAAACCGGCGCTTCAGCTCCCGAAAGGCTTCCACTGCCGCAGGAGACCAATTAGTCACATCAGAACCTTTCTTGGTCAAATCCGTCAAGGGCTTAACCACGCCAGAAAAATTAGCGATGAAGCGACGGTAAAAATTAGCAAAACCCAAGAACTTCTGAAGACTCTTAACAGATGTAGGCTGAGTCCAGTCATGAATAGCCTGGACCTTGACTGGGTCCATCTCAATAGTAGAAGGAGAAAAAATAAAACCCAAAAAGGAAACCTTCTGTACTCCGAAGAGACATTTTGAGCCCTTCACAAATAAAGCATTAGCACGCAGGACCTGAAACACCATCCTGACCTGTTTCACATGGGACTCCCAATCATCAGAAAAGACCAAAATGTCATCCAGATACACAATCATAAATTTATCCAGATATTCTCGGAAAATGTCATGCATAAAGGACTGAAACACAGAAGGAGCATTAGAGAGTCCAAAAGACATCACCAAGTACTCAAAATGGCCTTCGGGCGTATTAAATGCTGTTTTCCATTCGTCCCCCTGCTTGATACGCACAAGGTTATACGCACCACGAAGATCTATCTTGGTGAACCAACTGGATTCCTTAATCCGAGCAAACAGATCAGACAATAATGGCAAAGGATACTGAAATTTGACCGTGATTTTATTTAGAAGACGATAATCTATACAAGGTCTCAGAGAACCATCCTTCTTGGCCACAAAAAAGAATCCTGCACCAAGAGGGGAGGAGGATGGGCGAATATGTCCCTTCGCCAAAGACTCCTTTATATAACTCCGCATCGCGGCATGTTCTGGTATAGACAAATTAAAAAGTCGTCCCTTAGGGAACTTACTGCCAGGAATCAAATTTATAGCACAATCACAATCCCTATGAGGAGGCAGGGCACCGGATCTGGGCTCATCAAATACATCCTGGTAGTCCGACAAAAACTCAGGGACCTCAGAAGGAGTGGAAGAAGCAATTGACACCAAAGGGACATTGCCATGAATCCCCTGACAACCCCAACTTGACACAGACATAGCTTTCCAATCCAGAACTGGATTATGGGCCTGCAGCCATGGCAGACCCAAAACTACAACATCATGCAAATTATGCAGCACAAGAAAGCGAATCACCTCCTGATGTACAGGAGTCATGCACATGGTCACTTGAGTCCAATACTGAGGCTTATTCTCAGCCAATGGCGTAGCATCTATTCCCCTCAGTGGAATAGGAAATTCCAAAGGCTCCAGAACAAAACCACAGCGCTTGGCAAACGACATATCCATAAGATTCAGGGCAGCACCTGAATCCACAAAAGCCATAACCGAGTAGGATGACAAAGAACAGATTAAAGTAACAGACAAAATGAACTTAGGCTGTATAGTACCAATGGTGACAGGTTTAGCGATTTTTTTTAAGTGCTTAGAGCATGCTGAGATAACATGAGTAGAATCACCACAGTAAAAGCACAACCCATTTTGACGTCTATGACTTTGTCGCTCAATTCTAGTCAGAATTCTGTCACATTGCATTGACTCAGGTCTCTGTTCAGAGAACACCGCCAGAGGATGCGCAGATTTGCGCTCCCGCAAACGCCGATCAATCTGAATGGCCAAAGCCATTGAATCACTCAGACTTGCAGGCGTGGGGAACCCCACCATAACATTCTTAATGGCTTCAGAAAGACCCTCTCTGAAATTTGCAGCCAGGGCACACTCATTCCATTGAGTAAGCACTGACCATTTCCGAAATTTTTGACAGTACACCTCAGCTTCATCCTGACCTTGAGAGATAGCCAGCAAAGCCTTTTCTGCCTGGTTCTCAAGATTAGGTTCCTCATAAAGCAGTCCAAGTGCCAGAAAAAACGCATCCACATTCAGCAATGCAGGATCTCCTGGCGCCAGAGAGAAAGCCCAATCTTGAGGGTCGCCGCGTAACAAGGAGATAACAATTTTATCTTGCTGAGCGGAATCACCAGAGGAACGAGGTCTCAAAGATAGAAACAATTTACAATTATTCCTAAAATTCAGAAACCTAGATCTAGCTCCAGAAAACAACTCAGGAATAGGTATCTTTGGCTCAGACATAGGGCTATGAACAACAAAATCCTGAATATTTTGCACCTTTGCAGCAAGATGATCCACACTAGAAGTCAGACTCTGAATATCCATGTCTGCAGCTGAGCTCAAAACCACCCAGAGATTAAGGGGATGAGAGAAGCTAGACAGACTGCAGCAAAGGAGGAAAAAAAAAAAATTGTACTCAGGACTTCTTTTATCCCACTTCATGCGATGCATTAAACACTTTTTTGGCCTGCTGTACTGTTATGATCCCAGTGGCTGGGGATCACAGGAAATACTAGCTAAGTAACTAAACATAGACACGAGCTCTAGGGAGGTGGTAACTGGACTGACCGCAAAACCTGATCCTATCCAAACACACTAAAGGTAGCCGGTGAACGTGCCTAAAATCCTGGACGTCTCGACGCAGCCTGAGAAACTGACTACCCCTAAAGAGAAAGCAAGACTTCACTTGCCTCAAGAGAAATAACCCCAAAGATATAGGAAGCCCCCAACAAATAATAACGGTGAGGTAAGGAGAAAAGACACACGTAGGAATGAAAACAGATTCAGCAAAATGAGGCCCGCTAATACTAGATAGCAGAAGACAGATAGCGAACTGAGCGGTCAGTAAAAAACCCTACCAAAATATCCACGCTGAGAATTCAAGAACCCTCACACCAACTAACGGTGTGGGGGGAGAAACTCAGCCCCCCAGAGCTACCAGCAAGCTGTGAAATCACATATTAGCAAGCTGGACAAGAAACATATAGAACACTGATGATCAAAAAATGAACAAAATGGAAACTTAGCTTCTCTTGAAGAGACTGGGAGCAAGGTAGTCAGAAGGAATCAGAATAGCACTGAATACATTGACAGCAAGCATAGACTGAGAGTCCAAGTGAGCTTAAATAGAAAACCAGCCCACAGATAACGAGACAGCTGATGCCAGTCACAAACCTGCAGAAAGACAGCACTCACACAGTACCACTTGTGACCACAAGAGGGAGCCCAGAAATAGAGTTCACAACATCACCCCAAACCATCTCGATTGGGTTCAGGTCTGGTGACTGTGGAGGCCAGGTCATCTGGCGTAGCACCCCATCACTCTCCTTCCTGGTCAAATAGCCCTTACACAGCCTGGAGGTTTGTTTGGGGTCATTGTCCTGTTGAAAAAAAAATGATGGTCCAACTAAACGCAAACTGGATGGAATAGCATGCCGCTGCAAGATGCTGTGGTAGCCATGCTGGTTCAGTATGCCTTCAATTTTGAATAAATCCCCAACAGTGTCACCAGCAAAGCACCCCTACACCATCGCACCTCCTCCTCCATGCATCACGGTGGGAACCAGGCATGCAGAGACCATCCGTTCACCTTTTCTGCGTCGCACAAAGACATGGTGGTTGGAACCAAAGATCTCAAGTTTGGACTCATCAGACCACAGCACAGATTTCCACTGGTCTATTGTCCATTCCTTGTGTTCTTTATCCCAAACAAGTCTCTTCTGCTTGTTGCCTGTTCTTAGCAGTGGTTTCCTAGCAGCTATTTTACCATGAGGGCCTGCTGCACAAAGTCTCCTCTTAACAGTTGTTGTAGAGATTTGTCTGCTGCTAGAACTCTGTGTGGCATTGACCTGGTCTCTAATCTGAGCTGCTGTTAACCTGCGATTTCTGAGGCTGGTGACTAGTATTAACTTATCCTCAGAAGCAGAGGTGACTCTTGGTCTTCCTTTCCTGGGGCGGTCCTCATGTGAGCCAGTTTCTTCGTAGCACTTGATGGTTTTTGCCACTGCACTTGGGGACACTTTCAAAGTTTTCCCAATTTTTCAAACTGACTGACCTTCATTTCTTAAAGTAATGATGGCCACTCATTTTTCTTTACTTAGCTGCTTTTTTGTTGCCATAATACAAATTCTAACAGTCTATTCAGTAGGACTATGAGCTGTGTATCCACCAGACTTCTGCACAACACAACTGATGGTCCCAACCCCATTTATAAGGGAAGAAATCCCACTTATTAAACCTGACAGGGCACACCTGTGAATTGAAAACCATTCCCGGTGACTATCTCTTAAAGCTCATCAAGAGAATGCCAAGAGTGTGCAAAGCAGTCATCAAAGCAAATACATAATTTTAGTTGTTTCACACTTTTTTGTTAAGTATATTGTTGGGGGAGGATCTGAAGTGACCCTTCGCGGTTGACCAAGTGATTTCCGAATTAATCCACAGGGCGTTGCCGGCAACTGAGAATGACCAGACGGAGACGTGTCTCTGTTTGGGAGGATCGAGCAAATCTCTAAGCCCCGTTTATTATGTCACTTTTGTAGTATTTAGCAAGTTATACTTCAACCAATAGTATAAAATCACCCTTGCAGCACTTAACGTATAAAAATGCTGGAAAACCGGAAACTATAGATATGGCCGTGTCTACATGGCATAGGAAAAAAACATAACAGCTTGTGCGTCAAGGTCTCGCAGAACAATACACCCTCAGTCTCATATCTTATTCAGGCTGGAACAATCTGGCCCCACAACAACTATGAACTTTTACCTAGTTAAATAAGAGAATTTATCTCGTAAACAACAAGATGGAGTCAAAAATCACAAAATAAAGCCAGCTTTACTCTTTCTTAATTTTAGTCCTTCATAATATAATTCCACATGTGTTAATTCATAGTTTTGATGCCTTCAGTGTGAATGTACAAATTTTGATAGTCATGAAAATACAGAAACTGAACATTTTGCAGTGGTCTCTTAATTTTTGCCAGAGCTGTATTTTCTGTATTTAATGCATTGTCTAGGTTTACTGTAGTTATGGTTGTTTTAAGGTGGAGTGGGGGTCCATCCCATGTCCAAAAGTCATGTTTTCTTATCTACAAAATTTCTGTGTAATAGTGACTATTGGACCCAGCGCTGTAAACAAAAGGTGGATGTCCTAAAAATAATAAAAGATTTTTATTATGTCTAGAAGAAAGCTGGCACCTCGCTGGGTATAATACACTGCTTTCCTATTCCATGGTACATTGTGTGCCCTGTAAATGCTGTGCAGGAGTAAAGTTATTAGAGATAATAAAATAAAGCGGAAGAAATAAAGGTAACGGCATATGGTAGAAGGCTCTCGCTAGAACATTTCTCAGCATCCAGCTTTCTGGATCTTGCTAGCATTACTACAGTTTGTACTAACTGGATTTTTGGCTTTTACAATGCTGTGATGTCTCAACAAGAGCAGCTGCAAGAAGAGGAGCTAAAAATAAGTGTTTTATACACACCAAGCCACTCTTGGAATTGCATGAAAACATTTACTGATTTCTCATAGCCACAAAAATCAGATTACCAGACTTCAGACATAGGTTTTATATGATGTAAAATGTAATTAGCTACATAAAGCATATTATTTCTTCTTTACTCTGCTAAATAATAATAGTAACAATAATTAAAAGTGTATCAAAGTACTGTATTTTAATAAGAAGACCAGCCAAACAGTGTATTAAGAAATAATATGTTTTCTTTAAAGGATTGAAAAATTATGATTTGATTCAAAAAAAGTACAAGTTTGCCTACTCTTAGGTTAAGTTCACATGTAGAATTTTTGATGAGTTTTTAAAGCTGCGTATTTACACTGTGCAAGAAAAACACTGCGTCTAAAAGTTCCAGCAAAGTGGTTGGGATTTAAAGAACCCTCATGCTAAACTGACAAGCGGTGCGTGTTTAAAATCCACATTAAAAGTTATCTTGCTGAGTTTAATGTGCAGAGGTTGCCTACAGATTTTGCATTAGATTTGTAAAATCGCCAAGTAAAAACCATGTGCATTTTTAATATGTTTCCGTGTGTGGTCCGGACATGACTATATGAATAAAGTTTTATCAGAGCCAAATACCAAGAAGCATCAAAAACAAAGCAACTTCATTTAAAACATAACATACAAAAAAGAAGCAAAAACCACAGCTTGAAAATTAGATAAAAATGCATGTAAAAATACAATGAAAAAAATGCAAAAAAACTAATTTACCTGAAATGCTGCAGAAAATCTGCAACATCCTAAACTCACTAAGGCCACGTTCACACTTTGCGGGTTCCTCTGCGGGTTAATCGGAAATTAAGCGGAATTGATAAATCTGCAGGGCAAAACCGCTGCGGTTATCCCTGCAGATTTATCGCGGTTTGTTCCGCGGTTTCCGCTGTGGGATTACTCCTGTACTATTGATGCTGCATATGCAGCAATATGCAGCATCAATAGTAATGTAAAAAATAATAAAAATCGGTTATACTCACCCTCTGACGTCGCGATCTCCTCGGCGCTGCAAGCGGCTGTGCCGACAAGGACCTTCGTGACGTCACGGTCATGTGACCGCGGCGTCATCACGGTCATGTGACCGCGACGTCACCACAGGTCCTGTTCGGCACAGCAACTGAGACCGGACGCTGCGGGCAGCGCTGAGAGGTGAGTATAGCATCATTTTTTATTTTAATTCTTTTTTTTACACCAAAATATGGTTCCCAGGGCCTGGAGGAGAGTCTACTCTCCTCCACCCCGGGTACCATCGGCACATTATCCGCTTAACTTCCCGCAACGTGGGCACAGCCCCATGCGGGAAGTTAGCGGATCAATGCATTTCTATGGGTGCAGAATCGCTGCGATTCTGCACCAAGAAGTGACATGCTCCTTCTTTTTTTCCGCAGAAAAGCCGCGCGGCTTTTTCCGCGGAAATCCGCAGCATGTGCACAGCGGGTTTTGTTTTCCATAGGGTAACATTGTACTGTACCCTGCATGGAAAACTGCTGCGGATCTGCAGTGTCAAATCCGCTGCGGATCTGCGGCAAAACCTGCAAAGTGTGAACATAGCCTAAATACTCATCATGGGAACTTAGCCTTATTGTCATTGCTGATATAAGCATTGAAACTTGGTGTAAATAAAAAGCCTTGACTATACTCTCAGGACATCTTTATTTCCGCCAATGCAGCCCGCACATCATGATAATTTCTGATTCGGTAAAAGTTATATATTATGTGTTTAACCCCTTAACGACCGCAGATGCACTTTTTAACGGCGGCAGTTAAGGGTACTTAAACCGCAGTGCCGCATTTTAACGGCACTGAAGTTTAAGTTTATAGCACCCCCTAGAGTTGGAATTTCTCTGGGGTCTCAGCTGCAAACAACACAGTATGCACACGCACACCAGGGGGTCAGGCACACAGGCAGAATGAAAGTATAACTGACAGAGAATCCTAGTCCAGTGTGAGTATAAATATCCCTCCCAGATCCAAAAGGAAGCCACAGCAATTAAACCTGAGAGGGCAGGGCATTGACCCTGTCCAAACCATGACAAGGGTTAGGGGTGTGTTGGGGTTAGGGTTGTGGTTAGGGTTATGGTTAGGGTTGGGATTAGGGTTAGAGGTGTGTTGGGGTTAGGGTTGTGGTTAGGGTTGGGATTAGGTTTAGGGGTGTGTTGGGGTTAGGGTTATGGTTAGGGTTAGGGGTATGTTGGGGTTAGAGTTGTGGTTAGGGTTTGGATTAGAGTTAGGGTTGGAGTTAGAATTGGGGAGTTTCCACTATTTAGGTACATCAGGGTGTCTCTAAACGCAACATAGCGCACTATTGATTCCAGCCAATTTTGAGTTTAAAAAGTCAAGCGGTGCTCCCTTCTTTCAGAGCCCTGTCATGCTGTCATGTCGGACGCTGTTCAGACCAGGTCGTCCCACAGACAGCGGTAATTCCGCTTTTGACCACTATTTGCTCATTGGCGTCTGCTAGATTTTATCTAGCTGTTCCGGGGTTAATTTACCTAATCCTTGGATTGGAAGCTGGGCCATGCCCACTGCCTTTAAATAGTTCTCCTGATCTTTGGGCATCGCCGATTATAGCTTCTGTCTTGTGCGTTGTTATCTCGGTCTGGTGAGGAGAGCTGGTGGTTGGAGATTCGTTGCTGGTGGTGTATTTTCCTTTGTCTTATTTACTCCTTCCTATATTTGTATTTATTTTGCCCTGCACATTTATAGTGTATTCCTGAGTGACTGCGGCGTGGTATATATTTTCCTTTATCCTTGTCTGTGCTAACTGTGGGTATTGGGGAATAACATCTTCACTGGGTGGTGGGCAGAGGTTTCAGCCTAGGGCTGAGCTCAGGAGACAGGGTGAGGTTCGAGGCCTGGACATGCACACCTTCAGTGTAAACTCCAGGTAGAGGGTCAGTCAGGATTTCCCTAGTCTGAGGGAAACTGCAGGAGCCCGGGTTATTAGCTCTCGCTCACCTAGTCTCTCCCTGACATTATAATCGGCCCAACAACACAAAAAAAAAATAAAAAAAGGGGGTTTCTTTTTTTTGTGTTTTGTCATGGATCCCATGACTTCCATAACCCGCCAGTTGGAGGCGCTGTCCCTACAGGTCACGGAGTTAAGGGGGGCAGTACAGCAACAGGGACTAGCAGTGTCTAATGTGCAAGCTGAGCGACAGGAAGAGTTGCTGAGCCTAAATTTCCTTTGCTTGAAAAATTTGCTGGGGAATGCAGTAAATTTGTTTCTTTTCGTGAAGCTTGCAAACTATATTTCCGTATGCGCCCGATATCTTCAGGTAATGAGGATCAGCGTGTGGGCCTGGTGTTGTCATTGTTGAGTGGGGATCCCCAAGCATGGGCGTTTTCTTTGCCATCTGATTCTGCTGCATTTGACTCTGTGGAGAGTTTTTTTCCTGTTTTGGGAAAATCTACGATGAACCTGACAAAATGGCTCTAGCAGAATCTAAGATATGCTCTATTCGCCAGGGGGAGCGAGTTGCAGAGGATTACTGTTCTGAATTTCGTCGCTGGGCGATCGATACACAATGGAATGATCCAGCATTGCGGAGTCAGTTTATACATGGGATTTCTGGAAGGGTTAAAAAAGCCCTTCTGATGTACGAGACTCCTGCTTCTCTAGATTCCGCCATGAGTCTGGTTGTCCGCATTGATCGCCGTTTGCGTCAGGGGGAGCATGTGACACCGCCTATGAGAGAGGGTTTAGGTTCACGTGAGTTTGCTGCAGGTGAGCCCACAGAGCCTATGCAAATCGCAGGGGTGTCACATGTGAAGCGTCCAGTCCCTGAGCTCAGGAAGCAGGGAGCCTGTTTTTACTGTGGTAAAACGGGTCATTTTATTAACATCTGTCCTCTGCTGCCTAAGAAAATGGCGGAAAACTTCTAAGCTCAGAGGGTGTGGAGGAGACCAGTCTGAGCTTATGTATATCCTCCATGGTGGTTTCTCAATGCATTCTCCCTGCTAAGGTTTTTGTTGTTGGCAGTGAGCTGCCAATTACTGTTTTTGTGGATAGTGGTTCAGCCACAAATCTCATTGATGAGGAGTTTGCGTGCACAGCAGGTTTTAGGATTGAAAAACTGTCTCATCCTATCCACGTGGTCACCATCAATGCTGCTCCTCTCTCTCAGGGGAGATTACTGAATTTGTGGCTGAGGTGAAACTCCTCATTGGAGTTCTACATTCCGAGCGAGTTACATGTAAGGTGCTCGGGAATCTTCCTGCTCAGGTGGTTTTGGGTTTTCCTTGGTTGTCTATGCACAACCCGGTAATTGACTGGAAAACTCAGGACATAATTTGGTGGAGCGAGTTCTGCCAGGAGAATTGCCCGGCCACATGTGTGGCTGCAGTGACTTCAAGCGTTCCGGAGTCACTTCAGGATTTTGTGGATGTGTTCTCTGAGAAGGGTTGTTCAGAGTTGCCGCCACATCGTCCTTATGACTGTTCTATCAGGTTTAAACCAGGGGCCAAATTGCCTAAAGCAAGGATGTTTAACATCTCCGGTCCGGAGAGACAAGCGTTAAAAGATTACATTGCTGAAAGCTTGAGCAAAGGGCACATCAGGCCGGCACCCCTGGCAGCAGGGTTCTTCTTCGTGAAGAAGAAAGATGGCGGATTACGCCCGTGTTTGGATTTCAGGGAGTTGAACCAGATTACGGTTCGTGATCCATACCCTATGCCTCTGATACCAGATTTGTTCAACCAGGTGGCCGGTGCTAAGTGGTTTACCAAGCTTGACCTCAGGGGGGCGTACAACCTCATAAGAGTCCGTCAAGGTGATGAGTGGAAGACGGCTTTTAATACCCCTGAGGGTCATTTTGAAAATTTGGTGATGCCGTTTGGGTTGACTAACGCACCTGCAGTGTTCCAACATTTCATCAATGATATGTTCTCGCATGTTTTGGGGAAATTCGTTATCGTGTACCTAGATGACAATCTCATATATTCTTGCGACCGTGATACTCATTTAGATCATGTCAGGCAGGTGTTACAGCTTCTCAGAGAGAATAAGCTGTATGCTAAACTTGAAAAATGTGTATTTTCTGTTCAAGAGTTGCCTTTCTTGGGTTATATTGTGTCTGCTTCTGGTTTTAAAATGGACGCCGCTAAGGTGCAGGCGGTGCTGCAGTGGGAACGGCCTGATAACCTGAAAGCACTTCAGCGGTTCCTTGGGTTTTCTAACTACTATAGGAAATTTATCAAGGATTTTTCCATCATTGCTAAACCGCTAACTGACATGACTAAAAAGGGTACCAATTTCTCCGTTTGGCCTGAGGCTGCTGTGCGCGCATTTGAATTTCTTAAGAACAGTTTTGTTTCAGCCCCCATTCTTGTACAGCCAGACGTATCAAAACCTTTTGTTGTGGAAGTCGATGCGTCTGAGGTAGGTGTGGGGGCGGAACTATCTCAAGGCTCATCTTTGAGTGGTTTACGTCCGTGCGCCTATTTCTCCAAGAAACTGTCGTCCGCCGAACTTACGTAACTACGATATCGGCAACAGGGAGTTGTTGGCAATTAAGTTGGCCTTTGAGGAATGGCGACACTTCTTGGAGGGGTCGGTACATCAGGTAACTGTTATTACCGATCATAAGAATCTGCTGTATTTGGAGTCTGCCAAGCGTCTGTCCCCCAGGCAGGCTCGCTGGGCATTGTTTTTCACGCGGTTCAATTTTGTGGTCACTTACAGACCGGGGTCTAAAAACACTAAGGCGGATGCTCTGTCCATGTGTTTTCCGGGGGAAGAACCTTGGGAAGATCCAGTACCCATCCTCCAAAAGGGTGTTGTGGTTTTGGCTCTCACTGCCGAGGTTGAGGCTGAGATTGCCGAGGCTCAGGAGGAGGTACCATCTGAGCTTCCCGTCAACAAATCTTTTGTACCGCTTCATCTCCGCCTAAAGGTTTTGGCGAAGCATCATGATGCTGTCCTGGCTGGTCACCCAGGGGTTAGAGGTACCTTGGAGTTGGTGTCACGTCGGTTTTGGTGGCCCAAGATCCGACAGGACGTGGTCTCATACGTGTCAGCTTGTACCACGTGCGCTAGGGCTAAGACGCCCCACTCCCGTCCTGTTGGCACACTACTTCTTCTGGAGGTACCTAGTAAGCCATGGATGGAAATCTCCATGGATTTCATCACTGATTTGCCCTCATCAGCTGGAAACACGGTCATCTTGGTGATTGTTGATCGGTTTCCTAAAATGTCGCACTTTGTGTCTTTGCCTGCGTTGCCTAACGCTAAGACTCTGGCCCAAGTATTTGTGCAGGAGGTGGTCAGACTTCATGGGGTTCCGTCTGACATCGTGTCTGATAGGGGGTCTCAGTTTGTGGCAAAATTTTGGAGAGCGTTTTGCTCACGGCTGGGAATCAAGTTATCTCATTCTTTGGCGTTTCATCCTCAGTCAAATGGTCAGACTGAGCGTATGAACCAAAATTTGGAACAGTACTTACGCTGCTTTGTCTCTGATAACCAGGAGGAGTGGTCTACCTTTCTTCCTTTGGCTGAGTTTGCCATCAATAATCACCTCCAGGAGTCGTCTGGGGAGTCTCCGTTTTTTTGTGTTTACGGGCTACATCCTCAATATTGTACCTTGAGTCAGAGGGGCTCTTCCGGCGTTCCGGAGGAGGACCAGTTAGGAACACAATTGTCATCAGTCAGGAGGAGAGTTAAACAGCGCTTGTTGAGTATGGGTGCTAGGTACAAACGTGTGGCTGACAGTAGGCGTGTGCCAGGTCCGGACCTGAGTGTGGATGACTGGGTGTGGTTATCCACAAAAAACATAAGACTCAAAATACCATCCCTTAAATTGGGTCCACGGTTTATTGGTCCATTTAGGGTCACCGCCGTCATTAACCCAGTAGCGTACTGATTGGAGCTCCCTACGGTGTATAAGATACACAACGTGTTCCACAGGTCTCTTCTAAAGAAGGTGGTGGGTTCTGTGGACGCGGCGCCTATGCCACCTCCAGTCTTGGTGGATGGTAATTTGGAGTTTGAAGTCTCCAAGGTGGTTGACTCTCGTGTAGTGCGTCGCACTTTACAGTACTTGGTACATTGGCGTGGTTATGGGCCTGAGGAGAGGTCCTGGGTACCAGCCTCGGACGTTCATGCTGACCGGCTGGTCAGGTTGTTTCACCGCCGTCATCCGGACAAGCCGGGTCCTGTTAGCCATGAGGGCCCTGGGGTCCCTCGTAGAAGGCGGGGTACTGTCATGTCGGACGCTGTTCAGACCAGGTCGTCCCACAGACAGCGGTAATTCCGCTTTTGACCACTATTTGCTCATTGGCGTCTGCTAGATTTTATCTAGCTGTTCCGGGGTTAATTTACCTAATCCTTGGATTGGAAGCTGGGCCATGCCCACTGCCTTTAAATAGTTCTCCTGATCTTTGGGCGTCGCCGATTATAGCTTCTGTCTTGTGCTTTGTTATCTCGGTCTGGTGAGGAGAGCTGGTGGTTGGAGATTCGTTGCTGGTGGTGTATTTTCCTTTGTCCTATTTACTCCTTCCTATATTTGTATTTATTTTGCCCTGCACATTTATAGTGTATTCCTGAGTGACTGCGGCGTGGTGTATATTTTCCTTTATCCTTGTCTGTGCTAACTGTGGGTATTGGGGAATAACATCTTCACTGGGTGGTGGGCAGAGGTTTCAGCCTAGGGCTGAGCTCAGGAGACAGGGTGAGATTCGAGGCCTGGACATGCACACCTTCAGTGTAAACTCCAGGGTCAGTCAGGATTTCCCTAGTCTGAGGGAAACTGCAGGGGCCCGGGTTATTAGCTCTCGCTCACCTAGTCTTTCCCTGACACATGCACCCAGTGGTTTACCCCCACATTTGGGTTATCAACATACTCAGGACTAATTGCACAACAACTTTGGGGGTCTAATTTCTCCTGTTACCCTTGGGAAAATAAAAATTGGGTGGCGAAAAAATCATTTTTGTGGAAAAAATATATTTTATTTTCACAGCTCTACGTTATAAACTTCCATGAAGCGCTTGGGGGTTCAAAGTGCTCACCACACATCTAGATGAGTTCCTTGGGGGTCTAGTTTCCAAAATGGTGTCACTTGTGTTTTTTTTCACTGTTTAGGCACATTAGAAGCTCTTCAAATGCGACATGGTGTCCGATCTCAATTCTAGCTAATTCTGTATTGAAAAAGTCAAACGGCGCTCCTTCCCTTCCGAGCTCTTCCGTGCGCCCAAACAGTGGTTTACCCCCACATATGGGGTATCGGCATATTCAGGAGAAATTGCACAGCAACTTTTATGGTTCATTTTCTCTTTTCACACTTGTGAAAATAAAAAAAAATTGGTTCTGAAGTAAAATGTTTGAAAAAAAGTTAAATGTTCATGTTTTTTCCTTCCACATTGCTTCAGTTCCTGTGAAGCACGTAAAAGGTTAATAAACTTCTTGAATGTGGTTTTGAGCACATTCAGGGGTGCAGTTTTTAGAATGGTGTCTCTTTTTGGTATTTTCTGTCATGCACAACCCTCAAAGTGACTTCAAATGTGAGTTGGTCCCTAAAAAAATGGTTTTATAAATTTTGAGAAATCGCCGGTCAACTTTTAACCTGTATAACTTCCTAACAAAAAAAAAATGTTGTTTCCAAAATAATAAAATAATGCTGATGTAAATTAGACATGTGGGAATTGTTATTTATTAACTACTTTGTGTGACATATCTCTCTGATTTAAGGGCATAAAAATTTGAAGTCTGAAAATTGCAAAATTTTCACAATTTTTGCCATATTTCCTTTTTTTCATAATTAAACGCAAGTCATATCGAAGAAATTTTACCGCTATCGTGAAGTACAATATGTCACGAAAAAACAGTCTCAGAATCAGTGGGATCTGTTGAAGCTTTCCAAAGTTATAACCACATAAAATGACAGTGGTCAGAATTGTAAAACTTGGTTTGGTCCATTAAGCAGCAAATTAGCTTTGTCACTAAGGGATTAACCCCTTCCCGACATTTGACGTACTATCCCGTCGAGGTGGGGTGGGCCCCCATGACCGCCGACGGGATAGTACGTCATACGCGATCGGCCGCGCTCACGGGGGGAGCGCGGCCGATCGCGGCCGGGTGTCGGCTGCATATCGCAGCTGACATCCGGCACTATGTGCCAGGAGCGGTCACGGACCGCCCCCGGCACATTAACCCCCGGCACACCGCGATCAAACATGATCGCGGTGTACCGGCGGTACAGGGAAGCATCGCGCAGGGAGGGGGCTCCCTGCGTGCTTCCCTGAGACGATCGGTACAAGGTGATGTACTCACCTCGTACCGAACGTCTTCTCCCTGCAGGCCCCGGATCCAAAATGGCCGAGGGGCTGTATCCGGGTCCTGCAGGGAGCACTTCCGGGTCGGAGCAGGCTGCAGATGAAAGCTGCAGCCTGCTCCGATTAAAGTATGATCGCCGATCTGACAGAGTGCTGTGCACACTATCAGATCTGCGATCTGTGATGTCCCCCCCTGGGAAAAAGTAAAAAAGTTAAAAAAAAAATTTCCACATGTGTAAAAAAAAAAAAAAAAAAAAATCCTAAATAAATAATAATAAAAAAAAAAAATATTATTCCCATAAATACATTTCTTTATCTAAAAAAAACAAACAAAAACAATAAAAGTACACATATTTAGTATCGCCGCGTCCGTAACGACCCAACCTATAAAACTGGCCCACTAGTTAACCCCTTCAGTAAACACCGTAAGGGAAAAAAAAAAAAAACGAGGCAAAAAACAACGCTTTATTACCATACCGCCGAACAAAAAGTGGAATAACACGCGATCAAAAAGACAGATATAAATAACCATGTTACCGCTGAAAACGTCATCTTGTCCCGCAAAAAACGAGCTGCCATACAGCATCATCAGCAAAAAAATAAAAAAGTTATAGTCCTCAGAATAAAGCGATGCCAAAATAATTATTTTTTCTATAAAATAGTTTTTATCGTATAAAAGCGTCAAAACATAAAAAAATGATATAAATGAGGTATCGCTGTAATCGTACTGACCCGACGAATAAAACTGCTTTATCAATTTTACCAAGCGCAGAACGGTATAAACGCCTCTCCCAAAAGAAATTCATGAATAGCTGGTTTTTGGTTATTCTGCCTCACAAAAATCGGAATAAAAAGTGATAAAAAATGGTCACGTGTCCGAAAATGTTACCAATAAAAACGTCAACTCGTCCCGCAAAAAAAAAAAAACCTCACATGACTCTGTGGACCAAAATGTGGAAAAATTATAGGTCTCAAAATGTGGAGACGCAAAAACTTTTTTGCTATAAAAAGCGTCTTTTAGTCTGGTTTCACACTTGCGTTTTTATCTGCATGCGTTTTTTAAAAAAACCACATGTGTGAAAAAACGCATGTAAACGCGGTAAAACGCATGCGTTTTTATAGAAAAACACAAGAAAACAAGAAAAAAACAAAAAACCCTAACCCTACCCCTAACCCTACCCCTAACCTGAAATACGTGGCACTGAAATATACGTTTATATACGTATATACGTATATAAGTGCCACGATATTTCAGTGGCCACGTATTTAAGTGCCACGTATTTAAGTGCCACGTATTTCAGTGCCACGTATTTACGTGCCACGTATTTACGTGCCACGTATTTTTCAGTGCCTGAAATACGTGGCACTGAAATACGTGGCACTGAAATATCGTGGCACTGAAATATCGTGGCACTGAAGTATTTACGTGCCACGTATTTTTCAGTGCCTGAAATACGTGGCACTGAAATACGTGGCACTGAAATATCGTGGCACTGAAATATCGTGGCACTGAAATACGTGGCACTGAAATACGTGGCACTTAAATACGTGGCACTTAAATACGTGGCACTTAAATACGTGGCTCTTAAATACGTGGCACTTATATACGTGGCACTTATATACGTGGCACTTATATACGTGGCACTTATGACTGTCAAAAAATGTTCAGTAAACGGTTAGGGGTGAGGTTAGGGGTAGGGTTTCAGGTAGAATTGGGGAGATTCCACTGTTCAGGCACATCAGGGGCTCTCCAAACGCGACATGGCGTCCAATCTCAATTCCAGCCAATTCTGCGTTGAAAAAGTAAAACAGTGCTCCTTCCCTTCCGAGCTCTCCCGTGCGTCCAAAAAGGGGTTTACCCCAACATATGGGGTATCAGCGTACTAGGGACAAATTGAACAACAACTTCTGGGGTCCAAGTTCTCTTGTTATCCTTGGGAAAATAAAAATTTGGGGGGCTAAAAATCATTTTTGTGGGAAAAAAAATATGTTTTATTTTCACGGCTCTGCGTTGTAAACTGTAGTGAAACACTTGGGGGTTCAAAGTTCTCACAACACATCTAGATAAGTTCCTTGGGAGGTCTAGTTTCCAATATGGGGTCACTTGTGGGGGGTTTGTACTATTTGGGTACATCAGGGGCTCTGCAAATGCAACGTGACGCCTGCAGACCAATCCATTTAAGTCTGCATTCCAAATGGCGCTCCTTCCCTTCCGAGCTCTGTCATGCGCCCAAACAGTGGTTCCCCCCCACATAGGGGGTATCAGCGTACTCAGGACAAATTGGACAACAACGTTTAGGGTCCAATTTATCCTGATACCCTTGTGAAAATACAAAACTGGGGGCTAAAAAATCATTTTTGTGAAAAAAAAAAAATAATTTTTATTTTCACGGCTCTGCGTTATAAACTGTAGTGAAACACTTGGGGGTTCAAAGTTCTCACAACACATCTAGATAAGTTCCTTGGGGGGTCTAGTTTCCAATATGGGGTCACTTGTGGGGGGTTTGTACTGTTTGGGTACATCAGGGGCTCTGCAAATGCAACGTGACGCCTGCAGACCAATCCATTTAAGTCTGCATTCCAAATGGCGCTCCTTCCCTTCCGAGCTCTGTCATGCGCCCAAACAGTGGTCCCCCCCCACAAATGGGGTATCAGCGTACTCCAGACAAATTGCACAACAACTTTTGAGGTCCAATTTATCCTGATACCCTTGTGAAAATACAAAACTGGGGGCTAAAAAATCATTTTTGTGAAAAAAAAAAATAATTTTTATTTTCACGGCTCTGCGTTATAAACTGTAGTGAAACACTTGGGGGTTCAAAGCTCTCAAAACACATCTAGATAAGTTCCTTAGGGGGTCTACTTTCCAAAATGGTGTCACTTGTGGGGGGGTTTAATGTTTAGGCACATCAGGGGCTCTCCAAACGCAACATGGCATCCCATCTTAATTCCAGTCAATTTTGCATTGAAAAGTAAAATAGCGCTTCTTCCCTTCTGAGCTCTGCTATGCGCCCAAACAGTGGTTCCCCCCCACATATGGGGTATCGTCGTACTCAGGACAAATTGCACAACAACTTTTGTGGTCTAATTTCTTCTCTTACCCTTGGGGAAATAAAAAAATGGGGGTTAAAAGATCATTTTTGTGAAACAATATGATTTTTTATTTTTACGGCTCTGCATTATAAACTTCTGTGAAGCACTTGGTGGGTCAAAGTGCTCACCACACATCTAGATAAGTTCCTTAGGGGGTCTACTTTCCAAAATGGTGTCACTTGTTAGGGGTTTCAATGTTTAGGCACATCAAGGGCTCTCTAAATGCAACATGGCGTCCCATCTCAATTCCAGTCAATTTTGCATTGAAAAGTCAAATGGCGCTCCTTCCCTTCCGAGCTCTGCCCTGCGCCCAAACAATGGTTTACACCCACATATGGGGTATCAGCATACTCAGGACAAATTGCACAACAATTTTTGGGGTCCAATTTCTTCTCTCACCCTTGGGAAAATTAAAAAATTGGGGGTGAAAAGATCATTTTTGTGAAAAAATATGATTTTTTATTTTTACGGCTCTGCATTATAAACTTCTGTAAAGCACTTGTTGGGTCAAAGTGCTCACCACACATCAAGATAAGTTCCTTAGGGGGTCTACTTTCCAAAATGGTGTCACTTGTTAGGGGTTTCAATGTTTAGGCACATCAGGGGCTCTCCAAATGCAACATGGCGTCCCATCTCAATTCCAGTCAATTTTGCATTGAAAAGTCAAATGGCGCTCCTTTGCTTCCAAGCTCTGCCATGCGCCCAAACTGTGGTTTACCCCCACATATGGGGTATCAGCGTACTCAGGACAAATTGTACAACAACTTTTGGGGTCTATTTTCTCCTGTTACCCTTGGTAAAATAAAACAAATTGGAGCTGAAATAAATTTTGTGTGAAAAAAAGTTAAATGTTCATTTTTATTTAAACATTCCAAAAATTCCTGTGAAACACCTGAAGGGTTAATAAACTTCTTGAAAGTGGTTTTGAGTACCTTGAGGGGTGCAGTTTTTAGAATGGTGTCACACTTGGGTATTTTCTATCATATAGACCCGTCAAAATGACTTCAAATGAGATGTGGTCCCTAAAAAAAAATGGTGTTGTAAAAATGAGAAATTGCTGGTCAACTTTTAACCCTTATAACTCCGTCACAAAAAAAAATTTTGGTTCCAAAATTGTGCTGATGTAAAGTAGATATGTGGGAAATGTTATTTATTAAGTATTTTGTGTGACATATGTCTGTGATTTAAGGGCATAAAAATTCAAAGTTGGAAAATTGCAAAATTTTTAAAATTTTCGCCAAATATTCATTTTTTTCACAAATAAACGCAAGTTATATCGAAGAAATTTTACCACTAACATGAAGTACAATATGTCACGAGAAAACAATGTCAGAATCGCCAAGATCCGTTGAAGCGTTCCAGAGTTATAACCTCATAAAGGGACAGTGGTCAGAATTGTAAAAATTGGCCCGGTCATTAACGTGCAAACCACCCTTGGGGGTAAAGGGGTTAAAGAGTCCATGAAGCTTTGCAGCTTTTTTATGGATCCAAAGCATCTAAAAAACAAAAATAAATAGTCTTTCTTTTAAAATAAAATGCTGTCATAGTACACAACCCATTTGCAGACCTACAGTATGTATCTTCATAGTTGAGGCTTGTTCACATGACCATATTTTGAGTCTAAGTGCTGTCCATGAAAAAAACGGACAACACTCGGACCAATGTTCAATCTTATTCAATGCCTTAATTTCTTTCATAAATCAGATGAGACTTGGCCGTTCAAGACTATGGATGCAATATGGAGCAGTTTGTTTTATGGATACACTGCAATTCTGTAACATGGGAGGCTGTAATTAGTCCTGTAAATTATTAATAGCTGCTGTTGTAAAAAAACGGATAGTACACAGGCTGCACACAGATGACAAGTGAGAAAAAAATCTTTTGAATTTTCTGGATGAAACTTTATACGCTAGTGTGAATCTACTCTTACAGACTCTAAAGAAACCTGTATAGTCTGATCAATAGGACAGTAAAGGCCCCGTCTCACTTAGCGACACTAAAGCGATCCCGACAACGATACGACCTGTCAGGGATTGTTGCTGCGTCGCTATGTGGTCGCTGGTGAGATGTCAAACAGTGAGATCTTCCTAATCTCACTGTTTGACATCTCACCAGCGACCTGTAGCGACCTGTACAACAATGTCACATGGGAGCTATTATGACGATTCAGTGTCTGAGTCATCAACGAGGTCGTTGGTAAGGTGTCAAACACAGCGATGTGTGCTACCCAGCGGAACCTCAACGATCAAAAAAAGGTCCAGGCCATTCCGACACGACCAGCGATCTCACAGCAGGGGCCTGATCGCTGGTACGTGTCACACATAGCGAGATCGCTACTGGGGTCGCTGTTGCGTCACAAAACTTGTGACTCAGCAGCGATCTCGCTAGCGATCTCGCTTAGTGAGACGGGGGCTTAAGAAGAAGGTGCAGAAGGCAGAAAGGGTTCCTTTACATGGACCAATAAATTGTTCACCACATGCGCCGATCAATAATCCGAGAAGTTGATCGCAGCTTGTTTACTTTTCCTTAGATATTCGTTTAGCATAGTTAATGACCCACTGTGTGGTGCTCATCCTTAAGACATCCCAGCAGCTAATCAAATACAATCATCCCCTATAAATCCATGCAGGTGAATATAATTTGAGTTTTAAATAATTTACACCAACAAAACAATGACAAATAAATTATTAATGAGACAAAATGATGGAAGCCTGGAATACACTGAGATTTTGTAGCGCTACTTACTGGTTTTAACCACTAAGCTACAGCTGCAGTCCAAATGAATACACTGAGTTGTCTGCAGTCTTGTATTGCCTAGATGGTTAAACTCAGTAGCACTGCAAAATGTCCCAATGTAAGGGCTCATTCAGACATCCGTGAGTGATATACACCTTGTATCTAGGTTTTTTTACGGATAGAACAGATACCCATTATAGTCAATGTGGTTTATCAAATGTCCATGGTTTTTACAGACCGAGTGGTCCTCAAAAATTGTTGTGACATCAAAATTACCCACACAGGTTTAGGGTCCGTGACACACATGACTGGCATCAGTGTATAATATGTGTGCAATGAAAAGAGATTTGTGTGACACCCCACGCTCCTGGTTGTCACAGTGGCATTGCTTTCCTCACAGGGAGAGTGGTGTCACGCTTGGAAGCGAAGGAAGATCTCTTTCATCAGGTAACCACAAAGCACACATGTTCACACTCCAGACCAGAAGGGGGAGCTCTGAACCCGGATTAAGGGAAACTTCCCTATATACATATACAGTATATATATTCTGGTCTGGAGGGAAAGACAGTCAGTTTCAGGCTATGTGCACAAGTTCAGGTTTTTTCGCGTTTTTTTCGCTATAAAAACGCTATAAAAACTCATTAAAAATGCATACATTATGCATCCTATCATTTAGAAAGCATTCTGCATGTTTTGTGCACATGGTGCATTTTTTTCTGCGAAAAAAACGCATCGCGGTAAAAAAAGCAGCATGTTCATTAATTTTGCAGATTTTCCATGTTTTTCCTGCAATTCTATGCATTTGGAAAAAAACACACAAAAAACGCACAAAAACGCGTCAAAAATGCATCAAAAACGCATCAAAACGCATGAAAAACCGCGAAAAAAGCGCGTGCGGATTTCTGGCAGAAATGTCCGGTTTTTGTCAGGAAAATTTCTGCAAGAAATCCTGACGTGCACACATACCCTCAGAGAGTGAGTGCCAGACAGCAGACTGGACCAGTCTGAGGCACAGAGCAGTGTGAGGGGCCATGCAGCCATAGGTGCTGCAGCTCCTGGATAGTGATATACCGAAGGAAGAACAGTGTTTAGTGAGCGTGCAGGAGAGCAAAGAGCAGGAGAGTGACACAACGGGAGCACAGCAGCATTTGGGCTACCGCCCTGGCTGAACGCAGATCCCTGTAGCCGGAAGACCAAGGTTGTGTGAGACTCTAGGAGGCATAGCAGAAACCAACAGGACAGCTGGACTACAATAGGAGGCACCGCAGAAGCTGGCAAGACAGCTGGACTACAAGTAACCTGTTCTCCCTAATACCCAGGAGGCACAGTGGCACATAGAGCCCGGGTCGTGATAGAGACCCTATAAAAAAAGCTCGAGTCACCTGTCATACGGGTTTGTATCCTAACCTTCATGGAGGACGAGTGAACTGTGAGGACCTTGCCAAAAACCATTCACAGTAAGGGACAACATCAACATCACCGCGCTAATAGGAAGGCTTCTAACTCCACCTGGTAAAGGGGACTCTGAATTTGCTTCCAAGCCGGACGGACCTTACCTGTACCTGTGATCTGGTGCCCTGGACTGCAATTGCCTGAAGTCTCCAGTAAACCAGTTAAATAGAGTGCAGGCCTGTGTCCTCCATTCTTTACTGCACCTCTCACCATCCTCCTCTACACATCGGGAGCCCTGGGGACCTACTTCACCTGTGGGAAGTTATACCATCTTAGCTGCCATAACATCACCACAGAGGACCCCATTAACAGCGTCGGTCCCCACTGACCGAATACCAGAGGTGGCGCCACGAACACAAACTTTATTAATCCCTTAAAAGACCTTTCCCATTATTTGGGTGCCCAGGGCCACGGACCGAGTCGCAGCCACCGTGACATCCCCTTTAAGTACCGGGCTTGGTACCGAATACCCCAAGGCCCTGGCGGGCGACTCATTTGCAATATATATATATATATATATATATGCACTGAAGGTAAAAACTAACACACGGACCTAACATTGATAAAAATCAGATCCAAAACAGAAGTCTGTGTTTTTACATATGATTAAAATTATGGACGTCTGAATGAGGCTTTAGGCTGGAGACACTAGCAATTTTAAAATCGGTCCCATTTTGATGCAGGAGAATCGGACGAGTGTAATGCAAATGTTATGCGAGTATCATGCGTTTTTTTTATGCAAGTACAATCAAATTTTTCACATCTACAGTAGCATCCGATTTCTATCCGAATGCAGTGCGATTGCTATTGTACTGCAATGCGATTTTAACATGAGCATTTACATAAATTCTCTTAGTCATTTATACATCCTTTTCAAAGGAAATATTCTTCAAAACATAGATAGATAGATAGATAGATAGATAGATAGATAGATAGATAGATAGATAGATAGATAGATAGATAGATAGATAGAAAGAAAAAAGAAAAGCCGGCAATTCATATGCGGGTGCAGTAAAATCACAATGACAGGTTACAATAGAATAGATATATACATATAGAATACATATACTGTATATACAGTATATATGTATTCAATGTGTATATATCTATTCTATCTATTCTATTCTTGTAACCTATCAGTGTGATTTTTTTTCTCACACCCAGTGACTTCTATTACGGGATGCGATCCGAATTCTGATTACAATCGCAGCATGCTGCAAATTTTTTCCAGTCCGATCATGATCTGATACGAGCTGGAAAAGAAAAATGCAGATTAAGACACAATCATACAATAACATTGGTCCGAATGCAATCCGATTTTTTATCGGATTGCATTCGTTTGATTTCATCGCAAGTGGGAATGAGCCCTTAGCCTGCATTTACGCATCGAACATTCACCGTTTGTGTATGGACCACCGTTTACTGAATGCTTGTGGTCTCTTGAACAGAATTTAACCACCTCAAATATGCCATTAACCCCTTCACGACCTTGGACATATAGGTACGTCTAAGGTCCTCTCCCTGCTCCGGAGCCCACATCTTTCCCTGCACATGAAAGCTGATCTGATTAACAGTCATGTGCATCTCACAGCCACGGGTGGATCCGAAAATCAATATGCAACTGTTAATGTTAATTCTATGGTCAATTTCTGACTGGAGCATTTAACACGTGCCAGGCAGAAGCACATCACTACCCCCGCCCATCAGCACCCATCACGTGATCGTGGGGCGCCGATGGGTTGTCATCACAGCCGGGGGTCTGCAGAAGACCCCCATGCTTGTCATTGTAAATCTCCTATGAGCGCCAGTCCTTGGCCGATTTTCTTAATTTATGCCACACAGGCGATCGGATGATCACAGCTTCAAGTCTCTTAAGGAGACTATTGAAGCCAGTAAAAAAAGGTTAAAAAAAATTAAAAAAAACATTAAAGTTCAAATCGCCCCTGCTTTTAACCCATCTAAAATAAAACAATAAAAAATATACATATTTGCTATCGCTGCTTTCATAAATGTCCGATCCATCAAAATATAAGTTAATTAATCTGTAAATGACGCAATGAGAAAATAATAGAAACACAGCCGCAATGTTGCAATAAAATGCAATAACGGGCGATCAAAAATTGTATCTACCCCAAAATGGTATCAATAAAAACTTCAGCTTGGCGAGCAAAAAATAAGCCCCTCATCCAGCCCCAGATACCGTAAAATGGAGACACTGTGGCAATATTTTTTTTTCTTACAAATTTCAGCTTTTTTTTCACCACTTAAATAAAAAAGAACCTGTACATGTTTGGTATCTACAAACTTGTAATGACCTGGAGAATCATAATGGCAAGTCAGTTTTAGTATTTAGTGAACATGGTAAATAAAAAAACCAAAAAACAATTGTAGGATTGCACTTTTTTGCAATTTCACCGCACTTGGAACTTTTTCCTGTTTTGCAGTACACGATATGGTAAAACCAATGGAGTAGTTCAAAAGTACAACAAAAAACAAGCCCTCACATGGCCATATTGATGGAAAAATAAAAAAAGTTATGACTGTGAGGAAAAAGGGGAGCAAGAAATGAAAGTGGAAAATTGCAAGGTGGTGAAGAGATTAAATCTGTTGAATTCAGGTCAGAATTGGTGCAGGTCCGAAATCTGGTACCCCACTAATCAGCTCTTCTTAGTACCACCTGCAGCCGGATGTAATCATTGCATGGAGCTGAACAGTGCAGTACTGCAGATCAGATCCTGTACGAGAGAAACTGTTCCTCCACTCCGATGGCGTAGGGAAGGCTGTAGCTGATCAGTGACTGACGATTGTCTGCAGCGGTCATATGCCATTATTCACATCAGGAGACTGGCGGGGACACAGGCAGGAGGCAGTGCCGGCCTGAGAATTAAGATGGATTTTGTTTACATTTTTGCAGCACCTTTGTATTATTAATAATAGGCTGACTGGTAGTGGACAATACCTTTAAAGGGCACAAGCTATGATAAAACAGCAGTGTCTGCTCACACTTCTTTAAGGCTCTTTCTACAAAAGAGCCATTATGACATTATATTATAGTATGTCAGGGGCTGGTACACTATGCAGTTATGACATTGGACGTTTCTGATACAATTTAGAATACTAATTGATTGTCCTTCCACTTTCTGCACATGTCGTTCGTTGCTTTCTATAGCCTATAGTTGATGTAATTTTTCTTTTCTGCACAGACCCTGGTACCCCATTACATGTACTGTACTGTGCAATTTTTCCTGCCAGCGATGGTCCTCATCATTGATGTCACTATACAGGTTGCCATAGTAACCCCTCCAAGAATAGTTATGTGATGCTACCGGACGAATCAGCTGCTCACTTCTTACCTGTGATTGAAAAAGGATGAACACTGTAGATTATTTGGCTTTTCCTCTAATATGTGCCAATCACAGACAAAATAATATCCTGAAGAAAAAATGGGACAGCTACCACTACCAGTGCCACGTGTCAAGGGTGAGAGCTGGTAGGTGTACATTTGCAAACACTTTCTTTGACATATTTATGTATAACAGTGCATGCTATGTGTACACCCCACAGAGATAGATAGATAGATAGATAGATAGATAGATAGATAGATAGATAGATAGATAGATATGGGATAGATAGATAGATAGATAGATAGATAGATAGATAGATAGATAGATAGATATGGGATAGATAGATAGATAGATAGATAGACATATAGATAGATAGATACATAGGTAGACAGGTAGGTAGACAGATAGATATTGGATAGATACATAGAGAATAGATATCATTGGCTGCAGTGTTTCTGCCTTTAAATGGCTTTTGTCATGAATGAATGCTTTGATGTATCAGTCAGTCATGCCCCAGTCCTCACATCAGTCGGGTCTAGCAGCTTTGAGCCCCACCCTAGTTGATAATGTGCAGTAATATGGATTGAAGAGATGGCACTCAAGCAAAGGTACCTACACTGAATCAATACAAACTACTGAAACCTTTGAGAAATAATATTGAAAAGTGACAGCTGCATCGCACTTCTGCGGTAGGGTAGGATGTTTATGCTATTCGTGTTGCCTGCTGCCCATTCAAGATGCCTGGGATAGGCCAGCAACATAGATAGCGGAGGCATAAGCTACTACTAACTTAGGAAAGCAGCCGTCAAGTTGCTACTCACACTGACGAAAGGCAAAGTCCCTGAAACAGTTGTCAGCAAAGTCTTTTCTGGTTTGGCTTTCTATCCTAGGACATGCGACAAGGTTATTACCATTTTTTGCACCTCGGTGGGCCTACTCAATTTCTGGGTTCCATAACAGCTGATATGTCTGCTATGGCAATAGTTACTCTCATGCATGGAGCGCTATACGGAAAATCTGTACCACATCTCCTTTGCATTTCCATTTGTGGGGAATGGACCATTGCCAATGATGACGATGTTCTGTCCATCCTGTGGAAGAGATGCACTTTAGACTTTCCACTGAGTTCCCCATGGCTCTGCAGTGGTCATTTTGTAGAAGAACAGTCCAGCAATCTTACGTAAGGAATAAGTGGCAGCAAAAGCGAGTGTTAGGTATGTAATGTATAGTCATATTTAAAGGGAAACTGTCAGTAGCATCAACCCTCCTACAGGCACGCAGGTCAAAGGAAGCTGAATAAAATGATACATTGATATTGATGGTCCAATATCTTATTCCCGAGAAATCCACATTTTTCTTCTATGTAAATGAATTGTTCTGGGCTATGGGCTGGAAATACTGTAGATCTACATGGTAATCTGTCTCCAAAGCTTATTTTAAATAAAAGTAGATGTTAAGAGTGTGATTAATGTGTAATGTTCTCCTTATCTCACTGCAGAGCTGTGTGTGATTATACCTGACACATCTGCAGGTTCTTCTCAGCTTCAGCCTCCATTTCACAGGCAGACTGGTTTGCAATAGTGTTGCAATACAGCAGAGCTCAAGAGCTGCAAAAAATGTGTTTGTAAGAAGACAAAGCTCAGTTCTATTGTCCTGTGTTAGTTACATGTCTCACACTGGTAACTCGTCCTTTTGTTTAAAATAAGCTCTGGAGGCAGATTCTCAGGCAGATCACTGTCCACCCCATAGCCTGGAAAAGCTCATTTATATGGAAGAAAAACATGGATTTCTCTGGAATAAGACATCGGATCACAGATATCAAGGTATCATTTTATTCAACTAACTGTTGCCTACATGCCCATATAGACGGCTTAGGAGGGTTGATCCTACTGACAGTTTCTTTTAATTTCAGGGGTGATGGGACACTTTTAAAAGTCCTAAGCACGTAGCAATTCACACTTTCCATTATTATGTAATTATAGTCCTAGCACATGTTTTAGACCCCACTTTCAGTGTCCTCTGGAGCTCCTTAGGGTGGTCCTAATCATCTGCTGAAACTGCTACACTGTTAGTTCCAACCCTGCAGGAAACAGAAAATATATAATGTCTTAGACTATAGGATATAATGTAAGCTACTATTGGGGTATACTAGAAGATAATGTATAATATATGATTATAAAGAATATCAGTTCTATCTACTGTAGATACTTTCATAACAATCATAATTTGCATAGCCTCCTTCTCACTACATGTATCTTATGCTCCTAGATCTAGGCAACTAAATAGACAATGTGGCTACATTAGAAATATTTATTCTAAGGACTAATTATGACAATTCTTCTGACATATTGGTTACTGTCCATTTTCAGCTAGTAGGTTTTACAGTGAATTGAGACACAGACTGTCTGGCAGAAAATGAGTTAATTAGATTAGGAAACCAGGAAAGCGAATGTTTGTGCATTATGACAGCTGCCTACAATATAATGTAATATGTGCAGTGTAAGCAGTAATGGAAATCTGCAACAGCTGCAAGGCAGTAATGTGGCAGATTGGTTTGGTCAGGGTGAACATTATCAGATAATTTTGCATGGGGGTGGAAATTATTGCAATATTGTATTTTTCATTGGCTAAATTTTATTATAGTACAAGGAACATGTAATAAACCCAATTCTGCCCCACGATGCCCCACTTTGTGGAACATACAAAGTCTGTCATCCTTCTACATAAAGACTACAAACATAATGCAAACCTCCAAGTCAATAACCTTCTATGGCAAAGTCTACAATGGAAATTGGGTTTCACAGGGCGTGCCCATATTGCTTGTGTCTGTATCCCATCTGAGGTAATTATGGCTGAATGTCATAAAGAAAAGCGATACTAATGGTCCCTTATCATTAAACAGATTAAACAATTAAAGAGGAACAGTTTAGTTGAAGAATTAGTAAGGAATGACTTTATTATTAGAATAATGGGTCTAGATTTTATTCAGAAACATCACGATTTTTGCCCATGGGCTATATGTTACTGTATCCCATTGCCTTTAAAGGGAACCTGTCATGTAACATAATGCTATTAACCTGCAGATATTGGGTTAATCCGCAGGTTCATAGTGTTCTGACACCATGTAGCGCCCACACTGAGAGCCCCGCTGCCAGCAGGAAATGTACTTTAGTACTCCTGGCAGGCTCACTCTTTTAGTCATGGCAGTGGTGCCAGAGACTGTCAGTCAGTGCAGGGGTCGCAGTAAGAGCTGCCACTCTCTATGTGTGAGGGGCAGAGCCAGGGCCGTAGTCGTGGCTGAGTATATCTGGGTACACGTGCCCTGGCCTCCCGACACATATAAACAATGTCCCTTTTTTTGCATACCTTCTGTTGCACTCTCTGCACCATCAGGGTCCCATCGGGGCTGCTGAAGTTCGGCTGCTGATGTTGAAAAGCACAAAGAGACAGAGTCCTTTTCAAACTTTAAACGAGGAACTTTACTTGTTTCCAAATGCAGCACATCCAAATTAGTTACTGCATCAACACAGAGTATGAGATAATTCGCATCCTTTCCTTTCCCTGTGTCTTCACTTATTCCTCCCAGGGTTTCCCCGGGACGTACCAACCCGTTCGGTACTGCAGCGTCCTCCCTGTTCAGCATGACTACTCTTAGGTGAAGGGCTTCTGCCCACGTAGAAAGCTGCCACATTTTGTAGCTACCTGTGTCTTTATTCTGCTGCAATTCCTAAGCTGTAACACTCTGACCCACTGGCACTGGATGACTGGGCCCTTTCCATCAAACATTGCAGTGCTGCTGCACTGTCCTGGGCTCTTAAGCCCTTCAGGACGCCTGAGGCTCCCTGGCCTATCTGAGCTGTACTACCTCCCTGTCTTCACTGAACTAGAATCAGGAAATGTTCCTGTCTTACCCACAGCTAGCTCCTCCTATAGATAACTGTGTACATTATGGTGCCCCATCTAGTGTCCCAACTGAGGTACTGCACTTTCCCTATAATAAAGTAGTATACATTGTAAGCAGCACACAAAATGGCTTAGTAAATCTGGTAACATAGCAGCAAAAAGGTACATAACAACAATTATAATCATATATATAGCATCCATATTCTACAATGAGAACTGGGTCAGTTCTTAATGGGGTAGGGGCAAGTACCAGTCCTTAAAGCCCCTTACATATGCATAGAGCGGTGACTGCAGCGTTGCTGACGTCGCCTCTATGACTGAAAGAGCGATCCTGATGAGAGGAATAAAGTTTTTTCCTCCTGGCAGCGGGTCTCTCAGTGCGGGTGCCCCACAGTGTCACAACACGATAAACCTGCAGATTAACCCCACATCTGCAGGTTAATAGCATAATTTTACATGACAAGTTCTATTTAAAGCAAAAGTGGTTAAGCCGCAATGCCAACAACAGCCCATGGTTAACAGCCATGGAAGATCCCAGAAAACCATATTAACTATGAGGTTACCAAATCAATTGCTGTTATTCATTTCTTGTAATAATTTTGGCACATACAGTTGTGTGAAAAAGTGTTTGCCCCCTTCCTGATTCCCTATTCTTTTGCATGTTTGTCGCACTTAAATGTTTCAGGTCACCAGATTTAAATATAAGACAAAGATAACACAAGTAAACAGAAAATGCATGTTTTTTAAATGATGGTCTTTATTATTAAGGGAAAAAAAATCCAAGCCTACAGGGCCCTGAGTGAAAAATGGATTGCCCCCCCCTAAAACATAAATTAACTGTCGCTTATCACATCTTTGGAAAGCTGAGTTCAAATTCCCTAGCCACACCCAGGCCTGATTGCTGCCACACCTGTTCTCAATCAAGAAATCACTTAAATAGGATCGGCCTGACAAAGTGAAGCGGATCAAAAGATCCTCAAAAGCTAGACATAATGCCGCAATCCAAAGAAATTTTGTAACAAATGAGAAACAAAATATTTGATATCTGTCAGTCTGGAAAAGGTTATTTAGCCATTTCTAAAGCTTTGGCACTCCAACAAACCACAGTGAAAGCCATTATCCAAAAATAGCAAAAACATGCAACAGTGGTGAACCTTCCCCGGACTGGCAGGCAGACCAAAATTACCCCAAGAAAGCACTCACGACTCATCCAAGAGGTCACAAAAGACCCCACAACAGCATCCAAAGAACTGCAGGCCTTACTTGGCTCAGTTAAGGTCAATGTTCATGTTCATGACTCCACCATAAGAAAGAAACTGGGCAAAAATGGCCTGCATGGCAGAGTTCCAAGACGAAAACCACTGCTGAGCAATAACAACATAAAGGCTCAGCTCAGTTTTTCCAAAAAACATGTTGATGATCCCCAAGACTTTTAGTAGAATACTCTGTGGAATAAGGAGTCAAAAGTTGAACTTTTTGGAAGGTATATGTCCAATTACATCTGGTGTAAGTAACACGGCATTTCAGAAAAGGAACATCATACCAATAGTAAAATGTGGTGGTGGTAGTGTGATGGTCTGGGGCTGTTTTGCTGTTTAAGGACCTGGAAGAATTTCTGAGATAAATGGAACCATGAATTCTGCAGTCTACCAAAAAATCCTGAAGGAGAATGTCCGGCCATCTGTTCATGACCTCAAGCTTAAGCGTACTTGGGTTATGCAGCAGGACAATGATCCAAAGCACAATAGCACGTCCAACTCTGAATGGCTTAAGAAAAGCAAAATTAAGACTTTGGAGTGGCCTAGTCAAAGTCCTGACCTTATTCCGATAGAGATGCTGTGGCATGACCTTAAAAAGGCAGTTTATGCTCGGAAACCCTCCAATATGGCTGAATTACAACAATTCTGCAAAGATGAGTGGGCCAAAATTCCTCCACAGCGTTGTAAAAACTCATTGCCAGTTATCACAAATGCTTGATTGCAGTTGTTGCTGCTAAGTGTGGCCCAACCAATAATTAGGTTTAGGGGGCAATCACTTTTTCACACAGGGCTCTGTAGGTTTGGATTTATTTTTCCCTTAACCCATTACTTGCCAAATTAAAATTTTTACAAGTACGGATTTTTCAGAAAAGGGCATCCCAAAATTCAATTAAAAATGACAATGACATGATTTCCTATTTTGAAAACATTCATTTTAGAAACACAACACAAAAAATTGGACCTAATTATAAAAATTATAAAATCTTAGTTGCTAGAAGCTAAAGATTAGGCGTCCCAAAAAAAGGACATTGGAAGATAATGGGTTAATAACAAAGACCTTCATTTAAAATGCATTTTGTGTTATCTTTGTCTAATATTTAAATTTGTTTGGTGATCTGAAGTATTTAAGTGTGACAAACATGCAAATGAATAGGAAATCAGCAAGGGGGCAAACACTTTTTAACACAACTGTACTTACCTTTCTAGTATATAGATGCTTTGATACTCGGTCACTAGTTGCTTAATTGTATATCCAATATATAAAACATTTTCAATGGGGGAACAAAGCATGTACATATGCCCTAGTGTGTCATTGTGCCACAAAACCACCCAAACCACTCAACAATGATAATGTATTTTTTGGGGTGAACTCTTATGTGCCTCAGCCTGCATCTTCCCTCTTGGATGTGGGTTCATCTTTCAGTCCCTCAGCAATCCAGTAGTGAATCCTCATTTACAACAAGTATCATTTAACTTTTGTTAATATTCAATTTCACTAATGCAAATTATATGTGCATGTAGCTCTTTCAAAGACAAGTCCAGCAATACCTTTACATGGCAAGTCCATTCTTCCATTACTGAGAAATTGAGTAAACAGTGACTGACTGTGAAGGGAGAAGTGCATAATAGGGCAAAATCCTAATATAGGAGACAGTAAAAATAATCGGTTTGCTCACCTTGTTTATGAAGACACAACCGCTATAAAGGTTTACATAGCCAGCTGCCATTGCCTTGTGGCTGGGGAAAAGATCTTCAGATGGGAATGACTAAAACAGGATAAAAACTGTTTGGCTTTTTTTACACTTGATAAAGATGCCAGTACGGCATTGAAATGCGTAGTGGACAATAAAGAACCTTCTAAGAATATTGCAGCAAGACATGTCTTACCAGCAGCGGAGCCAATTTTTAAATGTGTTTCTATTCTGTTTTGGTAATTACAGATTACAGATTGCAGATCTGAAACCTCTGTCACTCCAGCTCTAGGCCCTTCCCTGTGCTGCCTCCTATTGCTTGCCTGACTACTTTTATGTTGTGTAACTTCAGACTAAGAAATCATCAGTCACGCAGGAGGAGGCGGCACTGGGCGGGCAGTAGAGCTGGAGTGACAGAGGCTTCGGATCTACAAATAGTTCTTCAGCCTCATATGCATCTCAATTCAAATGCTGATTTCTCAGTAACAGAAGAGCAGACTGGCCATCTAAGGGTATTTCTGGACTTGTCTTGAAAGAGCAAAATGAGCATATAAATAGTTGGTGGTGTGAAATCCTGCTGACAGATTGCATTTAAAGGGAAATTGTCAGCAGGATAATCACATTTAGTCCACCACTAGCACTGTATGCCTTCTTTTTAGACTTCCTAGCATGCTCTTCTAATAGAAACCCTTGTAAGCATGGCAGCACCTCATTGGCTGAATTTACAATTCATACAGTATATGTATAGTTCTCTCTGAATGCACTATTCATTTTGAAGAACACTTCTCGATGCAATTTTGGGTGGCGATTTTACAGAGGTTTCATCATGTGGGAAATGTTATTTATTAACTATTTTGTGTAACAAATCTCTCTGATTTAAGGTAAAAAAATTGAAAATTGCTAGATTTTCAACATTTTTGCCAAATTTCCGAAATAATTGTAAATCATACTGAAGAAATGTTACCACTATCATGAAGTACAATATATCACAAAAAAAATAAATCTCAGAATGGGTGGGATTTGTTGAAGCGTTCCACAGTTATTACCACATAAAGTGAAACTGGTCAGAATTGTAAAAATTTGGCCTGGTCATGAAGGTGAAAATAGGTTTAGGGGGGTGAAGGGGTTAATCATGTCACAGACTTAATAGAAAAGAGAAGAATGAACTGTGTGGAAAGGCAAAATTGTAAGTACACAGTACTATATAATATGATGACTGCAATACATTATTACTATTATTATTATTTTTTATTATAGCACCATTTATTCCATGGCGCTTTACATGTGAGGAGGGGTATACATAATAAAAACAAGTACAATAATCTTACGCAATACAAGTCACGACTAGTACAGGAGGAGAGAGGACCCTGCCCACGAGGGCTCACAATCTACAAGGGATGGGTGAGGATACAGTAGGTGAGGATAGAGCTGGTCGTGTAGCGATTTGGTCGATCGGTGGTTACTGCAGGTTGTAGGCTTGTTGGAAGAGGTAGGTATTCAGGTTCTTTTTGAAGGTTTCGATGGTAGGCGAGAGTCTGATGTGTTGTGGTAGAGAGTTCCAGAGTAGGGGTGATGCGCGAGAGAAATCTTGTATGCGATTGTGGGAAGAGGAGATAAGAGGGGAGTAGAGAAGGAGATCTTGTGAAGATCGGAGGTTGCGTGCAGTAAAGTACCGGGAGACAAGGTCACAGATGTATGGAGGAGACAGGCTGTGGTTGGCTTTGTATGTCATGGTTAGGGTTTTGTACTGGAGTCTCTGGGTAATGGGGAGCCAGTGAAGGGATTGACAGAGGGGAGAAGCCGGGGAATAGCGGGGGACAGGTGGATTAGTCGGGCTGCAGAGTTTAGAATAGATTGGAGGGGTGCAAGAGTAGGCTAGTTTCACATTTGCGTTAGAATCCGCAGCGTTTAATCCGCATGCGCAAGTGCAGGAAAAAACGCATAGAAACACGTCCAAACGCGGCGTTTTTTAGACGCATGCGGTTAAAAAAACGCAGCGTTTGCATGCTTTTCTATGCGTTTTTTCCTGCGTTTGCGTTTTTGGTGCACATGGTGACAAATTTTACAGGAGAAAAATCTAGATAACCAGACACCGCCAATGGGACTACAAAGGGCGTGTATTATGGGATCTCTATATATAGACCCTAGGGCTGCTGAAATCTTAACAGTGTGCTACTGTATCCTGTGTCATGATGGATCTTCGCATGGAGAGCTTTTATTTAAACCTGGATTTAAGCACCAAGCTGTTTCTTTCCTGTGCGTTTGCTTGGGAGCAAGACAGAAATCACGAAAGATGGAGAAGGAGACGTCGTAGGCGTTTTTAGAGACACCCCATTATTGAATTACGTCAGAGCCGTGGAGCCTATCACACGCTGGATAGCGAGCTTAATGACAACCCGGACAAATTCCCGGAATATACAAGGATGTCGCAAGACTCATTCTGGGATTTGCTTGCTCGTGTCCAAGGAGCCATATGGAGACAGGACACCCAGCTCCGTAGAGCGATTCCACCAGAGGAACGTCTGCTGGTTACATTAAGGTACATAAAAATCTAAACCAATGGCAGTGCTAATTTTGGGTGTTCTGACATGTTTTTTTTTTATATTTTCCTTTATGTCTTTAGCATAACAACACCATAAATAGAATTGATAGTAATTGTTTTTTTGTTTTTTTTCTTCCAGATTTCTGGCAACCGGAGAGAGTTTATCATCCCTCCACTTTTAATACCAGCTTGGAATTTCCACCCTGTCCAGAATTGTTGCGGACACCTGCCGGGCTTTGTGGAATGTACTCCGGGATGAGTTTATTCCCCTACCCACCTTGGACATGTGGATTGAAATTGCGGAAAAATTCTGGAGTGTCTGTGATTTCCTCAACTGTTTGGGAGCGGTGGATGGAAAGCACATCCACATTATCAAACCAGCCAGAACAGGATTGGAGTACTTCAATTACAAAAAATATTTTTCTGTTGTGCTCATGGCAATAGTCGATGCGGACTGTCGCTTCATTGCCGTGGACATTGGAGCTTTTGGCCGTGGCAACGATTCCCAGACTTTTAAGAACACTGATATGGGCCGCCGTGTGTATGGCAAAAATTTTAATTTTCCACGGCCACGACCACTCCCCAACACTCAAGGCCCACCAATGCCATTTGTTATGGTTGGTGATGAGGCCTTTCAGATGTGTGAAAACCTACTGAAGCCCTATTCCAGTCGTGACTTGAACCACACTAAAAGGATTTTTAACTACAGACTGACCAGGGCACGAAGAACAGTAGAGTGTACCTTTGGGATTCTGGTCTCAAAATGGCGCATTCTTGCATCAGCCATTATTCTAAAAATGGAGACAGTCGACGAGGTGGTCAAAGCCTGTGTGGTTCTGCACAATTACATAATGGCTAAGGAGCGGCCCAACATTGAACTGGATGAAGCAGTTGCACACCCACTGCCCGATTACCAACATCACCCGCTGCGGTCAACAGCTGAAGTTGGCCACATGCGGAACCAATTTGCTGCCTTTTTTGATTCTGATATTGGGCGTGTGTCATGGCTGGACAATGTTGTGTAAATGTCCTGTTTGGATTTTATCTGTACCAGTTATTTTTTAAAATGTTACTAATATTTCTCATTAATAAAATTTATTTTTTGGTGTCTTGACCGTGTCTCCTATGTCCTCTACAAACCAAGGCTGTCCTCACACTAGCTGTATTTGGTCTGTATTTCATATCAGTATTTTTAATCTAAAACCAGGAGTGGGTGATAATAGCTGAGGTGCTAGATATGTTATTATAATTTTCCTCTTAACATTTTCCTCTAATTGTTCCAATCATTGTTTTGACTTACTGATATAAAATACTGACCACATACTGTTAATGTGACGACAGCCATGTTGTTTTAAAGGTTGCTGATGTCATTGCGTCCGGATTCTGTTCTGCAGTATCCATTGGATACAGACTGAAGAGACAATGACTGTCATACAAAACAGATCTATACTCATCAAGTCAGGTGTCAGAAATAATGAATTCATGATGCACAGATTACAGCCTCATGAATTCACTATTTCTGACACATGTACAGGTGAGCATAGATATGCAGTGTATGACTGACAACGTCCCTTCACTTTGTGTGAAATAGATTACGTACACAGAAGAGAAAATAGAGGTTATACAAGGCAGTTCTCTACTCACCAGATCAGGTGTCCTAAAACTAATGAGTTTGTGGACACCTGACCTGTTGAGTATAGTTCTGCATTTTATTTCCGCTATTTTCTCTTCACTCTGCAACACTAGTCACAGACTAAGCAGAAGGAAGAAATTATGGAGATAATACAAGTATAAATATTTTGGCCCACCTCATATCTCTATACTAAAGACACACAAAGCTGCAGTCTTTTATTTGCTAAAACTACTGGAGCTATGATATGGCCAAAAAATTAAGTGTTTGACGGACGGTGTGTGTTGACGGCGGCGAAATACACAAGTAAACCATACATAATTGGGGCAAAAAACAATATTATTTATTTTGTTATACACAAAATTTTTATTTACTGCGCCTGCTTGGGGTAGAGTGATGTAAATGGGGGGTGTGAAGCAGTGAGGCCTGGCTAACCATGGACGACGCAGAGGTGGCAGGAGAAGGGGCAATGAAACTTGTGGGGTCTGGTAGTTCGGGGATAGGGCTAGACACATGAGAGGCTTGAGACGCACTGGAAGGGTGAGACAAACCAGACATTACAGACACACTGGGAGGTGAAGGGGGAGGAATACTAAGAGTCCACAGTTTTTTTTTTGTTTGTTTCTGGGATTGCCGGGTTCTGGTAAGCCTCGATGGGCTCATATGTTGTGGCATGGTCGTGGTAGGTGACCTGTCAGGGTCCGGCTGCACTGTGTCAGAGTCCATAGCGCTCGTAGAGTGTGCAGCCATGCCAGAGTCCATAGTGCTCGTAGAGTGTGCAGCCATGCCAGAGTCCATAATGCTTGTAGAGCGGAAGGCCATGTCAGGGTCCTGCTGCATCGTGGTGGTGGCAGTACGGAAGGCCATGCCAGGGTCCTGCTGCATCGTGGAGGTGGTGGTACGGAAGGCCATGCCTGGGTCCTGCTGCATCGTGGTGGTGGTGGCTGTACAGAAGGCCATGCCAGGGTCCTGCTGCATCGTGGTGGTGGCGGTACGGAAGGCCATGCCAGGGTCCTGCTGCATCGTAGTGGTGGCAGTACGGAAGGCCATGCCTGGGTCCGGCTGCATCGTGGTGTTAGTGGAGGAGGTCCAATCAGGAGCAGCGGTTGTCATGGTGGTGGCTTGGGCTGTCCAACAGCACTCGGCATGGTGGTGGTGCTGTACTGGTGTCCAGCAGTGCTAGGAATAGAGGTGGCCGTGCAGTGGTATGCAGCAGAGGTCGGCATTGAGGTTAATCGTGACAGTGAAGGCACAGGTGGATATGCCGCCACTGTGTGCTGAAAATACCGACTCTGCTGCATAGCCTTCACGTAAGCAGCATTGCAGGCCTGCATGACACTAAGCTGGAGATCAGGAGTAAGGTGTTCCGACATGCCCTGCTCAATTTGGTTAAAAAAATGATGTGCTGGCCTCTGGAGGTCGGCTTTTACTTGGTCAAGGCTTTTGGTGACCTCCTGGATACGTGTATTCATGTGGCTAAGGGAAATATCCATTTGGTCACCCAAAGCCTTGAGTCCTTCGTGAAAAACCGAGCTCAAATGCAAAAACTCGGGCATGAGGGACCTGTCCGATGCCCTCTGCCGCTGCCGGGAGGAGCCCAAAAAAAAGGGGCAGTGGCAGAGGACTGGGAAAGGGGAAGACCTGATGGACCAGCTTCCTGGTCTCCAGTTTGTGTGGAAGGCCTACTTGCTGCAGTGCTGCTGGATGGCTAGGATGGGTCCGTGGCTGTCTGATGAAGGACCGCTCCAGAACCTGGGCCAACAGTGCTGCTCCATGTGCTGTGAAAAAACGATAAAAAAAATTAATACCACAAATTAACCAGACGCCAACTCCTGTGAAATAGAAACATACAGATTATGGCAATACAACACAACCTAATACACGGAAGAAATACTTACGTTCTCTGGCCAAGGACCGGTTTTAAAAATGCCAGAACGCGATGGTATTTGTACTTTCTGATCCTTGCTCCTGAACCACTGGGAACACGGCTCTCTTGACGCAGGTCATTGTTGAAGCGGTCCTTCATCGAACACCAACGTGTTTTGACTCTGGCCACTGTTGAAAAAACAAAACATAATGGTCAGACAATGGACTTTTGGCCGTGCTCACACAACTGTGTGTGATGATAGAAACTCCTAAGAGTTTATCTCATCACACACAGTTGTGTGAGCACGGCCAAGGTCTCTGCTGCTTCTCACTGCATTGCAATACTTACCAAATGCATTTCGAACCCGAGTCGGGGCGTTGTCCCAGCCATCCCACATCTCTTTGGCCACCTCATTCCATAGGCGCCGGATCATCACATTGTCCGAGTGATGTGTGCTGTGGAACCCGGGGGTCCCACAATGGGACTCGCTCCTGGACCAGGGAGATGAGGAGGTCATTTTCTATGAGGTCTTCATCCCGTTCTGGAAGCTAAAAATTAAATAAAGACATTAATGTTGGATACATTAACATAAGAAAAAGAAAGAAAACAGAGGCTGAGAAATGGCATGAATAAGGAAAGTCAAGATACAAAAGGATTCCAGAAGAAAAATCTAAAGAAATAGGAATGTAAAGAAAGGAAGATTCAAGAATACTAAAGTGAGGATACAGTAAACAGTCAGCCTTGTATACGTACACGCTGCCGCCTTGCCACTCCGACCATGACTCCGCTGCTCCTGCTCAGTCTCTGCCGCAGTAGAAGTGCTCTAAAAAAATGAAAAACAAAAATTGTCATATGTGTAGATGTGACAGTGAATACTTACCAATCTGAGGAGGCGAGTACTCACTTCACTGACATGTTCTACTTCAGAAGGCCCAGGACGTTGCTCCTCATCAGAAGAAGAAGACATTCTGATGCATGCAGAAAGAAAGAAATGGCAGAAATTAGGACATGTAGAGACAGAAAATAGAAAATAAAGGCATTGGCTAGGATATACTCACATTGTTCAAAGGCTTATTTGCTCCAAGGTGCTATGGTTTGTCTGCTCTGCTTGGCTGTCTGCTGAGTAGTGACCTGCAAATGTCCACTCCCTCCCTTTATCACCTTGTATGTGGGGGGTGGCTTATCAGTGTCTAGACATGTTTTTCTCTGGTGCAACGCATGCGTTCACGAACGCAAGCAAACGCATGTGCCTGTGAACGCATGCGTTCACATAGACAACAATGCATTTTTTTGGTGCATTCCTTACGCAATCGACCGCATATGTTTCTAGACGGCAAGTTGACGCCTCTAAAAATTACTACATGTAGCATTTCCGCGCCAAACCGCAGACGACGAAACGACGCATGCGTCGTCAAACGCGGCAAAAAGCAGCCGATCGCAGACGCATGCGTCCCTAATGTTAAATATAGGAATACACAACTCATGCGGATACCTGCGGAAGAAACACTGCGGACACAACCGCAAATGTGAAACCGGCCTTAATAGAAAAAAGAAGAATGAACTGTGTGGAAAGGCAAAATTGTAAGTACACAGTACTATATAATATGATGACTGCAATACATTATTACTATTATTATTATTTTTTATTATAGCACCATTTATTCCATGACGCTTTACATGTGAGGAGGGGTATACATAATAAAAACAAGTACAATAATCTTACACAATGCAAGTCATGGCTGGTACATGGGGAGAGAGGACCCTGCCCACAATGGCTCACAATCTACAAGGGATGGGTGAGGATACAGTAGGTGAGGGTAGAGCTTGTCATGTAGCGATTTGGTCGATCGGTGGTTACTGCAGGTTGTAGGTTTGTTGGAATAGGTAGATCTTCAGGTTCTTTTTGAAGGTTTCGATGGTAGGCGAGAGTCTGATGTGTTGTGGTAGAGGGTTCCAGAGTAGGGGTGATACGCGGGAGAAATCTTGTATGCGATTGTGGGAAGAGGAGATAAGAGGGGAGTTGAGGAGGAGATCTTGTGAAGATCGGAGGTTGCGTGCAGGAAAGTACCGGGAGACAAGGTCACAGATGTATGGAGGAGACAGGCTGTGGTTGGCTTTGTATGTCATGGTTAGGGTTTTGTACTGGAGTCTCTGGGTAATGGGGAGCCAGTGAAGGGATTGACAGAGGGGAGAGGCCGGGGAATAGCGGGGGACAGGTGGATTAGTCGGGCAGCAGAGTTTAGAATAGATTGGAGGGGTGCAAGAGTGTTCGAGGGGAGGCCACAGAGCAGGAGGCTACAGTAGTCGAGGCGGGAGATGATGGGGGCAAGGACTAGGGTTTTTGCATTGAGAGGATATAAATTTTGATGGGAGTGCTTCTTTAACTGGTTGAAAGGGCTATGGGGCTCATCAAAAACTTGATCCCCATTATTGTTTTTCAGGCACATCTCTGTACATTGTGTCATGAAGCTTAGTCTATTCACTTGAATAGGAGCAGTAGTGAGCTGCACTACGTAAAGCCACTAGAAAATGTATGGAGCTGTGTTTGTAAAAGAATGAAGGTAATGATGCACTTGCAGAACACTGCAGCCTCCTCAGTCAGTTTATTATAGAGGTGCCAGAAAATGCATTATACTCTACCTTATTGAGTATGAGAAATATGCAATCAAAAGCAGCAAGATCCAAAAATAAAATAACATCCCATGAAGTCAATTATTGTCTTGTTCACACTTAGAAATGTGTTATTTATGTTGTAAAGTTAATGAAGTGTCTTGTCCTCATTAACCTTGCATTACTCCAGCAAAATAATGATTTTACAACGTGAGAAATCAAAAGCCTATTACTGCAGAATCCACCGAGGATTGTAAAATCCCCAGCCAGTTATTATAATAAACAGTTGAAGTTAGGTATGCAGCAGAGAGTGCAAAAGAGAAATTGATGTTATGATTATATGGAATCTGTCAGCATGTTTTTGCTATTTTATCTGAGAACAGCGTAATGTAGATGCAGATACGCTGATTCCAGAGATGTGTCACTTGCTCAGCAGCTTGTTCTAGTTTCAATGTAATGAGAGTTTTATCAGCTTCAGATTATTACTGCAAGACTGGGTGTCTTGTATCAGTTAGTCCAGCTAATCTTTGTAATCCCACAACCTCAACTAATTAGCAGCTGTCTGCCTATGCACAGTGTACTCAGAAAGATGCCAATCAGTGGTGTGGGCGGGGTTATACAGAGCTCAGCATTTAGAAAACTGTTACATCTACAGCAGTGGAAATAGGAATTTTATCAAAACTTCCTTTTAGCATCGTGGACTCTTCGGTTACAATTCATTACGAAGTGATTGATATACCTAGTTTATATTGCTGTGTGGTGGATGTTAGATAACATTCACATTCAGTATTAAAGGCACTGTCTTATTTTCTTCTGCAGGGGCCAACTGCTTCCCTGCTTTCCAGCTTTCTAATTGCCAGGGGAGCAGTGGACTCCTGCTTGATTGACGGTTCAGACCAACAGCAGCGTCACACCACTAGCCCAAACTGTAGAGGCAGTTTATGACATCAGCACAAGCGCCGTGGGAAATTTTCCCATGGTGCTTACACTGACGTCAGAAAGGTGAACCGAGTTAACTGGCTGTGAACTCCCGGGACCTGTCTGACGGCACCGCAAGCAGGAAAACTTTCTCACGCTCGTGGTGCCCTCAGACAGGGAATAGCAGTTCACAGGGACACACTGAGCATCGTGACTGGATGACAGGCTGTATGGATGCATCATGCATCCATGCAGCCTGCCATCTAGATACAGCAGAGCTAGGGATAAATGGCTTAAAAGCATCTCTGCGGTAATGTGAGGAATACTGTTGTTTGTTTTTTTTACCTCTTTTGCAGATGACGAGGACATCGAGGGAATGGTTGAGGTCGTAAGTATGGTTTAATTAAGAATATTAATGGAGTCTGTGTCATTCTTTCAATTAAAGGACTTTTTTCTGTCTGTCTGTGTTTTCTTACAATGTGACTATGGGGTTAGTAATGGGGGCGTCTTATTGACGTCTCTCCATTACTAACCTCTGGGCTTGATGTCACCTGATAATAACAAAGGTGACATCAACCCCTCCAACTATCACTCCACTTGCCACCGCTACAGGACAAGTGGGAAGAGTGTTATGATCCTAGTGGCAAGGATCGCAAGTAGGACTAGCTATGTAACTAAACCGACTACAAACTCTGGGGAAGTGGTAACTGAATTGACCGCAACCTGATCCTATCCGCAAACAACTATAGGCAGCCGTGGAACGTTACCTGAAAATCCTAGACGTCTCTTCACAGCCTGAGAAACTGACTATTCCTAGAGGGAACGAAAGTCCTCACTTGCCTCAGTGAAATGACCGCAAAGATATAGAATAGCCCCCCACAAATATTAACGGTGAGTTAAGGGGAAAGCACAAACGCAGAGATGAAATTAGATTTAGCAAATGAGGCCCGCTAACACTAGAAAGCAGAAAATAGAAAGGGAACTGTGCGGTCAATTAAAAACCCTATTCAAAATATCCACGCAGAGATCGCCACCAACTAACGGTGCGGGGGAAGCAACTCTGTACCCCAGAGCAAACCAGCAGAAGAAATCACATATTAGCAAGCTGGACTAAACTCATCATACACAGAAGTCATATTGCAGACTGATGAGCAAAAAATAATTAAACAGAACTTAGCTTCTCCTGAAGAGACTAAAACCGAAGATAATCAGGAGTAATCAGAATAGCACTGAGTACATTGACAGCCGGCAACAAGTGGAAGTGAAACAGAGCTAAATAGGAAACTCCCAAGTGAATAACGAGGCAGCTGATCAGCCACAGACCCGCAGGATAACAAACAAAGCCACCAGGGGGAGCCCAAAACAAAAGTCACACAATACCACCTGTGACCACAAGAGGGAGCCTGAAAACAGAGTTCACAACAGAAGAGCGAGGCTAAGTGCCAGAATTGGCGCATCTTAGAGATGCACCTTTTCTGGGGCGACTGAGAGCTGATGTTTTTAGCCTGGGAGGGCCAGTATCCATGGCCCCTTCCTAAGCTATTAATAATCAACCCACAGCTGTCTGCATAGCTTTTACTAGTTATAAATTATAGGGGGACCCTACATCATTTTTTTAAGGGTACCCCATTTTAATAGCCAGTAAAGGCTAATTATACAGCTGTGAGATGATATTAATAGCCTGGGAAGCTCCATGGGTATTACCCCCTTCCCAGGCTATAAACATCTGCCCCCCAGCCATCGGTTTTCCCTCTGCTGGTTACAAAAATTGCGCAGGAGCCCACGCCATTTTTTTTTCAAAAAATTATCTTTTATTAATTAAATACATGTCCAGTAATTTGCACACACACTGTACTAATTGTATTTGCCACTGACATCTATATACCTATTCCATTTGTATTTACTGTATGTAATCCATCTCTTCTATCCTGTCAGCTCCTGCAGTGATTTTACAGAACACAGTAGATGAATTACCAGCTTTTCTTCTATCTATCTATCTATGTAATATATATATATATATATATATATATATATATATATATATATACACAGTATATATATGTGTGTGTCACTGACATCTATATATCTATGTATTCTATGTGTATATATCTATTCTATCTTTTTTATTCTAACCTGTCAATGTGATATTACTATATGTGTCTCGGCCGAGTCTCGGTGACAATCGCAGCATGCTACAATTTTACATTCACGTTGAATATGCGAAATATGAAATAAACGGTGATGTGATCTCCCCCATAAATTAACACTGGGACGAGTCCTATACGATGTTTCCTCGCACAGCACCCGTATTCTACGGTAGTGTGATGCTGACCTAAGGGGCTGTATACATTAGATTTGTTTGGCAAACATTTGCCTCTCCTAATATATCTGCCAGCAAGTACGCTTGTCCTTTGTAACTGGTAAGACAGGATCCAAAATGTTGAAATCCTACATTTCTAATTCTGCTCCTCTCACACACACGCATCAGGGGACAGTCAAATGGCCCCTATACACACATTAGATCATTGACTCTTTTTGCTAAAATTTCCAGGTTTGTCAGTCTAAAGATGCAACTACTACAGCTACAGGACATAAAGAGCCCTAACAATGGGCAGTATATATTACAGTCACTAGACGTACCAGCCGCTAAATTTCGTCTATGCTAATGAAATATTCTGCATGGGTACAGCATGTGCTTATTCACTAATGTGCACCAAGTGAGCCCTAGCAAACCTTACTATGTAACTATCTAATTGCACTATGGGGACAACATTTTCAATGTCTCTAAAACAGAGCCTACAAGAAATGATACCGGCACTCCGGAAAACCATTCGAAAGCTTCGTACACAGATATCTGCCATGCTTAGCAAACAGTACAGTTGATCAGCATAGTTTCATAAGCAATCTCTTCGGGTAGTAGAAGCACAGTGGCACTCACTGATAAATAAAACATTTTCTCTTTATTTTGTACGTTTAACTCCTTCCCACCAAAGCCAGTTTTTACCTTCCTGAACAGGTCAAATTTTTCAAATCTGACTTGTAAATTTATGCAGTAATAACTCTGGAATGTCACAGCATATCACTGTGATTCTAAGAATGTTTTTTTCACAATAAACTATAAATAAATAAATAAACAAACAAATCTTTATTTTTATATAGCGCTAACATGCTCCGCAGCGCTTTACAGTTTGCACACATTATCATCGCTGTCCCCGATGGGGCTCACTAATCTACGAATCTAAATTCCCTATCAGTATGTCTAATGATTCTATTATTGGTAAATTTAGGTCTCTATGATTTGTATTAATTTATAAAATCATCTGAAATTAAAATAAAAAATGGCAAAATGTGTGAACTTTTGATAGATATACGATGCTTTCGGCCCATATTTTTCATTTTCACAAAAGGCAATAGGTAAAAATGGCCTTAAATTTTGTTATGCAATCTTTCCTGAATACAGTTAGGAACATATAAAATAAGAGAAAGGGGCCAATTCACGCTTGCGCTACCCCAGTCTTGTTGAAGTAGAAGACTTCAGGTTCATTAAAGGGAACCTGTCAGCAGAAGTTCCTAAAAAAAATCATTTTGAAAATGTCTCCGGCCATGCCTGTGCAGTAGCAGCTATCGGTGATCCGATAGCTGTACTTCGCAAGTGTGAGGGAGGGCCAGGGCCATAGTCGTGGCTGAGACTATCTGTTTACACGTGCCCTGGCCACCCGCCACATGCACACAATGTCCCCTTTTCAGGTACCTTCACCTACATCATCTGCACTGTCAGGGTCCCATCTGAGCGGCAGAAATTCTGCGGCTGGCATTGTTGCACAAACAGAGACAGAGTTCACGTTCAACTTAAAACAGATAACTTTACTGGTTTCTTCTCTCAGCACATCCATGTCTTTTGCAGCATCAACATAAGGTTCCACACAGTTTATATCCTTCGCTTTCGCTGTGCTCTTCCCTATGTCCTTCACTTTATATCCGGGACGTCCCATCCCGAATGGTACCGCAGCGTCCTCCCTGTCCAGCTTGAGTACTCTTAGGAATTCCCCTGTCCATTTCGCACCAGACATAAGGGCGTCTGTCCAAGTAGCAAGCTGCCACATGGCTGTAGCTCCTTCTCTCCATACCGCTGTCACAGCTTCTTTCTCTGCTACTGTCACTGCTGCACTTTTGGCCTACTGGCCCTTTATGGATTGGTCCCTTGCTTCAAATGGTACGGGGCCCACTGTGTTGCCCCAGGCTCTTGCGCCCTTCGGGACTGCCTGGGCTCTCTGGCCCTCCTGAGCTGTCTCAGCTCCCTGGCTCCACTGAACTGTAACAAGGAAGTACTCCTATCTTATCCACAGCTGACCCCTCCTAGGTTAACTATTAACAGTGTGATGGCTAGTAAACTATAAGGTGCTTACTCTAGTGGACCTGTTAGTTAACTACACTTTCCCTAGCCAAATAACATACATATATTTATACATCACATTACACACAGAATACAGGAAACCAAGATTTAAATAACAATATTTACAGACCAATAAAATAACCATTTAACTGGGACGTGTTAAAGGGAGTATACATAACAGTTGATGCAACCCCTTACATTCCCCATTTCCTTAACAATGGTCGTCCCCAAACATACCGTGATAAACTTTAATAGATACAAATAATACTCCACGCAGGGAGGTAAACGGATATGCGAGGTAGTCTATCTTTCAACCCTGCCAAAGGTGCCGTAATCACCCACCGCAGAAAGTCCTATGGCTCACGTGGGAGCTCGTTATACAAAAAACATGCTTGTGGTAAGCAAAATCCATGCTCCACAATGTCCGTTTCTTTTTAGACAACTTCAAATTTGTGTCCTATAGTCCCCAGTCCTGTCCGCATGCAGGACTCGAGCGTGCAAAAAGTACACATTTAACCCCTTCCTGACATCGGACGTACTATCCCGTCGAGGTGGGGTGGGCCCCCATGACCACGGACGGGATAGTACGTCCAGCGCGATCGGCGGCGCTCACGGGGGGAGTGCGGCCGATCGCGGCCGGGTGTCAGCTGCCTATCGCAGCTGACATCCGGCACTATGTGCCAGGAGCATTCACGGACCGCTCCCGGCACATTAACCCCCGGCACACCGCGATCAAACATGATCGCGATGTGCCGGCGGTGCAGGGAAGCATCGCGCAGGGAGGGGGCTCCCTGCGGGCTTCCCTGAGCCCCCCGCAGCAACGCGATGTGATCGCGTTGCTGCGAGGGTCTTACCTCCCTCCCTGCCTGCTCCAGAGCCGGATCCAAGATGGCCGCGGATCCGGGTCCTGCAGGGAGGGAGGTGGCTTCACAGAAGCCTGCTCAGAGCAGGCACTGTGAAGCAGCCTGCACTTCTCTCAGATCGGTGATCTGTCAGAGTGCTATGCAAACTGGCAGATCACCGATCTGTATTGTCCCCCCCTGGGGCAAAGTAAAAAAGTTAAAAAAAAAAATTCCAAATGTGTAAAAAAAAAAAAAAAAAATATTCCAAAATAATGAAAAAAAAAAAAAATATTATTCCCATAAATACATTTCTTTATCTAAATAAAATAAAAAAAAAATAAAAGCACACGTATTTAGTATCGCCGCGTCCGTAACGACCCGACCTATAAAACTGGCCCACTAGTTAACCCCTTCAGTAAACACCGTAAGAAAAAAAAAAAAAACAAGGCAAAAAACAACGCTTTATTATCATACCGCCGAACAAAAAGTGGAATAACACGCGATCAAAAAGACAGATATAAATAACCATGGTACCACTGAAAGCATCATCTTGTCCCGCAAATAACGAGCCGCCACACAGCATGATCAGCAAAAAAATAAAAAAGTTATAGTCCTGAGAATAAAGCGATGCAAAAATAATTATTTATTCCATAAAATAGTTTTTATCATATAAAAGCGCCAAAACATAAAAAAATAATATAAATGAGGTATCACTGTAATCGTACTGACCCGAAGAATAAAACTGCTTTATCAATTTTACCAAACGCGGAACGGTATAAACGCCTCCCCCAAAAGAAATTCATGAATAGCTGGTTTTTGGTCATTCTGCCTCACAAAAATCAGAATAAAAAGCGATCAAAAACTGTCACATGTCCGAAAATGTTACCAATAAAAACGTCAACTCGTCCCGCAAAAAACAAGACCTCACATGACACAATGGACCAAAATTTGGAAAATTTATAGCTCTCAAAATGTGGTAACGCAAAAAATATTTTTTGCAATGAAAAGCGTCTTTCAGTGTGTGACGGCTGCCAATCATAAAAATCCGCTAAAAAACTCGCTATAAAAGTAAATCAAACCCCCCTTCATCACCCCCTTAGTTAGGGAAAAATAAAAAAAATGTATTTATTTCCATTTTCCCATTAGGGCTAGGGTTGGAGCTAGGGTTAAGGCTACAGTTAGGGTTGGGGCTAAAGTTAGGGTTAGGGTTGGGGCTAAAGTTACGGTTAGGGTTTAGATTACATTTACGGTTGGGAATAGGGTTGGGATTAGGGATAGGGGTGTGTCAGGGTTAGAGGTGTGGTTAGGGTTACTGTTGGGATTAGGGTTAGGGGTGTGTTTGGATTAGGGTTTCAGTTATAATTGGGGGGTTTCCACTGTTTCGGCACATCAGGGGCTCTCCAAACGCGACATGGCGTCCGATCTTAATTCCAGCCAATTCTGCATTGAAAAAGTAAAACAGTGCTCCTTCCCTTCCGAGCTTTCCCGTGTGCCCAAACAGGGGTTTACCCCAACATATGGGGTAGCAGCGTACTCGGGACAAATAGGACAACAACCTTTGGGGTCCAATTTCTCCTGTTACCCCTGGGAAAATACAAAACTGGGGGCTAAAAAATAATTTTTGTGGGAAAAAAAAAATATTTTTTATTTTCACGGCTCTGCGTTATAAACTGTAGTGAAACACTTGGGGGTTCAAAGTTCTTACAACACATCTAGATAAGTTCCTTGGGGGGTCTAGTTTCCAAAATGGGGTCACTTGTGCGGGGCTTCTACTGTTTAGGTACATTAGGGGCTCTGCAAACGCAATGTGACGCCTGCAGACCATTCCATCTAAGTCTGCATTCCAAATGGCGCTCCTTCCCTTCCGAGCCCTCCCATGCATCCAAACGGTGGTTCCCCCCACATATGGGGTATCAGCGCACTCAGAACAAATTGGACAACAACTTTTGGGGTCCAATTTCTCCTGTTACCCTCGGGAAAATACAAAACTGAGGGCTGAAAAAAAATTTTTGTGGGAAAAAATTTTAGTTTTATTTTTACGGCTCTGCATTATAAACTTCTGTGAAGCCCTTGGTGGGTCAAAGCGCTCACCACACATCTAGATAAGTTCCTTAGGGGGTCTACTTTCCAACATGATGTCACTTGTGGGGGGTTTCTACTGTTTAGGTACATTAGGGGCTCTGCAAACGCAATGTGACGCCTGCAGACCATTCCATCTAAGTCTGCATTCCAAATGGCGCTCCTTCCCTTCCGAGCCCTCCCATGCATCCAAACGGTGGTTCCCCCCACATATGGGGTATCAGCGCACTCAGGACAAATTGGACAACAACTTTTGGGGTCCAATTTCTCCTGTTACCCTCGGGAAAATACAAAATTGGGGGCTGAAAAATAATTTTTGTGGGAAAAAATTTTAGTTTTATTTTTACGGCTCTGCATTATAAACTTCTGTGAAGCCCTTGGTGGGTCAAAGCGCTCACCACACATCTAGATAAGTTCCTTAGGGGGTCTACTTTCCAACATGGTGTCACTTGTGGGGGGTTTCTACTGTTTAGGTACATTAGGGGCTCTGCAAACACAATGTGACGCCTGCAGACCATTCCATCTAAGTCTGCATTCCAAATGGCGCTCCTTCACTTCCGAGCCCTTCCATGCGTCCAAACGGTGGTTCCCCCCCACATATGGGGTATCAGCACACTCAGGACAAATTGGACAACAAATTTTGGGGTCCTGTCATGGTTCCCAATGGCAAGGGAACGTCAGAGAACTTAAATAACAGACTAGCTCTTGGGTGATGGAATCTCGAGCTGACCGTGAGCTAAACCTACCACACAACTAACAGTGGCCGGGTGACGTACCTACGTTTTATCCCTAGACGCCCAGCACCAGCCGGAGAACTAACTAACCCTAATAGAGGAAAAAACAGACCTGGCTTACCTCTAGGGAAATTCCCCCAAAAAGGAGACAGAAGCCCCCCACATATATTGACGGTGAGTTCAGAGGAAAAGACATACGCAGTATGAAGGTAGGTTCAGCAAAGCGAGGTCCGCTTACTAGATAGTAAGAAGATACAATAGGGAACTTCACGGTCAGCTGAAAACCCTATTAAAATACCATCCAGAAATTACTTTAAGACTCATGTGTCAACTCATGACACCGGAGTGGTAATTTCGGCCCACAAGAGCTTCCAGCTACAGAAACATAACATAACTGTGAACTGGAACAAAAATGCAGACAAACTTAGGACTAAGAGTCCAACTTAGCTGATAGTAGTCTAGAAGCAGGAACATGCAACAGAAAGGCTCTGGTTACATTGATGGCCAGCACTAGAATAACTGAGCAGCAAGGCTAAATAGGATACTCCCACATCCTGATGGAAACAGGTGAACAGAGAAAGTGAAGCACACAAGTCCAGTACCACCAGCGACCACCGGGGGAGCCCAAAAACCAAATTCACAACAGTACCCCCCCCTCAAGGAGGGGGCACCGAACCCTCACAAGAACCACCAGGGCGATCAGGATGAGCCCTATGAAAGGCACGGACCAAATCAGAGGCATGAACATCAGAGGCTGTCACCCAAGAATTATCCTCCTGACCGTAACCCTTCCACTTGACCAGATACTGAAGTTTCCGTCTGGAAACACGGGAGTCCAAGATCTTCTCCACAACGTACTCCAATTCACCCTCAACCAACACCGGAGCGGGAGGCTCAACGGAAGGCACAACCGGTACCTCATACCTGCGCAACAATGACCGATGGAAGACATTATGGATAGAAAAAGATGCCGGGAGGTCCAATCGAAAGGACACAGGGTTAAGAATCTCCAAAATCTTATACGGGCCGATGAACCGAGGCTTAAACTTAGGAGAAGAAACCCTCATAGGGACAAAACGAGAAGACAACCACACCAAGTCCCCAACACGAAGACGAGGACCAACACGACGACGGCGGTTAGCAAAATGCCGAGTCTTCTCCTGGGACAACTCCAAATTGTCCACCACCTGTCCCCAAATCCGATGCAACCTATCCACCACAGTATCCACTCCAGGACAATCCGAAGACTCCACCTGACCAGAAGAAAAGCGAGGATGAAACCCCGAATTGCAAAAGAAAGGAGAAACCAAAGTGGCAGAACTAGCCCGATTATTGAGGGCAAACTCCGCCAACGGCAAAAAGGCAACCCAGTCATCCTGATCTGCAGACACAAAACACCTCAAATAAGTCTCCAAGGTCTGATTAGTTCGCTCAGTCTGGCCATTAGTCTGAGGATGGAACGCAGACGAAAAAGACAAATCAATGCCCATCCTAGCACAGAACGCCCGCCAAAATCTAGACACGAACTGGGTCCCCCTGTCAGAAACGATATTCTCCGGAATACCATGCAAGCGAACCACATTTTGAAAAAACAGAGGAACCAACTCGGAAGAGGACGGCAACTTAGGCAAGGGCACCAAATGAACCATCTTTGAAAAACGGTCACACACCACCCAGATGACAGACATTTTCTGAGAAACAGGGAGATCAGAAATAAAATCCATAGAGATGTGAGTCCAAGGCCTCTTTGGAATAGGCAAAGATAACAACAATCCGCTAGCCCGAGAACAACAAGGTTTGGCCCGAGCACAAACATCACAAGACTGCACAAAAACTCGTACATCTCGAGACAGAGAAGGCCACCAGAAGGACCTAGCCACCAAATCCCTGGTACCAAAGATCCCGGGATGACCTGCCAACGCAGAAGAATGAACCTCCGAGATGACTCTACTGGTCCAATCATCAGGAACAAACAGTCTACCAGGCGGGCAACGATCAGGTCTATCCGCCTGAAACTCCTGCAAAGCCCGTCGCAGGTCTGGGGAAACAGCAGATAATATCACCCCATCCTTAAGGATACCTGTAGGTTCAGAATCACCAGGGAAATCAGGCTCAAAACTCCTAGAAAGGGCATCCGCCTTCACATTTTTAGAACCTGGTAAGTATGAGACCACAAAATTAAACCGAGAGAAAAACAACGACCAGCGCGCCTGTCTAGGATTCAGGCGCCTGGCAGACTCAAGATAAATCAAATTCTTGTGATCGGTCAATACCACCACCTGATGTCTAGCCCCCTCAAGCCAATGACGCCACTCCTCAAAAGCCCACTTCATAGCCAAAAGCTCCCGATTACCAATATCATAATTTCGCTCGGCGGGCGAAAATTTTCGAGAAAAGAACGCACAAGGTCTCATCACGGAGCAATCGGAACTTTTCTGCGACAAGACCGCCCCAGCTCCGATCTCGGAAGCATCGACCTCAACCTGAAAAGGAAGAGTAACATCAGGCTGACGCAACACAGGGGCGGAAGAAAAGCGGCGCTTAAGCTCCTGAAAGGCCTCCACAGCAGCAGGGGACCAATCAGCAACATCAGCACCCTTTTTGGTCAAATCAGTCAAAGGTTTAGCAACATCAGAAAAACCAGTTATAAATCGACGATAAAAATTAGCAAAGCCCAAAAATTTCTGAAGGCTCTTAAGCGAAGAAGGTTGCGTCCAATCACAAATAGCCCGAACCTTGACAGGATCCATCTCAATGGAAGAGGGGGAAAAAATGTACCCCAAAAAAGAAATCTTTTGAACCCCAAAAATACACTTAGAATCCTTCACACACAAGGAATTAGCCCGCAAAACCTGAAAAACCCTCCTGACCTGTTGGACATGAGAATCCCAGTCATCCGAAAAAATCAAAATATCATCCAGATACACGATCATGAATTTATCCAAATATTCCCGGAAAATGTCATGCATAAAGGACTGAAAGACTGAAGGGGCATTTGAAAGACCAAAAGGCATTACTAAATACTCAAAATGGCCCTCGGGCGTATTAAATGCGGTTTTCCACTCATCCCCCTGCTTAATTCGCACCAAATTATACGCCCCACGGAGATCAATCTTAGAGAACCACTTAGCCCCTTTTATTCGAGCAAACAAATCAGTCAGCAGTGGCAGAGGATACTGATATCTGACTGTAATTTTATTCAAGAGTCGATAATCAATACACGGCCTCAAAGAGCCATCTTTTTTAGATACAAAGAAAAAACCGGCTCCTAAGGGAGATGAAGAAGGACGAATATGTCCCTTTTCCAGGGACTCCTTAATATATTCTCGCATAGCAGCATGTTCAGGTACAGATAGATTAAATAAACGACCCTTTGGAAATTTACTGCCCGGAATCAGATCTATGGTACAATCGCAATCTCTGTGAGGAGGTAGTGAACCAAGCTTAGGCTCCTCAAAAACATCATGATAATCAGATAAAAATTCCGGAATCTCAGAGGGAATAGATGACGAAATGGAAACCAAAGGTACGTCCCCATGAGCCCCCTGACATCCCCAGCTTAACACAGACATTGCTTTCCAGTCAAGAACTGGGTTATGAGATTGTAACCATGGTAATCCGAGCACCAAAACGTCATGTAGATTGTACAACACAAGGAAGCGAATCGTCTCCTGATGGTCTGGATTCATACGCATAGTCACTTGTGTCCAGTATTGTGGTTTATTACTAGCCAATGGTGTAGAGTCAATACCCTTCAGAGGTATAGGAACTTCCAGAGGCTCTAGATCAAACCCACAGCGCCTGGCAAAGGACCAATCCATGAGACTCAAAGCGGCGCCAGAGTCGACATAGGCATCCGCGGTAATTGACGATAATGAACAAATCAAGGTCACAGACAAAATAAACTTAGACTGTAAAGTGCCAATTGAAATAGACTTATCAACCTTTTTTGTACGTTTAGAGCATGCTGATATAACATGAGTTGAATCACCACAATAGAAGCACAACCCATTTTTTTGCCTAAAATTCTGCCGTTCGCTTCTGGACAGAATTCTATCACATTGCATATTTTCTGGAGCCTTCTCAGAAGACACCGCCAAATGGTGCACAGGTTTGCGCTCCCGCAAACGCCGATCAATCTGAATAGCCATTGTCATGGACTCATTCAGACCTGTAGGTGCAGGGAACCCCACCATAACATCTTTAATGGCATCAGAGAGACCCTCTCTGAAATTCGCCGCCAGGGCGCACTCATTCCACTGAGTAAGCACAGACCATTTACGAAATTTTTGGCAGTATATTTCAGCTTCATCTTGCCCTTGAGATAGGGCCATCAAGGTTTTTTCAGCCTGAATCTCTAAATTAGGTTCCTCATAAAGCAACCCCAAAGCCAGAAAAAACGCATCCACATTGAGCAACGCAGGATCCCCGGGTGCCAATGCAAATGCCCAGTCTTGAGGGTCACCCCGCAGCAAGGAAATTACTATCCTAACCTGCTGTGCGGGATCTCCAGCGGAGCGAGATCTCAGGGAAAGAAATAATTTACAATTATATTTGAAATTCAGGAAACGAGATCTATCCCCGGAGAAAAATTCTGGTATAGGAATTCTAGGTTCAGATATAGGAGCATGAATAACAAAATCCTGTACATTTTGAACCTTCGTAGCAAGATTATTCAAACCTGTAGCCAAACTCTGAGGATCCATTTTAATCAGGTGAGATCAGAGCCATTCAAGGATTAGAAGGAGAGAGAGAGGCAAAGGCTGCAATTAGAGCAGAAATGCAACTGAGTCAACTATAGAGCAAGCTCAGAAGAAAAAAAAAAATAAAAAATCTGCAGACTTCTTTTTCTCTCCTTTCTTCTGCCAACGGTTTTAACCCTTGGCCGGCCATACTGTCATGGTTCCCAATGGCAAGGGAACGTCAGAGAACTTAAATAACAGACTAGCTCTTGGGTGATGGAATCTCGAGCTGACCGTGAGCTAAACCTACCACACAACTAACAGTGGCCGGGTGACGTACCTACGTTTTATCCCTAGACGCCCAGCGCCAGCCGGAGAACTAACTAACCCTAATAGAGGAAAAAACAGACCTGGCTTACCTCTAGGGAAATTCCCCCATAAAGGAGACAGAAGCCCCCCACATATATTGACGGTGAGTTCAGAGGAAAAGACATACGCAGTATGAAGGTAGGTTCAGCAAAGCGAGGTCCGCTTACTAGATAGTAAGAAGATACAATAGGGAACTTCACGGTCAGCTGAAAACCCTATTAAAATACCATCCAGAAATTACTTTAAGACTCATGTGTCAACTCATGACACCGGAGTGGTAATTTCGGCCCACAAGAGCTTCCAGCTACAGAAACATAACATAACTGTGAACTGGAACAAAAATGCAAACAAACTTAGGACTAAGAGTCCAACTTAGCTGATAGTAGTCTAGAAGCAGGAACATGCAACAGAAAGGCTCTGGTTACATTGATGGCCGGCACTAGAATAACTGAGCAGCAAGGCTAAATAGGATACTCCCACATCCTGATGGAAACAGGTGAACAGAGAAAGTGAAGCACACAAGTCCAGTACAACCAGCGACCACCGGGGGAGCCCAAAAACCAAATTCACAACAGGGTCCAATTTCTCCTGTTACCCTCGGGAAAATACAAAACTGGGGGCTGAAAAATAATTTTTGTGGGAAAAAATTTTAGTTTTATTTTTACGGCTCTGCATTATAAACTTCTGTGAAGCCCTTGGTGGGTCAAAGCGCTCACCACACATCTAGATAAGTTCCTTAGGGGGTCTACTTTCCAACATGGTGTCACTTGTGGGGGGTTTCTACTGTTTAGGTACATTAGGGGCTCTGCAAACGCAATGTGACGCCTGCAGACCATTCCATCTAAGCCTGCATTCCAAATGGCACTCCTTCCTTTCCGAGCCCTCCCATGCGCCCAAACAGTGGTTCTCCCCACATATGGTGTATCATCGCACTCAGGACAACTTGGACAACAAATTTTGGGGTCCAATTTCTCCTGCTACCCTCGGGAAAATACAAAACTGGGGGCTAAAAAAATAATTTTTGTGGGAAAAAATTTTTGTTTTATTTTTACGGCTCTGCATTATTAACTTCTGTGAAGCCCTTGGTGGGTCAAAGCGCTCAAAACACATCTAGATAAGTTCCTTAGGGGGTCTACTTTACAAAATGGTGTCACTTGTGGGGGGTTTCAATGTTTATGCACATCAGTGGCTCTCCAAACGCAACATGGCGTCCCATCTCAATTCCTGTCAATTTTGCATTGAAAAGTCAAACGGTGCTACTTCCCTTCCGAGCTCTCCCATGCGCCCAAACAGTGGTTTACCCCCACATATGGGGTATCAGCGTACTCGGGACAAATTGTACAACAACTTTTGGGGTCCAATTTCTTCTCTTACCCTTGGGAAAATAAAAAATTGGGGGTGAAAAGATAATTTTTGTGAAAAAATATGATTTTTTATTTTTACGGTTCTGCATTATAAACTTCTGTGAAGCACTTGGTGGGTCAAAGTGCTCACCACACCTCTAGATAAGTTCCTTAGGGGGTCTACTTTCCAAAATGGTGTCACTTGTGGGGGGTTTCAATGTTTAGGCACATCAGTGGCTCTCCAAACGCAACATGGCGTCCCATCTCAATTCCTGTCAATTTTGCAGTGAAAAGTCAAACGGCGCTCCTTCCCTTCCGAGCTCTCCCATGCGCCCAAACAGTGGTTTACCCCCACATATGGGGTATCAGCGTACTCAGGACAAATTGCACAACAACTTTTGTGGTCCAATTTCTTCTCTTACCCTTGGGAAAATAAAAAATTGGGGGCGAAAAGATCATTTTTGTGAAAAATTGTGATTTTTTATTTTTACGGTTCTGCATTATAAACTTCTGTGAAGCACTTGGTGGGTCAAAGTGCTCACCACACCTCTAGATAAGTTCCTTAGGGGGTCTACTTTCCAAAATGGTGTCACTTGTGGGGGGTTTCAATGTTTAGGCACATCAGTGGCTCTCCAAACGCAACATGACGTCCCATCTCAATTCCTGTCAATTTTGCATTGAAAAGTCAAATGGCGCTCCTTCGCTTCCGAGCTCGGTCATGCGCACAAACAGTGGTTTACCCCCACATATGGGGTATCAGCGTACTCAGGACAAATTGTACAACAACTTTTGGGGTCCATTTTCTCCTGTTACCCTTGGTAAAATAAAACAAATTGGAGCTGAAATAAATTTTTTGTGAAAAAAAGTTAAATGTTCATTTTTATTTAAACATTCCAAAAATTCCTGTGAAGCACCAGAAGGGTTAATAAACTTCTTGAATATGGTTTTGAGCACCTTGAGGGGTGCAGTTTTTAGAATGGTGTCACACTTGGGTATTTTCTATCATATAGACCCCTCAAAATGACTTCAAATGAGATGTGGTCCCTAAAAAAAAATGGTGTGGTATAAATGAGAAATTGCTGGTCAACTTTTAACCCTTATAACTCCCTAACAAAAAAAAATTTTGGTTCCAAAATTGTGCTGATGTAAAGTAGACATGTGGGAAATGTTACTTATTAAGTATTTTGTGTGACATATCTCTGTGATTTAAGGGCATAAAAATTCAAAGTTGGAAAATTGCAAAATTTTCAAAATTTTCACCAAATTTCCATTTTTTTTTTAAATAAATGCAGGTAATATCAAAGAAATTTTACCACGATCATGAAGTACAATATGTCACGAGAAAACATTGTCAGAATCGCCAAGATCCGTTGAAGCGTTCCAGAGTTATAACCTCATAAACGGACAGTGGTCAGAATTGTAAAAATTGGCCCGGTCATTAACGTACAAACCACCCTTGGGGGTGAAGGGGTTAACTTTGACTCGGTCCATACGATAACAGATGGGACCTGTCCATTAGACCCATTAGTCCTTGGTTTCCCCCCTCCCCTTTGTGCAGAGCATGGTTCCGTTAGCCATGTGTGGGCTGCCTGGTGCTGAAACACATTCCGTTGCCACAGCTGCACATAGTCTGTTAGTCCAAGGACCTGTTTCTCCTTAAGGGCAAAGTCCTGCCATCCAGCAGAAGGGGCGCAACAGGCACAACAAAAACTTAAAGATGGGGTCCAAACTAAACATTAAACTTCGGCCCGTACCGGCCTTACTGTACCCATTGTTCTAGTGCTCCAGGGTTCCTTTGCCCGCTGGGACACAGAACAGTCCCGTACATTATTTTAGTGCAATGAGCACAACATCCTTAAATCAGTAAATCACTATATCAATTCAATGGCACGCGCCCCATGCCGCTTTATCAGCTTCTGGGTTCCATGCCCGAGTTCGGGATGACGACTCTGCAGCCACAGATGTTGTTGGATGCCAGGACATGGAACAGGGAGCTGACCAAGCCTGTTGTGAACTCTATTTTTGGGCTCCCTCTAGTGGTCACAAGCGGTACTGTGTAGTGTTGTCTTTCTGCAGGTTGGCAGCATCAGCTGGTTCGTTATCCTTGGTTGGTTTCCTATTTAGCTCACCTGGATACTCAGTTCCTTGCCTGCTCTCAATGTATTCAGTGCTCTTCAGATTCCTTGTGACTACCTTGCTCCCAGTCTCTCCAAGACCAGCTAAGTTTTTTTTTGTTTATTTTTTGATTATCAGCATTCATCATGTTTCTTGTCCAGCTTGCTAAAATGTGATTTCCTCGCTTGCTGGTTGCTCTAGGGGACTGAGTTTCTCCCCCCACACCGTTAGTTGGTGCGGGGGTTCTTGAAATCTCAGTGTGGATATTTTGTAAGGGTTTTTTACTGACCGCACAGACCCCTTTTCTATTTTCTGCTATCTAGTATTAGTGGGCCTCATTTGCTGAATCTGCTTTCACCCCTGTGTATGTGCCTTCCTCTTACCTCACTGTTATTATTTGTTGGGGGCTTCTATATCTTTGGGGATTTTTTTTCTGGAGGCAAGTGAGGTCTTTCTTTCTCTCTAGGGGTAGTTAGTTCCTCAGGCTGGCTCGAGACGTCTAGGATTTTAGTCATGTTCACCGGCTACCTCTAGTGTGTTGGATAGGTTCAGATTTGCGGTCAGTCCAGTTTACCACCTCCCTAGAGCTTGTCCCATGTTTTGTTACTTAGCTGGAGTATTTTGTGATCCTCAACCACTAAGGATCATAACAGTAGAGAGCCAGAGTCTGAACATTCATGTCTGCAGCTGAGCTCAAAACCACCCAGAGTTCAAGGGGATGAAAGAAGCTAAACAGACTGCAGCAAAGGAAAAGCGGGAGGAAAAAAAAAAATGTACTCAGGTCTTCTTTTTATCCCACTTCTGCGATGCATTAAACACTTTTGGACTCTCTAATGCTCCTTCTGTGTTTCAGTCCTTCATGCATGACATCTTCCGAGAATATCTGGATAAATTTATGATTGTTTATCTGGATGACATTTTGGTCTTTTCTGATGATTGGGAGTCCCATGTGAAGCAGGTCAGGATGGTGTTTCAGGTCCTGCGTGCTAATGCTTTATTTGTGAAGGGCTCAAAATGCCTCTTTGGAGTACAGAAGGTCTCCTTTTTGGGTTTTATTTTTTCTCCTTCTACTGTGGAGATGGACCCAGTCAAGGTCCAGGCTATTCATGACTGGACTCAGCCCACGTCTGTTAAGAGTCTTCAGAAGTTCTTGGGTTTTGCTAATTTTTACCGTCGTTTCATCGCTAATTTTTCTAGCATGGTTAAACCTTTGACGGATTTGACCAAGAAGGGTTCTGATGTGACTAATTGGTCTCCTGCGGCCGTGGAGGCCTTTCGGGAGCTGAAGCACCGGTTTTCTTCAGCTCCAGTCTTATGTCAGCCAGATGTCTCTCTCCCCTTCCAGGTCGAGGTTGATGCTTCTGAGATTGGAGCAGGGGCTGTTTTGTCGCAGAGAAGCTCTGATGGCTCTGTGATGAAGTCATGTGCTTTCTTTTCACGAAAGTTTTCGCCTGCCGAGCGGAATTATGATGTTGGTAATCGGGAGTTGTTGGCTATGAAGTGAGCATTTGAGGAGTGGCGACATTGGCTCGAAGGAGCTAAACATCGTGTTGTGGTCTTGACTGATCACAAAAATCTGATTTACCTTGAATCTGCCAAGCGCCTGAATCCTAGACAGGCTCGTTGGTCGTTGTTTTTCTCCCGTTTCAACTTCGTGGTCTCATACCTGCCTGGTTCGAAGAACGTGAAAGCTGATGCACTTTCTAGGAGTTTTGTGCCTGACTCTCCGGGAGTTTCTGAGCCGGCTGGTATTCTCAGAGAGGGAGCCCAAAAATAGAGTTCACAACACAAGCCTATTCCGGGCCCATGCACAAATCCAGGTCCTTCTCCTGGGACAAGGTAACTGCCACCGTGAAATATCCTCAGGGCTATCCTCCTTATAGGAGACCCAATCACCTTCATGCAGGGGTCTCTCAAACTTAACAGAGGCAGCGTTGACATAGATCTTATCATTGGTGCCGACCTCTCTTATGAACTCGTACCCGTGGTCTATGTCCGTGAATAAGAGTTCCCCATGCATGCGATGGCCAGCCATAGCGCCCCCTCTGGGTTGGCTCAACTCCGCCCACACTTCCCTCTCCCGCTGTTTTTTATTTTTAATCACTCCTTCAATCCAGGCAGCCTCTCCAGGGGAGGGGAAGGGGCCTTCCACCGCATGATGGAAACACGAGGTGCTGAGGCCTGACTTGTTACTAGATGTGAGCCTGGGTTCCGGGGTCTGTGATCATGGAGTGGAACAATCTTCTGGGGTTAGGGACTGAGCAACAGCTCATGCAGGGAAGGGCCAGGGCATGGACCAACCCTGTGGGGTCAAGGACCGAGGTGCACTCACCCTCTCTTGCTCCAGGACACTGGCTGTGCCCATCCCGGGACCGCTGTATCCTTCCGCGGCTGTGTCTGTGCACCCCGTATGTGTTGATAAAGGTCTGGCTCATCCTCCATCCCTGACACAGACTCCTCCAGGGCAGTTGCTGCTTCCGGTCCTCCGTCCTCCAGCTCCCGAGGCTCCCATTCCGGCTCCTGCTGCAAAGGTTCTGACTCCTCATACGGTGGCGACACTGGCACTGGCTCTTGATGTCATTGTGGCTCCAATGGACGATGTTCCAGCTCCAGGTGCCACCGGTACCGCTCCTCCAGTGTCACAGGTAACTGGTGAGCACAACACTTGTCCTTGACTCTCCCCAGTTGTCCGAGTCATGTCCTATCCTCCTCCTGCTGCCAACTCCACTCCACGCGGCCTATGCCCCGCAGTCCCGAGTGCAAGAATGTTCCATTGTGGCAGCTTCTGTGTCGCAAAATAGCACCGCGCAGCTGCACTCGGGGTTTTCTCCTGGACCCCATCCGTTCCAGGGTGGGGCCACTTCCGACCACTCCATCCATTTTCTGGAATTCTGCATTGAGGGTCAAGATCTTCCCCTTCTCAAATGCGCCCACCATGGCCAGGCCGGAGGTGTTGTCAGACAGATTTTCGCGCAATCTCTGCATCGGAACGCCCACGAAGGGTGGGATCACAGTCATCACTCTCCTTTTTGGCGCCATTTTCCGCCATCTTCAAGGTCGCCATCTTGGTCACAAACAAAGTGTCAGTCATTTCCATGGTTTCTGTCACATCTGATAAACAAGTCACTTTCGGAGTATCAGTTTCTTCTTTTTTCATGGCATTTCCGCTTTGCAAGGCTGCGGGATCCTGCCGACTACGCCAAGTGTGAAGAAGTGCCAGGGCTGTAGTAGTGCCTGATATCTGTTTACATGCGCCCTGGCCTTCCACCACATGCACACAGTGTCCCCTTTTCAACGTACTTTCAGCTACATCATCTGCACCGTCAGGGTCCCATCTGAGTGGCCGAAGTTCCGCTGCTGGCATTGTTGCACAAACAGAGACAGAGTTCACGTTCAACTGAAAACAGATAATGTTACTGTTTTTATCTCTCAGCACATCCATGTCTTTTGCAGCATCAACATAAGGTTCCACACAGTTTATATCCTTCGCTTTCCCTGTGCTCTTCCTTATGTCCTTCACTTAATATCTGGGACATCCCATCCCACACAGTACCGCAGCGTCCTTCCTGTCCAGCTTGACTACTCTAAAGAATTCCCCTGTTAATTTCGCCCCAGTCATAAGGGCGTCTTCCCAAGTAGCAAGCTGCCACATTTTTAGGAGTGACTTGCGTTACGGTCTTGCTGTGACTCTGGCTGTAGCTCCTGCTCTCACTACTGCTGTCACAGCTTCTTTCTCTGCCGCTGTCACTGCTGCACATTTTGCCTACTGGCCCTGGACGGCTGGGTCCCTTGCATCAAATGTTACAGGGCCCACTGTGTTGCCCCAGGCTCTAGGGCCCTCCGGGACTGCCTGGGCTCTCTGGCCCTCCTGAGTTGTGTCAGCTCCCTGGCTCCACTGAACTGTAAGAAGGAAGTACTCCTATCTTATCCACGGATGGCCCCTCCTAGGTTAACTATTAATAGTGTGCTGGCTACTAAACTATAAGGTGCTCTCTCTAGCTGACCTGTTGGTTAACTACGCTTTCCCTAGCCAAATAACATACATATATTTATACATCACATTACACATAGAATACACCGTGTTCCAAATTATTATGCAAATTGGATTTAAGTGTCATAAAGATTTGATTGTTTTGTTTTTCAAATAAACTCGTGGATGGTATTGTATCTCAAGGCTCAATGAATCACTGAAACCAATCTTAAACATGTGATAATTAGTTTTCCAAGTGATTCTAATTAAAGGAAAATTACTTAAAAGTGATGTTCCACATTATTAAGCAGGCCACAGTTTTCAAGTAACATGGGAAAGAAAAAGGATCTCTCTGCTGCCGAAAAGCATCAAATAGTGCAATGCCTTGGTCAAGGGATGTTTAGATATTTCCCAAAAACTTAAGCGTGATCATCGTACTGTTAAGAGATTCGTGGCTGATTCTGAGCACAGACGTGTTCGTGCTGATAAAGGCAGAATGAGGAAGGTTTCTGCCAGGCAAGTTCATCGGATTAAGAGAGCAGCTGCTAAAAAGCCATTACAAACCAGCAAACATATATTTGAAGCTGCTGGTGCCTCTGGAGTCTTTCAAACCTCAAGGTGTAGGATTCTTCAAAGGCTTGCTGTGGTGCATAAACCTACTAAATACCCCTAAATACTGTTCACAAGCAGGAATGGATGGAGTAGTGGATGGGTGGTGGATGGCTATCATGTCCCAACAAGGCTGCGACGTCAGCAAGGAGGTGGAGGAGTCATGTTTTGGGCCGGAATCATGGGGAAACAGCTGGTAGGGCCCTTTAAGGTTCCTGAAGGTGTGAAAATGACCTCTGCCAAGTATATAGAGTTTCTGACTGACAACTTTCTTCCATAGTATAAAAAGCATAAACGTGCCTGCAGGAGCAAAATCATCTTCATGCATGACAATGCACCATCTCATGCTGCAAAGAATACCTCTGAGTCATTGGCTGCTATGGGCATAAAAGGAGATAAACTCATGGTGTGGCCACCATCTTCCCCTGATCTCAACCCTATAGAGAACCTTTGGAGTATCATCAAGCAAAAGAACTATGAGGGTGCAAGTCAGTTCACATCAAAACAGCAGCTCTGGGAGGCTATTCTGAATTCATGCAAAGAAATACAAGCAGAAACTCTCCTAAAACTCACAAGTTCAATGGATGCAAGAATTGTGAAGGTGGTATCAAAGAAGGGGTCCTATGTTAACATGTAACTTGGCCTGTTACAATGTTTTGGAGTTAAATAGCTTTTTTGTTCAGTGAATGTGACCTCCTAATGCTGCAAATTCAACAAATGAGCATTCTTAGTTCTTGAAAACATATCAAATGTTTAAGGCTGCAGTCACACTAGCAGTATTTGGTCAGTATTTTACATCAGTATTTGTAAGCCAAAACCAGGAATGGAACAAATAGAGTAAAAGTATAATAGAAACATATGCTCAACTTCTGCATTTATCACCCACTCCTGGTTTTGGCTTACAAATACTGATGTAAAATACTGACCAAATACTGCTTGTGTGACGGCAGCCTAAGGGGCAACGTTTCTCCTTATGGAGAGTGACATACCAGCTCTGGCTTGTCAAGGTAAGGAGGCTTATTCGCCATTCAATGCTCCTCTGGGAAATTTAATATGCAAATTGCCTCTTCAGAAAAAAAACTCTATAGCGCCACCTGTTGGAAGTAGCGATCCTACAAGTCACAATCAACCCTTTAACGAGTCGTGCAATATGACTTAGGATAAAAGCCAAATCAGTATCTCAATTCGCTGATTTGGCTTTTATCCTAAGTCATATTGCACGACTCGTTAAAGGGTTGATTGTGACTTGTAGGATCGCCACTTCCAACAGGTGGTGCTATAGAGTTTACGTCCTCTTTTTTTCTGAAGAGGCAATTTGTATATCAAATGTTTAGAAATTCTACTGTGCCTAATAATTTGGAACAGCGCATTTTGAGTTTTGATTCATTTTGGAAATTATACTGTTATCATTGGGAGGTTTCTACCAAGCACGCACCAGGCCATTTTCCCCGCTGTTTTGGAGTCACAACCTGCCTTCTGCTGTCCACATTAATCCACATAAAAAGGCAGTTAGTGCCCTACACAAAGCAGTAGTCCAAACATTTCCTACTGCCTGCTACCAAGCACGCACCAGGTCATTTTCCCCACTGTTTGTGTGGTCACAGCCTGCCTTATGCTGTCCACATTAGTCCACTGTGATGCAACAGTAGCACCGTACGCAGTGAAACGGCAGTGACCCAATCAAGTTCAAACAAAACGTTCCTTTAATGTGTTACTTCACACAGTCCATTAGAAATACTGTACACAATACAAGGCTTCTTCACCCAGACCATTGGAAATACACAGTACACGGCTTCTTCACACAGTCCATTAGAATTACACAGTACAGGGCTTTAGGTTGCAGTCCTTAAACAGGCCGGACTTCCCTTTGTCCAGTTTCCCTGGGCGACAGCACGCCGGTACCAAATCTCTTTACTCACAACGTGCGCTGCACGCTAGATCTTCCGGATTGCAGCCGGGTAAACATAAGACAGCTCGAGAAACAGGGTGTCAGTCTCATGCCCCTTTGTTGCTTCACACAGGGAGTGCTCTGCAGACAACTGCTCTGTCTGCTTCCAAGAACATCACTGACACACCTCCCCCTCTACTACCGGGCTATTACTATTTTGACTGTGACAGCTAGCTTGGCTTGTGCCATCAATATCTGAAAATCTGTGAGCAAAACCCAAAATGCCAAGAAAGCCTGTTGTTAAGGGACAGGGATGTGGACGTGGTGCTGTCAGTAGTGCACAAGAAGGCACTGAGTCTGTGCCAGATCAGAAGAAGCTTGTTGCATCCACTATGTTCCTGGAAAAATGTCCCAGACTGGAACGTAAAAGTGTGTGGAAGCCAGAAGAGCAAGAGCAGATTCTGTCTTGGATAGCAAATAAGGTCTCTACGCATTTGTCATGCAGCAACAAATCTTCCACGACCACACAGTCTACTGTTGATACACAGATGGCTGACCCATCCAATCCTGAAGCTGGTTCTACTTCCTCCCGCCATTGTCAGTCACAGGAGACATATGACCCCAAGCTTGGCCGCTCCGAGGCGAGGATTAATGAGCAGCATAGGGCAGTAGCTGAATACCAGCTTCAACATGCCCGTCAGACTGGGAGTCAGCCACCACCACACATAACAACTGTCGAGTGGGTGTGGATCACTGACATTTGCGAGGTTCTTGAGAATTTTGAGTACTGCACCAACCTCCTGAGTGGTGATCAGGCTATTATCAGCGTAACCATCCCCTGCTGTGTCTCTTGAAGCAATCACTGCACAATCTCAAATAGGAAGCTTTGAGTGCCCAGCATGTTGGTATGTTGGTATGGAGCCAGATTTCATAATGAGTGATACTACCCAGCCCAGCCAATATTCTCAGGCAACATTGGGTGATGAGGAGGAAGATGAGGAGGATGAGGAGGGAGAGGACTTGTTTCTCTGTGCTATCTAACCCAAGTTTCATGTCTGTGCAGCCTGGATGGGCTGGAGAGGAGGAGGTTGAGAAGGAGGAGGAGGCAAGTCAGCGTGAGGAGAGGATGGGTACTGTTCCTACTCTTGGGGACACAGAACATTTGCCTTTTTGCAGCTTGGCTCACATGGCACAGTTCATGTGTACAGCACTCAGCAACTTGAACAGTGTGAAAATGGATCCAGCTCACACATCAGGGTGTTGATAAAAATCTTTCATTCGGCTTTATTTGGAAGAATTCTTTTTAACCCCTTCATGACCCAGCTTATTTTGACCTTAATGAAATGGCCATTTTCTGCAATTCTGACCTTTATGAGGTAATAACTCAAGAACGCTTCAACGGATCCTAGAGATTTTGAGAATGTTTTTTCATGACATATTGAGCTTCATGTTCGTGGTAAATTTAGGTCGATAATTTTTGCGATTATTTGTGAAAAAAACGGAAATTTGGCAAAAATTTTGAAAATTTGGCAATTTTCAAATTTTTAATTCTTATTCTGTTAAACCAGAGAGTTATGTGACACAAAATAATTAATAAATAACATTTCCCACATGTCTACTTTACATCAGCATAATTTTGTAAACAAATTTTTTTTTGCTAGGAAGTTATAAGGGTTAAAATTTGACTAATGATTTCTCATATTAACAACAAAATTTGCAAAACCATTTTTTTTAGGGACCACCTAAAACTGAAGTCAAAAGTGACACCATTCTAACAACTGCACCCCTCAAGGTGCTCAAAACCACATTCAAGAAGTTTATTAACCCTTGAGGTGTTTCACAGCAGCAGAAGCAACATGGAAGGAAAAAATGAACATTTAACTTTTTTGTCACAAAAATGAATTTTAGCAACTATTTTTTTATTTTCCCAATGGTAAAAGGATAAAATGGATCCTAAAATTTGTTGGGCAATTTTTCCTGAATACACCGATACCTCACATGTATGGGTAAACCACTGTTTGGGCACACAGCAAGGCTTGAAAGGGAAGGAGTGCCATTTGACTTTTTGAATGAAAAATTAGCTCCAATCGTTAGCATGTGTGAGCCAATATATACTGCCAGGGGAGAGGGCTTCCTGTAGGCTGGGGATGTATCAGGCTGCCAATTTAGCTTACAAATACTGAGGTAAAAATACTGACCAAATAATGTGTGAGCGAGGTCTAATACAGGAAGAGATGACATACAGGTACATACTATATACAGGGGAGATGACACACAGGTATATACTATATACAGGAGCAGATGACTCACAGGTATATACTATATACAGGAGGAGGTGACTTACAGGTATATACTATATACAGGAGGAGATGACATACAGGTATATACTATATATAGGAGGAGATGACATACAGGTATATACTATATACAGGAGGAGATGACACACGTATATACTATATACAGGAGGAGATGACATACATCAGGTATATACTATATAAAAGAGGAGATGACTCATAGGTATATAGAGGAGGAGATGACATACAGCAGGTATATACAGGGGAGATGACATAATAATAATAATAATAATAATTTTATTTATATAGCGCCAACATATTCCGCAGCGCTTTACAACTTATAGAGGGGACTTATACAGACAACAGACATTACAGCATAACAGAAATCACAGTTCAAAACAGATACCAGGAGGAATGAGGGCCCTGCTGCTCGCAAGCTTACAATCTATGAGGAAAAGGGGAGACACAAGAGGTGGATGGTATACAGGTATATACTATATACAGGAGATGACATACAGGTATATACTATATACAGAAGAGATGACATACAGGTCTATACTTTATACAGGAGGAGATGACATAGGTATATACAATATACAGGAGGAGATGACATACAGCAGGTATATACTATTTACAGGGGAGATGACATGCAGGTATATACTATATACAGGGGAGATGACATACAGGTATATACTATATACAGGAGATGACATACAGGTGTATACTATATATAAGGGAGATGACAAACATGTATATACTGAGGGGAAAATGAGAGGTGTGAGGTGAAAATGAGAGGTGTGAGGTGAAAATGAAAAGGTGTGAGTGCAAAATGAGAGGAGTGAGGGAAAATAGTGGAGTGATCAGAAAATGACAGATGTGAGGTCGAAATGACAAGTGTTAGTGGGGAATTAGAGGAGTAAGGGGGAATGAGAGGAGTGAGGGGGGAATGAGAGGAGTGAGGGGGAAAATAAGAGGTGTGAAGGGGAAAATGAGAGGTGTGAGGGAGAAAATGAGAGATGTGAGGGGAAAATGAAAGATGTGAGGGAAAAATGAGAGGCGTGATGGGAAAATAAGAGACGTGAGGTGCCATAACTAACCACAGATATTTACTATGCTCAGGCAACGCCGGGCTCTTCAGCTAGTATATATATATATATATATATATATATATATAATCTTTTTTAAATATTTTTTAAAACTTTTTTTTTTACTTTTTGCCAGCTTCAATAGTCTCCATGGGACACTGGAATCTTACCATAACCCGATCGCCTGAGCTGCATAGAGGTGATGATCAGATCGTCTGCATTTAGCAGAATTACTCACTTGCTATGAGCGCTGACCACTGGGTGGTGCTCATAGCAATCTGGCAGTGACAATTATAGAGTTCTGCAGGAGTACGAAAATAGACGTTCAACCTCCCGACCCATGACGCCTATGCGGCGTCATGGAATGATCGCATCCCTGCAGATCGGGTGAAAGGGTTAATTCCTATTTTACCCGATCTGCAGGGAGAGGGGGAGTTGTACTTCAGCCTAGGGGGGGTGGCTTTGCCCCCACGTGGCTACGATCGCTCTGATTGGCTGTTGAAAGTGCAACAGCCAATCAGAGCAATTTGCAATATTTCACCTATGAAAATGGTGAAATATTGCAATCCAGCCATGGCCGATGCTGCAATAGCATCTGCCATGGCTGGAAATCATGTACTGGCCCCCCCCACCGCCCCCGATCTCCTCCCCAGTCGTCCGTTCTGTCAGGTACCCCCCTCCGTCCCCCTGTTCGCTCCCCCGTGCTCCTGTCCGCTCCCCCCGTCCTCCGATCCCCCCCCCCTGTGCTCCGATCCACCCCCCCACCACCCCCTCATACTTACCGAGCCTCCCGGTGTCCGGCCGTGTCCTCGCTGGGCGCCGCCATCTTGGAAAATGGCGGGCGCATGCTCAGTACGCCCGCCGAATCTGCAGGCTGGCAGATTCGTTACAGGTACATTTTGATCGCTGTGGTAGGTTCTACCACAGCGATCAAAATAAAAAAATAATAAATAAACCCCCCCCTTTATCACCCCCAGAGGTAGGGACAATAATAAAATAAAGAAAATATTTTTTTTTCTTTTACCACTAGGGTTAGGGTTAGAACTAGGGGTAGGGTTAGGGGTAGGGTTAGGGTTACGGGTAGGGTTAGGGTTAGGGGTAGGGTTATGGCATGTGCACACAGAGCGGATCGGCTGCGGATCCGCAGCGGATCGGCCGCGGATCCGCAGCGGATCGGCCGCGGATCGCAGCGGATCCGCAGCGGATCGGCCGCGGATCCGCAGCGGATCGGCCGCGGATCCGCAGGGGATCCGCAGCGGATTGGCCGCGGATCTGCAGCGGATCCGCAGCGGATCGGCCGCGGATCCGCAGCGGATCGGCAGCGGATCCGCAGCAGATTGGCCGCGGATCTGCAGCGGATTGGCCGCGGATCGGCAGCGGATCCGCAGCGGATTGGCCGCGGATCTGCAGCGGATTGGCAGCGGATTGGCCGCGGATCCGCAGCGGATTGGCCGCAGATCTGCAGCGGATTGGCAGCGGATTGGCCGCGGATCCGCAGCGGATTGGCAGCGGATTGGCCGCGGATCCGCAGCGGATTGGCAGCGGATTGGCCGCGGATCCGCAGCGGATTGGCCGCTGCGAATTCGAAGCAGTTTTCCATCAGGTTTACAGTACCATGTACACCTAAGGAAAACCAAATCTGCTGTGCCCATGGTGCGGAAAATTCCGTGCAGAAACGCTGCATTGTATTTTCCGCAGCATGTCAATTCTTTGTGCGGATTCCGCAGCGGTTTACACCTGTTCCTCAATAGGAATCCGCAGGTGAAATCCGCACAAAAAAACACTGGAAATCTGCTGTAAATCCGCAGGCAAAACGCAGTGCCTTTTACCTGCAGATTTTTCAAAAATCGTGCGGAAAAATCTCACACGAATCCGCAACGTGGGCACATACCCTTAGGGTTAGGGTTGGAATTAGGGCTAGGGTTGGAAATAGGGTTAAGAATAGGCTTGTGGTTAGGGTTACGGATAGGGTTAGGGGTGTGTTGGGGTTACAGTTGTGGTTAGGGTTGGGATTAGGGTTACGGTTGGGATTAGGGTTAGGATTAGGGTTGGAATTAGGGTTACGGTTGTGTTGCGGTTAGGGTTGTGGTTAGGGGTGTGTTGGGGTTAGGGTTGTGATTAGGGTTATGGCTACAGTTGGGATTAGGATTAGGGGTGTGTTGGGGTTAGTGTTGAAGTTAGAATTGAGGGGTTTCCACTGTTTTAGGCACATCAGGGGTCTCCAAACGCAACATGGCGCCACCATTGATTCCAGCCAATCTTGCGTTCAAAAAGTCAAATGGTGCTCCCGCCCTTCCAAGCCCCGACGTACGCCCAAACAGTGGTTTACCCCCACATTTGGGGTACCAGCGTACTCAGGACAAACTGGGCAACAACTGTTGGGGTCCAATTTCTCCTGTTACCCTTGCAAAAATAAAAAATTACTTGCTAAAACATAATTTTTGAGGAAAGAACAATTATTTTTTATTTTCACGGCTCTGCGTTATAAACTTCTGTGAAGCACTTGGGGGTTGAAAGTGCTCACCACACATCTAGATAAGTTCCTTCGGGGGTCTAGTTTCCAAAATGGGGTCACTTGTGGGGTGTTTCTACTGTTTAGGCACATCAGGGGCTCTGCAAATGCAATGTGACGCCCGCAGACCATTCCATCAAAGTCTGCATTTCAAATGTCACTACTTCCCTTCCGAGCCCTGACGTGTGCCCAAACAGTGGTTTACCCCCACATATGGGGTATCAGCGTACTCACAACAAACTGGGCAACAAATATTGGGGTCCAAATTCTCCTGTTACCCTTGTGAAAATAAAAAATTGCTTGCTAAAACATCTTTTTTGAGGAAAGAAAAATGATTTTTTATTTTCACGGCTCTGCGTTGTAAACTTCTGTGAAGCACTTGGGGGTTGAACGTGCTCACCACACATCTAGATAAGTTCCTTGGGGGGTCTAGTTTCCAAAATGGGGTCACTTGTGGGGGGTTTCTACTGTTTAGGCATATCAGGGGCTCTGCAAACGTAACATGATGCCCGCAGACCATTCCATCAAAGTCTGCATTCCAAAACGTCACTACTTCCCTTCCGAGCCCCGGCATGTACCCAAACAGTGGTTTACCCCCACATATGGGGTATCAGCGTACTCAGGAGAAACTGGAAAACAACTTTTGGGGTCCAATTTCTCCTGTTACTCTTGCAAAAATAAAAAATTCTGGGCTAAAAAAATATTTTTGAGGAAAGGAAACACATTTATTATTTTCACGGCTCTGCGTTATAAACTTCTGTGAAGCACTTGGGGGTTCAAAGTGCTCACCACACATCTAGATAAGTTCCCTTGGGGGTCTAGTTTCCAAAATGGAGTCACTTGTGGGGAGTTCCTACTGTTTAGGCACATCAGGGGCTCTGCAAACGCAACCTGATGCCCGCAGAGCATTCCATCAAAGTCTGCATTTCAAAACGTCACTACTTCCCTTCCGAACCCCGACGTGTGCCAAAACAGTGGTTTACCCCCACATATGGGGTATCAGCGTACTCAGGAGAAACTGGACAACAACTTTTGGGGTCCAATTTCTCCTGTTACTCTTGCAAAAATAAAAAAATTCTGGGCTAAAAAAATATTTTTGAGGAAAGGAAACACATTTTTTATTTTCACGGCTCTGCGTTATAAACTTCTGTGAAGCACTTGGGGGTTCAAAGTGCTCACTACACATCTAGATAAGTTCCCTTGGGGGTCTAGTTTCCAAAATGGAGTCAATTGTGGGGAGTTCCTACTGTTTAGGCACATCAGGGGCTCTGCAAACGCAACCTGACGCCCGCAGAGCATTCCATCAAAGTCTGCATTTCAAAACGTCACTACTTCCCTTCCGAACCCCGACGTGTGCCAAAACAGTGGTTTACCCCCACATATGGGGTATCATCGTACTCAGGAGAAACTGGAAAACAACTTTTGGGGTCCAATTTCTCCTATTACCATTGGGAAAATAAAAAATTGTGGGCTAAAAAATCATTTTTGAGAAAAGAAAAATTATTTTTTATTTTCATGGCTCTGCGTTATAAACTTCTGTGAAGCACTTGGGGGTTCAAAGTGCTCACCACACATCTAGATTAGTTCCTTGGGAGGTCTAGTTTCCAAAATGGGGCCACTTGTGCGGGAGCTCCAATGTTTAGGCACACAGGGGCTCTCCAAACGCGACATGGTGTCCGCTAATGATTGGAGCTAATTTTCCATTCAAAAAGCCAAATGGCGTGCCTTCCCTTCCGAGCCCTGCCGTGCGCCCAAACAGTGGTTTACCCCCACATATGGGGTATCATCGTACTCAGGACAAACTGGACAACAACATTTGGGGTCCAATTTCTCCTATTACCCTTGGGAAAATAAAAAATTCTGGGCTAAAAATCATTTTTGAGGAAAGAAAAATTATTTTTTTATTTTCACGGCTCTGCGTTATAAACTTCTGTGAAGCACCTGGGGGTTATAAGTGTTTACTATGCATCTAGATAAGTTCCTTGGGGGGTCTAGTTTCCAAAATGGGGTCACTTGTAGGGGAGCTCCAATGTTTAGGCACACAGGGGCTCTCCAAACGCGACATGGTGTCCGCTAACGATTGGAGCTAATTTTCCATTCAAAAAGTCAAATGGCACGCCTCCCCTTCCGAGCCTTGCCGTGCACCCAAACAGTGGTTTACCCCCACATATGAGGTATCGGCATACTCAGGAGAAATTGCCCAACAAATTTTAGGATCCATTTTATCCTGTTGCCCATGTGAAAATGAAAGAATTGAGACTAAAAGAAATTTTGTGTGAAAAAAAAGTACTTTTTCATTTTTGCGGATCAATTTGTGAAGCACCTGGGGGTTTAAAGTGCTCACTATGCCTCTAGATGAGTTCCTTGGGGGGTCTACTTTCCAAAATGGGGTCACTTGTGGAGGAGCTCCAATGTTTAGGCACACAGGGGCTTTCCAAACGCGACATGGTGTCCGCTAACGATGGAGATAATTTTTCATTCAAAAAGTCAAATGGCGCTCCTTCCCTTCCGAGCCTTACCATGTGCCCAAACAGTGGTTTACCCCCACATGTGAGGTATTGGTGTACTCAGGAGAAATTGCCCAACAAAATTTAGGATCCATTTTATCCTGTTGCCCATGTGAAAATGAAAAAATTGAGGCTAAAATAATTTTTTCGTGAAAAAAAAGTACTTTTTCATTTTTACGGATCAATTTGTGAAGCACCTGGGGGTTTAAAGTGCTCACTATGCTTCTAGATAAGTTCCTTGGGGGGTCTAGTTTCCAAAATGGGGTCACTTGTGGGGGAGCTCCAATGTTTAGGCACACGGGGGCTCTCCAAACGCGACATGGTGTCCGCTAAAGATTGGAGCCAATTTTTCATTGAAAAAGTCAAATGGCGCTCCTTCCCTTCCGAGCCCTGCCGTGCACCCAAACAGTGGTTTACCCCCACATATGAGGTATCAGCGTACTCAGGACAAATTGGACAACAACGTCCGTGGTCCAGTTTCTCCTTTTACCCTTGGGAAAATAAAAAAATTTTCGCTAAAATATCATTTTTGTGACTAAAAAGTTAAATGTTCATTTTTTACTTCCATGTTGCTTCTGCTGCTGTGAAACACCTGAAGGGTTAATAAACTTCTTGAATGTGGTTTTGAGCACCTTGAGGGGTGCAGTTTTTAGAATGGTGTAACTTTTGGGTATTTTCAGCCATATAGAACCCTCAAACTGACTTCAAATGTGAGGTGATCCCTAAAAAAAATGGTTTTGTAAATTTTGTTGTAAAAATGAGAAATCACTGGTCAAATTTTAACCCTTATAACTTCCTAGCAAAAAAAAAATTTGTTTCCAAAATTGTGCTGATGTAAAGTAGACATGTGGGAAATGTTATTTATTAACTATTTTGTGTCACATAACTCTCTGGTTTAACAGAATAAAAATTCAAAATGTGAAAATTGCGAAATTTTCAAAATTTTTGCCAAATTTCCGTTTTTTTCACAAATAAACTCAGAAATTATCGACCTAAATTTACCACTAACATGAAGCCCACTATGTCACGAAAAAACAATCTCAGAATCGCTAGGATCCGTTGAAGCGTTCCTGAGTTATTACCTCATAAAGGGACACTGGTCAGAATTGCAAAAAACGGCAAGGTCATGAAGGGGTTAAAACGATTCCTTTATTCTTCCAAGTAGTTAAAACATAGCAAACGGTAGAAACCTCTATATTTGTGGACATGCACACCAGGCACTGGCGGCCAAGAGATGCATTTCGATCCTAGTATGGATCTTTGTCACAGCTCAGGAGACCTCTTGTTGTCATGCTAACCCATCGGTGACCCGCGATCAGAGTTAGACAGCAGCATTAATAGCCACGGGTGGTTCGCGATTCCACTCGTGGCTGTTTCGGGCACATGTCAGCTGTTCAATATAGCTGACATGTGCCAGGAAAGATGTGGGCTGCCGGAGCCCACATCAAAGGTACTATTACGCCCGATGTCGGAAAAGGGCCAAAATCCTGGCAAAGTGCAGTGGATAAAGCATATCTTTTTGCTAAATAAAGTTATTTAGAAAAAATATTAATATTTAAATGTGTATTATTTATTTTATTGATTTATTTTATAACTATTCTCTTTAACCCCTTCACCCCAAAGCCTGCTTTCAACTTCCTGACCAGGCCATTTTTTTCAATTCTGACCACTGGCACTTTATGAGGTCATAATTCTGAAACGCTTCAACGGATCCTGGTGATTCTGAGATTATTTTCTCATGACATATTGTACTTTATGATAGTGGTAAAATTCTTCAATTTCTTCAATTTGACTTGCGTTTATTTGTGAAAAAAATGGAAATTTGGCGAAAATTTGGAAAATGTCACAATTTTCAAATTTTGAATTTTTATTCTGTTAAACCAGAGAGTTATGTGACACAAAATAGTTAATAAATAACATTATCCACATGTCTGCTTTACATTACCACAATTTTGGAAACATAATTTTTTTGTTAGGAAGCTATAAGGGTTAAAAATTGACCAGCGATTTCTCATTTACAACAAAATTTGCAAAACCATTTTTTTTAGAGACCACCTCACACTTGAAGTGACTTTGAGGGGTCTATCTGACAGAAAATGGCCAAAAGTGACACCATTCTAAAAACTGCACCCTTCAAGGTACTCAAAAGCACATTCAAAAAGTTTATTAACCCTTCAGGTGCTTCACAGGAATTTTTGGAATGTTTAAAAAAATTGAGCATTTACGGTAACTTTTTTTCACAAAATTTTTACTTCAGATCCAATTGTCATGTCGGACGCTGTTCAGACCAGGTTGTTCGACAGACAGCGGTAATTCCGCTTTTGACCACTATGTGCTCATTGGCGTCGGCTAGATTTTATCTAGCTGGTCCGGGGTTAATTTACCTGGTGCTCGGATTGGAAGCTGGGCCATGCCCACTGCCTTTAAATAGTTCTCCTGAACTTTGGGCGTCGCCGATTATAGCTTCTGTCTTGTGCGTTGTTATCTCGGTCTGGAGTGGTGAACTAGTAGTTGGAGTATCGTTGCTGGTGGTGTATTTCCCTTTGTCTTATTTACTCCTTCCTATATTTGTATTTATTTTGCCCTGTGCACTTATTGTGTATTCCTGAGTGACTGCGGCATGGTGTATATTTTCCGTTATCCTTGTCTGTGCTAACTGTGAGTATTGGTGTATTATCGTTTCACTGGGTGGCGGGTAGTGGTTTCAGCCTAGGGTTGAAACAGGAGACAGGGTGAGGTTCGAGGCCTAGACATGCACACCATCAGTGTAAACTCTAGGTAGAGGGTCAGCCAGGATTTCCCTAGTCTGAGGGAAATTGCAGGGGCCTGGGTTATTTGCTCTTGCCCACCTAGTCTTCCCGTGACATTATAATCGGCCTTTAAAACAAAAAAAAAATGGGGGTTTCGTTTTTTTTTGTTGTTTTGTCATGGATCCCATGACTTCCATAACCCACCAGTTGGAGGCGCTGTCCCTACAGGTCACTGAGTTGAGGGGGGCAGTGCAGCAACAAGGACTAGCAGTATCTAATGTGCAAGCTGGAGCGACAGGTAGAGTTGCTGAGCCTAAGTTTCCTTTGCCTGAAAAATTTGCTGGGGAATGCAGTAAATTTATTTCTTTTCGTGAAGCTTGCAAACTATATTTCCGTATGCGCCCGATCTCCTCGGGTAATGAGGCTCAGCGTGTGGGCCTGGTGTTGTCATTGTTAAGCGGGGATCCCCAAGCATGGGCGTTTTCTTTGCCATCTGATTCTGCTGCATTTGACTCTGTGGAGAGTTTTTTTTTCTTTCTTGGAAATATTTACAATGAGCCTGGCAGAATGGCTCTAGCAGAATCTAAGATACGCACTATTCGCCAGGGGGAGCAAGTTGCAGAGGATTACTGTTCTGAATTTCGTCGCTGGGCGATCGATACACAGTGGAATGATCCAGCGCTGCGGAGTCAGTTTATTCATGGGGTTTCTAGAAGGGTTAAAAAAGCCCTTCTGATGTACGAGACTCCTACTTCTCTAGACTCCGCTATGAGTCTGGTTGTCCGCATTGATCGCCGTTTGCGTCAGGGGGAGCATGAGACATCACCTATGGGAGAGGGTTTAGGTTCACGTGAGGTTGCTGCAGGTGAGCCCACGGAGCCTATGCAAATCGCAGGGGTGTCACATGTGAAGCATTGAGCCCCTGAGCTCAGGAAGCAGGGAGACTGTTTTTACTGTGGTAAAACTGGTGATTTTATTAACATCTGTCCTCTGCTGTCTAAGAAAAACGCAACGGCGGAAAACTTCTAAGCTCAGAGGGTATGGAGGAGACCAATCTGAGCTTATGTATATCCTCCATGGTGGTTTCTCAATGCATGCTCCCTGCTAAGGTTATTATCGCTGGCAGTGAGCTGCCAATTACTGTTTTTGTGGATAGTGGTTCAGCCACAAATCTCATTGATGAGGAGTTTGCGCGCACAGCAGGTTTTAGGATTGAAAAACTGCCTCATCCTATCCGCGTGGTCACCATCAATGCTGCTCCTCTCTCACAGGGGGAGATTACTGAATTTGTGGCTGAGGTGAAACTCCACATTGGGGTTTTACATTCCGAGCAGGTTACATGTAAGGTGCTCAGGAATCTTCCTGCTCAGGTGGTTTGGGGTTTTCCATGGTTGTCTATGCACAACCCGGTAATTGACTGGAAAACTCAGGACATAGTTCAGTGGAGCGAGTTCTGCCAGGAGAATTGCCTGGCCACATGTGTGTCTGCTGTGACTTCAAGCGTTCCGGAGTCACTTCTGGATTTTGTGGATGTGTTCTCTGAGAAGGGTTGTTCAGAGTTGCCGCCACATCGTCCCTATGACTGTACTATCAGGTTTAAACCAGGGGCCAAATTGCCTAAAGCAAGGATGTTTAACATCTCCGGTCCGGAGAGACAAGCGTTAAAGGATTACATTGCTGAAAGTTTGAGCAAAGGGCACATCAGGCCTTCATCCTCACCTGTGGCAGCAGGGTTCTTCTTCGTGAAGAAGAAAGATGGCGGATTACGCCTGTGTTTGGATTTCAGGGAGTTGAACCAGATTGCGGTTTGTGATCCATATCCTATGCCACTGATACCGGATTTGTTCAACCAGGTGGCAGGTGCTAAGTGGTTTACCAAGCTTGACCTCAGGGGGGCGTACAACCTCATAAGAGTCCGTCAAGGTGATGAGTGGAAGACGGCTTTTAATACCCCTGAGGGTCATTTTGAAAATTTGGTGATGCCATTTGGGTTGACCAACGCACCTGCAGTGTTTTAGCATTTCATAAATGATGTGTTCTCGCATGTTTTGGGGAAATTCGTTATTGTGTACCTAGATGACATCCTCATATATTCTTGCGACCATGATACTCATTTAGATCATGTCAGGCAGGTGTTACACCTTCTCAGAGAGAATAAGCTATATGCGAAACTGGAGAAATGTGTATTTTCGGTACAGGAGTTGCCTTTCTTGGGCTATATTGTGTCTGCTTCAGGGTTTAAAATGGACGCCGCTAAGGTGCAAGCGGTGTTGCATTGGGAATGGCCTGATAACCTAAAAGCACTTCAGCGGTTCCTTGGGTTTTCTAACTACTATAGGAAGTTTATCAAGGATTTTTCTATCATTGCTAAACCGCTAACTGACATGACTAAAAAGGGTACCAATTTCTCAGTTTGGCCTGAGGCTGCTGTGTGCGCATTTGAATCTCTTAAAAACAGGTTTGTTTCGGCTCCCATTCTGGTGCAGCCAGATGTATCGAAACCTTTTGTTGTAGAAGTCGATGCGTCTGAGGTTGGTGTGGGGGCGGTGCTGTCACAAGGCTCATCCTTGAGCGGTTTGCGTCCATGCGCCTATTTTTCCAAGAAACTGTCGCCCGCCGAACGTAACTACGATATCGGCAACAGAGAGTTGTTGGCAATCAAATTGGCCTTTGAGGAATGGCGACACTTCTTGGAGGGGTCGGTACATCAGGTTACTGTTATTACCGACCATAAGAATTTGCATTATTTGGAGTCTGCCAAGCGTCTGTCTCCCAGGCAGGCTCGCTGGGCATTGTTTTTCACGCGGTTCAACTTTGTTGTCACTTACAGGCCTGGTTCTAAAAACACTAAGGCGGATGCTTTGTCCAGGTGTTTTCCGGGGGGAGAGCCTCGGGAAGATCCAGTACCCATCCTCCAAAAGGGTGTTGTGGTTTCGGCTCTCACTACCGAGATTGAGGCTGAGATTGCCGAGGCCCAGGAAGAGGTACCTTCTGAGCTTCCCGTCAACAAAACATTTGTACTGCTTTATCTCCGCTTAAAGGTTTTGGCGGAGCATCATGATGCTGTCCTGGCTGGCCATCCAGGGGTTAGGGGTACTGTTATGATCCGGTGACCCTGGAGCCGCATGAGACTATCTCTGGAGTAGGTGGTACCTGTACTGACCGCAATCCTAATACTGACACCACAACTAGAAGTAGCCGTGGGATGTACCTAACCAGGCCTAGACACCTCGACACAGCCGGAGGACTAAATACCCCTAAAAATGGAAATGGGAAATCCTATCTTGCCTCAGAGCAGAGCCCCAAAGGATAGGCAGCCCCCCACAAATATTGACTGTGAGTTTAAGAGGAAATACGTACACAGGCAGAAAAAACAGAGTTTAGCAAAAGAGGCCCTTCTAGCTAGATAGAAAGGATAGGACAGAATTCTAAGCGGTCAGTATTAAAACACTAGAAAATTCCACAGCAGAAAATACTATATACTACATCTAACTAAAGACATAGGATGTATATCTGCATCTCCAGAGAAACCAGCATGACAGAAAAATCCAAACAAGTCAAGCTGGACAAAAACACAATAGATTGCACTGCACATAAAAGCACACTGCATGCGTGCTACAGAGAACCAAAACAAGGCACTTATCTTAGTTGAAATGACAGCAGGGCAGTGGAGCCAGACAGAGATGCAATCCCTCCAAGATACAATGGACAACTGGCAGGGATTGATGGATCCTACAAACCTAAATACCTAATAGAGCTGCAATAAGCAGAAACACCTGCCCTGGCCTATAATCCAGAGACCACTGCACTACCACTAACAACCACCGGAGGGAGCCCAAGAGCAGAATTCACAACAGTACCCCCCCCTTGAAGAGGGGTCACCGAACTCTCACCAGAGCCCCCAGGCCGATCAGGATGAGCCAGATGAAAGGCCCGAACCAAATCAGCAGCATGGACATCAGAGGCAAAAACCCAAGAATTATCCTCCTGGCCATAACCTTTCCATTTGACAAGGTACTGAAGCTTCCGTCTCAAAAAACGAGAATCCAAAATCTTCTCAACCACATACTCCAACTCCCCATCAACCAACACAGGAGCCGGAGGATCAAGAGAGGGAAGAACGGGCACCACATATTTCCGCAATAAAGATCTATGGAAAACATTATGGATAGCAAAAGATGCCGGAAGGGCCAAACGAAAAGACACCGGATTGATAATCTCAGAAATCCTGTAAGGACCAATAAACCGAGGCTTAAACTTAGGGGAAGAAACCTTCATAGGAACATGACGAGAAGACAACCAGACCAAATCCCCAACCCGAAGCCGGGAACCAACACACCGACGACGATTAGCAAAACGTTGCGCCTCCTCCTGAGACAACACCAAATTGTCCACCACATGAGCCCAAATTTGCTGCAACCTGTCCACCACAGAATCCACACCAGGACAATCAGAAGGCTCAACCTGCCCTGAAGAAAAACGAGGATGAAAACCAAAATTACAAAAAAAAGGCGAAACCAAGGTAGCCGAACTAGCCCGATTATTAAGGACAAACTCGGCCAATGGCAAGAAAGCCACCCAATCATCCTGATCAGCAGACACGAAGCATCTCAAATAAGTTTCCAAAGTCTGGTTGGTTCGCTCGGTTTGGCCATTTGTCTGAGGATGAAATGCAGAAGAAAAAGATAAATCAATGCCCAGCCTAGCAAAAAAGGCTCGCCAAAACCTAGAAACAAACTGGGAATCTCTGTCGGACACAATATTCTCCGGAATACCAAGCAAACGAACCACATGCTGAAAAAACAATGGAACCAAATCAGAAGAGGAAGGCAACTTAGGCAAAGGCACCAAATGAACCATCTTAGAAAACCGGTCACAAACCACCCAGATAACTGACATCCTCTGGGAAACCGGAAGGTCTGAAATAAAATCCCTAGAAATATGCGTCCAAGGCCTCTCAGGGACCGGCAAAGGCAAAAGCAACCCACTAGCGCGGGAACAACAAGGCTTAGCCCGCGCACAAGTCCCACAGGACTGCACAAAAGAACGCACATCCCGCGACAAAGAAGGCCACCAAAAAGACCTACCAACCAAATCTCTGGTACCAAAAATACCAGGATGACCAGCCAACACAGAACAATGAACCTCCGAAATCACCCTACTAGTCCATTTATCAGGAACGAACAGTTTCCCCACTGGACAGCGGTCAGGTTTGTCAGCCTGAAATTCCTGAAGGACCCGTCGTAGATCAGGGGAGATGGCAGAAAGAACCACCCCTTCCTTTAGAATGCCGACCGGTTCAAGGACCTCCGGAGAATCAGGCAAAAAGCTCCTAGAGAGGGCATCAGCTTTAATATTCTTACAACCCGGAAGATACGAGACCACGAAATCAAAACGGGAGAAAAACAAAGACCATCGAGCCTGTTTAGGATTCAGCCGCTTGGCAGACTCAAGGTAAATCAGATTTTTATGATCGGTCAAAACCACAATGCGATGCTTGGCTCCCTCAAGCCAATGTCGCCATTCCTCGAACGCCCACTTCATAGCCAACAATTCCCGATTGCCGACATCATAATTACGTTCAGCAGGCGAAAACTTTCTGGAAAAGAAGGCACATGGTTTCATCAAGGAACCATCAGAATTCCTCTGAGACAAAACGGCCCCTGCCCCAATCTCAGAAGCGTCAACCTCAACCTGAAATGGAAGAGAAACATCTGGCTGACGCAACACCGGAGCGGAAGTAAATCAGCGTTTAAGCTCCTGAAAGGCAGAGACAGCCGCAGAGGACCAATTCGTCACATCAGCGCCCTTTTTCGTCAAATCGGTCAGGGGTTTAACCACACTGGAGAAGTTAGCAATGAAACGGCGATAAAAATTAGCAAAGCCCAAAAATTTCTGAAGACTCTTCACGGACGTGGGCTGAATCCAATCATGAATGGCCTGAACCTTAACCGGATCCATCTCTATAGTTGAGGGAGAAAAAATAAAGCCCAAAAAAGAAACCTTCTGCACTCCAAAAAGACACTTAGACCCCTTCACAAACAAAGCATTGTCATGAAGGATCTGAAAAACCATCCTGACTTGTTTCACATGAGACTCCCAATCATCGGAAAAAATCAAAATGTCATCCAAATATACAATCATGAATTTATCACGATAATTCCTGAAAAACAGATGGAGCATTAGAGAGCCCGAAGGGCATCACAAGGTATTCAAAATGGCCCTCCGGCGTATTAAATGCAGTTTTCCATTCGTCACCCTGCTTAATACGAATAAGATTATATGCCCCTCGAAGGTCAATCTTAGTAAACCAACTAGCCCCCTTAATCCTAGCAAACAAATCAGAAAGCAAAGGCAAAGGGTATTGAAATTTGACCGTGATCTTATTCAAGAGGCGATAATCAATACAAGGTCTCAAGGAGCCATCCTTCTTGGCAACAAAAAAAAATCCCGCTCCCAATGGTGAAGAAGATGGCTGAATATGCCCTTTCTCCAAAGACTCCTTAACATAACTCCGCATAGCGGTATGTTCAGGCACCGACAGGTTGAAAAGTCGGCCCTTAGGAAACTTACAACCTGGAATCAAGTCAATAGCACAATCACAGTCCCTATGCGGTGGAAGGGAACTGGACTTGGGCTCACCGAACACATCCTGAAAATCAGACAAGAACTCTGGAATTTCAGAAGGGGGGGAAGAGGAGATTGACATCAAAGGAATGTCACCATGAGCTCCCTCACAACCCCAACTAGTCACAGACATAGATTTCCAATCCAACACCGGATTATGTACCTGCAACCATGGAAAACCCAGCACAATAGCATCATGCAAATTATGCAACACCAAAAAGCGACAATCCTCCCGATGGGCTGGCGCCATGCACATGGTCACCTGTGTCCAAAACTGGGGTTTATTTTTAGCCAAAGGTGTAGCATCAATGCCCCTTAAAGGAATAGGGTTCTCCAAAGACTGCAAGGGGAAACCACAACGTCTAGCGAATTCAAAGTCCATTAAATTCAAGGCGGCGCCAGAATCTACAAACGCCATGACAGAAAATGACAACAATGAGCAGATCAATGTCACAGATAACAGAAATTTAGGTTGTACGGTACTAATGGTAACTGAACTAGTGATTCTCTTAATACGCTTAGGGCAGACCGAAATGACATGAGAAGCATCGCCACAGTAAAAACACAACCCATTCTGACGTCTGAATCCCCGTCGTTCAGCTCCAGACAGAATCCTATCGCACTGCATAGGCTCAGGTATCTGCTCTGAGGACAACGCCACAGCGTGCACAACTCTGCGCTCACGCAGGCGCCGATCAATCTGAATGGCCAGAGACATAGAATCGCTCAGACTAGGGTTGAGCGACCTTTACATTTATAGGATCGGGTCGGGTTTCACGAAACGCGACTTTTTCAAAAGTCAGGTCGAGTGAAATCGGCCGATCCTATAAAAAAGTCGGGGTCGGGGTCGGCCGAAACTCGAAACCCAATGCAGTGCATTGGGTTTCCAATGGTTCCCAGGGTCTGAAGGAGCGGAAACTCTCCTTCAGGCCCTGGGATCCATATTTAAGTGTAAAATAAAGAATTAAAATAAAAAATATCGCCATACTTACCATCTGATGCGCCCTGGTACTAAGCGGGAACCTTCCTTCCTTAGAATCAGCCTTCCAGGACCTTGCGGTGACGTCGCGGTGACGTCGCGGCTTGTGATTGGTCGCGCGGCCGCCCATGTGACCGCTCGCGCGACCAATCACAAGCCGCGACGTCACCGTGATGTCACCGAAGGTCCTGGAAAGGCTGATTCTTAGGAAGGAAGGCTGCCGGAAAGAAGCCGAGGGTGAGTATATTCCTATTAGGTATATACTCACCCTGGGACGCGCCCTGCTTCTTTCCGGCAGCCTTCCTTCCTAAGAATCAGCCCTTCCAGGACCTTCGGTGACGTCACGGTGACATCGCGGCTTTTGATTGGTCGCGCGAGCGGTCACATGGGCGGCCGCGCGACCAATCACAAGCCGCGACGTCACCGCGATGTCACCGCAAGGTCCTGGAAGGCTGGTTCTAAGGAAGGAAGGTTCCCGCTTAGTACCAGGGCGCATCAGATGGTAAGTATGGCAATATTTTTTATTTTAATTCTTTATTTTACACTTAAATCTGAATTCCGATACCAATTCCCGATATCTTAAACATATCGGGAATCGGTATCGGAATTCCGATTCCAGATTCAGAAGATCGCCGACTTCATGGCCGACCCCACACAGGGGTCGGGTCGGGTTTCATGAAACCCGACTTTGCCAAAAGTCGGCGACTTCTGAAAATTGCCGACCCGTTTCGCTCAACCCTAGCTCAGACCAATAGGTGTGGGAAACCCCACCATAACATCTTTAACAGATTCAGAAAGACCCTTTCTGAAAATTGCCGCCAAAGCATCCTCATTCCATTTAGTCAGCACAGACCATTTTCTAAATTTCTGACAATACAATTCTGCCGCTTCTTGACCCTGAAACAGGGTCAACAAGGTCTTCTCAGCATGATCCACAGAATTTGGTTCATCATATAATAACCCTAGAGCCTGAAAGAAGGCTTCTACATTAAGCAAGGCAGGATTCCCAGATTCCAGGGAAAATGCCCAATCCTGAGGATCGCCACGCAGCAGGGAGATTACTATTTTAACCTGCTGAATGGGATCACCAGAAGAACGAGGTTTCAGAGCAAAAAACAGTTTACAGTTATTTTTAAAACTCAAAAATTTAGACCTGTCCCCAAAAAATAACTCAGGAGTAGGAATCTTAGGCTCTAAAACCGGAGTCTGAACAATATAATCGGAAATACCCTGTACCCTAGCAGCTAGTTGGTCTACACGAGAAGCTAATCCCTGAACATCCATGCTAGCACACAGCTCCTCAGTCACCCAGAGGAAAAGAGGGAAGGAAAGACAAAACAGACTGCAGAAAAAAAAATGGCTCAGGACTTTTCTTCCCTTCTTCTGAGATGCATTTAACTCATTGTTGGCCAGTTGTATTGTTATGATCCAGTGACCCTGGAGCCGCATGAGACTATCTCTGGAGTAGGTGGTACCTGTACTGACTGCAATCCTAATACTGACACCGCAACTAGAAGTAGCCGTGGGATGTACCTAACCAGGCCTAGACACCTCGACACAGCCGGAGGACTAAATACCCCTAAAGATGGAAATGGGAAATCCTATCTTGCCTCAGAGCAGAGCCCCAAAGGATAGGCAGCCCCCCACAAATATTGACTGTGAGTTTAAGAGGAAATACGTACACAGGCAGAAAAAACAGAGTTTAGCAAAAGAGGCCCTTCTAGCTAGATAGAAAGGATAGGACAGAATTCTAAGCGGTCAGTATTAAAACACTAGAAAATTCCACAGCGGAAAATACTATATACTACATCTAACTAAAGACATAGGATGTATATCTGCATCTCCAGAGAAACCAGCATGACAGAAAAATCCAAACAAGTCAAGCTGGACAAAAACACAATAGATTGCACTGCACATAAAAGCACACTGCATGCGTGCTACAGAGAACCAAAACAAGGCACTTATCTTAGTTGAAATGACAGCAGGGCAGTGGAGCCAGACAGAGATGCAATCCCTCCAAGATACAATGGACAACTGGCAGGGATTGATGGATCCTACAAACCTAAATACCTAATAGAGCTGCAATAAGCAGAAACACCTGCCCTGGCCTACTGCACTACCACTAACAACCACCGGAGGGAGCCCAAGAGCAGAATTCACAACAGGGTACCTTGGAGTTGGTGTCACGCCGGTTTTGGTGGCCCAAGATCCGACAGGACGTGGTCTCATACGTGTCAGCTTGCACCACGTGCGCCAGGACTAAGACGCCTCACTCCCATCCTGTTGGCACACTACTTCCTCTCGAGGTACCTAGTAAGCCATGGATGGAAATCTCCATGGATTTTATCACTGACTTGCCCTCCTCAGCTGGGAACATGGTCATCTTGGTGATTGTTGATCGGTTCTCAAAAATGTCGCACTTTGTGTCTTTGCCTTCATTACCTAACGCTAAGACTCTGGCTCAGGTATTTGTGCAGGAGGTGGTCAGACTTCATGGGGTTCCATCTGACATCGTTTCTGATAGGGGGTCTCAGTTTGTGGCAAAATTTTGGAAAGCATTTTTTTCACGGCTGGGGATCAAGTTGTCTCATTCTTCGGCGTTTCACCCTCAGTCTAATGGTCAGACCGAGCGTATGAACCAAAATTTGGAACAGTACTTACGCTGCTTTGTTTCGGATAACCAGGAGGAGTGGTCAAAGTTTCTTCCTTTGGCTGAGTTTGCCATCAATAATTACCGCCAGGAGTCGTCTGGGGAGTCTCCGTTTTTTTGTGTTTACGGACTTCATCCTCAATTTTGTACTTTGAGTCAGGGGGGCTCTTCCGGCATCCCGGAGGAAGACCAGTTAGGAGCACAATTATCATCAGTCTGGAGGAGAGTTAAACAGCGCCTGTTGAGTGTGGGTGCTAGGTACAAACATGTGGCTGACAGTAGGCGTGTGCCAGGTCCGGACCTGAGTGTGGATGACTGGGTGTGGTTATCCACAAAACATAAGACTCAAAATACCATCCCTTAAATTGGGTCAACGGTTTATTGGTCCATTTAGGGTCACCGCCGTCATTAACCCAGTAGCGTACCGATTGGAGCTTCCTACGGTGTATAAGATACACAACGTGTTCCACAGGTCTCTGTTAAAGAAGGTGGTGGGTTCCATGGACGCGGCGCCTATGCCACCTCCAGTCTTGGTGGATGGTAATTTGGAATTTGAAGTCTCCAAGGTGGTTGACTCTCGTGTAGTGCGCCGCACTTTACAGTACTTGGTACACTGGCGTGGTTATGGGCCTGAGGAGAGGTCCTGGGCACCAGCCTCGGACGTTCATGTGGATCGGCTGGTCAGGTTTTTTCACCACCACCATCCGGACAAGCCGGGTCCTATAAGCCGTGAGGGCCCTGGGGTCCCTCGTAGAAGTTGGGGTACTGTCATGTCGGACGCTGTTCAGACCAGGTCATTCGACAGACAGCGGTAATTCCGCTTTTGACCACTATGCTCATTGGCGTCGGCTAGATTTTATCTAGCTGGTCCGGGGTTAATTTACCTGGTGCTCGGATTGGAAGCTGGGCCATGCCCACTGCCTTTAAATAGTTCTCCTGAACTTTGGGCGTCGCCGATTATAGCTTCTGTCTTGTGCGTTGTTATCTCGGTCTGGAGTGGTGAGCTAGTAGTTGGAGTATCGTTGCTGGTGGTGTATTTCCCTTTGTCTTATTTACTCCTTCCTATATTTGTATTCATTTTGCCCTGTGCACTTATTGTGCATTCCTGAGTGACTGCGGCGTGGTGTATATTTTCCGTTATCCTTGTCTGTGCTAACTGTGAGTATTGGTGTATTATCGTTTCACTGGGTGGCGGGTAGTGGTTTCAGCCTAGGGTTGAAACAGGAGACAGGGTGAGGTTCGAGGCCTAGACATGCACACCATCAGTGTAAACTCAAGGTAGAGGGTCAGTCAGGATTTCCCTAGTCTGAGGGAAATTGCAGGGGCCCGGGTTATTTGCTCTTGCCCACCTAGTCTTCCCGTGACACCAATTTGTTTTATTTTACCAAGGGTAACAGGAGAAATTGGACCACAAAAGACGTTGTACAATTTGTCCTGAGTATGCTGATACCCCGTGTGTGGGGGTAAACCACTGTTTGGGTGCATGGCAAAGCTCGGAAGGGAAGGAGCGCCGTTTGACTTTTCAATGCAAAATTGGCTGAAATTGAGATCGGACACCATGTCGCGTTTGGAGAGCCCCTGATGTGTCTAAACAGTGGAAACCCCCACAAGTGACACCATTTTGGAAAGTAGAGCACCTAGGGAACTAATCTAGATGTGTGGTGAGCACTTTGAACCCCCTAGTACTTCACAAAAGTTTATAATGTAGAGCCGTCAAAAAAAATCTTTTTTTTTCTTTCACAAAAATGATTTTTCACCCCAAATTTTTTATTTTCCCAAGGGTAAGAGGACAAATTGGACCTTAAAAATTGTTGGGCAATTTGTCCTGAGTACGCTGATACCCCACATATGGGGGTAAACCACTGTTTGAGCGCATGGCAGAGCTCAGAAGGGAAGGAGCGCCGTTTGACTTTTCAATGCAAATTGAGATCGGAACCCATGTCGCGTTTGGAGAGCCCCTGATATGCTTAAACAGTGGAAACCCCCACAAGTGACCCCATTTTGGAAAGAAGACCCCCTAAGGAACTTATCTAGATGTATGGTGAGCACTTTTAACCTCCAATTGTTTCACTAAAGTGTAGAATGTAGAGCCGTGAAAATAAAAAAATATTTTTTTCTTTCCACAAAATTATGTTTTAGCGCGCAATTTTTTTTCCCAAGGGTAACAGGAGAAATTGGACTGCTAAAGTTGTCCAATTTCTCCTGAGTATGCTGATACCCCATATGTGGGGGGTGGGAACCACTGTGTGGGCGCACGGCAGAGCTCGGAAGGGAAGGAGCGCCGTTTGGAATGCAGACTTAGGTGGATTGGTCTGCAGGTGTCATGTTGCATTTCCAGAGCCCCTGATGTACCTAAACAGTAGAAACCCCCCACAAGTGACCCCATATTGGAAACTAGACCCCCTAAGGAACTTATCTAGATGTGTTGTGAGAACTTTGAACCCCCAAGTGTTTCGATAAAGTTTATAACGCAGATGTCACGGGGGTACTGGGTAGACTACAGCTGATTACCCGGGCCCCTGCAATATCCCTCAAACTAGAGAAACCCTGTCTGTCCCTCTCCCAGAGTTTACACTGAAGGTGTGCATGTCTGGGCTGCCAGGCCTGACCCTGAGTCCTGTTTCAGTACTAACCTGAAACCTCCACCCGCAACCCAGTCATAAGACCTCTCACCAACCCCTACAGAAGGCACAGACAGGGAAAACTAAAAAACGCACCACGCCGCAGACACACAGAAAAACACTATAATGTGCACAGGGCAAAACAATACAAATATAGGAAGGAGAAATATAACGAAGGATACTACACCACCAGATACAATATTTCCTCTCCTAGACCACCACTCCAGACCGAGATCACCAGGCACAAGACACAAGCTATAATCGGCAACGCCCAAAGCCCAGCAAAACTATTTAAAGGCAATGGGCGTGACTAAGCCTCCAACCCGAGTACCAGCCAGATTAACCCCGGACAATCTGGATCAATCTAGCCAGCGCCACTGAGCATATAGTGGACGAATGAGGAATTCCCCTGTCTGTCGGACGCCCTAGTGTGAACAGCATCCGACATGACAGCAGAGCCGTGAAAATAAAAAATATATTTTTTTCCACAAAAATGATATTTTAGCCCCCAAATTTTTATTTTCTCAAGGGTAACAGGACAAATTGGACCCCAAAAGTTGTTGTCCAATTTATTCTGAGTACGCTGATACCCCATATGTGGGGGGGAACCACTGTTTGGACGCACAGCAGAGCTCGGAAGGGAAGGAGCACTGTTTGGAATGCAGACTTAGATGGATTGGTCTGCAGGCATCACGTTGCATTTGCAGAGCCCCTGATGTACCTAAATAGTAGAAACCCCGCCACAAGTGACCCCATATTGGAAACTAGACCCCCTAAGGAACTTATCTAGATGTGTTGTGAGAGCTTTGAACCCCCAAGTGTTTCACTACAGTTTATAACGCAGAGCCGTGAAAATAAAAAATCTTTTTTTTTTCCACAAAAATTTTTTTTTAGCCCCCGGTTTTGTATTTTCCCAAAAGTAACAGGAAAAATTGGACCCCAAAATTTGCTGTCCAATTTGTCCTGAGTACGCTGATTCTCCATATATGGGGGTAAACCCCTGTTTGGGCGCACGGGAGAGCTCGGAAGGGAAGGAGCACTGTTTTACTTTTTCAACGCAGAATTGGCTGGAATTGAAATCAGACACCATGTCGCGTTTGGAGAGCCCCTGATGTGCCTAAACAGTGGAAACCCCCAATTCTAACTGAAACCCTAACCCAAACACACCCCTAACCCTAATCCCAACCATAACCCTAACCACACCCTTAACCCTAATCCCAACCCTAAATGTAATCCAAACCGTAACTTTAGCCCCAACCCTAACCCTAACCCCAACCCTAAATTAAGCCCCAACCCTAACCCTAACCCCAACCCTAACCCTATCTCTAACCCTATCCCTAACCCTAACCCTAGCCCTAGCCCTATCCCTAGCCCTAACCCTAGCCCTAACCTAACCCTAGCCCTACCCTAGCCCTAACCCTAATGGGAAAATGGAAATAAATACATTTTTTAAAATTTTATTATTTTTCCCTAACTAAGGGAGTGATAAGGGGGGGGGGGCTTGATTTACTTTCATAGCGTGTTTTGGCGGATTTTTATGATTGACAGCTGTCACACGCTAAAAGACACTTTGTATTGCAAAAAATTGTTTTTGCATCACCACATTTTGAGAGCTATAATTTATCCATATTTTGGCCAACAGAGTCATGTGAGGTCTTGTTTTTTGCGGGACTTGACGTTTTTATTGGTACCATTTTCAGGCACATGACATTTTTTGATCGCTTTTTATTCCAATTTTTGGGAGGCTGAATGAACGTTTATACCGTTCCACGTGTGGTAAAATTGATAAAGCAGCTTTATTCTTCAGGTCAGTACGATTACAGCGATACCTCATTTATATCTTTTTTTATGTTTTGGAGCTTTTACACAATAAAAACTATTTTATATAAAAAATAATTGTTTTTGCATCGCTTTATTCTGAGAGCTATAACTTTTTCATTTCTCTGCTGATGACACTGTATAGCCGCTTTTTTTTTGCAGGACAAGATGACGTTTTCAGTGGTACCATGTTTATTTATATCCGTCTTTTTGATCACGTGTTATTCCACTTTTTGTTCACCAGTATGATAATAAAGCGTTGTTTTTTGCCTTTTTTTTTTTTTTTTTGCGGTGTTCACTGAAGGGGTTAAATAGTGGGACAGTTTTATAGAGCGGGTCGTTATGGACGCGGCCATACCAAATATGTGCACTTTTATTGTTTTTTTTTTAATTTACATAAATAAATGGATTTATTGGGAATTTTTTTTTGTTTGTTTTAATTTGGGGATTTTTTTTTCTTTTGGTACATTCTGTTTTCTTTTTTTTTTTACTTTTTAACATTGTCCCAGGGTGGGATATCACTATATTTCATCAGATCGTTGATCTGACACTGTGCATAGCACTGTGTCAGATCAGCGATCTGACATGCAGTGCAGGAGGCTTTCCGGCGCCTGCTCTGAGCAGGCGCCGGCTAGCCACCTCACTTCATGACTCGGAAGGAGTCCCGCGGCTATCTTGGATCCGGGGACTCCTTCCGGAGCACCGGAACAATGCGATCGCATCTCGTTGTTCCAGTGGGAGAGCGCAGGGAGCCCCCGTCCCTGCACGATGCCCCTCTATGTCGCTTTCACTACTGACAGCGGCATCAGAGGGGTTAAATGCCCACGATCGGCACTAGCGCCAATCGTGGGCATTGCTGCGGGGTGTCAGCTGTCATATACAGCTGACACCTGCACGCGATCGCCGCGGCGCTCAGCGTGAGGCCGCGCGATCGTGCCGCCGTACTAGTACTGTGGTTGACGGGAACTCAGTTCCCGCAGAGCAGTACTAGTACGGCGCATGTCGGGAAGGGGTTAAATGGATCGCTTAACTTAATGAATTCATTGCCGCTTCTGAGTGCTGTGCTTCACCATGTGCCATAGTAGCATTCCTCTTATACAAAATACCAACACTCTTGATGAATTTGACAGGCGGGCTTGGCCATACTCTTGTCCTGCTCCTAATCCTCCCATCTCGATGGAACTGATTTAAAATGGTGTGAACTTTACAGTTCAGGTTCGCTCATCTTTACTCACAGGCCTTATCCATACACAGTAGAATGAATTTCCCAGTAACCAGGTTGGACAACTTACATATATTTGATGGGGTTTGCTGAAGGTTACTTTGGCGGAAACCCTTCTGCTTTTCTGTAGACACTGTACCATTCCTGTTCATGGGCTTCAGTGGGTATTGGGAGTGAGCTTCAGAGCCCATGATCATGGCTTGTGCCATGGGCACAGGGCTCACATGTCATAACAACCTCACGTAAGCCCACGAGAATGCGAGTGCCAACACTGCTGGAATTGCACTGGCATGGGAGGTGAACATAAGTACTTTTATTTTCATGGGGTAAACATTCAGATTGAGAATGGGTTGTCCTAGTGAACAACCCCTTTAAATGTGCCCTTGATTCCATAAAGGGCTTGCACATCACTGTCTGCCATGGTAGGAAGTGTATTGACCTAGTTCTGTGCAATCACAGTTAAATAGTTATGAAGGGTGATAAGTGTAAAAAATTACTCATCTCATAATACAAACGTCACATAACGTGGCTGGAATATTCCATGGCCAGACATCCTTATGTAGCTCCACATTATCCTAAATCCACTCACTCTCCAAAAGAAAGAACTGTTTGTATTGTTATATTTCCAATAGGAATCCGTTACTTTGCTGTGAAAACCTATATTTATTGCAGAACTATATCTTTATGTTTCAGCCTGTACCATTCTTTGAATCCTATTTTAAACCCTTGTCTCTGAAAGTAATTATTCTCAGTGACATTAGTGAAAGTCTTTATTTAGTAAGTGTGGGTATATCATGGAGAAAAGGGTTTTAACAATAATTATAGACCCTCGTTAGAAGAAGCATTGCCCTCTTACAACAGAGATGGGCTTAAAATACATCTCCTATTTTCCGGATCACTTTGTTTCTTCTGGCCTTTCTGTTTTGTAATTTGAGATATAAATTGTGCTGACAACTCTATAGTATATTCTAAAGTACAAAACACTTTTGTTAAGAGAGTGAATCTTCAGCTCATTAAAATGTTAGTGTCACAAGGGGATAAGTTTTTTTACATGACAGTCTGTCCCTCCTTTATCTATGTTTGCCATTTTCCGCCACCAATGCTAGTGCTAATATGGAATTTCAGTTTTTATTTGCTTTTTCTTCCAATTTTTCAGAAACAGAATGAAGAAATAAAATGAAATTCAAGAATTATCCTTAATTTTGTTTTTTTTACACCAATTTACACTGCTCATCTAGCAGAAAATTTGAATAGGTGACTTTATTCTTCGGGTCAGTACAAATACCACGATGCCAGAGTTATGTGGTATTTTTATGATTTGCTATTTTTGCATGGTAATAACATTGATTTACAAAAAAAAATATTTGTTTTTGCATTGCCATATTCTGAGACCTATAACCTTTTTATTTTTCCGGTGAACATGATGTCTGTGGGCTAGTTTTTTGTGGGATGAATTGATGTTTTTATTCATACCATTTTGGACTGCATAACTTTTTTATCCTTTTTTTTGGCAGAGCGAACAAAAAAAAAATTTAATTGGATTTTATTTTTCTATTTTCATCCAGTTTACCGAGCAGTAAAACTGATCACACAACTTTAATCTTTGAGTCATTAAGATCGCAGTGCTACCACATTTATCTAGGTTTTTATATTTTGCTTATTTTGCACACTAAAATCAGTTTTTTACAAATAAGTTGTTTTTCCATCATCATATTCTGATAGCTGTAACTTAATTTTTTTGCCTACAGAGCTTTAAAAGGCATAATTCCTCTGACACACAAGCCTTGGTTTCAGGATTTTTATTTACTATCAATATGAGGACAATGAGTTATTAAATTGCTCTCCCTGTTTTCAGTGTGTGAAGAATAAATAAAATGCTGTTTTTAAGGTGCTGTTGCTGCAGTATATCACAAATCAATCAATCCACAGTCACACGGATTCTGCAGGCACTTCACTATTTCTCTTGCATCTTTGGATTATTACGGTTAGGCCACATTCCCACATTCAGTATTTGGTCAGTACTGTACATCACTACTTGTAAGCCAAAACCACTAGTAGAAAAATCAGAGGAAAAGTATGATAGAAACACGTCACCACTTCTGCATTTTTGACCCACTCCTGGTTGTTTCTTTCAAATACTGATGTAAAATACTACCAGTCCCATTTTCAGTGTGCTTCAATACTGCAGTAGTACACCACAATTAGGGCTCCTTTCCACTTGCGAGAATGACGTCCGTGTCTCACATGTGGAAACCAAGCTCTGGCGCTGGCACTTGGGAGCGGAGCATGTGGCTCCATGTGTTGCTATGCAGCCGCACGCTTCGCTCCCAAGTGGCGGCACCAGAGGTTGGTTTCCACATGCGAGACACGGACGTATTTCTCACAAGTGGAAAGGAGCCCTTAGAGTTAAACCTTTTTTTCTATCCTGTAATGATCCGTGTGCTAAGACCGCCTATCATTGGGTTATAAAATTTTAAAATGGTCGCTACTTGCCTTGTCCTCATCTTTCATAGTCCCTGTGATAGGATCCTGTGATTGACTGCTCTAAATCATGCAATGTATTATGAGGAAGCTGCCAGGGGGACTAAAGTCATGAGCCAGGTCTGTGGCTGCTGCAACTTACAGCAGCATGTAAATTGGCACCATGATTTTTTTTACCATTGCAAATTAAATCACAATTTTATTGAATTTGAAAAGACCTGCAAATTTCAAGAAATTTGTCTCAAATTTGACTTGCAGCTAATCATTTCGCTCATATCCAAAATGTTTACAGTTTATCTCATTTTTAAAAATTATGATTTGTTTGTAAACCTACATTTATGTCCACATAGCCATCACATTTCACTATACAACACAAAAGTCAATCTCTTAAATCACTAATCCATCTGCTGTCTCTCTCAATTCTGCTGCGATTAACTGCAGGGGAGATCTTTCCTAACCCTGCCAACTTCGACTATTCATTTGGTATGCAAAGGAAAGCTGCAAATCTGATTAACATTCAGACCGGCGTCACACTCAGCGTAGGGAAATACGGTCCGTATTTTACGGCCGTAATACGCAGTAATTTTCCCAAAACACTGTTCCGTATTCAATGCGAGGATGCGAATTTTACGGACAAATGAATCCGTGTGTCAGCCGTATGGCATCCGTATGGCTTCCGTACAGCGATTTTTTTTGCGCAGGCTTGCAAAATGGACAAATCATGGATCCATTGGCTAAAATATTCCTAAAAACATATATACAGTCTATATATATATTGTGGTGTACTGACCCCTGTGGCAGCTAGGGGGCGCTGTGTGTGCTCCTTGGGATGTGCATGGAGGCATATTTGTCATTATAATCGTGGTGAAACAGTGACTGGCAGTGTTGTGAATGGCCGATATGTGTCGCAGAGGGAGTCTGCATGGTAAGTCTGATGCAATGTTGTTGTTCTGGGACCTGTAGTCCCTCAAGAGTGTGTATATCTATGGTGTAGTTGTAAGGGAGACTTACTAGGCTAGTTGTGTGAGATGGGCGGGACAAACTAGCCACACATCCACGCTCCAACCTGTGGGAGTGGTTAGTACTATATAATGTGACTGAGGGATGGTCATATGGTCTTGGAGTGTGGACCTGAATGGTCTATGCCAGAAGGTCCTGGAAGCCTGTGTTGGAAGTCCTGGAGAATAGGATTCCTGAAGAGCACATGGCAGGGCTCTGGACCTAGCACATGCTAGTGTGTGGGACGGATGGAGATCCGTGTTGTACTGACCGGGGTCAGAGTGAGAAACGTCTGAAGGATACCTCTGTGGAGGAGAGGTATCCGAGAAACCTGTGTGGCACCAACAGGTAACGGAAAGGGATCCGTGTGATGCTAACCGGGGTTAGAAGAGAGACATTGTGTATAGGGCACCTCTGAGGCCAAGAGGAGTCCAGGAACCCTTGAAGGTTGCCAATGGGTAACGGTCTGAAAACCGTGTGTTATGCTGACCTGGGTCAGAGGCGAACTGTTGTGAAGTTGAATACGTCCAGATGGTGTATAAACTGTTACTAAGTTCCTAAGGATATGGTTTAGGTTGTGTGAAATAAACCTAAAAGACTCTGTTTTGATAGAAAACCGTGCCCGAGTGCGTTAATCCCATGCCAAGCGAGTGTCCCCCAAGACACGTAGTAGGCGCTATGCTACTATATATATATATATATATATATATATATATATATATATATATAATTTATATTTAATTCAGTGCAAGATAGCATAAAAGCCGGTAATTCAATTGCCGGCTTTTGCTCTCTCCTTCACAAACCCGACATGATATGAGACATGGTTTACATACAGTAAACCCTCGCATATCCCTTTTTTTATTACATATTCCTCTTTAGTAATGTAACAAGTGTCTGTGTGTAAAATTTTGAAGCTCTAGCTATTAAATTAAAGGGTTAAATCCCGGAAAAAATTGGCGTGGGCTCCCGCGCAATTTTCTCCGCCAGAGTGGGAAAGCCAGTGACTGAGGGCAGATATTAATAGCCTAGGGAGGTACCATGGTTACAGGACCCCCCCCCCGGCTAAAAACATCTGCCCCCAGCCACCCCAGAAAAGGCACATCTAGAAGATGCGCCTATTCTGGCACTTAGCCTCTCTCTTCCCACTCCCGTGTAGCGGTGGGATATGGGGTACTGAAGGGTTAATGTCACCTTGCTATTGTAAGGTGACATTAAGCCAGGTTAATAATGGAGAGGCGTCAATTATGACACCTATCCATTATTAATCCAATAGTATGAAATGGTTAATAAAACACACACACACATAATTAAAAAATATTTTAATGAAATAAAGACACAGGGTGTTTTAATATTTTATTATACTCTCAATCCACCTGAAGACCCTTGTCACCTGAAATAAAGTTAAACATAACAAACAACAATATTCCATACCTTCCGTCGATCAGTCTTGTCCCACGCTGTAAATCCATCTGAAGGGGTTAAATCATTTTACACCCAGGAGCTCTGCTAATGCAGCTGTGCTCCTGTCTGTAAAATTTGGGGAATGAATGGAATGCAGGGGAATGTCCTGTAGTTACCTCGAGTCGCGGTGATGCGCCCTCTGCTGGATGAACTCATATGAACTCGAGCCTGGGAACTTTTCAGAAAAGTTCCCACGGTCGAGTTCACATGAATACTTACTTACCTTGCTGCTTCAGCTCATGGTGGTTTATACTCTTCTCAAACCCATAGATCAGAGTATGAGCACCGTGGAGGACAAGACATATTTTTATAATGCAACACTCTTCCCACGTTATTTCCCTGTCACATTACCATCCCTTGAAGTCCTTGCCCAAAATCAAGTCATACACATTCGATGACCATCGGCCAAATGATGCTTCAGCCGATCATACCTTGGCTGACTCTCCCATAACAGACCGAACTGAATACAACCAGGGTATATTGAATTAGAAAACCAAAAAGAAAAATAACCCTTAAAAAATACCTTTATTTATTCTTATTTAAAATTCCATCGATAAAAGGTCAAATATATATAGACTAACACCATAAGAGAGTAGGGCTGGGTGTTGATGGGCCGGTGCAGTGGACAAAAAAGGGGGGGCGAGGAGGAGAAAAATACCTACTGAGACCCTAATAAGATCCTAGATGACCTGTACCCTACCTAGCAGTGGAGGTTGGCACCCTAACACATGATGTGGCGCCCCCACTCCGTGTCGACTGTCCCTTATGTCCCTAAACCGCCCTGACCACTACCCAAACCCAAATCCCTCCACACCAAGCACACAAAAAAGCCAAATCTAGCTGAGCAAAAAAATAATATTTTTTGCCTAAACAATGGGCCAGAAAAAAGGAAGGTTTGCCAATAAAATGCGGCTCTAGTTATTTTTAACAGTGTGTCAACCAAATGTGGACCACACCTGAATCTATTTATGCTCAAAAAAATGAGGTAGATAAATACCAAGGTATTCTATAAATTAATAGTGTCTGTTAACTGTGATATAATATATATACAGGCAAAAAAATTATTTAGCACTTTTATAATACCTGTATTTCAGGTCTACATATATAGTAGGTTGACACACGGTAATATACCTCAACGACCAATAGCTTGGCCTAACATGTTTAAAAATATTTAGACAACAGCATGCCAGAAACACCGTAATAGGTAAACATATCTGGGTAAAAACAGCATTCTTTGTCCCAGTGTCTTTGTCCCAGTGTCCTTGTCCCAACGCGTTTCACCCTCTCCTAGTATAGGGGCTCATCAGGGGACCATAAGTTGGAGTAAACCATAATGGCAAAAAATGTGGAAGAAAGAAGGGGCGGTATGTTGTACCTTAAATAACCACAGAGTACCGTATTGCCTCTACACGTCTAGCTGTTCGTATAGATAACCCATTTTCTACTTTGACCTTATCGGTACAAATACGGCACTCTCACCTGTTAGCTTAGTTGAAACGCACGCCAATATTCAAGCCTCTTTTTGACTATACTAGCGGGACTTATTCAGTCTGCCATACATAATTCTCGTCATGCGCACTCCTCTGCCAATGACATAGGCCATGACCCGCCCGGCTATTTCCGGTAGTTTGGAGCGCAAATACGCTCCACCCATTATTTTAATGTGAAACGCAAGCTGCGTTCCACCAAAATGACATGCGCGGTGATGTTCTCTAACATGACTGCTGCGATTACTCTGCAGAGGTTAGGAGCGCAGATACGCTCCACCCATTACTTTAATGTGAAACGCAAACTGCGTTCCTCCAGGATGACATGCTCAGTGATACTCTCTAGCGTACTTGCTCCAGTTATCATTCATCTGCAGCTAGAAAAAATATAGTTCAAAGCGCAGCCTAAAACCGCCACAATACTTAAAATATTTAGAAACCTTATTTTCTATGTTGGGTTCAAAGTAAGGCATATATCCACATGTCAAAAACTACCAGATAAGAGTTGCATGTATCTAAATGACCACCAAAAGCATTACCTAAAAAATATATAAATGCCCTAATAATGTATATGGTGTCAGAATTACCGCAGAGCAGAATCGTACGGTAGTGTAGAAAAGAACTAAAAATTAGTTCATATCAGGCATATAACCGAGTTAACTATCATTCATATAGATACTGAACACATAGATTTAAATGAAGCAGGTGTAATTCAGTTGTTCATTCATACCTCCTGGGCTAATGCTCTTCATCCAAAAAATCCATCTACATTCTTGCTGAAGGATTTTATTGTCCCAATCTCCTTGCCTGATTGGGGGATTAACCACTTCGATGACTTTAAAAGTCACACTGTCCACATTGCCTCCATGATGGGAATTGACGTGTCTCGCTAAGGGAGTATCTCTTTTGTTCCTGATATCACCTAGGTGTTCCCCTATTCTCACCCGCAGTTGTCTCTTTGTTTTTCCCACGTAATCCATGGGACAAGGGCAAGTGCATAGGTAAATTACCCCTTCCGTTTTGCAGTTTGCAAAGTTCTTATTTTTATAGATCCGTTTGGTAACTGAGCTCTGAAATGTATTGGATGGCTCAAGGTGTTTGCAAAACCTGCAATGACCACACTTAAAGGTGCCGACCGCTCTATTAGTAAGCCAAGTCTCAGGTCTCTTCGGGGGGTTATAGTGGCTCCTGGTTATCTGATCCTTGATGGACCTCCCCTTCCTATATGTAACTGAAGGGTAAGGAGAAATCCATTTGACAAGGTCCGAGTCTGCCTGTAAAATACCCCAGTATTTCCTTAAAATTCCCAAAACTTTCTTCTGCTGATCGTCAAAGGTCCCTATTAGTCTCTTTTTAGAGTCTCTCTCATCCCTTATCCGTGGATTAAGTAGTGTGGCCCTATCAGTCATCTGGGCATTATGACAGGCTTCATCCAATGATGCTCCCGGGTAGCCCCGATCGAGGAATCTCTTCTTGAGATCCCTGGCATTGTTGAAATCCGTTCCCCAGGAACAGTTTCTTCTTATTCTAAGAAACTGTCCCTTGGGGATACCACGTTTCAGAAGGGTAGGGTGATAGCTTTCCCATCTGAGTAAACTATTTGCCGCAGTCGGCTTGCGATGCAACGTGGTTTTGATTGAGCCATTGCTTTCAATTTAGATTTTCATATCAAGAAAAGCAATGTCTCTACCTCCCATCTCATATGTGAACCTAAGGCCCAATTGGTTATCATTCAGAGATTCCATAAACCTATTGAAGGTAGGTATATCTCCTGTCCAGAGGACGAGGATGTTGTCTATGTATCTGCCCCAAAACTGAATAAAGGGGCCCCAGACGACATCCTCGTCCCCAAAGACCACCGTGTCCTCCCATCAGCCCAGGAGCAAATTCTCATAAGTGGGTGCACAGGGGCTACCCATTGCGGTGCCCCTGAGCTGGTGGTAGTACTTATCATTGAACACAAAAAAATTGTGCCGCAAAATATAGTTCAAAAGTTCCAATATAAAGCCATTATGTGGAAATAAATGGTTTCCTCTTGTACTCAAGAAGTATTCAACCGCTCTAAGGCCTGCAGCATGATGTATGCTTGAATACAGAGCCTCAACATCGATGGAAAATAGTATCATACCTGGTTCAACCATTATCCCATCTAGCTTTGTAAGGAGGTCGGTGGTGTCTCTCACATATGACGGTAAGGCCACAACAAAATGTCTTAGAATCTGGTCCAGATAGACGCGACTGTTCTGCGCCAGGGTGTCTTTTCCCGACACTATCGGTCTCCCCTTGAGTGGGGGATAGCCCTTGTGGATCTTTGGGATGGCATAAAATGTTGCAATGACTGGGTTTTTGGCAGGAGGTAGCTGAATTCGCTATTTGAAATCAAATTGGCTGCTTTAGCTTTCAATAGAATGTCATTCAATGCCTTCTTATATAAGGGGGAAGGGTCCTGACATAACACTTCATAGGTGGTGTCATCAGATAATATATCCATGCACATTTGTACATAGTCTAATCTATTCATCAATACAGTATTCCCCCTTTGTCAGAGGGCTTTACTATTAATGATGTGTCTGACTGAAGACATTCTATAGCATTCCTTTCTCCATCTGTTATATTGGAGACTGTAGGTCTATGTCTCAGAGTGATCCTTTTGATCTCCTCCACCACCAGCTTTTGAAACACATCAATAGTTCCCTGATCACCTAGTGGTGGCATTTTTTTGCTTTTGGGTTTAAGATCTGTAAAAGGACCCTCTCCTAGACCTCTAGCTCCCTCTTCAGCTAGGTCTGTAAGGAGACGCACATCGTCCAATTCCTCTGGCAATATACCTAGTTGTTGGCATTTATTGCGATCGTTGTGGGCAAAGAACTTTCTCCACCTGAGTTTCCTCAGGAAGAGATTAATGTCCTTTACCCACACAAAAAGATCAAATTTAGTTGTCGGGACGAAAGATAGTCCAGCCATGAGTATATATTTCTCGTCTTCAGTCAAAACATGCCTGTATATATACACTGTGTTCCAAATTATTATGCAAATTGGATTTAAGTGTCATAAAGTTTAATTGTTTTGTTTTTCAAATAAACTCGTGGATGGTATTGTGTCTCAGGGCTCAATGTATCACTGAAATCAATCTTAAACACACGTGATAATTGGTTTTCCAGGTGATTCTAATTAACCCCTTCCTGACATCCGACGTACTATCCCGTCGAGGTGGGGTGGGCCCATATGACCGCCGACGGGATAGTACGTCATACGCGATCAGCGGCGCTCACGGGGGGAGCGCCGCCGATCGCGGCCGGGTGTCAGCTGATTATCACAGCTGACATCCGGCACTATGTGCCAGGAGCGGTCACGGACCGCCCCCGGCACATTAACCCCCGGCACACCGCGATCAAACATGATCGCGATGTGCCGGCGGTGCAGGGAAGCATCGCGCAGGGAGGGGGCTCCCTGCGGGCTTCCCTGAGCCCCCCGCAGCAACGCGATGTGATCGCGTTGCTGCGAGGGTCTTACCTCCCTCCCTGCAGCTCCCAGACCCGGATCCAAGATGGCCGCGGATCCGGGTCCTGCAGGGAGGGAGGTGGCTTCACAGACGCCTGCTCAGAGCAGGCACTGTGAAGCAGCCTGCACTTTCCTCAGATCGGTGATCTGTCAGAGTGCTATGCAAACTGGCAGATCACCGATCTGTATTGTCCCCCCCTGGGGCAAAGTAAAAAAGTTAAAAAAATTTTTTTCCAAATGTGTAAAAAAAAAAAAAAAAAAATATTCCAAAATAATGAAAAAAAAAATAAAATATTATTCCCATAAATACATTTCTTTATCTAAATAAAATAAAAAAAACAATAAAAGTACACATATTTAGTATCGCCGCGTCCGTAACGACCCAACCTATAAAACTGCCCCACTAGTTAACCCCTTCAGTAAACACCGTAAGAAAAAAAAAAAAAAAACGAGGCAAAAAACAACGCTTTATTACCATACCGCCGAACAAAAAGTGGAATAACACGCGATCAAAAAGACGGATATAAATAACCATGGTACCGCTGAAAACGTCATCTTGTCCCGCAAAAAACAAGCTGCCATACAGCATCATCAGCAAAAAAATAAAAAAGTTATAGTCCTGAGAATAAAGCGATACCAAAATAATTATTTTTTCTATAAAATAGTTTTTATCGTATAAAAGCGCCAAAACATAAAAAAATTATATAAATGAGATATCGCTGTAATCGTACTGACCCGACGAATAAAACTGCTTTATCAATTTTACCAAACGCGGAACGGTATAAACGCCTCTCCCAAAAGAAATTCATGAATAGCTGGTTTTTGGTCATTCTGCCTCACAAAAATCGGAATAAAAAGTGATCAAAAATGGTCACGTGTCCGAAAATGTTACCAATAAAAACGTCAACTCGTCCCACAAAAAACAAGACCTCACATGACTCTGTGGACCAAAATGTGGAAAAATTATAGGTCTCAAAATGTGGAGACGCAAAAACTTTTTTGCTATAAAAAGCGTCTTTTAGGCTGGTTTCACACTTGCGTTTTTATCTGCATGCGTTTTTTAAAAAAACGCATGTGTGAAAAAACGCATGTAAACGTGGTAAAACGCATGCGTTTTTAGACGCATGCGTTTTTATAGAAAAACACAAGAAAACAAACAAACAAAAAAAACCCTACCCCTAACCCTACCCCTAACCTGAAATACGTGGCACTAAAATATACGTTTATATACGTATATAAGTGCCACGATATTTCAGTGGCGTATATAAGTGCCACGTATATAAGTGCCACGTACTTAAGTGCCACGTACTTAAGTGCCACGTACTTAAGTGCCACGTACTTAAGTGCCACGTATTTGCGTGCCACGTATTTACGTGCCACGTATTTAAGTGCCACGTACTTAAGTGCCACGTACTTAAGTGCCACGTATTTACGTGCCACGATATTTCAGTGCCACGTATAACCACATAGTTATAGTATTTATAGTACGTGGCACTGAAATACGTGGCACTGAAATATCGTGGCACTGAAACACGTGGCACTGAAACACGTGGCACTGAAACACGTGGCACTTAAATACGTGGCACTTAAATATGTGGCACTTAAATACGTGGCACTTAAATACGTGGCACTTATGACTGTCAGAAAATGTTCATTAAACGGTTAGAGGTGAGGTTAGGGGTAGGGTTAGGGTTACCGTTGGGATTAGGGTTAGGGGTGTGTTTGGGTTAGGGTTTCAGGTAGAATTGGGGAGTTTCCACTGTTCAGGCACATCAGGGGCTCTCCAAACGCGACATGGCGTCCGATCTCAATTCCAGCCAATTCTGCGTTGAAAAAGTAAAACAGTGCTCCTTCCCTTCCGAGCTCTCCCGTGCGTCCAAAAAGGGGTTTACCCCAACATATGGGTTATCAGCGTACTCGGGACAAATTGAACAACAACTTCTGGGGTCCAAGTTCTCTTGTTATCCTTGGGAAAATAAAAATTTGGGGGGCTAAAAATCATTTTTGTGGGAAAAAAATATGTTTTATTTTCACGGCTCTGCGTTGTAAACTGTAGTGAAACACTTGGGGGTTCAAAGTTCTCACAACACATCTAGATAAGTTCCTTGGGAGGTCTAGTTTCCAATATGGGGTCACTTGTGGGGGGTTTGTACTGTTTGGGTACATCAGGGGCTCTGCAAATGCAACGTGACGCCTGCAGACCAATCCATTTAAGTCTGCATTCCAAATGGCGCTCCTTCCCTTCCGAGCTCTGTCATGTGCCCAAACAGTGGTTACCCCCCACATAGGGGGTATCAGCGTACTCAGGACAAATTGGACAACAACTTGTAGGGTCCAATTTATTCTGTTACCCTTGTAAAAATACAAAGCTGGGGGCTAAAAAATCATTTTTGTGAAAAAAAAAAAGAATTTTTATTTTCACGGCTTTGCGTTACAAACTGTAGTGAAACACTTGGGGGTTCAAAGTTCTCACAACACATCTAGATAAGTTCCTTGGGAGGTCTAGTTTCCAATATGGGGTCACTTGTGGGGGGTTTGTACTGTTTGGGTACATCAGGGGCTCTGCAAATGCAACGTGACGCCTGCAGACCAATCCATTTAAGTCTGCATTCCAAATGGCGCTCCTTCCCTTCCGAGCTCTGTCATGTGCCCAAACAGTGGTTACCCCCCACATAGGGGGTATCAGCGTACTCAGGACAAATTGGACAACAACTTGTAGGGTCCAATTTATTCTGTTACCCTTGTAAAAATACAAAGCTGGGGGCTAAAAAATCATTTTTGTGAAAAAAAAAAAAAGAATTTTTATTTTCACGGCTTTGCGTTACAAACTGTAGTGAAACACTTGGGGGTTCAAAGTTCTCACAACACATCTAGATAAGTTCCTTGGGAGGTCTAGTTTCCAATATGGGGTCACTTGTGGGGGGTTTGTACTGTTTGGGTACATCAGGGGCTCTGCAAATGCAACGTGACGCCTGCAGACCAATCCATTTAAGTCTGCATTCCAAATGGCGCTCCTTCCCTTCCGAGCTCTGTCATGTGCCCAAACAGTGGTTACCCCCCACATAGGGGGTATCAGCGTACTCAGGACAAATTGGACAACAACTTGTAGGGTCCAATTTATTCTGTTACCCTTGTAAAAATACAAAGCTGGGGGCTAAAAAATCATTTTTGTGAAAAAAAAAAAAAGAATTTTTATTTTCAAGGCTTTGCGTTACAAACTGTAGTGAAACACTTGGGGGTTCAAAGTTCTCACAACACATCTAGATAAGTTCCTTGGGAGGTCTAGTTTCCAATATGGGGTCACTTGTGGGGGGTTTGTACTGTTTGGGTACATCAGGGGCTCTGCAAATGCAACGTGACGCCTGCAGACCAATCCATTTAAGTCTGCATTCCAAATGGCGCTCCTTCCCTTCCGAGCTCTGTCATGTGCCCAAACAGTGGTTACCCCCCACATAGGGGGTATCAGCGTACTCAGGACAAATTGGACAACAACTTGTAGGGTCCAATTTATTCTGTTACCCTTGTAAAAATACAAAGCTGGGGGCTAAAAAATCATTTTTGTGAAAAAAAAAAAAAGAATTTTTATTTTCACGGCTTTGCGTTACAAACTGTAGTGAAACACTTGGGGGTTCAAAGTTCTCACAACACATCTAGATAAGTTCCTTGGGAGGTCTAGTTTCCAATATGGGGTCACTTGTGGGGGGTTTGTACTGTTTGGGTACATCAGGGGCTCTGCAAATGCAACGTGACGCCTGCAGACCAATCCATTTAAGTCTGCATTCCAAATGGCGCTCCTTCCCTTCCGAGCTCTGTCATGTGCCCAAACAGTGGTTACCCCCCACATAGGGGGTATCAGCGTACTCAGGACAAATTGGAAAACAACTTTTAGGGTCCAATTTATTCTGTTACACTTGTAAAAATACAAAGCTGGGGGCTAAAAAATCATTTTTGTGAAAAAAAAAAGAATTTTTATTTTCACGGCTTTGCGTTACAAACTGTAGTGAAACACTTGGGGGTTCAAAGTTCTCACAACACATCTAGATAAGTTCCTTGGGAGGTCTAGTTTCCAATATGGGGTCACTTGTGGGGGGTTTGTACTGTTTGGGTACATCAGGGGCTCTGCAAATGCAACGTGACGCCTGCAGACCAATCCATTTAAGTCTGCATTCCAAATGGCGCTCCTTCCCTTCCGAGCTCTGTCATGCGCCCAAACAGTGGTTACCCTCCATATATGGGGTATCAGCGTACTCAGGACAAATTGGACAACAACTTTTGGGGTCCAGTTTATTCTGTTACTCTTGTAAAAATACAAAAGCTGGGGGCTAAAAAATCATTTTTGTGAAAAAAAAAAAGAATTTTTATTTTCACGGCTCTGCGTTATAATCTGTAGTGAAACACTTGGGGGTGCAAAGCTCTCAAAACACATCTAGATAAGTTCCTTAGGGGGTCTAATTTCCAAAATGGTGTCATTTGTGGGGGGTTTCAATGTTTAGGCACATCAGGGGCTCTCCAAACGCAACATGGCGTCCCATCTCAATTCCAGTCAATTTTGCATTGAAAAGTCAAATGGCGCTCCTTCCCTTCCAAGCTCTGCCATGCGCCCAAACAGTGGTTTACCCCAACATATGGGGTATCTGCGTACTCAGGACAAATTGCACAACATTTTTTGTGGACCAATTTCTTCTCTTACCCTTGGGAAAATAAAAAATTGGGGGCGAAAAGATCATTTTTGTGAAAAAATATGATTTTTTATTTTTACGGCTCTGCATTATAAACTTCTGTGAAGCACTTGGTGGGTCAAAGTGCTCACCACACATCTAGATAAGTTCCTTAGGGGGTCTACTTTCCAAAATGGTGTCACTTGTAGGAGGTTTCAATGTTTAGGCACATCAGGGGCTCTCCAAACGCAACATGGCGTCCCATCTCAATTCCAGTCAATTTTGCATTGAAAAGTCAAATGGCGCTCCTTCACTTCCGAGCTCTGCCATGCGCCCAAACAGTGGTTTACCCCAACGTATGGGGTATCTGCGTACTCAGGACAAATTGCACAACATTTTTTGGGGACCAATTTCTTCTCTTACCCTTGGGAAAATAAAAAATTGGGGGCGAAAAGATCATTTTTGTGAAAAAATATGATTTTTTATTTTTACGGCTCTGCATTATAAACTTCTGTGAAGCACTTGGTGGGTCAAAGTGCTCACCACACATCTAGATAAGTTCCTTAGGGGGTCTACTTTCCAAAATGGTGTCACTTGTAGGGGGTTTCAATGTTTAGGCACATCAGGGGCTCTCCAAACGCAACATGGCGTCCCATCTCAATTCCAGTCAATTTTGCATTGAAAAGTCAAATGGCGCTCCTTCCCTTCCAAGCTCTGCCATGCGCCCAAACAGTGGTTTACCCCAACATATGGGGTATCTGCGTACTCAGGACAAATTGCACAACATTTTTTGGGGACCAATTTCTTCTCTTACCCTTGGGAAAATAAAAAATTGGGGGCGAAAAGATCATTTTTGTGAAAAAATATGATTTTTTATTTTTACGGCTCTGCATTATAAACTTCTGTGAAGCACTTGGTGGGTCAAAGTGCTCACCACACATCTAGATAAGTTCCTTAGGGGGTCTACTTTCCAAAATGGTGTCACTTGTAGGGGGTTTCAATGTTTAGGCACATCAGGGGCTCTCCAAACGCAACATGGCGTCCCATCTCAATTCCAGTAAATTTTGCATTGAAAAGTCAAATGGCGCTCCTTCCCTTCCAAGCTCTGCCATGCGCCCAAACAATGGTTTACACCCACATATGGGGTATCAGCGTACTCAGGACAAATTGTACAACAACTTTTGCAGTCTATTTTCTCCTGTTACCCTTGGTAAAATAAAACAAATTGGAGCTGAAATAAATTTTGTGTGAAAAAAAATTAAATGTTCATTTTTATTTAAACATTCCAAAAATTCCTGTGAAACACCTGAAGGGTTATTAAACTTCTTGAGTGTGGTTTTGAGCACCTTGAGGGGTGCAGTTTTTAGAATGGTGTCACACTTGGGTATTTTCTATCATACAGACCCCTCAAAATGACTTCAAATGAGATGTGGTCCCTAAAAAAAAATGGTGTTGTAAAAATGAGAAATTTCTGGTCAACTTTTAACCCTTATAACTCCCTAACAAAAAAAAATTTTGGTTCCAAAATTGTGCTGATGTAAAGTAGACATGTGGGAAATGTTACTTATTAAGTATTTTGCGTGACATATGTCTGTGATTTAAGGGCATAAAAATTCAAAGTTGGAAAATTGCAAAATTTTCAAAATTTTCGCCAAATTTCCGTTTTTTTCACAAATAAACGCAAGTTATATCGAATAAATTTTACCACTATCATGAAGTACAATATGTCACAAGAAAACAATGTCAGAATCGCCAAGATCCGTTGAAGCGTTCCAGAGTTATAACCTCCTAAAGGGACAGTGGTCAGAATTGTAAAAATTGGCCCGGTCATTAACGTGCAAACCACCCTTGGGGGTGAAGGGGTTAAAGGAAAACTACTTAAAAATGATGTTCCACATTATTAGGCAGGCCACAGTTTTCAAGTAACATGGGAAAGAAAAAGGATCTCTCTGCTGCCGAAAAGCATCAGATAGTGCAATGCCTTGGTGAAGGGATGAAAACATTAGAAATTTCCCGAAAACTTAAGCGTGATCATCGTACTGTTAAGAGATTTGTGGCTGAATCTGAGCACAGATGTGTTTATGCTGATAAAGGCATAATGAGGAAGGCAAGTTCATCGGATTAAGAGAGCAGCTGCTAAAAAGCCATTACAAAGCAGCAAACAGATATTTGAAGCTGCTGGTGCCTCTGGAGTCCCTCGAACCTCAAGGTGTAGGCTCCTTCAAAGGCTTGCTGTGGTGCATAAACCTACTATTCGGCCACCCTTAAACAGTGTTCACAAGCAGAAATGGTTGCATTGGGCCCACACATACATGAAGACTAATTTCCAAACAGTCTTGTTTACTGATAAGCGTTGAGCAACCCTAGATGGTCCAAATGGATGGAGTAGTGGATGGGTGGTGTATGGCCACCATGTCCCAACAAGGCTGCAACAACAGCGAGGAGGTGGAGGAGTCATGTTTTGGGCTGGAATCATGGAGAAACAGCTGGTAGGGCCCTTTAAGGTTCCTGAAGGTGTGAAAATGACCTCTGCAAAGTATACTATATAGAGTTTCTGACTGACAACTTTCCTCCATGGTATAAAAAGCAGAAACGTGCCTTCAGGAGCAAAATCATCTTCATGCTGACAATGCCCCATCTCATGATGCAAAGAATACCTCATTGGCTGCTATGGGCATAAAAGGAGATAAACTCATGGTGTGGCCACCATCTTCCCCTGACCACAACCCTATAGAGAACCTTTTGAGTATCATCAAGCAAAAGATCTATGAGGGTGGGAGGCAGTTCACAGCAAAACAGCAGCTCTCGGAGGCTATTCCGACTTCATGCAAAGAAATACAAGCAGAAACTCTCCACAAACTCACAAGTTCAATGGATGCAAGAATCGTGAAGGTCATATAACAGAAGGGTTCCTATGTTAACATATAACTTGGCCTGTTAGGATGTTTTGGAGTTAAATAGCTTTTTTGTTCAGTTAATGTGACCTCCTAATGCTGCAAATTCCACAAATGAGCATTTTCAGTTCTTTAAAACATATCAAATGTTTAGAAATTCTACTGTGCCTAATAATTTGGAACAGTGCATTTTAAGTTTTTATTCATTTTGGAGATTATACTGTTATCATTGGGAGGTTTCTTCAATAAAATTCGATGTATACTCTAACGGGTGATGACTTTTATTAGACTGACTGTCATTTGCACCGATCATTTAGGAAAATCCGAGAAAAATGTCAGTTGCATAATAATTTGGAACATAGTGTATTATATCACTGTTAACAGACACTATTAATTTATAGAATACCTTGGTATTTATCTACCTCACCTTTTTGAGCATAAATAGATTCAGGTGTGGTCCACATTTGGTTGACACACTGTTAAAAATAACTAGAGCCGCATTTTATTGGCAAACCATCCTTTTTTCTGGCCCATTGTTTAGGCAAAAAATATTATTTTTTTGCTCAGCTAGATTTGCCTTTTTTGTGTGCATGGTGTGGAGGGATTTGGGTTTGGGTAGTGGTCAGGGCGGTTTAGGGACATAAGGGACAGTCGACGCGGAGTGGGGGCACCACATCGTGTGTTATGGTGCCAACCTCCACTGCTAGGTAGGGTTCAGGTCATCTAGGATCTTATTAGGGTCTCAGTAGGTATTTTTCTCCCCCTCGCCCCCCCTTTTTTGTCCACTGCACCGGCCCACCAACACCCAGCCCTACTCTCTTATGGTGTTAGTCTATATATATTTGACCTTTTATCGATGGAATTTTAAATAAGAATAAATAAAGGTATTTTTTAAGGGTTATTTTTCTTTTTGGTTTTCTGACTCTCCCATACACAGGAGCACTTGTTCATCCGAGTGCACCTGTGTTCTCTATGCGGGAGTCACTGGCCAACAATTCTTATCTCTGGGAGAACAATAAAATTGGGATTCCAAAATTGGACATGCCCTATTGACATCTTCTTAACCAATGATCAGTTGGCCAGTGCCCACATACACATTAGACTGTCAGCCAAACCAGTCTCTATTGGCCAATTCTGCCAACATTAGTCTAATGTGTTTGGGGTCTTTGCCCTCTTCCACTAAGTGGAAATTATTTACTGCCTCGGAGTTCACCCAATCAGTTTTTTTTCATTACTATATTGCTTGGCTTCCTCACTTCATTTTTTGCAAAATATCTACTCTCATTAAGAGAGACTTTGACATTTCCAATATCAACCCAATCTTCTCATTAGCCTCTCAGTTTAAGTTTCTATCTTTAACCTCCTTCTTTGGTCTTTCACAACTAATTCTGCTACACATGAAAATGAGAATGAGAATTTACTTGATCTGGTCTTCTGCCTCTGCTCAATTTTTATTCATGACTATCAAAAATTAAATTATTCAAGTTTTACAGTCTCTATCGTCCCCATTGACTTCCCTCTTCTGTCCCAATTTATCTGTCAAACGCTATAATGAAACTGTCGAGTGTGCCTTGGCTTAAGCCAGGGGTTCCCAACCTGTAGCTTGGGAGCCACACGTGGCTCGCAGTCCCATGAATTGTGGCTCATGGCTGTCTGCCAGCTTGGTGCATTAGCTCCAGATTTAGTAAACTGGTATGAAGACAGAGCATATCTCAAAATGGTGAACTTTGTGAGTAGCCCTGCATAGAAGAGCAGATTTCGGTACACTTCTACTGGTCTTGGGGTTTAGAGATAATTTAAGTATGGTACGCTGGAGACAGGATGATACTACCGGTCTGAGGAGGTGCTTGAAGATGGATGTGACTGTGTAGGGAGTGCGTGATGGGAGAATGCTGAATGTCGTGGGGTGTGGTGGGAACCTGTTGTGAATTTGGTTTCTGGGCTCCCCCGGTGGTTTCTGGTGGTACTGCACTTGTGTGCTTCATCTCCTCTGTTCACCTGTTTCCATCAGGATGTGGGAGTTGTCTATTTAGCCTTGCTCCTCAGTCATTTCTATGCCGGCCAACAATGTTACCAGAAGCCTTTCTGTTGCATGTTCCTGCTCCTAGACTACTATCAGCTAAGTTGGACTTGTAGTCCTAAGATTGTTTTGCATTTTTGTTCCAGTTCTCTGTGTTTGAATATTTCTGAGGCTGGAAGCTCTTGTGAGCTGAAATTGCCACTCTGGTGTCATGAGTTGATATTAGAGTCTTAAAGTAATTTCAGGATGGTGTTTTGAAAGGGTTTTCAGCTGACTGTGAAGTTCCCTTTTCTGTCTTCCTACTATCTAGTAAGCGGACCTCAATTTGCTAAACCTATCTTCATACTTCGTATGTCAATTTCCTCTAAAATCACCGACAATATATGTGGGGGCTACTGTCTGCCTTTTGGGGAAAATTTCTCTAGAGGTAAGCCAGGTCTGTATTTTCCTCTGCTAGGGTCAGTCAGTCCTCCGGCTGGCGCTGGGCGTCTAGGGATAAAACGTAGGCACGCTACCCAGCCACTGTTAGTTGTGCGGTAGGTTTAGCTCACAGTCAGCTCGAGTTCCCATCTTCCAAGAGCTAGTCCTTTTGTATGCTTTACTACGGTCTCTTGCCATTGAGAACCATGACAGGAACCCCTGGATCTTGGTATACTGCTTCGGGGTGATTTGTGTGGAAAAGCTTTGGTTATCACTTTGGTTGCCACTACTGTTATGATCCCAATGGCAAGGATCTCAGAGATTACAGCAAAAGTCTGCAAACATAAATACCAGCTCATAGGGACGTGGTAACTAGGCTGACCATATACCTGATCCTAGCACAAACACTAACAGTAGCCGGGGAACGTGCCTACGTTGATCCTAGACGTCTCGCGCCAGCCGGAGAACTAACTAACCCTATCAGGGAAAATAAGACCTCTCTTGCCTCCAGAGAAAAGACCCCAAAGTAATACAAGCCCCCAACAAATAATAACGGTGAGGTAAGAAGAAAAGACAAACGTAAGAATGAACTAGATTTTAGCAAAGAGAGGCCCACTGACTAATAGCAGAAAATAGTAAGATGACTTATATGGTCAGCAAAAAACCCTGCAAAATATCCACGCTGAATATCCAAGAACCCCCAAACCGACTAACGGTGAGGGGGAAGAATATCAGCCCCCTAGAGCTTCCAGCAATATCAGGAATCACATTTTGTACAAACTGGACAAAAATATGAACAAAGCAAAATAACAAAAAATAAGGAAGCAGGACTTAGCTTATCTTGCAAAGAACCAGAACCTGAAGACAGGAGCAAACAGAAATGAACTGATTACAACGATGCCAGGCACTGGACTGAGAATCCAGGAAGTTTAAATAGCAACACCCCAGGCCTAACGAAGCAGGTGAGTACCAACCTGGTAAAAGACAATCCAAGTGCCAAAACACTAGTGACCACAAGAGGGAGCCAAGAAGTATAGTTCACAACACACTACAGTGAGGGGGGCAGTAGCTGGATGTGGCTCGTGACCCTCTGGCAGAGCTGAATGTGGCTCTCAAGGTCAGAAAGGTTGGGGACCACTGGCTTAAGCAGTGCCCTCTGCACTCCAAGCCTCCCGACACAAATGTACTTCACCATGCCAGACAAGCCTATTTTACATTTCTTAATGCCACAGTATCACTTTATATATTTATATAGTGTATACTTTGTATATGTTTTTATACTTTTTACGCCCTCTAATTTGTAGACGGCTATCACACTTGGTCAATAGACTGAGGCCTGACCTCTTGCTTCAAAGTTAAAAACAACAGGTATTATATTTTCTCCCATTCCCAAGTACCATTCATTCCCTTTCCTCTCTCATTTTCATTTTAATTTTCAATATTTGACTCAATGACAAAAATGGTCTCTATGCTCCATTCTTAAAGGGACTTTTATCATTGAAAGAAATTTAGCAAATCGTTTGTATACTTCTAGAACAGGGGACATCAACCTGTGGCTCAGGAGCCACATATTTCTCACTGGCTAATGATATCTAGCAAATAGCTATGGAGTAAGTTCTCCAGGGGGTGACTTTGCTGAGTAGCCTCACGCTGAAGAGCAAGTTTGGATGCTCACCTACTGTGTCAAGGTAGATAAATATGCTAAGATGAAGATGGAATGATACTGCCCGTTAGAGGGGAGGGGTGCTTGAAACTGGATACAACAGTGTGGTAAGTAATACAGTTTGCTTTATGTAAGAATACTGAATGGGGTAAAGTAAGCACTCTTAGATGTAAGTATGCTGACTGCAAAGGAAGGGGCACAAGGTCATGATGTTCTTTTTTGTGGGGAAGCTTTGGCTGTCTTTATACCAGGTTCTCGTTGTCACTACTGTGGGTGGAAGGAGTGCTGAATGGAGATGAGCGAAACTTTCAAGGTTCAGTTCGATTTGCCGTTATTCACCAAACATGTTCATCAAACAGTTCGACAAACGTACCTAAACCCCATTAACCCCTTAATGACCAGAGGTATTTCAGTTTTTGCGTTTTCGTTTTTGGCTCCCCTTCTTTCCAGAGCCATAACTTTTTTAGTTTTTGGTCATAATGGCCATGTGAGGGCTTGTTTTTTGTAGGACAAGTTGTACTTTTGAAAAACTCCATTGGTTTTAACATATCATGTACTAGAAAATGGGAAAAGAAATTCCAAGTGCAGTGAAATTACAAAAAAAGTGCAATTCCACAGTTGCTTTTTGGTGTTTTTATTAGCATATCCATTATATGCTAAAACTGACCTGCCATTATGATTCTCCAGGTCATTATGAGTTCATAAAAACCAAACATGTCTAGGTTCTTTTTTATTGAAGTGGTGAAAAACAATTCCCAAATTTGCTAAAAAAACAAAATGGCGCCATTTTCTGAGACCTGTAGTGTCTCCATTTTTCATGATCTTGGGATGGGTGAGGGCTTATTTTTGCACACTGAGCTGACATTCTTGTTGATATCATTTTTGTGTAGATATGATCTTTTGATTGCCCATTATTGCATTTTATTTGAATATAGCAGCGACAAAAAAAAAATGATTTTGATGTTTTGAATTTTTTTCTCGTTACGCCTTTTAGTGACCGGGTTAATTCTTTTTTTATTTTGATAGATCGGGCGATTCTGACCGCGGCAATACCAAATATGTGTAGAATTGATTTTTTTTAATTGTTTTATTTTGAATGGGGCAAAAGGCGGGTGATTTGAATTTTATATACCGTATGTTTTTTTTAAAAATATTTTTAAACACTTTTTTTACCTTTTGCATGCTTCAATAGTCTCCATGGGAGACTAGAAGCTGCAGTTCTTCGATTGCCTCTGCTACACACAGTTGATAATCAGATCGCTTGTGTGTAGCAAAAATGCTCACCTGCTATGAGCGCCGACCACGCTTCAGACCTCTGGTTGTCATACCGACCCATTGGTAATCATGTGACGGGGTCACCAATGGGCAGGATTAGCAATGTGCTTCTGGTAAGCGCGAGTTAAATGCCACTGTCAGAAATTGACAGCGGCATTTAACTAGTGAATAGCCGTGGGTGGATCTCAATTCCACCTGTGGCTGTTGCGGGTGCATGTCAGCTGTGCAGATCAGCTGTCATATACCAGAAAGGTGCGGGCTCAGTGCCGGATCCCACACCAAACAGGGTGAGTCCGACTTCGGCATACTATTACGCCCAATGTCGGAAAGGGGTTAAATTCAATGGGAGGCCAAACCAAACGTATACACAACACCTTAAGGGGTGACAAAAAGCTTTCCAAATAGCTTAAATTAGGGGCAGACACCATGAAAAGTGGAATCAATTGACCCACAGTAGAAATTTGCAAATGGCACAACAGCAGTCAGCCATGGGCTGATATTAGGGTCTGGGCCAGCATTCACAGTTTTAATTGAAGTTTGAATGAGAACCTGGTGGTTGAGGGAGCGGTGTAAACCTTCTTAGCTTTGAGCCCCTGATACCTCATACAACACCACCAATTTATTTTTTTTATTCCAGCCACACTCAGATGGCACAAACATCAGTTTCATACAGTAATATTGGTAGAAAAATGTATGGAAAATAACACAGATAGTTAACTGAAAGTAAGTGCAGGCTTGCCTGTCTGAGAGTAGAAATGAGCGAATATTTTAATGTTTGGTTCGGATTACGATCGCCGAATTTGCAAAATTCGTTGAACATAACAAAACACCATTCAAGTCAAGGGTTGGCAAAAACAAATGCATGCACAACCCCCATAAATGGCCCCCAAAGCTGCCAAAACATATCAAATTAGGGTGTAATAATTATAGGGGATAACTCAGGAGACTCTTTGCGTGGAACAAGACAACTACAGGACACAGGTTTATAAGTGGTAAAGTCTATATTATCACACGGTGATTCAAACAGGTGCAGAGAGAAACTCAAGTCCACAACACTTGGTGCAAATAATAAATGCAGCTTAGCAGTCTATAGGAAACTTCAGAGCAAAATGCAATCAAGCAGAAAGTCTATGAAGCACAATTATTCTTGAGGATACTTGACACGAAAAAGTCCTTGCTTAGTCCAAAACACAGATAGATATGCTTATAAGGCAGTTCAAATAATATCTTAGCTCAACCAGGGAGGCCTGGGTAATAGTCTCAGGTTCTTGCAGAGCAGCAACAGCTTACATGTCCAGCAAATGCAGATGGAAGTAAACACGAGCAGCAGATGAAGGAGGATTACTGGAACTGGTGTATGCAGCAGGAACTCAGAGCAGAGTAGCAGGATAACCCCAACAGGTTCACAGGAGCAGGTATATAGCCAGGGAGTAACCAGAGGTCAAGAGCTGGATGCAAAGCAGAATACTCTAGCACAGACTGAAGGCTGGGGTGGAGTTTTATAGCAGAAAGACACAGTGCACATGAGACCAAAGATGTCATCTTGGAAAAGGGCAGTAATGCACAAAAGGTAATAAAAAATGTTCAGAGTCCTGACATTACTCCCTCCTTAGAAGCGGCCTCAGGACGATCCTGGACCTGGTTTCTCAGGGAATCTCTGATGAAAACGAGAAATCTTCTGTTGGGCATTGATGTTTTCCACAGGTTCCCAAGAGTCTTCCTCAGGGGGATATCCCTGCCATCTTATCAGATATTGGAGCCGATTCCTGCGAATCCTGGAATCAACAATTTCCTCCACCACAAATTGTTCTTGCCCATCAATCACCACAGGCTGCGGAGGTGGCACAACACGTGCCTGGAAGGTATCAGGAGATACAGGCTTTAGTAAAGATACATGAAACACTGGGTGTACCTTCATAGTCCTAGGCAGCTTCAGCCGGCAGGCCACAGAGCTCACAATACCGTTGATCTTGAAAGGGCCAATGAATTTCTGTCCAAGTTTTTGTGAAGGAACGTTTAACTTCAGATTCTTAGTTGCTAACCACACGGAATCTCCTATCTTGAACATAGGTGCAGGTTTACGGAATCTATGAGCCGATCTCTTATAACCTTCTTGAGCTGTGGTCAGGGATTCCTTCAGAACATCCAGATTTTGCATCATCGCAGTCAGCCTTTCCTCCACTGCCGGAACCGGAGAATTAATTGGAGACCTTGGTAAGATACACGGATGATAACCCAGATTGGCAAAGAAAGGTGTAAATTTAGTGGAGGCGCTCTGAGAATTGTTATATGAAAATTCAGCTAACGGCAGCAACTCCAACCAATCATCCTGGAGATGGCTGACATAGCATCTTAGATATTGTTCCAGTGTCTGGTTGGTACGCTCAGTCTGACCATTTGTCTGGGGATGGTAATCGGAAGAGAGACAGACATTAATATTGAGTGCAGAGCAAAACCCCTTCCAGAATCTTGAAGTGAACTGCACTCCACGGTCAAAGATGATCTCATCCGGAACCCCATGCAACCGAAAGACATTCTGTATAACCAAGTTCACTGTATCTTTAGCTGAGGGGAGGCCGATGCACGGAACAAAATGAGCAGCTTTAGTCAGGCGATCAACTACCACCATGTATTCATGCCCCCCGATGTAGGCAGCTCCACAATAAAGTCCATTGATATAGACCCCCAAGGGCAGGACGGAACAGGTAATGGTTGTAGAAGACCTGTAGGTGTCACATGAGGAGTCTTGTAACGAGCACATACCTCGCAAGAGAGAACATAGTCCTTGATATCCTTCAGGCAAGTTGGCCACCAGAAGAATCGGCTCAGGAACTCTTGTGTCTTCTGTACCCCCCTGTGACCAGCCAACTTGGAGTCATGTACCAACTTGAGGATCTGCAGACGGATGACCTCAGGGACGTAGATACGTCGATCTCTGAACCACATGCCACCCTTAAAGACAAGATTAATATCCACAGGTGGGTTGGCCAGAAATACATCACCGTCATAGGCCTCCCTGCACTCCTTCCACAAGTCCTGATCGTGGATAACTCCGATGACATTGGCATCAGATAGAATGGTCTTGGACGGGGCTCCAGGTACGGAATCCACAGCATGGATTCGGGATAAAGCATCAGCCTTCCCATTACGAGAACCTGGACAGTACGAGATAACAAAATTAAATTGATTTAAAAATAAGTTCCAATGAGCCTGACGAGGAGAAAGACATCTAGCGGATCTAAGGAACTCTAAATTGCGATGGTCAGTTAGCACTATGATCTGTTGTGCAGCTCCTTGCAGATTATGCCTCCATTCTTTGAAAGCCACAATAATAGCCAGCAATTCCTTGTCTCCCACGTCGTAATTCTCTGCTGAGGTTAGTCTAACAGAAAAGAAAGCACAAGGATGTAGCAGACCCTTCTCTCCAGTTCTTTGGGAGAGAATAGCCCCCAAAGCATTATCAGAAGCGTCCACCTCCACAATGAAAGAAAGTGTTGGATTGGGGTGTATCAACAGCGGTGCTTATGTGAAACAGATCTTAAGCCGATCAAAAGCTTCGTGAGCCTGTGATGACCACTTAAAGGGCTTTTCCTTCTTTGTCAAGGAAGTAATGGGACGGACAATATCAGAAAAATTTCAAATGAAGCGTCTGTAGAATTTTGCAAAACCAATAAAACGTTGGACCTCCTTAACGTTCTTGGGTACCGGCCAGTCAAGGATAGCCTGAATCTTACCAGATTCCATGTTCAGCCCCTGGGGAGAGATGATATAACCTAAGAACTGTATCTCAGAATGATGGAACTCGCATTTCTCCGGCTTAATATACAGATGGTTCTCTTTCAGACGTCTTAAAACAGTTTTGACATGTTCTTCATGTTCCTGTAGAGAGTCAGAAAAGATTAGTATATCGTCCAAATAGACCACTACAAACTGGTCAAACAAATCTCTGAAAATGTAATTAGCAAGGTGTTGAAATGTTACAGGGGCGTTACAAAGCCCGAAGGGCATCACAAGGGATTCAAAGTGTCCATACCGGCATCTGAATGCTGTCTTCCACTCATCTCCTGGACGAATATGCACCAAATTATAAGCCTCACGAAGATCCAGTTTAGAGAACACATTAGCATGGCGGACTCTTTCCAGTAATTCGGGAATCAGAGGCAAAGGGTAACGGTTTCGTACGATTACCTTATTGAGTTCCTGATAGTCAACACAGGGTCTCAGGGTCCCATCCTTCTTCTTTACAAAAAATATACGTGCCCCTGCTGATGAGGAAGAAGGATGTATGAAGCCTTTGGCCAGATTTTCATCAATATACTCCTTTAAGGCTTGAAGCTAAGGTGCCGCCAAAGGGTATACGTTACCAAAAGGAATAGCTGCCCCAGGAAGCAACTCAATGGGACAGTCATAATGCCTGTGTGGAGGAAGCCGATCTGCATTCTTCTTGTCACAGATGTCAGAGAACTCTTTATATGCTGGAGGTCAAGAAAATACCTGTACATGTGGTTCCGTAGCCGTGGACTCAGGGACAGCTTCTGTTAACGCTGAGTTGCTCCTTGTTGGAAAGATAATCTCCTTGGTCTCCCAGTTGATAATTGGGTTCTGAGAATGCAACCAAGGAATGCCTAAAATCACAGGAAAATGAGGAGAAGAAATTAGCAAGAAAGAAAGTTGCTCCTGATGATTAGGCTCCAACAAAATTCCAAGGGGTACGGTCTCCTGATCCACAGGCCCAGAGATTAAAGGTGACCCATCCACTGTTTTCATGGTAATTGGAGAGGCTCTTTGCTGAATTTCAATACCATGTTCCTTGGCAAATGCGATATCCATGAAATTGCCACCTGCACCAGAGTCAATCATAGCTGCACTGGAAATCCACTGTCCTGAACACAGGATCTTAATAGGGAGAGAACAGTGAGAGTTCTTTTCCTTAAGCTCCTTGGGGGGTGAAGTCATAGAAAGTGAATGGAATACAGCGTTTAAAGGCAGGCTACATTCAGAGATGTCAGATTCATCATCACAGTTGTCATACTCCCCTACTGCTGCTAGCACCTTGTTAGGCCGTCTAGGACACTTAGGACAATTGATCAAGAAGTGGTCAGACTGGCCGCAGTAGAAACATAGACTTTCACGAAGGCGATGCTCCCGGCGCTCATTGATCTCGCGCCTCTGAACGGAATCAATTTGCATGGGCACCTCCTCCACCTCCCGAGATGTTTTACCGGCAGGCTCTTTGGAAGGAAGGGAAAAGTTAGAAATATGGTTATATGCAGCAAACTTCTCCTGCCTACGCTCAGTAAGGCGAATGTCAATGCGCACACAATGTTGTATAAATGTCTCTAGCTCTTGTGGTGTCTCAGAGCAAGCTAGTTCATCTTTTACAATACTAGACAGACCCCTTTTAAAAATAGGCAATTGTGCATAACTGTCCCAATTGGTATCTACCGCTAATCTCCTTAATTCAGTAGCATACTCAATAACAGAACGTTTTGCCTGGCGTAAAGACAATAAAGCAGATTCAGCAGTTGCACGGCGATTAGGATCATCAAACATTAATGCCATAGCGGCCAAGAAATTATCCAAGTTATTTAACCGTTGGTCACGAGACTCAATCATCGGATTCGCCCAGGCGAGCGCTCATGCGGTCAGCAGCATTATTACACACAATACTTTGGATCTATCATTAGGAAAACGGTCAGCATGCACATCAAAATATAGCATACATTGATTCACAAAGCCACAAAATTTGTCGCGATGACCATTAAATTTGAATGGGGGCAACTTAGGTGGGCTAGTTGGTGGCGGTTGCCCAGAGGGAAAAGTCGCTTGTGCAGCTATTTGCGTGCTTATTTCCTGAAAAGCCCGTCCATACTGGGACTCTATGCCAGCAAGTTTGTTTTCCTGGGCTGCCATGCGGGTGCTTAAGTTCTGCAAAGTCTGTCCAAACACTTGTTGATTGTGTTCAAAGCTTCCAAACTTCTTTTGCAGACCTTCCACATCTTTCTGCAGTGATCTAATTGTGGAAAACACCTGCTCTAGTCTGCTTTCTGCAGTCATTGTTCCAGCAGTCTCCTTTTTTTTTTCTTTAGGCTAGAGTATCCTGTAATAATTATAGGGGATAACTCAGGGGACTCTGCGTGGAACAAGACAACTACAGGGCACAGTTTTATAAGTGGTAAAGTCTATATTATCACACGGTGATTCAAATAGGTGCAGAGAGAAACTCAAGTCCACAACACTTGGAGTAAATATTAAATGCAGCTTAGCAGTCTATAGGAAACTTCAGAGGAAAATGAAATCACGCAGAAAGTCTATGAAGCACAATTATTCTTGAGGATACTTGACACGAATAAGTCCTTGCTTAGTCCAAAACACAGATAGATATGCTTATAAGGCAGTTCAAATAATATCTTAGCTCAACCAGGGAGGCCTGGGTAATAGTCTCAGGTTCTTGCAGAGCAGCAACAGCTTACATGTCCAGCAAATGCAGATGGAAGTAAACACGAGCAGCAGATGGAGGATTATTGGAACTGGTGTATGCAGCAGGAATTTAGAGCAGAGTAGCAGGATAACCCCAACAGGTTCACAGGAGCAGGTATATAGCCAGGGAGTAACCAGAGGTCAGGAGCTGGATGCAAGGCAGAATACTCTAGCACAGACTGAAGGCTGGGGTGGAGTTTTATAGCAGGAAGACACAGTGCACATGAGACCAAAGGTGCCATCTTGGAGAAGGGCAGTAATGCACAAAAGGTATTAAAAAATGTTCAGAGTCCTGACATAGGGGCAGACACCAGGAAAGTGACCTCAATTCACCCACAGTATAAATTGTAGCATGGCACTGCAGCAATTAGCCAGGCATGAGGTATCGGGATCTGGGACAGCATTTACAGCTTTGAATTGAAAGTCAAAGTAAGATGAGGTGGGTGAAGGATTGGTGTAGGCCTGCTGTGCTGGGATCCCTAATAACACATACAACAGCTCAACCTGCTTTCATGCCCAGCCATACTCAGGTTGCACAAATATCAGTTTTGTAGACTACTATTTCAAATCTAAGGATAGTAGTAACATGGGTAGTTGACTCAAAGGAATTGGAGGCCTGACGGTCTTGGAGACCTACTGCTACAGGCAACACGCATGAAGAAAACCCAACCATGAGTCTAAATAGTATAATGGCGAACGATATCGCTTTAACTACAGCCAAAATTGCAGATGAAGAGACATAATCAGGACTCTCCACATTTCCAAAAATTATTGGCACACACCACCAAAATGGCATCAATTTCACCACAGAAGAAATAGTATAATAAGGAACAACAGGTCTTCTATTACACCCAACCCAGCAGATGGACATCCAACCAGGAGTGTTCACATTTCTCAAAATTATTGGCAGACACCACCAAAATTTCACCACAGTACAAATAGTATAATGGAGAACGATATCTCTTTTACTACAGCCAACACAGCAGATAGAGAGACACAATCAGGACTCTACACATTTCCCCAAATTATTGGCAGACACCACCAAAGTGACATCAATTTCACCACAGTAAGTATAATTAGTATAATAAGGACCAACACTACACCCAACCCAGCAGATAGACTCCCAACCAGGAGTGTTCACATTTTCAAAAATCAGGGCTTGACACCACTGAAGTGGTCATCAATTTCACCAGAGTACAAATAGTATATTAGAGAATGATATCTCTTTCACTACAGCCAACACAGCAGATGGAGAGACACAATCAGGACTGTCCACATTTCCAAAAATTATTGGCAAACTTCACCAAAGTGGAATCAATTTCACCACAGCATAATTAGTATAATAAGGACTGACAGGTCTTCCACTACACCCAACCCAGCAGATGGACACCCAACCAGGAGTGTTCACATTTCCAAAAATGATTGGCAGACAACACCAAAGTTGCATCAGTTTCTAAAGAGTAGAAATAGTACAATGGGGATCGACATATCTTCCATTACAGCCAACCCATCACATGGATACCCAACCAGGAGTGTTCACATTTTCAAAAATTAGGGCCTGACACCACTGAAGTGGTCATCAGTTTCACAAGAGTACAAATAGTATATTAGAGAACGATATCTCTTTCACTACAGCCAACACAGCAGATGGAGAGACACAATCAGGTCTGTCCACATTTCCAAAAATAATTGGCAAACTCCACCAAAGTGGAATCAATTTCACCACAGCATAATTAGTATAATGACTGACATGTCTTCCACTACACCCAAGCAGCAGATGGACACCCAATCAGGAGTATTCACATTTCCAAAAATTATTGGCAGACACCACTGAAGTGGCATCAATTTCACCACAGTGTAAATAGTATAATAGAGACCAACATGTCTTCCACTACACACAACCCAACAGGGGTGCAAAAGTCCTCAGAGATCCCAGACTTGTTCATCTTGATGAAAGTTAGGTTGTCTACACTTTTAGGGGAAAGCCAGCTGTGCTTATCAGTTAGGACACCACCAGCAGCGCTGAAGACATGTTCTGCAAGAACGCTAGCTGCCGGGCATGATAAAAAAAAACCCAAGACATGAGAGGTAAGTTCGGGCCACTCATCCATTTTTGAAGACCAAAATGTGAAAGGGTCCAAACCTTCTCTGATGGTATTGATATTCCGTTCTAGATTCTCCTGCTCCCTCCTCTCTATTCATTCACCACGTGTAAGACTTCGACTCTGTTGTGCTGGTGCACGAGCTGGTCTAAAAAATGGTTAAAGGGCTCACAGAAATTGCTTCTTCCACTTACACTACTTCAGCAGCTGCTGCTCCTAATGTTTTGGCTTTGACAAATTGACATGCCGGAGGTTGGAAGTCTAGAGCTGCGATGCGAACTGTGTGCCTCGCTGCTTTATTGAGGAAAATCTCTCTTAGGCTTGTGTAAAACTGTGTTTGGATACTCCAGCATTTGCGGGTCCCTTGTCAGGGTGGGAAGCATCTGGCAAAATTTGGTCTTATAACATGGATCTAACAGAGTGGCAACCCAGTATTCAGTACTATTATGAATCATAACTGTACGGGGATCATGTTGCAGTTAGTGCAGCAAGAAGGCACTCGTATGTCAAGCTCTTCCATGAGGTCCAAGCCCATACTGTGTTGGTGGCTGGGTAACACTGATGCTTGTTCCTCCTTTCTCTCCCGCCAACCATGAGCAACAGAGAGGAGATGATTATCCTCTTCATCTCCGGACAGTTGCTCATCCATCACCTCTTCTTCCTCCATTTGTTCCTCGGCTCTTGCACCTTCACTAACAGTTTGTCTGTTATCACGAGCCCCTGTCGATCGCAGTAATCCACCCTCCCTTGGCACTCACTACAGGTGACCACAGTCTGGAGCTTTTAGACAATATTATCCCTTCCACATCCTCCTCTGCTTCCTCCTCTTTCTCTGGGACCACCACTTCTTTCCTCAAGCCATTCAAAGTCTGCTCCAGCATATAGAAAGCGGGAATAGTGATACTGATGATGGCGTCAGCGCTAACCATCTTCGTAGCCATTTTGAAACTGTGCAGAAGGATGCAGAGGTCCTTAATCTGTGCCCACTCTGTAAATATGATATGCACCACATCTGTACTGCGTTGGCCCACACTATACAACATGACATACTGCGTCAGGGCTCGTTGCTGCTGTCACAGTCACTGCAACATGTGCAGAGTGGAATTCACCTGTGTCGAAACATCGAAAATTAAACAGTTACCCAGTAGACCGAAAAACCCCTGTAGCGATGCAAGTCGATGACCTGTGGGGTGCGATCATTGGAAGTGAGCACACAGCAGCCAAGCTTTCTTCCACAGCATATCCAGGCCGGGATAGTGGTGGAGAAATTACTGTACCACCAGGTTGAGGATGTGAGCCATGCAAGGCGCGTGTGTGAGGTTGTCCCAGCATAGGGCCGCCACCGGGTTTGCACCATTATCGCACATGGCCTTCCATGGCCCCAGGTTCAGTGGAAACAGCCATTGTTCTAACTTGGCCTGAATAGCTGTGCACAACTCTTGAGGTGTTACTGCAATCTCCAAGGCATATTAATTTGAACACTGCCTGAATGCGGTGAGCCATGGCTGTGCAGTACGGAGGTGGGGGTCATTCTATCTACACTGTTGGAACGTGTGTCTGATTAAGGAAGAGGTTAAGGGCACAGGTAGAGGCTCTAGAGGAGGTGGAGAAGCCAGAAGCAGCGGAGGAATTGATAGATTCAGATGTTTGTCCCAAAAGCCTTTGGGATTCAAAGACTTGTGGAGAAGTCCCTTGACCACATGCCCCCACAGCCACAAGAGTCACTCAGTGTTCAGTCAGTGAGACGTAACACCCTTGCTCATGTTTGCTCGTCCCGGTTCAAGTGGTGAAATGCACCCTGGCAGACACAGATTTTTTCAGGGAAAGGGTGATGTCTGTGACATGCTGGTGTAGTGCAAGCACAGTTTTCTTAGAGAGGTAATAGTGACTGGGCATCTAGTAATGAGGGACTGCAACGGCCATCAACTTTCTGAAACCATCTGTATCCAACAGGCGGAAAGGCAGCATTTCCACGGCCAACAAATTGGAGCTGGTGGAGGTCAGGTTCTTAGCTTTGGCATGTGTAGGAGGAAACATTTTTCTACATAACCACAGCCGTGGGACCAAGGGCTGGCTGCTGTGCTGAGAGAGGATAGAGTATGGAAAACAGGACAAACTGCTGGACTGAGTGAGGTGCATGTGGCGATTCACAGCCCATCACAGAAGACCTTGTGTCATGACGTTGTGGATGGTTTCTGCACCCTGATTGGCTGCCGGAATCAACACACATAAACTTCAGGGGAAAAAAAAAATAAAATAAATCAAACATGTTCCCCTGTCTACCCCACTCATCAAACAGCACCAGTATCCTAGCCAAAGCAATAACAACAGCATTAGTGGAAACATGATGATTTACCGAACTGTGACCGAATTTTGCCGACTTTGAGTAAAAATGCTTGTGAAAGCGAACACAAATTTATAGGGGTAACAATACTTTGGGATCGCAGGATTTTATCTCTCACACCCTAATCTTGTTTGCTTTTGCGGCTGCTGTTTGACATTGAGTACTGCTGCTCAGCTTAGTTGTAACCAGAATACCTTATCCTGTTCAGTAATCATGAGTATACTCCCATTTAATGTCCATGCAGCAATAGTATTACTCCTTCCTAGGTGCATTACTCTACATTTATCACCATTATATCTCATTTTCCAAGTTTTGTCCATTCAGTCATCTTATACAGATTGTTTTCTAATATTGTAATGTCAAGGTCAGATTTGAATATTCTACATCGTTTGGTTTTGTCAGCAAAGAATGACACTTTACTCTCAATCCCATCCATAAGGTCATTGAAAGGACTCTGAACATTTTTTACCTTTTGTGCAATACTGCCCTTTTCCAAGATGGCGACTTTGGTCTCATGTGTACTGTGTCTTCCTGCTATAAAACTCCACCCCAGCCTTCAGTCTGTGCTAGAGTATTCTGCCTTGCATCCAGCTCCTGACCTCTGATTACTCCCTGGCTATACACCTGCTCCTGTGAACCTGTGTGGTGATCCTGCTACTCTGCTCTGAGTTCCTGCTGCATACACAAGTTTCCAGTAATCCTCCTTCATCTGCTGCTCGTGTTTACTTCCATCTGCATTTGCTGGACATGTAAGCTGTTGCTGCTTTGCAATAACCTGAGACTATTAACCAGGCCTCCCTGGTTGAGCTAAGATTTGATTTGAACTGCCTTATAAGCATATCTATCTGTGTCTGGACTAAGACAAGGATTTATTCGTGTCAAGTATCCTCAAGAATAACTGTGCTTCATAGACTTTCTGCTTGATTGCATTTTCCTCTGAAGTTTCCTATAGACTGCTAAGCTGCGTTTATTATTTGCACCAAGTGTTGTGGACTTGAGTTTCTCTCTGCACCTGTTTGAATCACCGTGTGATAATATAGACTTTACCACTTATAAAACTGTGTCCTGTAGTTATCTTGTTCCACGCAAAGAGTCTCCTGAGTTATCCCCTATAATTATTACAGTCATTAATTAAAAGGTTAAAAAGAATTGGTCCAAGTACAGATCTCTGTTGTTCCCACTGCTCCCTGTACAGATCCCTGTGGTCTCCACTGCTCCCAGTACAGATCCCTGTGGTCATCACTGCTGCCACTACAGATCCCTCTGGTTCCTATTGCTAACTATATCCCATTTAGAAAACGTACAATTTATGATGAGTCTTTGTTTCCTGTCTTTTAGTCAATTTGTTACCCATCTGCTTATAGTTTCCCCCTGTTCCTGCTTCTGGAGCTTCAGTATAAGGCTTTTTTGTAGTATAGTATCAAATGCCTTAGCAAAGTCCAGATAAATCATATCAGCTGCATTATCAACATCCAGATTTCCACTTAACTCCTCATGGAAACCCAACATGTTGGTTAGACACGATGGTTAGACACGACTTATCTTGATGAATCCATGGTGGTTGGCAGTTATATTATCCTGTGCAATATATTTTTGCAGATCATCTCTTATAATGCCCTCAAAAACTTTGCACACTACTGATGTCAGACTTATCGGATGGTAGTTGCCTGGATCCATCTTCTTATATTTCTTAAATATATTGGTACCACGTGAATCATCCTCCAATCCTGTGACACCAACCCTGTTAAAAGAGAGTCTAAGAATATGAGATGCATCGGTCTGTCACTTACTGAGCAGGCGTATTTGTCAACGTTTAATTTGCTCAGACGCAGGTTTACTTCTTCTTGTGTTAAACTAGTTATATCAGGTGGTGAACTTTGATTTTTGCCTTGTTGAATGAACCCTGCAACAGACAGTTCATTGGTGAACACGGATGAAAAGTGACTATTTAATATCTCAGCCTTTTCTTTCTCCTCTATAATTATCTTGTTATTATCATCTTTTAGGGGGTCAATACCATCCGTTTTTTCTTTTTGTCTTTGATGTATTAATAATATTTTGGGGGATTTATTTTAATGTTGCTGGCAATTGGTTTCCCTGTAGATAACTTTACTAACTTGATTTATTTTTAACATGTCTTATTTAGATCTTTATACTCCTCAAATGCTCTTTCTGTATTCTCAGCATTCAAGATTCTGAATGTCCTTTGTTTTCATCCTATTAATCTGTGTGCTGTCTTATTTATCCATAATTTTTTCTTTTTATTCCTTGACATTTTATTACTGGAGGAGGGTAGAAGTTTTCTACAGGATTCTAGTATTATATCCTTAAACATGCCCCATTTATATTCTGCATCCCCAGTTACCATGAGATGGTCCCACTCTACACGATTAAGCTCTTGCCTTAAAGTGAACCTGTCACCCCCAAAATCGAAGGTGAGCTAAGCCCACCAGCATCAGGGGCTTATCTACAGCATTCTGGAATGCTGTAGATAAGCCTCTGCTGCATCCTAAAAGATATGAAAAAGAGGTTAGATTATACTCACCCAGGGGTGGTCCCGGTCCGGTCCGATGGGTGTTGCGGTACGGTCCGGCGCCTCCTATCTTCATCAGATGACATCCTCTTCTTATCTTCACGCTGTGGCTCCGGTGCAGGCGTACTTTGTCTGCCCTGTTGAGGGCAGAGCAAAGTACTGCAGTGCGCAGGCGCCGGGCCTCTCTGACCTTTCCCGGTGTCTGCACCGAAGCCGGAGCCACAGCGTGAAGACAAGAAGAGGACGTCATCGTAAGAAGATGTGAGGCCCCGGACCGCGACTCCCATCGTACCGGGACCGCCCCTTGATGAGTATAATCTAACCTCTTTTTCTCATCTTTTAGGATATATCAGAGCCTTATCTACAGCATTCCAGAATGCTGTAGATAAGCCCCTGATGCTGGTGGGCTTAGCTCACCTTCGATTTTGGGGGTTAATTTGTTGAAATGGGCTTTCCGAAAGTTCCAGGTTTTTTGCATTTCCCCTTTTGAATGTTTGATTGAAAATTACATTGAAACTTACCATATGATGGTCACTGTATCCCAAATCCTCCCTGACTTGTAGATCTGAAATTGTATCTGGTCTATTTGACAGAACCAGATCCAGCAAATTATCTCTATTAAAACTACAATTTGCCTCACAGAAAATAACCGTTAACATAGCTCCATCAAAAGAAAAATAAAAAACATATGGCTGTCAAAATGGGGCAGCACAAAAACAAACAGATTTTATAACAAAATTAAGACATTATATGTACCCCAAGATGGTGCCAATAAAAAATCTGATCACATTGTGTCAAACCATAAGTGCTCATAACACATTGATAAAAAAAAGTTATGGCTCTTGGAACACAGTGATGCAAGAATGAACAAAAAAAAAACCTGCCTGGCCTCAAGGCCCAAAATAGCTGGCCTTAAAGGAGTTAAAGCTTAACTGATGAACCTGCAAAAAGAACAAGCATGCAAGAGAAGAATGCTGATCAGATGCAATGGAATAACCAAGCTCATGTATAACGTACCTCTGACCTCTTGAAGCTTTCTCAACATTGAAGAGCTCAGAAGATAAATGCCATATATGTACAAAATTATATTCATCGCAAGCATTTTGCCATTAGATATCTTCTATCTAATCCTTCAGAATATTTAAAAATTTGAATTAATTTTTTGTGTCAATTAATAAATTACCTTACAAATGCCCTAAAACTAAGTACAACAGAGGACCTGTAGTTAAAATCCTAGATTAACATCTAAACTACTCCTACACAATGCATGAAGGTAAGCACATTATGCTATGGTATTCTGCCTGCACAGTGATTGGGAATGATACCTCGAAAGGTGCGATTTACATCTACGGTAATTATTTCAGCTCCTTAAATAGTTAATATACTGATACAGTATTTACAGCATCTACACAGATCATAAATTTTACTATACCAACTTGGATTAGAAAACTTTCACAGACACTGATTACAGAGAACAGAAATATCCCCAAGCTGAAACTATGTGAACAACGTCAAGTAAGTTAATTAAATCCACAACATATTCCTGTTAATTAATATCTTTTTTTTTTTACATTGATTGGGAAAAAGACATTATTCTGTTCTGTATCATTGCTTTATTTCTTCTGGTGCTCCGTTTAGACAATGGATCCAAAATGTGAATGATGCAGCCATTGCGGTGTCCTGCATGCAGCACTATGCTTGCTACCAAAAGTACTAATAATTGCTGGCTCTAAAATGCCCCAATAAAATGTATCACCTATGGAAATGCTGAAGATAACCACGAATAGTGCTAGGCTAGCTCCGGCAGTTACTTAGAGAATTAATGGAGTGGAAGTGCACATGAGTGGCTAAATTCCAACAGAGAATTTCACAGCCACGTTCTAGGTGTCGGTGTGGTCACCAGCTGTTGGACTCCACCAATATGTAAGTCATCACCTGTCATTGGGATAAGTGAAAATTATTAATGTTGTGAATCACCCTTTAGATGGGTTGTCCAGTTACTTATTATGTAGAAAGAAACACTCTCAGAATGCAGTAAAATAAAAAAATAAGTAAAATTCACCTTATCGACCATGGTTCCTATTCAGCTTTTTTTGATTCCTGTTTCTGACCTCAGCCTATGTATAGACTATCCTTCTCACTGACAATTCTGCCCGTTTAGGACCTTCTGGCATTGATGTGGCTTCATTACCATTCTCTTCTAGCCAACTGCCAGTAGTTACTCTTTGGACCCATCCCAGGGGCCCCTGTGTAAATACAAATCCCTGTACACCGGTGCAGAAATTTTAGGGTGAAAGCTAGGACAACCCTTGGGTGATAAGCAGAGCAGCAACAACTCTATGTGGTAGCTTCCTACTTTGTGTAATAGAGGGGGGTTTGAGCAGGACACGGGGGTATTGCTTGCAGCTCTGTATATGCATTATCAGAAAATTATGGCTGCTGAATGAATGCAGCATATATAATATTAGATTGTATAGGGTGAAGCCTTAACTGGGTAGATGTCTATTAGTTATCATATGCACTCTTTCATTATGTTTTATAGTTAAACCTGAAGTGGACAATAAGCCTCCAAGCATATTTCTCCACCAGCATGTCCAAATGAAAAAAATCCAGGTATCAAAGCTTTTCATATTTAATAACAATGGTTAATTTAAAGAAGACTTGGACGGGATTTGTCTAATAGGCCCATTTTCTGCTTCACCCTTGTTCATACAGAAGGAACAAGAACGTCTGGCCGAGATAGAAAAAAATAACCGGCTCCTCATGGAGAAAATTGCTCTCATTATGCGCACTGGAGGAACAGTGGACAACTGGAACACTTGTGTTTTTAGAAGGTGATGTCCAATTTTACATTTTTTTTTAATTGTTTACTCATCTGTAATTAAATGGAATCTGTCAATCATATAAAGTCATATGCAAATGATGTATTAAATCCTCTGGGTGTGATAGAGTGTTTTTCCCCTGAGGTTGTTTTCATGCCCAACATCAGCCTCTAGCTTAATTCATAGGTAAAGAATTAATTTTCTCTTTTTTAATAAATTTGCCAAAATTTCTACATTTCTGTTTTTTTCAGTCAAGATGGGGTGCAGAGTGTACATTAATGAGAAAAAAAATGAACTTTTTTGAATTTACTGCAATGAAACAAAGAGTGAAAAATTTAAAGGAGTCTGAATACTTTCTGTATCCACTGTATACATGGTTCCTAGCAGGGGCGTAACCACCGCGGTCGCAGCGGTCGCCATTGCGACCGGGCCCCGCAGGTCAGGGGCCCAGGGCCGGCCCCTGACCTGCGGGGCCGGACTGGCCATCGGGCACTTCTGGCAAATGCCAGAAGAGCCGGTGCCAGTAGTGGGCCGCCCGCTGCACTGTTCCCGCCCCCCGCCCCCCCGCCAGTGCCGCCTGCCGCCGCATTTAACTATACCGGCGTCTATGACACCGGTACAGTTCAATGCAATGATGGAGGAGAGAGCGTCACCTGACGCTCCCTCTCCCATCATTCCCCGCTCTGCCTCTGACAGCACACTGCGGGTGCGCGATGACGTCATATCATCGCGCACCTGCTGTGTCCTGGGCAGACTGCAACCGCCGTGAGCAGCGCGGGCAAAAGGAAAGGTGAGGAGAGTTTTTTTTTTTTCTTTTTAACTGGACTGTGGGGCCATTATCGGGGGGGGGATGAGATGTGGGCTGTGCTGTATATACCCCTGTGCGGGCTGTGCTGTATATACCACTGTGCGGGCTGTGCTGTATATACCCCTGTGCGGGCTGTGCTGTATATACCACTGTGCGGGCTGTGCTGGATATACCACTGTGCAGGCTGTGCTGGATATACCACTGTGCGGGCTGTGCTGGATATACCACTGTGCGGGCTGTGCTGGATATACCACTGTGCGGGCTGTGCTGGATATACCCCTGTGCGGGCTGTGCTGTATATACCACTGTGCGGGCTGTGCTGGATATACCACTGTGCAGGCTGTGCTGGATATACCACTGTGCGGGCTGTGCTGGATATACCACTGTGCGGGCTGTGCTGGATATACCACTGTGCGGGCTGTGCTGGATATACCACTGTGCGGGCTGTGCTGGATATACCACTGTGCGGGCTGTGCTGGATATACCACTGTGCGGGCTGTGCTGGATATACCACTCTGCGGGCTGTGCTGGATATACCACTGTGCGGGCTGTGTTGGATATACCACTGTGCTGGCTGTGCTGGATATACCACTGTGCGGGCTGTGCTGGATATACCACTGTGCGGGCTGTGCTGGATATACCACTGTGCGGGCTGTGCTGGATATACCACTGTGCGGGCTGTGCTCTATATACCACTGTGCGGGCTGTGCTGGATATACCACTGTGCGGGCTGTGTTCTATATACCACTGTGCGGGCTGTGCTGGATATACCACTGTGCGGGCTGTGTTCTATATACCACTGTGCGGGCTGTGCTGGATATACCACTGTGCGGGCTGTGCTGGCACCCAACACCATGTTGCAGTGCAGGAGATTCCTGCAACAGTCCAAGGCGTATCTAGAGGAAGGTGGGGGGGGCGTGGGGGGGGCCCATTTGGAAGTTCGCACCGGGGCCCATAACTTTGTAGTTATGCCACTGGTTCCTAGCAATGACTATGCAGGAGGTGGGGAGAGCACCTTATCGTCGCACATGCCGGAGGTCACAGTGACTCGCCGGCACCTGTGCAGAAGATCCCTGACTGCAGCGCCCATAGAAGAGAGGAAAAGGTATGGATTTTATGTATGAATTGCTGTAACACTGCTGTAATACTGATCACATTGATACCTGTAGTGAAAAATCTGCTTTGTTGTTCTTCTTTAATCACCATTTGACATTTTTTGCTAATTAGATCTTGGTGCTCAGGGGCTGAACTGTCCCCTTGGTCTTTTCCTCCCTGCCTGTGATTCCCCGGCCCCTCCGCCTGCATCCGATCTTTGAATGACAGGTCACTGCTGAAATTTCAAGCAGAAGAGGCAGGTCATTCACAAACCGGGGGAAGATGGAGAGGTCAGGGAATCACAGATAGTGAGGGGAAGACCCTGGGAACAGTCCGGCCCTTGTGCACCGAAATCTAATTAGCAGAAAACTTCAAATGGCGATTACAGAAAATCATCAGGGCAATATAATCAGTATTACAGCACCGTTACAGCCATGTCTCTGCTGTTCACTACATAATAGTGCTGACGGGATTTCTTTAAGTGCTTTTCCAGATGGGTTTCATAGAGGACCCACCTGAAGATGTTGCGTGCACAATCCCTTACTACTGCTAATGGATCTTTTTAGTGTACTGTATAGAGAACCATTATGTGATGAGCACATCTACTGCCATAAGCCTTGTCATCTGATTGACACATTGCAAAAAGACTGCAGCTGTGAAATGTGCGAGGTCTGCACTAACTTTCAATCTGATGCCAGCCTCGTAAACAAGAAACTGATCTCCAAAATGGCAAATGGTAGAAATGAGTTAAAGATTCTATTTATTAAACTCATTTACATCTATAGGGTAAAGAAAATATGCTTCCTTTTACAGATCTGTCTTTTCTATATTAAAGAGGTTGTCTGGTCTAAAGTGAAAAGTCTGCAGTCAAGGATTCACTGGTTTCTGGGTCGGGAATGGCAGTGATGTATATGAAATGCATACTCCCGGACAGAAGCCATCTAGTGGGCAAGGCCATGCTCCATACCAGTGTTTGGCCCAGGGGCGTGGCCATCTAGTGGGCGTGGTCATCTAGTGGGCGTGGCCATCTAATGGGAACAAACTCGCTCCACATGTAGCGAGCCTGCACCCACTAGATGGCTTCTGCCTGGGAGTAGAAACCGACGAATCCCGTCAGCACGGGGATTCAAGAGTCTGCAGTCACACAAAGCAATTTAAACTGGACAAACCCTTTAATATCGAAAAGACAGATCTGTAATATGGAGGCATATTTTATTTTCCTTATAGATAAAAAGAGGTTTTAAAAATAGAATCAAGTAATTTCTAACTCTTTTCTATCATTTACCATTTTTGAGATATGCTGGAACTGTAGAATGCAGCGGATTTACTGCAACCAAATGTGCAGTGGATAATCCGCTGTGTTTTTGCACTGTGGAAACTTAGCCTGGGAGGTTTTTTTAAAATTCTAACAAGATGTGCCAAAACAGTAAGTGAGCCACTGTGATAAATTGGCCGTCTATAATAATAATAATAATAATAATAATAATAATCTTTATTTTTATATAGCGCTAACATATTCCACAGCGCTTTACAGTTTTTTGCACACATTATCGTCTACTGCTTTCAAGGCAATCTATCAGCAGGTTTTTGGTATGTAATCTGACAACAGCAGTAGATAATGGCTGAAACACTAATTTCAGCATTGCGTCACTTATTAGGCTGTGTGCTATTGTTTATTTACAATGAAGGTTTTATCACTGGAGACTATCCTTGCCAGGACTACAGCTCTAGTGCCAACCACGCCCCCTCCTCTGATAAGCAGCTCACTGTCAATAAACAATATATACAGAAAGCTGTGGTGGTGTGGTGTCAGCTTTCTTGACTCTACTTCATTTAAAAACTGATGGTATCACAACTGCTGCACCCAGTAAACTAAGTAACACATCATTGGAATCAGGGTCTCTTTTGCGACATTATGATTATCTCAAATCAGGGAGCAAAAACCTGGTGACAGAAAGTCAGATGTCGAGTTCCCGCCTCTGTACAGGGGGAATCTCGAACCATCTCCGCTGCGGTCTCCCATTCTTCTCCAGCCACAGTGGAGCCAGCTCAGCGGAGACGTCGATCCCAGCGTCTGACTCAGGCTGATACTGGGCGACCGGTTACTACTGCTCTTCCAGGCTCTGCCTTTGTAGCCAGCACTGATCAGCAGCGAGCAGATCTTTCTGGGACTAAGTCCTGCTTTTCCCATACTGGGCATGCCCATGGGACGACCTCCCATTGGAGGTCGAGGGTCACATGCGCAGGTCCTGAAGCGGTTCCTGTTGGACCACTAGGAAGGTCAACAGGACCACTAGGAAGGTCCTTGAGTGCTAAAACTATAAAAGGTACGCATGGCCGCACGGCCATGCGCTAGTATCAAACCTACTTTATGAGCTCAGCGCCAGTGTGGTCATGGTTGTATGTGGTCAGGGTTTGGCTGAAATAAGCCCCTAGAATACCGGCACCTCCGGTGAGGAGTTTTGTGTATGTGGATTCAGGGCTGGCGTATAGCCATTAGAATTCCGGCTCTACCGGAGAGGAGCTGCTTCTGTGCTATTCTGACTGCATGACCACTGTTGGCTCTATTAGGTAGCCGTGATCTCCTGTGAGGTTAACAGGGCACGGTGTTCTCTTTTCGTAGTGAATCTGTGAAGTAACAGAGTTCACTTATACCGCCAGATAGTACCGCCTGCTACTAGCAGCAGGTTACTCTCCTGCACGGTGGACCCCGGGTTGCAAACGCACCTACTGTCTCATATATATATATTCGGTGCGTTCCGCCAACCCCAACAGTAAGTAGCATCAAAAATGGCTAATTGTTTAAATCAGGTATTTGTGTTAAATATATTTTTTACAATTTACAGTCACGATCTAGATGAAAAAATAGAAATCTTGCCATTTTCACAACAGTCTTTAGGGCTATGTTAAAATGATGGTGTGTACCTCCTTTTTTTCAGAAAACTTTTCAGAAGTCTCATTTCCATCATACAGCTAATAACACAGAATCCACCAATCACAATTGTTGATATCACTCCTCCCCCTCTTTTCAAAATAATCTTTCACATGCTCAGTAGATGCTTCAATACAAAAGAAGGGGCCCGAATCCGTCTTCCAGAAAGAACAGTATTACCCCAGTGGCCAAAGTGAAAATAGCAATTTTTTAATCTAGATTATAAGAGAAATAAAACGAAAATTACCAACCATTTGAAAAAGAATCCATTTTATTGAAAAACCTGATTTAAATAAAACGGTTTATGCGAAATACCAGTGAGTTGAGCACCCACTACATTGTGCCACTGTTTATCCAGGTATTTTTGTAGCTACCACTTCATTATATCATCTTAGTGCCATACATTATGGAGCATAATAGACTGGGTTAAGCCTCTATTATAAAAGAGTGAAAATTTAATGGCTGGAGAAACAGCCGCATATTCAAGCTTTTTATTTTCATATGAAGATAACATTTTGATTATTTTTTATCACAAACGTCACTCCATGTGGTAAATCCTTTTCCCGTCAAACCTTTTATGTGTCATCACTCAGTCTGCTAAAATGCAGAACATTGTAAAAAAAATATTTTCTAGATAAAAGATCTATTAAATGTCCTTTATCACAATTAATGTAGAGCTTATTCCATTTTTTCTTGACCTATGACCTCTTCAGATTATTGAATTTAAAGGGAATCTGTCAGTAGACTTTTGTTATGTAATGTGAGTGCAGCATGGAGTAGGGGCTGAAACACAGATTTCAGCGATGTGTCACTTATTAGGCTGTATGCTGTTTTCATACAATGAGGTTTTATCACCAGGAGATAATAGCTGCCAGTTCTACAGTGCAGATGAGTCCTGGTCCGACCACGCCCTCTTCTCTGATAAGCAGCTCATTGTCAACAGACAATGTACACAGAAATCTGTGGTTTAGGTGGGATTAGCTTTCTGAGCTCTGCTACATGCTACAACTAAAAGTAAACAGTAAACTAAAAAATACATCGCTGGAATCAGGGGCTCTTTCACTACATTATGCTTTTAATAGATTTCCTTTAAAGGGTTTGTATAAGAAAAAAAGGCTTCTGCTTTGCTTTTGTCCATTTCTCTTTCGTTTCAGAAAAAATTTGCTTATGTTGTGGTGGACGATTACAGATTTAGCGCAATGTCTGCAACATTTTCTGTAACCCCTTCATGACATTTGACGTAAGTTTGTGTCATGGTCAGGAAGAGGATCCCGCAAAATTACGTACATTTTTGTCATGGCGATTCTGCGGGGACGGGAGCAGTGCCCACATGATCACTGCTGGGAGCTTGGCTTAAGTGAAAGCCAATCCTCGACTGACACTGCCAGGAGCATTGCCCACACCGCTCTTGGCAGCATATAGATGCAACAAGCAGCATTTAAATTCCCACAGGGATGTAATATCCAAAATGGGGTCACTAGAGAGAATTCTGTTCTTATAGCACATAGGGGCTCTGTACATTGAGTCTGCAAACTATGATGAGATAATTTGTGCTCCAATAGTCACATAGCGCTCTTTTCCACCTGAGTCTTGCCGTGTGGCTAAGCAGTATTGTACAGCCACATATGGGGTATTGCCACTTTCAGCAGTAACTGTAATTTTGGTGCCATTCTTACCCTTTCCCCCTTGTGAAATTGTAAAATTAGGGTTAAAACTAGTGTTGAGCGATACCGTCCGATACTTGAAAGTATCGGTATCGGAAAGTATCGGCCGATACCGTCACAGTATCGGAATCCAATCCGATACCGATACCCGATACCAATACAAGTCAATGGGACTCATGTATCGGACGGTATCCCTGATGGTTCCCAGGGTCTGAAGGAGAGGAAACTCTCCTTCAGGCCCTGGGAACCATATAAATGTGTAAAAGAAAGAATTAAAATAAAAAATATCGCTATACTCACCTGTCCGACGCAGCCGGGACTTCAGCGAGGGAACCGGCAGCGTTGTTTGTTTAAAAATCGCGCTATTACTTGGTTACGTGAATTCCCGGCTTGTGATTGGTCAGGTCGGCCATGTTGCCGGGACGCGGACCAATCACAGCAAGCCGTGACGAAATTACGTCACGGCTTGCTGTGATTGGTCCGCGTCCCGGCAATATGGCCGCCCTGACCAATCACAAGCCGGGACGTCACGGGAGGCTGGACACGCGCTCATTTTAAAATGGGCGCGTGTCCAGCCTCCCGTGACGTCACGGCTTGTGATTGGTTGCGCCGCGATCAACCAATCACAAGCCGGGAGGCTGGACGCGCTCATTTTGAAATGGGCGCGTGTCCAGCCTCCCGTGACGTCACGGCTTGTGATTGGTTGCGCCGCGATCAACCAATCACAAGCCGGGAGGCTGGACGCGCTCATTTTGAAATGGGCGCGTGTCCAGCCTCCCGTGACGTCACGGCTTGTGATTGGTTGCGCCGCGATCAACCAATCACAAGCCGGGAGGCTGGACGCGCTCATTTTGAAATGGGCGCGTGTCCAGCCTCCCGTGACGTCACGGCTTGTGATTGGTTGCGCCGCGATCAACCAATCACAAGCCGGGAGGCTGGACGCGCTCATTTTGAAATGGGCGCGTGTCCAGCCTCCCGTGACGTCACGGCTTGTGATTGGTTGCGCCGCGATCAACCAATCACAAGCCGGGAGGCTGGACGCGCTCATTTTGAAATGGGCGCGTGTCCAGCCTCCCGGCTTGTGATTGGTTGACCGCGACGCAACCAATCACAAGCCGTGACGTCACGGGAGGCTGGACACGCGCCCTTTTTAAAATGAGCGCGTTTCCAGCCTCCCGTGACGTCACGGCTTGTGATTGGTTAATGGCGGCCATGTTGCCGGGACGCGGACCAATCACAGCAAGCCGTGACGTATTTTCGTCACGGCTTGCTGTGATTGGTCCGCGGCCCGGCAACATGGCCGCCCTGACCAATCACAAGCCGGGACTTCGCGTAACCATGTAAAAGCGGGAATTTTAAACAAACAACGCTGCCGGTTCCTGCGCTGAGGTCCCGGCTGCGTCGGACAGGTGAGTATAGCGATATTTTTTATTTTAATTCTCTATTTTACACATTTTAACATTAATGTTGTTCCGATACCCGATACCCGATACCACAAGAGTATCGGAATCCCGGTATCGGAATTCCGATACAGCAAGTATCGGCCGATACCCGATACTTGCAGCATCGGAATGCTCAACACTAGTTAAAACAAAATTTTTGTGGTAAAAATGTAACTATTTTTTCTTCACTGTCCAATGGTATAAAATTCTGTGACACACTCATTGTGTCAATATGATCACTGCACACTTAGATTAAGTCATTGAGATGTACTTTGTAAATTGGGGTCACTTAAAGGGAGACTCTGCGGTCCTGGCACCTCAGGGGCTCTTCTAATGCACCCTCAAACCATTCCTGCAAAATCTGAACTCCAATATGGCTCTTCTTCCCTTCTGAGCTTTGCACTGTGCTTCAAAAGTAGTTTTCGACCACATATGGAGTATTGGCATACTCAGAAGAAATTGTGTAACAAATCATACCATTAATTTTCTCCTGTTATCCCTTTTGAAAATTAAAAACTTGGGGCCAAAACAAGATTTTAGTGGAAAAAATTGTAATTTTCCATTTTCTCAGCCTAATGTTATGCAAATATGTTAATCACCTGAAGGCTAAAAATGGTCACTGCACCCCTAAATGAATTCCTCAAGAGGTGTAGTTTCCAAAATGTGGTCATTTATAGAAGTTTTCCACTGTTATACGCAGTCCAAGGTTAAATTAGATATTTAATCACCTTAAGGGTACACTAGACAAAACACTATATACTAGGTGGATTCACATATACAATTGTCAGATATGAAAATAGAGGTGGTAGTACAAAAGGTATAAGCAGATGAAACATGTCAGTTACAGGCTTGATGTTCGGCCATGGAGCTGGACTACATGGTGGGTGTGGGGTGACAGCTGTTTCCAGTTCCTTCCAACATGTTACACAGTGTGACCCCTCTCAGAACTGAACAGCAAGCATGAGAAGAAGGGAAGCCACATGGCCTTAAATGAGCATTTAACCCCTTGATCAGTCACTCCTTTTTCCACCCCCCCAGGATGGTTCTGGTCCCCCTACCTTGGCTTAATGTAGCTGGAACTCCAAAACCTATGATGGATCATAAGTTTTCCATGGAAGGTCATAGGGTGGTGGATTTGGCACCATTGTATCCATCTAGGCAAACGTTACGTTTGAAGACCAAACACAGCTTCACTACCTGGCTTCTATTAGCTGTTCAATGTGTCTCCCTACTCTGGGGTGCTAGAACAGATTGAGACAATGGCAGGCATTTATCTTGTTCCCGAGATTTTGAAAATGTACCTAATACATAGCTAGGACGTACGATAACTCCATAATCTCCTTATGAAATTCTCAACTGACTGAATTTGACTTAAGCAGTTACATAGGCAGTGGCAGGGGGTCATCCTGTCATGATGCTATGCTAAGCTGTTGAGGGTAGGAGTTTTCCTTTGGATCTCTTAAAGCTGGACCACCTGCTAAGCCAGGTGTACTGTTTCAGATTCACATGCTGAAGGAGTTTTGTAATCTCGGACCGGATACAGTTGATACAGTTTATGGTCATGACATTAATTCCCCCCCCCCAGATTCATCACATGGGATATCAGCGTACTTAGGAGAAATTGCACAACAAATTGTATTGTATGGTTTCTCCTGTTACCCTTTTGAAAATGTAAAATTTTGGAGCTAAATTAAAATTTTTGAAAGAAAAAGTCAAATTGTCATTTTTTTCCATCAACATTGCCTTAATTCCTTGTGAAACACCTGAAGAGTAAATAAACTTATTGAATGTGATTTTGAGCATTTTGAGAGGTGCAATTATTAAAATGGTGTCACTTTTGTGTATTTTCTGTCACATAGGCCCTCACTGGATATCAAATTTGGACCATCTGACACTAATAAATTAGCTTGTCCTCTAACACAAATCTCTGAGCAAATATAGCTTTACTACAATGACTAAACAGTGGCAGATTACACAGGAGACAATCAATATAAGTGGATAAAAATGTCAAATAAAAAAATCCATTCTTTGTATTGATTAGAATAAAGTGAATGTCATAGAATTGCGTAGGGACCAATTTGCAGTGTCTGCCATGCAAACATATTCTTATCATTACTCTTCACTTTCATTTGTTGCTGTCAAGGACAGCATTCTAGCAAATTATATCAAATCTTGCTTTATGTTTGGAAAGATGAGTGCCTCTGTAACAATTTGCATATGAAGCATAGAGTTTACCCCCAATACCTGTGCAGCTATAGATGAAGAGAATATGTCCCCATGGAAGGCTGTCCAATATTCTATTTAATATAAAGCAGAGGTAGACTAAGACATCTTTTTGGAAAATATTTTATGTAACCTATTTTATTCACTTAACTCCCTCTTAGTTTTGACTCAGAGGTCCAGTGGGTGGTTCTATTCAGGGAAGGCTATCATTAACTGATAAGACTGCCCACAGAATCTCAAAGCTAGCAATGAGTACTGATTTTAAAAATAAAATAAAATTTCCCAAACAACAATCTATTCAGTTCCTCCTGCTGGCAGGTCAGACTTATTTTTAAACATGACAGGTTCCCTTCAAAGGGGATCTGTCAGTTGAATCAACACTCTTAATACATCTATATTGCCACCCAGATCATAGGAAGCTGAATAAAATGACACCTTGGTATCTGCAGTGTGTCTTATTCCAGAGAAATCCACATTTTTCTTATTTAACTGTTCAGGACTATGGGCCGGACACAGATCTCCCAGATAATGTGTTACCAGTAAGACATGTAATGGTTGCTCTCTTGATCACACTGAAGAGCTGTGTGTGATTATACCTGACACATCTGCAGGTTCCTCTAGGCTTCAATCCCCATCTCACAGGCAGAAAGGTTGCACTATTGTTGCAATACAGCAGAGCTGTGAGAGCTGCAGCTCCTAACCTGTTGTTATGGGACAATGTTCAGTTCTACTGTTCTGAGTTAGTTACATGTCTCACACTGGTAACTTCCCCTTTCATCTATAATAAGCTCTAGAAGCAGATTTTCATTCAGATTGGTGTCCGGCTGAATGGCTCAATTACATATCAGAAACACATTGATATCTAATAATAAGACATTGGATTGCAGATATCAAGGTTTCATTTTACTCTGCTTCCTATGACCTACATGCCCATCTTAGGAGGGTTCATCCTACTGACAGGTTCCTTTTAAAGAGGATCTTTCAGTTTTCTTACCTTATCTGTGGACTTATTTCCTATGAAATTACATTTCTGGAGTATCTTTTTCTCCGCTCTGCATCATTCCTCCTTGAAATGTGGGAAAAAAATAATATTTAGGTACTACTATTCCCCTTGACATATGTGTCTACACATTTTAACAGTTTTAGTACTGTTGATAAGTGTATGTTGTTGCTCGGTTGCCAATTTATTCATACATTTCCAAGAGGAAAAAAAGGAACAACCCAACTCCGACATTAGTCCTTTTACTTCAGTGCCAAGCATAGTAAGTAACATCTACAAGAATGTGACTATACTTGGCACTGCAACTTTGGCCGGCTGACCCTCACTCAGGTAAATGGGATGAGGCACAACCACAATAGTTTGGATATCAGTGTGACATTATTGTGCTATCAAGTCATAGTTCAGTATCGTGAAACAAATAAAAGTAGACCACTAGATATAAAAGAGCACATAGCATTGTACATAACCTATTCCATAGTTTTCTCAATTGTTATGTATATTTCTGATCATTTAGCGTTCTCTGCTTTAGTAGTCTTCCAGTATAATTTATCAAAGTATCCAGAAGCCAAAGCATTGGAGTCTGACTTGAGATGAAATTCTGTTCTGGTAAATTCTTTGTACAACGCAGATTACATTTTTTTCCTTACTGTTTTAATTAGATTTCTTACACCTATCTGTCATGTGCAGCAATCCACTAGATTGCCTCTTTTATCTCCAGACTACAGTGCACAGCGGCCCGTACAAGAACATTGCATGTTTGCTAATGTGCACAGATTGCGCATTGTTTTTCTTCTATTGGCATGTCGAACATAAGCTTCAATGGTGTAATCTGCATGATGGATTCTGCTGAAAGTATAACAAAGGCACCTACATTCAAGAAGCACCACAACATTAGGGAGGGAGAGAAGGGCAATGACCCAAATGTGGGGCCATCCTTTCTTAGCAATGAGTGGAAACAAGCCACAGACAACTGTATCACTTGATGCAGATGACTGGTGGCAGAAGCTGCTTGTTTGGGTAATGAATAGGATCTTCTCTATGCGTCCTGTGCTACATGGCTTTACTTGTCAGCATTAAGTTACATTGCTCAGGGGCGGCCTCAGAACAACAAGCAGGGGGGACTGCGAGCTAGCTAGGTGGGCAGAAACCTAGGGAAGCAGAAACCTTAGTGCTATGGAAGACCTTACATAGGGGGTAGGGATTAAGGAGAGCAACTTGGAGTGCATCATAAAAGATAGCTAAACTCCTTCAGTCACATGGCCCACTGACATCCCCCCCAAGGGAGCAATTCTTATCGAGAGAGAAATAAATACAGAACTTCTGATTTTGTGATAATAGAGCAGAGATTAATGATATTTGCCTAAATCTTAAATGAAGGTATTCATTACTAACACTATACTTTTACTTATTCACACAATGTAGATACATGTCAGGGGCAGTAACTCTAAGCCAGACTTATAACTTCTGCAGACTTAATTATTGTTAATGCATTTCTCATGTGTTTTGTTTTCTTTTTTAACTTAGGGGATACTGGCCCTCAATAAACAGATCTAACTTAGCATGAAGATCTATTTTCGAGGCCACACTCTCCTGGAAAAAGGATAGGCAAACTAGCTCATACTATCCACACCAGAGACCCATGTACACAGAGCACTGTTTTTCGGTTCTTGTCTGTTATCATTACAGTATAGGGTACTGGTTGACTAAATATGATGCCTTAGGTGGAGCTCAGGGTTAATACTGACTCTGTTCTGATGAGGGGCAAGAAACCTTGAACAGTGCTGTCTACAGATTGGTTTCTGGTTTGGCTGGTATGGGCTACTTTGCATATTATATTTCCAATGGAGTATTGCCTTGAAAATAAGTTTTCATAGTGAGTTTGATCTCTTCAATGAAAGCCAATATCATCCCTGAGCTGCATATCAAGCATCTCATTAAAGGGTTTGTCGCCTAACTGTGACATAACTTCATTCTTCCCGTCTCTGAACAAAGTGCTGCTGCTCTTTCTTGCTCCTGATGTATGTGATACGTCCAAAGTCGGGGAGAGTAAAGCAGCCGCCGATTGGAAGCAGGATTTGCATGACGTCACACTGTTAATTGATCGCTGGGAGAGCCAGAGCAAACAGTGCTAGAATGGTGGCGGCACTGGAGGTGAGTAGAAGTGATATTATTTTCTAAGGCTAAAACATATGGATTTAGAAGGGGTAGTCCGAGTAGTGGATAACCACTTTAAGGCATAGTTCACGTCACATTTTTGTGGTATACTTGAAGTATCCATTTGTACTGCAAAAATATGTACACAAATGGATACATGAATACGTCATGTGTTTCCATAGAGTACAATAGCAAAAATGTTTGTCAAATGGGTATCAGTTTATAATGTTTTTAGTAACATTCATATACATGTCTGATTCAATCTGATTTTTTACATGATGGAAAAACAGTCTGCAGGACTGTTTCATCCTTTAAAAAAAGGGTGAAAAAACAGATCACTTTTTTTCTATCATTGCAGTCTATCGAAGATGATTGCAAACCTATTGTCATACGTTTGCATCAGTTTTTGAAATTTTCAATTTTTTTTCCCCAAAAACAAGAAACATGATCTCTTGACATTATTTTTAAAGTACATCCATTTGCATTGGTTTTACAACAGATCATTTTTTTTTGTTTCCAATATAAAAATCTGTGGCTTCCAATAGGTACAAAAATGTAGTTTGAAACTCAGTCAACCAGTTTACTTCTCTGTACTGATGAGGGGTAAGAACATCAAACAGCTCTGTCTATAGATTAGTTTCTGGTTTGGCTGGCGTGAGCTTCTTTGCCTTTCATTTTGTTTCTTTTTTTCTATGCATGGCTCTCCTAACAGTGCTGGGAAATTGTACTTTCCTAGAGGCAAGAACACATCTATGATGAAGAATACATTAAACTGCAATGACTAAGTGCTGTGCTTTTGTAAGATGCTATGAGTGGTAATTAGTAATTATTGGGAAAGCTACAGTTGAAACCAGAAGTTTACATACACTATATAAAAAAGACACACATGCATGTTTTTCTCAGTATCTGACATGAAATCAGAATAAACCTTTCCCGTTTTAGGTCAATTAGGATTACCATAATTATTAATATTTGCCAAATGCCGGAATAATGAGAGCTAGCTAGAGAATGTGTTAAGACATTTTTATTACTTACTGCAAAGTCAAAAGTTTACATACATTTCATTAATATTTGGTACCATTGCCCTTAAACTGAATGACTTGGGTCAAACGTTTGGGATGTCCTTCCATAAGCTTCTCACAATAGTTGGTCGGAATTTGGGCCCATTCCTCCTGACAAAACTGGCATAACTGATCCAGGTTTGTAGGTCGCATTGCTCGAACTTGCCTTTTCAGCTTTGCCCATAAATTATCAATTGGATTGAGATCAGGGCTTTGTGATGGTCACTCCTTAAGCCACTTTGTTACCATTTTGGCAGGATACTTCCAGTCATTGTCCATTTGGAAGGGCCATTTCCGCCCAAGCTTTAACTTTCAGGCTGATGTCTTGAAATATTGCTCCAGTATTGCCATATAATCTTCTTTCCTCATGATGCCATCTATTTTGTGAAGTGCACCAGTCTCTCCTCCAGCAAAAACAACCCTACAACATGATGCTGCCACCCCTGTGTTTCACAGTTGAGATGGTGTTCTTAGGTTTCCAAGTTTCTCCCTTTATCCTCCAAACGTAGCGATGGTCATTATGCCCCAAAAGTTAAATGTCTCCAAACATTAAGGTCTTTGTTCCTGAGTGCATTTGCAAACATAAGTCTGGCTTCTTTATGTTTCTTTTGGAGTCATGGCTTCTTCCTGGCAGAGTGGCTTTAAGCCCATGTTGATACCGTACTCGTTTCACTGCGGATATTGACACAATCTTACCAGCCTCTGGCATCATCTTCACGAGGTCTTTTGCTTTTGTCCTTGGGTTGATATGCACATGACGGACCAAAGCACGTTCATCTCTGGGACACAGAATCTGTCTCCTTCCTGAGCGGTATGATGGCTGGACATTCCCATCTAGTTTGTACTTGCGTATAATTGTTTGTACTGATGAGCGAGGCATCTTTAGGTATATTGAACTTGTTCCCAAGAATATGCCAGACTTGTGCAAGCACACAATACTCTTCCTGATATCTTGGCTGATTTCTTGAGACTTAACCATGATGCTACACAAATGGGTTGTTCTGCACTGTCATGAAAGAATGGAGGATGAAAATCCAATAGTAAGGGGTACATTAGTCAACGCATTTCAAAGCATACAGCTTCTTCATCAGGACAACCCATTTGCTCCTTCTTTTATGCATTCATCTCCTTGTGGGTCAACAGCAGCCTTAAGCACTATACAGTAAGTGGTTGTGTGCACACAACCAAATCAGGTGAGCACATTTTGTGCATTTCTATTTAATTTGTTACCCTATTTGCGCTTTGTCTTTTTCCAGTGTTTTTTCTTTTCTTATATGGTAGGTTATGACAGATATTCCACTTTTTCTAACTCAGTACCCACCCTGAAATGTTACTGGTGAGTGGTGACACTTGTGCGCAACAATATCTGTAGCTGCCATGAACTATTGCAATAGGTCCACAATAGGTGCAAGGACCACATGCAATGGATGCTACATGTGGCTCCTGGTCAATATTTAGAAACACTGGTTGGTCTTACCGTGCTCAGCATAAATAAGTACACCCCAACAGATGTCAGAAAACTTTTAGTTTCCTTTCAAAATCAACAATTTCCTTGGATACCATATTATAAAATACTCCAACAAATGTGGGCCACTGATTGCAAACAAAATGTGTTAATTTGCATATTCAAAAAAAAATAATTTTCCCCACAAATTCAATTCAAGACCATGTTCTAAAAATGGGTGCACTGCAATGAAAGTCTTAGGAGCAAAGCTAAAGTTTAGACTACATAAGTCTAATTAACGAGAGTTCAACCACAGCTGTCTAATTTTTTGTTAAACAGAAGTTCAGCATACAGTTAACTATAAAAGGGCATTACACAAACCCCTTCCCATTTCAGTCTGGCAACAATGGCAACAAGTGAAAGAGAATTGTCACAAGACCTTAGAGAGAAAACAGTTTCTTTATACAAGAAAGGTGAAAGCTACAAGAAGATCAGAAAAGTTTTAATTTTCAGTCAGAACAATGTAACAAAAGTGATAACAAAATTTAGCAAAGAAAGAACTGCAACCATATCACAGAGACTTCCAGGCCAACCATGAAAGTTTACACCTAAACAGGAGCGTCTTCTGATGAAAAGGGTTGAAGAAAATTGATATGCAGGTTCACTGCAGTTAGCTAAAGAAATAGAAAGCCAAATCAGAGTGAGTGTTTTCCTTGAAACAATACGGCATACACTGCAAAGGAATGGCATGTACGAGTGTCTTAAATAAAGAAAGTCTCTCCTAAAGCCCATGCACAAAAAGCCTACAATTTGCCAAGGCCTATGCTGAAAAATATGAAGCCTACTGGAATGCTATACTCAGGAGTGATGGGAACAATTTAAATGTTTTTGGAACTAATGGCTTCAAAACTTAATGGCATGGCAAGGGTGAGGAGCACAAAGAAAAATGCATGGTACCTACAGTGAAATATGGTGGGCGCAGTGCCCTTTTGTAGAGCTGCATGAGTGCTCCTGATGTTGGTGAGCTACAGTAGATTACATTGATGTTATCATGAATTAATAGATTTACTTCTCTATATTGAAAGCAAAGAGGTGTTACAATCACTCCATGCCCTTAGTAGACGTGAACTTTCCAACATGACAAAGATCACAAATGCACATCTAAGGCCATTGTAGCAGAAGAAGAACAGGGTGAAAGTGATTCAGTGGCCAAGTCTGTCTCCTGATCTGAACACAATCGACCAGCTATGTGGAATTCTAAAGAAACAAGTTGAGCATCACTCTCTATCCAGCATCTATCTAAAAGTACCAAGTCTTCTATGCCTAGAAGACTTGGTACTGTCCTTACAAAAAAAAGAGACATAAAAAATTATGGATGTTGTGGTTTTTGACATGTGGTGAATTCATTTTTGTCATCATCTATTTGGAGTAAAACTGAAGACTTTCTAGTGAAAGCTATATTTTTTTACTTGCTTATATGCTATGGGTTTAAAAAAAATGTTCTATAAAAATTCAATTTTGGAAATTGTTCTTGTGTTCAGTGAGATATTGATTACAATTTTACTTTTCAAAAGGGTTGTATACAATTATGCTAAGCACTATATATTAAGTAATAGATAAAAACGCCCAATATATGAAAACACATTTGTTGTAAAGCAGTTGACAGTGTTTTTTTCTATGTCATTTTGGTGCCTAAGTCAAGGATTTTCGAACATCAAAAAACTCCACCACAGATCTAACTTCTCCATGTAATGGTTATCTAGTGGTCAACTGTTATTGGCAAAATTGACAACATGTTCATAAATTGGCTTGCTAAGCTCACTAATTCTGTGATTCTGTCGCTTTTAAGTAAAGACGTATCTGTAATATTCTCATGAAAATGTGATTTAATACAATTTAAGGGCAATCTCATTACACTAATCCAATACTAATAATTATTTCCATTATTTTATTAAAAATGCAAGACAGGAATAAAAACAGAGAGGACAGATAGCACTCAGACTATATTCAGTCCCTTTTGGACAGTTCCTTAGGTTCAGAAGGATCAATAATGCATATGAATCCTTCTTAGAAAAATTACTTCAATTGATTGACAGGATACGTGGTAGAGAATATAGTGAAACAGTTATCTCCAAAGCCATTACTAGGTTGATTAATCAGGATATCAACTCATTATTGCATTAAAGGGCTAAAAAAAGAAAAATAAGAGATCAGTTTTTTCCTTCATTTTATTTTCCTTCAAATATAGTTCCAAAGTGGATAATATTAATATCTGTAAATATTGGCATTTTGTTGAAGCGGACGAAGAGTTTGCTAAACGGGTAAAACTCCTGCCATTTGTGTCAACTAGAAGGTGTAAAAGCTTGAGGCATAAACTTGTCACAGGTCGATATAAAAGTCACAAGTAAAATTTAATTAATGATTTAAAACTAACACAAAGTCAGTCCATGGTGGCGGTACATCTTAATTTTATCACCTGTTGTTTTTTGTCTATGCCAGTTCAAATATAGTGGAAAAACAATCTCCCCTTTAAGGCATTAGGAACATAGATTTTCAATAAAAATTAAAGGGCCGACTAGACTTATTGAGCATGTAAAGGAAAAATAGTCTGAAGAGCCAAGCTTTCTTACTTTTCCAAGATTGTCATCGGTTTTAATACTCAGTAATTGTTTAAGGCAGGTTCATGTCACGTTGTAGCCACACATCAGTGACTCCGTTAGGGTGTCCATCTGAAGACCAGAAAAATTGGATTCATGCATTTCTGCCGACAAGGTGACAGAGCCACTGACTTTAATAAAGCAGATGGAGTCACTTTGTGCTCTGTCTGACCTCATTTTCGGCATGTCTATTTTTTGAGCTGTGCACAAAAGCACGGTCAACTGCGCTTTTGTGCACAACTCAAAAAGTCAGACACTGCTGAAAAATTAGCATAAAGTAGGGGTATTTCAGTTTTTGAATTTCTGTTTTTTTTGTTCCCCTTCTTCCCAGAGCCATAACATTTTGATTTTTCTGTCATTATGGCCATGTGAGGGCTTGTTTTATGCAGAACAAGTTGCACTTTTGAAAAACACCATTGGTTTTAACATACTGTGTATTGCAAAACAGGAAAAAAATTCCAAGTGTGGTGAAATTGAAAAAAAGTGCAATTCCACAGTTGTTTTTTGTTTTTACCATGTTCACTAAATGCTAACATTGACCTGCCATTATGATTTTCCAGGTCATTACAAGTTCACAGACACTAAACATGTCTAGGTTCTTTTTTATTTGTGATGAAAAAAAAATCAAAAATTTGTAAAAAAAAAAACAAAAATGGTGCCATTTTGCAAGATCTGTAGCATCTCCAATTTTCATGATCTGGCTTTGGGTGAGGGCTATTTTTGCGTGCTGAGCTGATGTTTTAATTGATACCATTTTGGTGCAGATGCGATCTTTTGATCGCCTGTTATTGTATTTTATTGCAATGTAACAGCAACCAAAAAACGTAATTCTGGTGTTTTGAATTTGTTTCTCGTTACGCCATTTAGGGATAAGGTTAATTTTTTTTTATATTGACAGATCAGGTGATTCTGAAACTGGCTATTCCAAATATGTGTATATTTGATTTTGTTAACTTTCATTTTGAATGGGGTGAAAGGGGGGTGATTTAAACTTTTATATTTTTTAAATATTTTTAAAACATTTATTTTACTTTTTGCATGCTTCAATAGTCTCCATGGGAGACTAGAAGCTGCAATACTTCTATCACCTTTGCTACACACAGGCGATGATCAGATCGCCTGTGTGTAGCAGAAATGCTCACTTGGTATGAGCATATCTTTTTATCCCAGACCTGTAGCATGTTATAGTGAACTTGATCTTGGTTCCCTTTGGACTTGACATTTGGGGCTGACAACAGGGAGTAGTGCCCAGCATAATTTGCCATGGGACTGCTGAATGCCCCCGTGCGTGCCATGATGATGCGCCTGTGAAGGCCAGACTGTGGCTGGGCATCATAGGAGAACTCAATTTTAACTATAAACAGCAATATAATCGGGGATTCAAGACCCTAAGGGGACAAAAGCATAAATTAATAATAATAATAATAATAATAATAATAATTTAAAAGAATTAAATATTAAGCAGCACTATTTTCTGTCATTAAAAATTAATTTTAAAATGTAAAAAATTAACATATTTGGTATCTCTGAATCAAAATATCAAATGTATTAACCTGATCCTGAAACGCCATAATGAAAAAAAAATGAAAGGTCAGAATTGCTTTGTTTTGGTCATGGGAGGTGCAAAATGCAATAGCAATCAAAATGCCATATTAACCCTATAGTTGTATCTATGAAAATGTCAGCTTGCCACACAAAAAACAAGCCCTCAAATGGCTCCTGGTCTTGGAAAATTTTGACAAACAAATTTTGTTTCTCTTAACAAAGTTCAATATGCAATGCCCCCAATCAATAACTATATATATTTACAGCAAGGTAGGACTGTAGTTAAATAATAAAATATAACTTTTAATAAATATTGCTAAAAAGAGTCACTAAGGCTCATAAGACAACATGAAACACAACATACATATGTATATGCTGGCAACTAACACCACTGAGCTTCATATGATGCTCCAAAAAACCAGCACGGTGTAAATATACCACCATCTTATTATACAAACTGACACCGTATAGGAGGCATCCTCTCTCACAGAGCCCCTAACTAATACACGTCATAGAAAAGAAAAATCAAAAGGGGAATATTTTGATTGCTGTATGTAATCAGAACAATCTCACCCAAAGTGAAGGTCGCTTCATAAAGGCGCTGTGGTCCAAGGATCCAAATATGTGAGGTGGCACCTTACGTGTCCTTTCCAAACCTCATTCACATGGATCCAGCCACATGCTAATTCTATCCCTCATTCACGGTTTCTCCCAACGCGTTTCTTTGTGGCAATGTCATCAGGGGAGAGGCCACTTCACAAAATTCCTTAAAGTGTGTGTCGTCCACCCGGCACACTACAGAGGGTCGGTTTCCCCGTGTGCAGCTCATACCTTTATGCCCAGCGCCGCCATCGCTGCATGTGTGACGCATCAGGCGCTACATCCGGGTTCCGGTTTGCATGCGATCACATGATCCTGATCACAGGGACCATGTCCGCATGAAGCGCACAGTGACACGCAAGGGTCACTTCCGGTCACAGAAGAAGGGTGGAAGCTCCACCCACCGGAGGATGCTTAGCGTTGTGTACATGTACGGACACACACAGTGTCCACATATAGGTTAGAGAGAGTTTTAACCCCTAAGGTACCTGTATCGCAGGAATTGTGAACCTTATTCTCACGGGGGAAAGGATAATTTTTGAAAAACAAATATAACAAGATATAAATAAGTCCTACAACCTCCATATCCCGGAGGGAGAACATAAGAGGCATTGGCGGTCCCTAAAAATAAGGGGAGAAACAAAACTGACTAATACCCAGAGGCATTTTTAACGAGCTCAAGACAATAATAATGGATTCCTCCATATAGTAGGAAGACATATGTTGCCCTCGTTTGGAATAGATCACTATTCCTGTCACAGGATTAATTATATTAATTACCACTCAGAATAAGCCGCTATTACCCTAAGAGGAGTCCGTTAGACCATAAAAAATGACCACTGGTGACCTGGTGTCTTCCTACTATATGGAGGAATCCATTATTATTGTCTTGAGCTCTTTACAAATGCCTCTGGGTATTAGTCAGTTTTGTTTCTCCCCTTATTTTTAGGGACCGCCAATGCCTCTTATGTTCTCCCTCCGGGATATGGAGGTTGTAGGACTTATTTATATCTTGTTATATTTGTTTTTCAAAAATTATCCTTTCCCCCGTGAGAATAAGGTTCACAATTCCTGCGATACAGGTACCTTAGGGGTTAAAACTCTCTCTAACCTATATGTGGACACTGTGTGTGTCCGTACATGTACACAACGCTAAGCATCCTCCGGTGGGTGGAGCTTCCACCCTTCTTCTGTGACCGGAAGTGACCCTTGCGTGTCACTGTGCGCTTCATGCGGACATGGTCCCTGTGATCAGGATCATGTGATCGCATGCAAACCGGAACCCGGATGTAGCGCCTGATGCGTCACACATGCAGCGATGGCGGCGCTGGGCATAAAGGTATGAGCTGCACACGGGGAAACCGACCCTCTGTAGTGTGCCGGGTGGACGACACACACATAAAGGAATTTTGTGAAGTGGCCTCTCCCCTGATGACATTGCCACAAAGAAACGCGTTGGGAGAAACCGTGAATGAGGGATAGAATTAGCATGTGGCTGGATCCATGTGAATGAGGTTTGGAAAGGACACGTAAGGTGCCACCTCACATATTTGGATCCTTGGACCACAGCGCCTTTATGAAGCGACCTTCACTTTGGGTGAGATTGTTCTGATTACATACAGCAATCAAAATATTCCCCTTTTGATTTTTCTTTTCTATGACGTGTATTAGTTAGGGGCTCTGTGAGAGAGGATGCCTCCTATACGGTGTCAGTTTGTATAATAAGATGGTGGTATATTTACACCGTGCTGGTTTTTTGGAGCATCATATGAAGCTCAGTGGTGTTAGTTGCCAGCATATACATATGTATGTTGTGTTTCATGTTGTCTTATGAGCCTTAGTAACTCTTTTTAGCAATATTTATTAAAAGTTATATTTTATTATTTAACTACAGTCCTACCTTGCTGTAAATATCTTTACAAAGTTCCCATTTTTTGCTCCTCTTAAAAACTACAAGTTTGTTATCTCTAATTGTACTTACCTAGAAAATCATATCGCCAAGTCATTTCTACACCACTGTGAATGCCATAAAAATTAATCTCAAAAATAAATTGCGGGCTTTTTTCTGCATTTTTTTCATTGCACTTATTAAAAAATTTATTTGACAGTTTTCCAGTCCGTTGAATGATAAAATAATTGGTGTCTATCAAAACAACAATTCATGCTACAAAAAAAACAAGCCGACTTCTGGAAAAATTAAAAAGTTATAGCTCTTGGAAGAAAGGGGGAAATAGAAAGTTGCCCTGTCGGGAAGGGAATACAGATGATTATTGATATTTTTCACTTCTTTCTCTTTCATAGTATTAATAGCAACAAACGAAACAGAGAAATTGCAAGGATTACAGCAGAGAACCAGGCAATACACAAGAAGATTCTGGATAGCAAACCATACTATGATCACAAGAAATGGGAACGTGAATGGAAGGTGATTTGATATATGTATTGAAAAAGTATTATAAATGGTGCTAACAGTACCTATGGGAGATGCCCCCAATAACCTGGTAACATCATGGGAATCAGTTCAGACCATAATGAATCATATTGGTACTGAACCGCACATATCAAGAAGCATCTTGTAATTGCATCATTAGTGGTTTTGTTATAATTTATCAGTATTTTCTGGGCCAGTGTCACTTGGTATGGTGAGCTGTATGCAACACCTTTCATATAACATTGTCGATACAAAACAAAAAAAGCATCGCTACCATCTGTTCGCTCTTTGATAAGCAGAGGACTAGATCTCTAATGAGCACTCATGGGTGTCTTGTGTAGTGTTATTCTTTGAAGTCAAGAAATCTCATTGAATTGTTGGAATAATTCCTTCAATTCTGGATTTGGAGCTAACTTGTAGCAAAATTTCTCCTTAGATTAAGGAGACCTAACGTACGAAGGTTGTCTGCAATCGAATGTTAGAATTTCACCCATCTCAGCAACAGATTATAAACATTTTTAGGTGGAGTTACTGTATGTAATTTTGAAGAAAAAGTTTCCAGAATTATAAACATTTTTATGGAGTCATTTGAATCGACCCAGTTTTGTTTTGGGCATAGTTTAGTGGCCAACGCAGAAAAATGTCTGGGTGTCCATGCTCCAGTGGAGACCAAATAATGGTGGTTACTGATCATAATTAGGACTAGAAGCTTGGGGTCTAAAGGGTATCGTTTCTCCTTATGGAGAGTGACATACCATCTCTGGCTTGTCAAGGTAAGGAGGCTTATTTGCCGTACAATGCTCCTCTGGGAATTTAAATATGCAAATTGCCTCTTCTGAGAAAAAGAGGACTTAAACTCTACAGCGCCACCTATTGGAAGTAGCGATCCTACAAGTCACAATCAACCCTTTAACGAGTCGTACAATATGACTTAGGATAAAAGCCAAATCAGTATCTCAATTCGCAGACACGGTGTTTCGGGCTGTTGGCCCTCGTCAGTGCGAAGCATGAGAACTGATTTGGTTAGGTGAGAGGCTCTGACTAGAAGCTTGTAATTATCTTAACTACAAAGCATTTCTTGTCCCACCAGCCAAATATTTGATTTGGGTTGAGTTGATTTGCAGATTTAGATCCCACCACAGTGCAACATGATATATTGATTTGGTGTAATTATATCAGATGACACCATATATGACCACTATAATAATAATTTTGTAGCTTAAGGGGTGGACATAACCCTTATGAAACCTGTGTTGTTGCACTTGAGCCCAACAGGCTGGGGAGGAATTGTACCTTAGGACTGTCTGTTATACTATATGATAGGGACAATATTAATGATCTGCATCTATAACTCCTATTTCCTAATAGTTGAAAGAGACCAGTGATTCATTTTCCTGAGGGCCATAAAGAAGGTCTGTCTCATGAAATGTACAGTGTGATTGGACAGACAAGTTGTTTTGTTCTCCATTTATTAAATGGCTTCTCACAATCATCATAACCCATTCAGCAATGCCCTTGAGCTTGGTATAGACTGGTAGTGTGGCAAGCACTCTTGCCTGGAGAGTTCCGAGGTGCTGATGAAGTGGGATGGCAATCCCTGTAGTAGAGTAATGTTCAATCACGACACACTCTTGATAGATGCTTGTGAGAATTTTATTGTACAGATACAGATGCAGCAATAACCCAATTCAGGTGCGCGGATACCGAAAATGTCTGTTCAAACATTTAGGCATATACACAATATAATTATATGAATACGCCTTTGGGGGCTTCTGCCTCAGTAGCCCCCAAATGGGATTCAGACATTTCCCCAAAGTAGCCATGTACCTGAATGAGATAAGCGGGGTCTAAAATATGAATTTTTGACACCATTTACCCTCTCCAGACACAATAGCGTGGTAGACTGATGCTGAAGGAATGTATGAATACTGTTTTTTTGGTTTATGCAGATGGACACCCCAATGTAGTGTTCAGTTCTAAGCAGAACATTATGTGATCGCTGCTTTAAAGAGGTGGAGGTTCATTTGTGGGAGCTAAATATCAGCTGATCTATTCTGGTATTTGCTGCTGTGTTATAATATTATTTTATGGAATTGTTTAAAATCCATGCACACACTGTAAAATTCTTCCTTGAGCAGCTACCATGAAAACAACTACACATAATCATGCATTACGCCATAAATCCGCATTTGCAATGTATAATGATCAGAGACAAAAGCCACTTGGAAAGACAATTTGTCATTTGTTATTAAGGAATATACTAAGTCCAACCACAGCTAGGATCAATTTGTTTAAGGCTTATTAGAATTTTCTTGGCTAGCTCACAGAAAACATGCATTAATATGTCAAGCTCAATACACTATGAAGAAAAGCAAAACTTTAATGCTGTCTGATCGTTTGGTAGGAAGTGGTTTTTAATGGATCTTGTGTTCTCTCACTTCAATCTAGGCTACAAGGAAATTCCTGCAGCACACGTCTCCTTACCGTGCTCTGACCAAGGTATGACATTTGTGTGATTCATGAATATTAACCAATAGAAATCAAACTAGAACTTGTCACTGGTAGAATCTGTTTTGTTTTTGACCATCTGCCATCTTGTTGTGGTTTTCTGGCTGCTGGTCTTTTTCCCCTGGTGCTGGGTTGTCTTAGGTCAGGTGATTGTATCACCCTTTATTACCCAGCACCTTCCTCCCAGTCCTTGCTGGACAACAGTATTAATCCGCTAGAGTTCTGGCTAGGTGCTTTGATAGCTTTCTGTGTTTGATATTGTGCAGTTCTGGGACCCCCTGTTCTGCTATCCTTAGTTTCTGTTTTCTGTTGGTTTCTGCAGCCTTCCCTGTATTTTCTATTAGGAGGTGACCTGTTTTCATACTCAGTCATTAGATCTTTTAGGGACCTCCTTCCCCCTATCTATAGGTCTTCGCTTGAGATTAACCTAGGATCGTCGGTGTGTCTATTCACAAGGAATGGGTCGCTCAATCCATTGTAGGGTATCAGCCTAGTCCCAGTGCAAGGTCAGTTTTCCCCCTTCTATCCTAGTTCTGTGTTGCAGTTCCGTAACAGTCACTAGTCATCACACTATAGGACTGTAGAAGACCTGTTTTGCCCTGACTTACCCGGTGCTGTCCACATGTGCCGTTTAGTTTTATTCCATCTCATTGACATAATTGCCAATACAGCCGATGCTATGAATCCCACAGGTGGTAATCCCCAGTCAAAAAAGTAGATAATCTCTGGGCCAAACACTGGAAGTTTTCCTTGTTTTGAACACTTTATCTCTTAGAAAGTTTTGCAATAATTACAGAAATTCTGTACTGTACTTCAAGAAGTTAGTTAAAGTTTGTGATAACCATGACCACTAAACACTGGCATGAACTACCTGGCATGCTATACCATAGTTTTAGAATTGTCTGTGCTGTCTTTTAAGTGTCTTGTGCCAATGCTACTTAGGTGACACATTGCAGCATTGTAGTTCAGTGGCTGAAACTAGACTTTGATTTGATGCCAGCTAAAGCCTAACTGGAGTTTTGTGTTTTTCCAATGTTTGCCTTCTGAGCCCTAAGTAATGGTAGGTGTGTGTGTTTGTTTCATGAGAATGGGAGTCACCAAATTTCACAAAAAAAATCTGCATACAGTACTAAATAGATCTCCCTTCCTGATGTAGATACTATATTTACTTTGAAAATTCATGTCAGAATAGCTGTTTAATCCATTATGGAAATTTAAACTCCATTTTCACCCACCTGCAGCAGCCTGGTTGAAAGTTCCTCAGTGTCCCTCCTCCTTGCTGAGATCTCACACTGTACAGTACAAGCTGCTGCTGTCAGTCAGACTGGATGGAAATGGAATACATTTTTGACTCATGAGCTATTTCTTTGTACAGCTAAATTCTTTCTAATGAGAGGATTATACAGCCATTCTGAAATTAATTTTCAAAAAAAGAAGATCTTTTTAATAGTGTATGCAATTAGTATTGTAAAATCTGTTGACATATCCGCTTTGAATATGTCCATTGACACACACCGCTATATAGGTATAGCACAGACGTTATTACATATATTGATGTGTTTTATTGTATCATACATTTGTACCATTTTACTTTTTACATGCAGAACAAATGAATGGCATGAACATTTGCTGTTAGGTGAAGAATACCAACTGGAGCCACAATTCTCCATGATTAAATAAAAGGAACTGCATGAAAAAGAATATTTTGATTATGTATTTATTTTTTTCTTTTCTTTTTCCATGTCTCACAGTCTACTAGTCAAAATGTCATCAAGGATAGTCTGAAAAATATTAAAAATATATAACAATGCTGGTTAAATAAAAATGGCTATAAAATGTGCATAGCAAAATAGCCGCCAGCTGCTCCTAAAATATTGATTCCTCTACAGTTTTACTTGTTTTTTTCCGATGGTTGATATTAACACTGTCTAATATAGCAAGTGGTGCTAAACCACATTAAGTATTAAAGCATGTAGTCTATGACATACATTATGAAACACCTTATTGAAGTGATGTAAAGAAAAGATCAGTTTCAAAACACCACGTCTGATTATGGTGTGAAGAAGAGATCATGACATTAAAGCAAAGTGCTAGTGATATGGTTCTTAGTTTTGTGTCAGTTTACAAATACTTCTTGCCCTGGTGCCAAGTTTAAATTATATTGTGAATTAATATAGTTCTTTGCGGGGGTAATATATAGTGTAACGTGGAGATACAACAGCTTCAAAAGAACAGAGTGAGGCACAGGCAAAATGAAAAGGGTTTAATAGGCTTCTAAGACTGATCCTCTGGCCAAAGCATGAGGAACCAAACGACATGTAGGGTAAGTGTGAACCATATTGCATCCAGCATCAGTCAGTGTGGCTGGAAGGTCAGCCATACACTTTGGGGAACACTGTCATAGACTGTGGAGTTTGTTTTAGACATCGAAACAATTTTGTTGGACAGTTAGAACAGATGTAGCTAAGTGTATCTGCCACACAGTGTATATACAGTATATATAACCATATAATTTTCTTTTTGTGCAACAATTACTATGTTTGTATTCAAATGTTGTAAGTAGTGTTGAGCATTCCGATACTGCAAGTATCGGGTATCGGCCGATACTTGCGGGTATCGGAATTCCGATACCGAGATCCGATACTTTTGTGGTATCGGGTATCGGTATCGAAACAACATTAATGTAAAAATGTGTAAAAGAGAGAATTAAAATAAAAAATATTGCTATACTCACCTCTCCGACGCAGCCTGCACCTTACCGAGGGAAGCGGCAGCGTTCTTTGTTTAAAATTCGCGCTTTTCTTTCCTTACGTGAAGTCCCGGCTTGTGATTGGTCGCATGCCGCCCATGTGGCGGCGACGCAACCAATCACAGCAAGCCGTGACGTAATTTCAGGTCATTCAGTATTTTAAAATTACGCTCCGGCTTTGTGATTGGTTGCGTCGCAGTCACATGGGCGACGCAACCAATCACAGCAAGCCGTGACGTAATTTCAGGTCCTTAAGGATTTTAAAATTACGTCCCGGCTTTGTGATTGGTTGCGTCGCAGTCACATGGGTAGTCACTTGGTATTGTAACTACCTTTAACAATCAGTGGCAGGACATCTATAAAATTTTGGATCGGGGTTGGGGTACCTTATTGAGCGAACCCAGACTTACATCGCATATCCCGGCCACCCCGAAATTGATAGCTCGGCGGGCCAAAAATTTAAAAGATCTGCTCTGCCATAGTCATTTTGTACGTCCCACCACTAGGTTGAATAGGGGAGGGAGGATCTTTGGCACTTACCCATGTGGTAACTGCAATGTGTGCCAGTATATGGTGGCCCAGGATGGTATATCGCTTACTGTTTCTCCTTTCCAGATTTCACCCAAAAAGGTGTTCTTCAATTGCAAGACTCGCTCACTCATTTATGCCTTGATCTGTGATTGCCCGAAAGTCTACGTGGGACAGACTACTCAAGAACTGCGTCGAAGAACACAGCAACACCTATCAAATATCTCCACGGCATCAAGAGACCGTGAAAAGGGCAAGGGCATCTCGTCTGTTGCTGCTCATTTTCTGGATTGTCATAATGGACGGACGAAGGGACTAAAAGTTATGGGATTAGAGGGGATTTCACAGAATATCCGAGGTGGTGATGTGGTCAGAAAACTACTCAGATGTGAATCTAAGTGGATCCACAACTTAAATACTCTTACTCCATATGGACTAAATGAGGAACTGCTTTTTTCTGGTTACTATAAACAACTCTAAGAATATGTTATTATGATGTGTTTTTTTTTTTTTTTTTTTCTCTGGGGCTGTATAGATGTAAAGATGTAAATATCTAACAGTAATATATCTATGCACGGATGAACTAGTTTCTATCCGTTGAAAACCATGGTTTTCTTAAGTATAATTACTTACAGCTGTTTATTAAATAACACTCGCTCCATCAGTTTGTCATACCTGGAGAAAGTGTATTGATCATTTCTGTGTGGTTGCTGTCAACATTCATATGTATAGTTCTCCTTGGATATATATATATTGTACAAGAACCCCTCGTATGTTGGGCCCATAGTGAATCCATTCTTTGGACCATGGCATGGATTTATTTATTAATATTTTTCTATCTTGCCCTTTCCTTTTTATCCCCTTCTCGCCCGCCCTGGACCTTATGCGCAAGCGGCTGGTTCACGCATGTGCACTCGGTCCTCAATGGACATCTTTGAACAGGCGTCCTGACTTCATCTGTCAGACAGCGCAGGCGCCGTCACCTGCAGTTTTGGGCCGTGTACTTCCTGTTTGCCTTGTGCCCGTCTGGTGCGCAGTGCGCGTGCGCTAGATCGCGCGTGCGCGCTGTGCCTGGCCGGACACTTGTGCACGGGAGTCGCGACCTTCTTCTGATTATTGCGCAGCCGCGGGCGTCTTCGCTCATATCCGGTCTCCATGTTTTATACCGGTCTCTCGGACTACATCATGCCACTCCGGTCTCCAGCTGCTTCTGGTCTAACACTAATCTTACAGGTATTTAAGGATACAGCACAGTCACTACATGCATTGCCCCTGAGGAAGCCAGTACTACTGGCGATACGCGTTGGGCACTTGTGCCCGGTGCCACCCCTCTTTGCTACCACTTTTCATTGCACTGTTGTGCTCTACAGGGACTCTACACTATTTTTGGACATTTCACTCACAGCGCCAGGTTGTATGGGATGCTTTATTGCCTGATATCCTGGTTCTAGGGGGATCCCTATATGGGTAGCTATGATATTCTCAACCCTTAATACCCTGGCTTTTCCATTTTGAATCTTGCTGTGTTAGAGTATCCTTTTATTTGTGTGGTACTTAGAGTTAATTGTGGATGAATAAGACATGTTGGATCTATGTATATTCAAAGTGGCACCGTGGTATGACCTTATTACAGGTCGCTGTTTCTACCTTTTGCTGTGTTTGGCAATTTTAAATGTTTTTAAATGTCTTTTTGTAGTGTTTAAAGTGTTGTAATAAACTTATACAAATTATTTACAATTCTTGTGGTGATCCCTCTTGTTATGCATGCTACCTCTTTTTCTCTATTTTTTGTGCAGTCACATGGGCGACGCAACCAATCACAAGCCGTGACGTCACGGGAGGCTGGACACGCGCGCATTTTAAAATGGGCGCGTGTCCAGCCTCCCGTGACGTCCCGGCTTGTGATTGGTTGTGGCGCGGTCAACCAATCACAAGCCGGGAGGCTGGACACGCGCGCATTTTAAAATGGGCGCGTGTCCAGCCTCCCGTGACGTCCCGGCTTGTGATTGGTTGCGGCGCGGTCAACCAATCACAAGCCGGGAGGCTGGACACGCGCGCATTTTAAAATGGGCGCGTGTCCAGCCTCCCGTGACGTCCCGGCTTGTGATTGGTTGCGGCGCGGTCAACCAATCACAAGCCGGGAGGCTGGACACGCGCGCATTTTAAAATGGTCGCGTGTCCAGCCTCCCGTGACGTCCCGGCTTGTGATTGGTTGCGGCGCGGTCAACCAATCACAAGCCGGGAAGCCATTTTAAAATGCGCGCGTGTCCAGCCTCCCGGCTTGTGATTGGTTGACCGCGACGCAACCAATCACAAGCCGGGACGTCACGGGAGGCTGGACACGCGCCCATTTTAAAATGCGCGCGTGTCCAGCCTCCCGGCTTGTGATTGGTTGACCGCGCCGCAACCAATCACAAGCCGGGACGTCACGGGAGGCTGGACACGCGCCCATTTTAAAATGCGCGCGTGTCCAGCCTCCCGGCTTGTGATTGGTTGACCGCGCCGCAACCAATCACAAGCCGGGACGTCACGGAAGGCTGGACACGCGCCCATTTTAAAATGCGCGCGTGTCCAGCCTCCTGTGACGTCACGGCTTGTGATTGGTTGCGTCGCCCATGTGACTGCGACGCAACCAATCACAAAGCCGGGACGTAATTTTAAAATCCTTAAGGACCTGAAATTACGTCACGGCTTGCTGTGATTGGTTGCGTCGCCCATGTGACTGCGACGCAACCAATCACAAAGCCGGAGCGTAATTTTAAAATACTGAATGACCTGAAATTACGTCACGGCTTGCTGTGATTGGTTGCGTCGCCGCCACATGGGCGGCATGCGACCAATCACAAGCCGGGACTTCACGTAAGGAAAGAAAAGCGCGAATTTTAAACAAAGAACGCTGCCGCTTCCCTCGGTAAGGTGCAGGCTGCGTCGGAGAGGTGAGTATAGCAATATTTTTTATTTTAATTCTTTCTTTTACACATTAATATGGATCCCAGGGCCTGAAGGAGAGTTTCCTCTCCTTCAGACCCTGAGAACCATCAGGAATACCGTCCGATACTTGAGTCCCATTGACTTGTATTGGTATCGGGTATCGGTATCGGATTGGATCCGATACTTTGCCGGTATCGGCCGATACTTTCCGATACCGATACTTTCAAGTATCGGACGGTATCGCTCAACACTAGTTGTAAGTACTTGACCTTTGAAGTATTTCCTTCTAAATTATTCATCACATCTCTTTTACAATTTCATTCCACTTCTCATGTTTTAAGAATACAAATGCTTTAAGATGATGTTGGAAAATACTTGGTAGGGGATACTCTGGCACTGTTAGTAAAGGCACCCTGTCAGAAGGTTTTTGCCTCCATACTGACACCACTATCTATTCTCTCCTTAGTTGTTTCAGTCATTATGTTATTTTCTTAAATATGAAGTTTAATGCCTTCAGGTCTCATAAGATAAACACTGTTGGTCCATCTAGTCAAGGCGTTGTCCATACCTTATTCCAACCCTAAATGTCTCTACTGATGTCCATAAGGGCATGGAATGAGATCACAAGCCCAGTTCTCATGAATGTCAATCAAGTCATGTGGTGGGAACAGAAGTGTAACTAGAGTCCTATGGGCCCCAGTGCAAAATATGGACCTGGTTTCCCCCACCAGAATGTTGGTCATGGGTCCCTGTAACCTTCTAGATCCTATACAAAACACGTGTTAACTAGGGATGTGTGAGTGCAGCGCCCCAGAGTCCTGGTCGTTGCAGTACTGTGGCTCCGCCACTATGGGGAGCCATGGTGTGTCCGATGGCACTGAAGGAGTTCATCTGATCAGGTATCACAGACACCAATAGATTTCACAGCTGGGCCTCCGGGGGGAGCTAAGGGTTCTATTCATTAGGCCACTCCCCACCATAGTGGGTAAACTGGGGGTCAGGCAGGAAGTTAGAAGAGAAAGCTGACTGGATTGGACGAAGCAACACCTAGTGGCAGAGGGTGTTGTGGAGGAAGAGACAGTAGGGTCTCTGTCAGGGGTGGGATCCTGACAGAGGCTTGGCATTGAAAAGAACGTAACGGGTCCGCGCCAGCTCCGGGAAGCGGCGGGACCCAAGAAAGGACTAGAAGCGAGATAGATTGTGCTGAGTGAGAAACGAGATCAAGCAATAGGAGAATACCAGTAGGGGTCGTGCTGTAAGACCGGAGCAACATCCTACTGAGGCGCACTACCGGCGGCCGGAACGCCGAGGGAGTATTTCATTAGACAGCTTCAAGCAATACTCTAAACAGCGGCAGGACAGTCAGTCTCAGGTGGGCTGTCTCACCTAAATCACCTATGAAGTCTTGGGAGGCAATTGCGGGAGAGGGGCGTCTCTAGGGTCCCGGAAGAACTCCAGGCCTACCCGACAAACGGGTGCCGTTCTAACTGTAACATCAGGAAGGGACGGAAGATTAGCAGAAGATCAGTTAATCGAGTTGTGAGGGAATACGAGAAACAGACACAACGGTTGTGGGGTACTTTCCGTAAGCATAGCAGGGAAGGACTACAACACATAGCGCTAAGAAGGAAGGCACCGATTTCCACCTGTGAAGTGAACTCTGGAGGTGCCATTGGACCGGCCGGACTTGCGCAGCCTGGTGAACCGTATTCTGGACTGAGGACTCAGAGATCTCCAGTAAAGAGGTAAAGAGACTGCAACCTGGTGTCCTCGTTATTTACCGCGACTTGCACCCCACAACTGCACCACCAACATCCACACCTATCATTCACTGTGCACCCCACGGCAGGGTCACGGGCCGGGGCCTAGCCGCCGTGACAACCCCAGAAGCAGAGACTCAGAGGCCCGGTACCGGGTACCCCTCGGCCCTGCGGCAGTTGGGGCGCTACAACTTGGCGTCACGAACAGGATCTACTTAAGCCTGAAGAATCGGGTCATGTGTGCCTTGGAACTGTAATTTGTTGTGCTTGGACTGTACTTTATTGAGAGACTGTGTACTGCCATTGACCAAGAGAAGTTCCCGCCAAAAGCCGCCGCCATTGCTACGCCAGAGAAGAAGGAGGGCGTGCCATGGGAGGAGACTATCAGAGTGGCGCGAGAAATGGCTACCGCCCCCTGTGTTTCTGGCTGCAAAGCGATGACCTGCCTCGGAGTACAAGACCACCCCCTGATTTGCAACGGCGGGAAGCAGGAGATGGAGAAGCCCGGCCCAGGAGAAATGGCGGAGTCAGGTGCATGCACTGCCACCGACTATCAGGCAGCGATGACGAGCAGCAAGTACCTGAACGAGGAAGAAGCGATTCCGGCTTGCCCTCCTTCACCAGAGGCGGACCTATGTCCACTGCAGCGGAAAGATCCGAATTCTTTGGAACCGGCCGCGGAGCTGAGCTTACCCATCCCGTCCTCGGAGCCAGCGGAGGAGGAACCATGGTGGGCGGAGCCGCACCCGGGGACCCCATTGGAGGAGCCGCGGTCCGGGCTGCGGCCGACTCCAGCGTTCTCGTCAATGGACCGGATCGACATCGGTGGAACCACATCAGGCGCAGGTATGGGAGACGCCCCTGCTCCCCTGCTCGATCCCGCTCCCGCGACCGGTCCTCACCCCAGTAAAAGCCGCCTACTATCGGCAGAGCTAGTGGTGTTACCCCCCGATGCAATGGGGAAGCTGGTGCCACCGCTGCCGACTAGGATGGGGGAACCCGTAGACGTAGGCCCAGATGGGGTGACCCTCCAGTGGGACACCCCCTGGGTTGGGCCAGATGGGGTTCGGGAAGAAGGATTCACCCTTGCTGTGCTTACCTGGGAGCAATACAAACAATGCCTGATCCTACATTGGAAAAGGCAGAAAGAGGCAGAGCTGACTGCCCCACCGAGGGTACGACAACCACCGCCTGCATGTGATGACCGGGACATGGTGAGGCGGGGCACTGTATTGGCCTTCCACCCGAAGAGAGGATGGGGCTCCATACAGGAACCGGGACTGCCAACCGACGTCTTCGTTGCCAGTTGCAACGTGAGGGCCCCCTGCTGTGGCCGAAGGGGTGATCCGCTACAAAGGGGAGATCCGGTGACTTACACCCGTCATCGGAATGCATACGGGTGGTATGCCCGGGACGTGCGCCGTTGTGAGCTTGGGGGAGCGTCGTCTGGTACTTCCACCATGATGGAACCAGACGTAACGGATCTTACCAACATTGCCGCCATATGTCTCATTGCAGCGACTGAGCTGGCGGCTAGAGTCCGCCTTCGGGTCCAGACATCGGGTGGTCTGACTGCACCAGGGAAATCCATTGGTGATACTGGTGCGGCATCAGCTGCTGACCTAGAATCACAGTCTGCACAGTCAGAAGGTACCCACTTTCGGCTGATGTCTTGTGATTTACTATGAAGATAAACCTCGATACCATGAGTATGTATATAGTTACTATTTCCTGCTGCTAAACCCGCTCAGGGTAAACTCTTAAAGGGATCCCTTTGTTGACCCGGGATCCCTATTGTTTTGTTTTCTTGTTTGTTTTCCAAGTTTTTGCACAAAGTTTACAGAACTGCTGAAATCATGAACAGTGCATGATCCGAACTTTTTGTATATAGTTTGCACCTTATTAAAGGCGCTCCCTACTGGTTTTATTTAAAGACTCTTTGCGAAGATACCGCACTGGAACCTTTGCTGAGCATGGACTGGTAGTCTGAGAAGACGAACTACCTCAGAAAGACTTGATCCCCTCTTAAAGGGGATGTTCATTTGCCGCATTTTGATAGTAATATTGCTTAAGACAAGTAGCAATAACGTTGATGAAGAGAAAAGTGATGATAATGTTGTACGAGAAAAGTTATATGTGTTTAATTAGTTAAATGTGAAGAAATACTGATGATGTGCTCTGAGAATTAAAAGGTGAAAGATAGAAGAAGGATGCAGTGGGCCCGTAGAGATAGATGTGGTGTCCAGCATGCAAGAAAGGAAGAAAGATAATGAGAAGGCTTAATGTTTGATAGAAAATGTTTAGATAATGTTGATAGATAGTTAGGATAGAAGGTAAACCCTGAGTCCTCATAGGAGTCATGTAGAGATGACTTAGTGCTCTTAAACTGAAAGTAATGTTATGTTCTATACTGTGTATAGTAGTTGAAAAGGCAGTAGGCCCTGGCTGAATGGGGCGGTCCTGTAACAGAAAGGAGAGGCAGTAGGTCTGGTGCCGATAGGACAGGCGGTCCTGCAGATTTAAAGAAGGCGAATGGGAAAGTTAAAATACCTTATAATGTGATTATAGGAAGGTCTTTAGTGGATTTAGAGTGTGAGTCCTTAAAGGCAATGTTAAATTATTGTTCAACAATTTTGTACTTAGTAGAATACCCGGTTGGGTAACAGGAGTTATTTATAGCCTGTAATTTATAATGTTAACCATGTTTGTAACGTTCAAGTGTCCTCACCTCCCATAAAGGGAAGCTCTGTTCAAGTATACTTATTATTATTTGCACTCAACAAAAATTGTATGTCTTTTTGCTAACCTGTATTGTTGTTTTCTTCCCAGTCCCGGAGTACTGTGTTTAACCAGGGGGGAGTGCAGCGCCCCAGAGTCCTGGTCGTTGCAGTACTGTGGCTCCGCCACTATGGGGAGCCATGGTGCGTCCGATGGCACTGAAGGAGTTCATCTGATCAGGTATCACAGACACCAATAGATTTCACAGCTGGGCCTCCGGGGGGGAGCTAAGGGTTCTATTCATTAGGCCACTCCCCACCATAGTGGGTAAACTGGGGGTCAGGCAGGAAGTTAGAAGAGAAAGCTGACTGGATTGGACGAAGCAACACCTAGAGGCAGAGGGTGTTGTGGAGGAAGAGACAGTAGGGTCTCTGTCAGGGGTGGGATCCTGACAGAGGCTTGGCATTGAAAAGAACGTAACGGGTCCGCGCCAGCTCCGGGAAGCGGCGGGACCCAAAAAAGGACTAGAAGCGAGATAGATTGTGCTGAGTGAGAAACGAGATCAAGCAATAGGAGAATACCAGTAGGGGTCGTGCTGTAAGACCGGAGCAACATCCTACTGAGGCGCACTACCGGCGGCCGGAACGCCGAGGGAGTATTTCATTAGACAGCTTCAAGCAATACTCTAAACAGCGGCAGGACAGTCAGTCTCAGGCGGGCTGTCTCACCTAAATCACCTATGAAGTCTTGGGAGGCAATTGCGGGAGAGGGGCGTCTCTAGGGTCCCGGAAGAACTCCAGGCCTACCCGACAAACGGGTGCCGTTCTAACTGTAACATCAGGAAGGGACGGAAGATTAGCAGAAGATCAGTTAATCGAGTTGTGAGGGAACACGAGAAACAGACACAACGGTTGTGGGGTACTTTCCGTAAGCATAGCAGGGAAGGACTACAACACATAGCGCTAAGAAGGAAGGCACCGATTTCCACCTGTGAAGTGAACTCTGGAGGTGCCATTGGACCGGCCGGACTTGCGCAGCCTGGTGAACCGTATTCTGGACTGAGGACTCAGAGATCTCCAGTAAAGAGGTAAAGAGACTGCAACCTGGTGTCCTCGTTATTTACCGCGACCTGCACCCCACAACTGCACCACCAACATCCACACCTATCATTCACTGTGCACCCCACGGCAGGGTCACGGGCCGGGGCCTAGCCGCCGTGACAACCCCAGAAGCAGAGACTCAGAGGCCCGGTACCGGGTACCCCTCGGCCCTGCGGCAGTGGGGGCGCTACATGAACGTGCTCAGTGACACTCGGATATCACACTAGATGATCTGGGTTCTCTGATGTGCTCGGCACTCGACAACCATTGGCTGATGCTCCCTGCCCTGCATGTTTGGAGCCTGTTACACGGCTAATAAAAATACAGAGATTGCCTGCCAGTCACTGTAATGCAGTAGCCATCTTGGCTGGCCACATGACCTCATCAGAGGTTATAAAAGAACCTGTGCCACCATTTCGGCACAAATCTTTGTAGAGGATGAAGATGGCACACCTAAGGATGAAGCAATACCAGTAAGCAAAAAAGAAAAGGGCACACAGCAACAAGTGACAGCAAAAAGTACAGCCAAGAAGCAACGAAGAGTGGTGGTGGTGGGAGACTCACTACTGAGAGGCACAGAAGCAGCCATCTGCAGACCGGACATAACCGCAAGAGAAGTATGCTGCAGTCCAGGTGCGATGATCAAGGATGTGACCGATAGGATACCAAAGCTCTTCAGCTCCAAGGACGTCCACCCATTTCTGCTGATACATGTTGGCACCAATGACACGGCAAGGAAGGACCTACCGACAATCTGCAAGGACTTTGAAGAGTTGGGGAAGAAAGTAAAGGAACTGGATGCACAGGTAGTTTTTTCTTCTATCCTTCCAGTAGACGGGCATGGCACCAGGAGATGGAACAGGATCCTTGATACGAACAACTGGCTAAGACGATGGTGCAGACAACAAGGATTCGGATTCCTGGACCACGGTGTAAATTACTTGTACGATGGACTCCTCGCCAGAGACGGACTACACCTCAACAAACCTGGGAAACACACATTCGCCAGAAGACTCGCTACACTCATCAGGAGGGCGTTAAACTAGAAGTAGAGGGGACGGGAAGAAAAACATTAGACTCGAACACAGAAGACCCAGGAAAACATACTCAGAAGGGAGGTAAGAACATTTCTAAAACAATCCACAGCGAGGAGATTGGAACAAAACAAAATCCTCTAAACTGCATGCTCGCAAACGCCAGAAGCCTGACAAACAAGATGGAAGAACTAGAAGCAGAAATATCTACAGGTAACTTTGACATAGTGGGAATAACTGAGACATGGTTAGATGAAAGCTATGACTGGGCAGTTAACTTACAGGGTTACAGTCTGTTTAGAAAGGATCGTAAAAATCGGAGAGGAGGAGGGGTTTGTCTCTATGTAAAGTCTTGTCTAAAGTCCACTTTAAGGGAGGATATTAGCGAAGGGAATGAGGATGTCGAGTCCATATGGGTCGAAATTCGTGGAGGGAAAAATGGTAACAAAATTCTCATTGGGGTCTGTTACAAACCCCCAAATATAACAGAAATCATGGAAAGTCTACTTCTAAAGCAGATAGATGAAGCTGCAACCCATAATGAGGTCCTGGTTATGGGGGACTTTAACTACCCGGATATTAACTGGGAAACAGATACCTGTGAAACCCATAAAGGCAACAGGTTTCTGCTAATAACCAAGAAAAATTATCTTTCACAATTGGTGCAGAATCCAACCAGAGGAGCAGCACTTTTAGACCTAATACTATCTAATAGACCTGACAGAATAACAAATCTGCAGGTGGTCGGGCATCTAGGAAATAGCGACCACAATATTGTACAGTTTCAACTGTCTTTCACTAGGGGGACTTGTCAGGGAGTCACAAAAACACTGAACTTTAGGAAGGCAAGGTTTGACCAGCTTAGAGATGCCCTTAATCTGGTAGACTGGGACAATATCCTCAGAAATAAGAATACAGATAAAAAATGGAAAATGTTTAAGAACATCCTAAATAGGCACTGTAAGCGGTTTATACCTTGTGGGAATAAAAGGACTAGAAATAGGAAAAACCCAATGTGGCTAAACAAAGAAGTAAGACAGGCAATTAACAGTAAAAAGAAAGCATTTGCACTACTAAAGCAGGATGGCACCATTGAAGCTCAAAAAAACTATAGGGAGAAAAATACTTTATCTAAAAAACTAACTAAAGCTGCCAAAAAGGAAACAGAGAAGCACATTGCTAAGGAGAGTAAAACTAATCCCAAACTGTTCTTCAACTATATCAATAGTAAAAGAATAAAAACTGAAAATGTAGGCCCCTTAAAAAATAGTGAGGAAAGAATGGTTGTAGATGACGAGGAAAAAGCTAACATATTAAACACCTTCTTCTCCACGGTATTCACGGTGGAAAATGAAATGCTAGGTGAAATCCCAAGAAACAATGAAAACCCTATATTAAGGGTCACCAATCTAACCCAAGAAGAAGTGCGAAACCGGCTAAATAAGATTAAAATAGATAAATCTCCGGGTCCGGATGGCATACACCCACGAGTACTAAGAGAACTAAGTAATGTAATAGATAAACCATTATTTCTTATTTTTAGGGACTCTATAGTGACGGGGTCTGTTCCGCAGGACTGGCGCATAGCAAATGTGGTGCCAATATTCAAAAAGGGCTCTAAAAGTGAACCTGGAAATTATAGGCCAGTAAGTCTAACCTCTACTGTTGGTAAAATATTTGAAGGGTTTCTGAAGGATGTTATTCTGGATTATCTCAATGAGAATAACTGTTTAACTCCATATCAGCATGGGTTTATGAGAAATCGCTCCTGTCAAACCAATCTAATCAGTTTTTATGAAGAGGTAAGCTATAGGCTGGACCACGGTGAGTCATTGGACGTGGTATATCTCGATTTTTCCAAAGCATTTGATACCGTGCCGCACAAGAGGTTGGTACACAAAATGAGAATGCTTGGTCTGGGGGAAAATGTGTGTAAATGGGTTAGTAACTGGCATAGTGATAGAAAGCAGAGGGTGGTTATAAATGGTATAGTCTCTAACTGGGTCGCTGTGACCAGTGGGGTACCGCAGGGGTCGGTATTGGGACCTGTTCTCTTCAACATATTCATTAATGATCTGGTAGAAGGTTTACACAGTAAAATATTGATATTTGCAGATGATACAAAACTATGTAAAGCAGTTAATACAAGAGAAGATAGTATTCTGCTACAGATGGATCTGGATAAGTTGGAAACTTGGGCTGAAAGGTGGCAGATGAGGTTTAACAATGATAAATGTAAGGTTATACACATGGGAAGAAGGAATCAATGTCACCATTACACACTGAATGGGAAACCACTGGGTAAATCTGACATGGAGAAGGACTTGGGGATCCTAGTTAATGATAAACTTACCTGGAGCAGCCAGTGCCAGGCAGCAGCTGCCAAGGCAAACAGGATCATGGGGTGCATTAAAAGAGGTCTGGATACACATGATGAGAGCATTATACTGCCTCTGTACAAATCCCTAGTTAGACCGCACATGGAGTACTGTGTCCAGTTTTGGGCACCGTTGCTCAAGAAGGATATAATGGAACTAGAGAGAGTACAAAGGAGGGCAACAAAATTAATAAAGGGGATGGGAGAACTACAATACCCAGATAGATTAGCGAAATTAGGATTATTTAGTCTAGAAAAAAGACGACTGAGGGGCGATCTAATAACCATGTATAAGTATATAAGGGGACAATACAAATATCTCGCTGAGGATCTGTTTATACCAAGGAAGGTGACGGGCACAAGGGGGCATTCTTTGCGTCTGGAGGAGAGAAGGTTTTTCCACCAAAATAGAAGAGGATTCTTTACTGTTAGGGCAGTGAGAATCTGGAATTGCTTGCCTGAGGAGGTGGTGATGGCGAACTCAGTTGAGGGGTTCAAGAGAGGCCTGGATGTCTTCCTGGAGCAGAACAATATTGTATCATACAATTATTAGGTTCTGTAGAAGGACGTAGATCTGGGGATTAATTATGATGGAATATAGGCTGAACTGGATGGACAAATGTCTTTTTTCGGCCTTACTAACTATGTAACTATGTAATGACACCATTGCACAGCTCAATGACACAATTGCACAGCTCAGGCACAGGTATTGGAGGGAGAAAGAAGTTATCCAGGCCCATGTGTGCACAATTTAACTAATCAGAGACCTCTAGTGTTGATACTGGTGCTAATGCTGAACCATCATACTAGCTGTCCTTCTAAGAACTAATCGTGTGCTTTGCTGTTTGTGTCACATAGCAATATTCCCCTTGACATGTGCGCAAACCTCATCATCAACTACAAAAAATGTCTGACTGCTGGGCTTGCCAACAAGGGTTTTGCAACAAGTATTAAGTCTTGTTTGCCAGAGGGAGCAAATACTTATTTCTCACTGCAAAACGTAAATAAATTTATATAATTTATACAATGTGATTTTCTGGAATTTACAGTTAGGTCCATATATATTTGGACAGAGACAACATTTTTCTAATTTTGGTTATAGACATTACCACAATGAATTTTAAACAAAACAATTCAGATGCAGTTGAAGTTTAGACTTTCAGCTTTCATTTGAGGGTATCCACATTAAAATTGGATGAAGGGTTTAGGAGTGTCAGCTCCTTAACATGTGCCACCCTGTTTGTAAAGGGACCAAAAGTAATTGGACAGATTCAATAATTTTAAATAAAATGTTCATTTTTAGTACTTGGTTGAAAACCCTTTGTTGTCAATGACTGCCTGAAGTCTTGAACTCATGGACATCACCAGACGCTGTGTTTACTCCTTTTTGATGCTCTGCCAGGCCTTAACTATGGTGGTTTTCAGTTGCTGTTTGTTTGTGGGCCTTTCTGTCTGAAGTTTAGTCTTTTACAAGTGAAATGCATGATCAATTGGGTTGAGATCAGGTGACTGACTTGAATATTCCACTTCTTTGCTTTAATAAACTCCTGGGTTGCTTTGGCTTTATGTTTTGGGTCATTGTCCATCTGTAGTATGAAACGACGACCAATCAGTTGGGCTGCATCTGGCTGGATCTGAGCACACAGTATGGCTCTGAATACCTCAGAATTCATTTGGCTGCTTTTGTCCTGTGTCACATCATCAATAAACACTAGTGACCCAGTGCCACTGGCAGCCATGCATACCCAAGCCATCACACTGTCTCCACCGTGTTTTACAGATGATGTGGTATGCTTCGGATCATGAGCTATAACACGTCTTTGCCATACTTTTCTTTTTCCATCATTCTGGTAGAGGTTGATCTTGGTGTCATCTGTCCAAAGAATGTTCTTCCAGAACTGTGCTGGCTTTTTTAGATGTTTTTTAGCAAAGTCCAGTCTAGCCTTTTTATTCTTGATGCTTATGAGTGGCTTGCACCGTGCAGTGAACCCTCTGTATTTACTTTCATGCAGTCTTCTCTTTATGGTAGATTTGGATATTGATACGCTTACCTCCTGGAGAGTGTTGATCACTTGGTTGGCTGTTGTGAAGGGATTTCTCTTCACCATGGAGATTATTCTGCGATCATCCACCACTGTTGTCTTCCATGGGCGCCCAGGTCTTTTTGCATTGAAGAGTTCACCAGTGCTTTCTTTCTTTCTCAGGATGTACCAAACTGTAGATTTTGCCACTCCTAATATTGTAGCAATTTCTCAGATGGCTTTTTTCTGTTTTCACAGCTTAAGGATGGCTTGTTTCACCTGCATGGAGAGCTCCTTTGACCGCATGTTTACTTCACAGCAAAACCTTCCAAATGCAAGCACCACACCTCAAATCAACTCCAGGCCTTTTATCTGCTTAATTGAGAATGACATAACAAAGGGATTGCCCACACCTGTCCATGAAATAGACTTGGGGTCAATTGTCCAATTACTTTTGGTCCCTTTAAAAACAGGGTGGCACATGTTAAGGAGCTGAAACTCCTAAACCCTTCATTCAATTTTAATGTGGACACCCTCAAATGAAAGCTGAAAGTCTGAACTTCAACTGCATCTGTTTTGTTTAAAATTCATTGTGGTAATGTCTATAACCAAAATTAGAAAAATGTTGTCTCTGTCCAAATATATATGGACCTAACTGTATTTCTGATATTCTATCTCTCAATGTTAAAATTAACCTACCCTTAAAATTATATAATGTTCATGTCTTTGTCAGTGGGCAAACTTGCAAAATCAGCAAGGGATCAAAAACTTATTTCCCCCACTGTATGCTATTGATCGGCTGCACTCCTATTTTTCATACATTGTTATACTTTCCCTATGTATTGAGATCTTACCATTATTGTTCACTCCCTACCATCTTGACTTGTGATGTACACTGCTCCCCTTTATTTCTTTCTAGTTGAGAGTCACCACACCCGTTGCATTCCCCCTGTATATTGCCATCTACCATCCCCTCAGCCCTAACTTCTCCTGCAGTATTGGGGGTCTCTCTTCCCTAGGCAGATTCTCCCCCTTTTTCTGTCATTAATGTAATAAATATCAAGTTTGGCCTGCGACTTAGTCCAGGTGTTTAATTTTGTCCCACTAACAATCCTGTAGATCTTCTTATTATATCCCATGTGCATGCGCACATGATCTGTATAGAAAGAGAATATACCCTCATAATTATTTTCTCTGCTAGACTTAAGCGCCAGAGTCAGAAACTGCCTCCAATTGTATGATAGCTAAGGTTTTTAGTCTTCATTTTTGCTATTTTGATAATTAAATATATTTATACTTGGGCCTAAATTAATATTGTCATGGCACTCAGGTCTAATGCTCATTCCCTCTATTTTGCCTCTAGGTTTTAACTACATTGTGAAATACACAGCAAATAAAAGTGATAGAAATAAGTGACAAATTGTGTCATGGAAATTACTCTCTAAGTAAAGTTTATGAGTTTATTTTGGTTTATTTGCATTTTTATTTCTGTTCTCTAGAATGTGTCTGAACTTGCCACTGTGCCTCATCTATCACTTAGCATATACTCTGGCAGCTTAGTCTGCTTTGCTAAATATCTAAAATATTTTCCTCTATCAGCCTATAATGCATTTGCTCAAAGGAGTTCAACAGTGACACCTACCGTCTACTGTGTAAACCATGGCCGTCTCCTGCAGTACGATCCCACCAAAGAACAGCAGCAGAAAGAAAGAAAACGCTATCCAGTCTCATGCCAGCATATCCAGTATGTCAGGAATATACTTGAGTGGATCTACATAGTATTTCAGCATTTCTTAACCATTCCAGAGACATTTAATTTTTGTATTTAATATATGTAGGCTTATATTGTGTAAAATAATGTAGTTATATGATGTTCTATATTCTACCTACTAGTAATCATATGTTATAATCCTAAAACTATTTTTTTCTGTTTTCCTGTTATTAAAGTTTATTCTTAAAAATTACACATATAGTTTGCAGCAAATCGACCGCTGCACCAGAAAAAGGTAGGAGGATATATATACAGCACTGTGCAGAAGTTTTAGACAACTGTGGAAAAATGCTGCAAAGTAAGAATGCTTTCAAAGACATAAGTGGAGAGAAAACTAGGAGACAAGAAGCGCAATAGAGTCTTATTCGATGGTACAGATAAATAAGAGATGTGGAACCACTCACCTGGTGTGGCTGCAAACTAGCAACAATAAACAGGTATATGTACAGCTGCCGCAAGACATCGATCAGAGATAGACCAGAAAAATAGTTGTACAAGCCAGTGGTTTTTATTCACTTGTGCTGCTGATAACACTCAAGGCAGAAGTAAAATCCAGACTTTTATATTACAGGTTTTTAAATGTCAACTCGTTTCAAGGTTCTGCAAGGCCTCTTCATCAGGGCAAAAACCAAAAAGAATAGCGGTCAGGAAAGTTCATCTTAAGTTATAAGCGGTCATTTAAAAAAAACCAAAACACCAAACCGGGCACATGACCGAATAGATTCCAAACAGTTAATATGTATTATGGCATATGTAACATATAATTCTTATAATACAGATTATTAGTGCATTTATATACATTTTATTAAAACTTTAAATTAATTAAAACATTAAAGAAAATGATTAAAATAGAAGGTTGGGATGCCCCTGTTAATGATATAAAATGAGATCAAATGTTTGAGGAGAAAAACAATCCCAGAGGGGGATCGAACTGGATCTTACAAAGAGATTTCTCTAAAGGAAAACCCCGGTGGTAGAGATGTGCTCTGGTATCTGATTGGTGGACCCTAATAAAGGTAACAGGATTTGCTTGTAAATTATGGCCATCATTGAACACATAAAAAAAGGAAACAGGCGAGATGCAGAAACAGTGCCTATTCTTACCCATTCGGAGTGTATATAAAAATATATTACTTAAAAAAAGGAGTTGGGGAGAAAAGAAGGAATGTGGGTCATATACTATAAAGTGAGTGAAAGATGGATATCAAGGCGACATGGAGGAGGAGGCATAAGAGAAAGTGACTGACCAGGTGAAAAAAAATATATATATACTAGCGTTAGCCGTGAAGCAAGTATGAGGTGTTTTGCCCTGAATTAAGCAAGAGGTTAAATGAACCTTGTCATGTAAAGTGTACATTATACGGGCAGAGTATATGGTGACAGATGCAAGAAGAATGCCTCTTCAAAGACAGAAGTAATAGTTTGGTTTTTATCGCTTAATAAAATTCAAAGTAAATGAACAGTGTTCTTAAGCAAAACTGTGAGTGAACTCAACCCCTTGGATAAAAAAGAACTTCCCACATGGCTTGTCTCAGAATGCTTTACTGTTGACATGACACAGGCCTTATGATCATGATCACCTTTTCTTCTTCAGACAATCATTCTTTCAAACGTCTCAGACAGTCTGAAAAGAGTTTCATTAGAGAAAACAACTTTATCCCAGTCCTCTGCAGTCCAATCTCCATTCTGTACTTCCTGCTAAGTTATTTTCACTGATGAAGCACCATTTAGACCATACCTAGGCAAACCAAGATAGCCAAAGGGCTGAAACAGTGCCCCATGGGCCGAACCCTGCCCTCTCCCATCCACCTTCCATCTGCAGTCTGCTGTCACCCCTATCTGCATTCTTTGTAATCCATTGGTGGAGGACAGGGCCACCAGCTTCATCTTCCACCAATTAGAGTATGAGACAGTAGACGGGATAATGTCATTTCATTGCACTGCTGATGAGACTCACACTGTGGGACTCACACTGTATATACATTATGGAGGGTATGCGGAGCTCACATTAAATATACAGTGGGTACTGAAAGTATTCAGACCCCTTTACATTTTTCACTCTTTGTTTCATTGCAGCCATTTGGTAAATTCAAAAAAGTTCATTTTTTTTCACATTAATGTACATCCTGCACCCCATCTTGACTGGAAAAAGAAACAGAAATGTAGACATTTTTGCAAATTTATTAAAAAAGAAAAAAGGAAATATCACATGGTCATAAGTATTCAGACCCTTTACTCAGACAATCATATTTAAGTCACATGCTCTCCATTTCCTTATCAGACATTTCTGATATTTTCGAAAATATCAGAATTTTGGCAAAAATATAGAAAATGTCGCAGTTTTCAAACTTTCAATTTTTATATTCTTAATCCAGTTAGTCATGCTGTTCAAATAACTTATAAATAACATTTCCCATATGTCTATTTTAAATTAGCATCATTTTTGAAACCTCATTTTATTTTGCTAGGAAGTTAGAAGGGTTAAACGTTTCTTAGCAATTTCTCACTTTTCCAACAAAATTAAAAAATAACATATTTTTTAGGGACCACATGACATTTGAAGTGACATTGAGGGGCCTATATGCCAGAAAATACTCAAAAGTGACACACTTTTAAAAACTGCACCCCTCAAGTGCTCAAAGCCACATTTAGGTGTTTCACATAAATTTAAGCAATGTAGAAAGAAAAAATGAAGATTTTAATTTTTCCCCACAAAAATATTCATTTAGCCCTAAATTTTGCATTCTTACAGGGAAAACTACTGTTTTGGCACAATGCAGGGCTTTGAAGGGAATGAGCGCCATTTGACTTTTGGAGTGTAAATTTGTCTGTAATAAATAGCAGACACCATGTTGCGTATGCAGAGACTGGAATGGTGGAATGGTTTGAAGGTGCCATATCACATTGTCAGAGCCCCAAGTAGACAGAATAGCAGAACTCCCCTTTAAGTGACCTTATATTCAGAACTATGCATCTCAAGGAATTCATCTAGGGGCGCAATGATCATATTGACACCACAAGTGTGTAAAATGTTTACATTTTTACACAGTGATCTAAGTAAAAATGTCACCAAAATTTGTCACACAATTTCTGCTGAACTTGTTAATATCCCAAATATGGCTGTACAGTAATGCTTATCCACACGGCGAGACTTGGAAAGGATGGAGTGCTTGATTCTTGGAGAATAAATTGTAGAAGTATGTAGACTCCATACGCCGAGTACCTAAATGCCAGAAAAGCAGAATCCCCCTCAAATGACCCCATTTTCGAAAATATACCCCTCTGGGAATTTATCTACATGTGTAGTAATGTTTTTTTACTCCAAGGGTGTTTGCAAGGAACAAGCAGCAGTGAATATTGCTGAGTGAAAATTGAAAACCTGCTACTGTAGTGCCCTTACATTGTAGTGTACATACGTTGTAGTGCCCATACGTTGTAGTGCCTGTACATTGTGCCCAGCTCGTGCTTCTGGAGACATGGACCTCGTAAATTAAGTGGGCTCTCATCACTACAGAGATGCCAAACATGTGGACACTAAATGTGTTTCTGCACTCTGTGGGGCTCAGAAGGCAGGGGGTCATTTAGATTAGGGAGCACAGAATTAGATGTTTCATTGTTTTGGGGGGGCAAGGAACTAAAGTGCTTTTCCAGAGCCTTTGTGCTACCAGTAACGTGGAAGCCCCCTATATTTCCATTGACAGGTGACAGACCTGAGTGGGAACTTTTTGTGGCTTGAGTTAAAGCTTTTATTGGGAACATATTTTACATAAAATGTTGGATCACTTTTATCCTGCACGCTACGCTGAGCACTTACATGGGGGATTGCATGTAAATATTCTAATAACATGATTCAGATGAAACCCCCGAGGGATCCATTCACTATAATGAGGCAACAGCATTACTCTGTAGTCATTCTGGCCTCTGTTCAGTGTTGTACTTCTTTTCAGAGGTGCAGAAAACTGTGGTCAACTGCACTTTTATGCATATTTTAAAAAAATGTACACCGCCAAATCATAGGCCAGAGTCAAAATTGTCTCCATCTGTCACAATATAGGAAATCTTCTGTCTAAATCACATATTTCAGAGATTTACATAGAAAGTGCTCAGCCTAGAGCACAGGGTAAATATGAACTAAGCTAAAATCTTTGTAAGGCAGAATCAACAAATCAACAGCAGGAGAAGCATTGGACTTATTTACTTTTTATGCTGTTCATCGTGTGGAATAAGTGTTAACTATACTTATTTTGTATATTTATTTATTCAGGACTTCTTACCAGATGCGATACTCAAAAAGAAAATATCACGGTAATTTTTAGAAAAAAAATTGTAGTTTATTGGATTGTCCACCAAAAAGTATAATTGCAGCAAAACATAAAATGGATCAAGTAGTTACAAAGGAATTATCCATGTGTGCATAATTTGCTCATTAGATCAGTTGCTAGTCCATGAGTGTCCTTTCAACCTTTCAAGTTACAGTAGGTTGTAGTACCACATCTCAGCTGCTTACCCAGGATTTCATAAACTTCAGGAGCACATGCCTTTGTGTGTATGTGTAGACCCAATGGATAGGAACACTTGTCAAACCTTTATCTGTGAGTAATATTCAAGTTCTGGTACCAGAGGAGCACATTTCAGCTGTTGTCCGTAGATCCTTCTAATGAATGAAGTCAGAAAGAAGCGAGCCCTCCCTGTGTGTCACGTGGTTTATATACTGTACATATGTCTCACTTAACATGTATTTCTATGTATGGTCCTACCATCTACCCTGAGCTAAGTATACAGAAATAACACATGTAATGTCAGCTAAAGCTTCCATGAGAGTGAAACAATGTACCAATACAGAATTGAAATTAGACATTAATATTTGATTCTTTAACAATAAGTGATCAGACGACTTTATTCTTCAGGTCAATGCGATTCCAGTGATACCAGATTCATATCTTTGTTATGTTTGGCTGCTGTCACACTAAATATCGCTTATTTTTTTTTGCAAAACAATGTTTTTGCATTACTATTGTTTGAGAGCTATAATTTTTCTATATTTCTGCCAATAGAGTCAATGAGAGGGCTTGTCTTTTGTCGGATGAGTGAGTTGTTGCTTTTATTGGTACCATTTTCAGTCATGTAACATTTTTTGATTGCTTTCTATTGCGATTTTTGGGAGGTAGAATGAATAAAAAGCAGCAAATGTAGCGGCCAATATGGAAAGTGCAAGACTAATATGTTTTGTTTCTTTTAATAAAGATCATCACAATGACACATCACAAAAAACATTGCCAATTTTTTTCAAATACATGTAACTCATAAACTTGATTTAACCCCTTAACGATTGCCGATATGCCCTTTAACGGTGGCAGTTAAGGGTACTTATTCCTCGACGCTGAGAAATAAGGTTATAGCACCCCCTAGTGTCGGAAATTCTCCAGGGTCCTGGCTACTGGGGGTAGCTGAGACCCCAGAGAACATAACTCAGGTCGGTTTTACCGACCCCAGTATTGCGATCACCGTTATTTACAGAATAACGGGGACCTCAAAAAAAGTCAGATATCCCATTTAATTTCTCTCTCCTCTGATATGATCTAGCACATCAGAGGAGAGAGAAATGGGGTCCCCAAACCCCCACTGAACTTCCATTGTCCCTGGATCTTCCTGTATCCTCCGGTCCTTCCTGTCCCTCCAGCCATTGGCATTTTCTTCCAGGAAAAAAAAAATGGCTGGCACATGTGCAGAGATCTGCCAGCCGTCATCCAGCAACAATAGGAAATTTTTCCTATTGATTCATTTTGATCACTGTGATAGACCCTATCACAGTGATCAAAATAAAAAAATAGTAAATAACCCCCCCTTTATCCCCCCTTAGTCAGGTAAAAATAAAATAAAAAACAGTTTCCATTTTTCCATTAGGGTTAGGGTTAGGGTTGGGGCTAGAGCTAATGTTAGGGTTGGGCTAGGGTTAGTGTTGGGGCAAGGGTTAGGGTTGGGCTAGGGTTAGGGTTGGGCTGTGGTTAGGGCTGGGGCTAGGGTTAGGGTTGGGCTAGGGTTAGGGTTGGGCTAGGGTTAGGGTTGGAGCTATGGTTAGGGTTGGGCTACGGTTAGGGTTGGCATTAGTATTAGGGGTGTGTTAGGGTTAGGGTTGTGGTTATGGTTAGGGTTGGGAATAGGGTTAGGGGTGTGCTGACGTCAGGGGTGTCTCCAAATGCGACATGGTACCCGCCATTGATTCAAGCCAATTTTGCTTTCAAAAAGTCAAACGGAGCTCCCTCCCTTCTGAGCCCTGCCATGCACCCAAACAGTGGCTTTCCCCCACATATGGGGTTTCGGCGTACTCAGGAGAAATTGCATAACAAATTCTGTTGTCCATTTTCTCCAGACACCCTTGTGAAAATAAAAAAATTTGGTTTCAAAGTAAATTTTTTGTGAAAAAAGTAAAATGTTCATTTTTTCCTTTCAGATTGCTTTAGTTCTCGTGAAGCACCTGAAGGGTTAATAAACTTTTTGAATGTGGTTTTGCACACCTTGAGGGGTGCAGTTTTTAGAATGGTGTCACTTTTGGGTATTTTCTGTTATATTGACCCCCAGACTCACTTCAAATGTGTAGTCAATAAAAAAAATGGTTTTGTAAATTTTGTTGGAAAAATGAGAAATCGCTGGTCAACTGTTAACCCTTATAACGTCCTAACCAAAAAAATTATGTTTCCAAAATTGTGCTGATGTAAACTTGACATGTGGGAAATGTTATTTATTAACTATTTTGTGTGACACAACTCTCTGATTTAAGGCTACAAAAATTAAAAATTTTTGATAAATTTCTGTTTTTTTTTATAAATAAACGCAAGTTATATCGAAGAAATTTTACCACTAACATGAAGTACAATATGTCATGAAAAAAACATTCTCAGAATCAGTGGGATACATTGAAGCTTTTCATAGCTATAACTTCATATATTGACAGTGGTCAGAATTGTAAAAACTGGTTTGGTCATTAAGTGCCAAACTGGCTTTGTCACTAAGGGGTTAAATAATAGGTCATTTTAGGATTCTAGCTTCCTTTCAAGGTAAAAAAAATAACTCCTTGACTGTGCTCATCAATGAACTCTGTAGTATGAACTGTATGGACTCTATGTGTCACCATAACGGCTCCATGCACATGATGTGTATGATTTAAAAAGTGGCAATGCTAATCAACTACTTTTGCATTCACATTTTAGGGAGGCTACAATGCAGCAATATATCTCTATTTAGATTACACAGTAGCCGTAAGCTGTTTTCTTGTGTTTTCTTTATTTCACTACATAATTATCGCTGTTAAGATTAAAAGACTGTTGAGCACTTAGAAATTGCTATTTTAATTGGTTATGTTTTGTGCTGTTGCAACTGAATTTTTAATTCAGATCAGAAAACCGGTACACTAGGTATGTTGAATGCTTCTTGTATTTGCTAATTTTGTTTTAAAGCCAGAGGTTTTGAGATATATAACTTATAATGGATAATTATATAGTTACTAATATTTAAAGTGGTATTTCAGACCAAAGTGTTATTATCACCAATTCAATGGATCAGCGGTAGTCCACCTGTAGTGAACCCCCCATTATTACCCCAGTTACCTCATTTTTTCCCAGGTATGATGCCCTGGCTAGGTGAAGTCTCAATGGAGCAGGTTTACAGTCTATTGCATTGCCAAAAATAGCCAAACCCTGCATTTGTCTGTTTTGGGGAATTTTAGAACCAAAGGCTGGATGGTCAATAAAAAAAAAATAAGCTAATCTACTTTACATTAGTGACGCCCAATAGCCATATTCAAATTTGACAACTGGTGCTGGCATTAAGGGCATTGTTGACTACTGGATGACCCCTTGTTAATTGTCTCAGGGTGCTGCGTGAATGTTAAAAAATTCTATGCTTAAATCTCAAACCAGCACCGTTCCTCCACTCTCAGCCCTGTGTCCCCTATAGTCTCAGCTAGAGCCTTCATATCTCCATCCAAGCAGAAAAAAAACCCCTGTCCTTCCACCACATTAAATAGTCATAAATGGGATCAGGCCCACTGATTGACTGCAGTGATCACATGACATTTTCTCAGGAGACCAGCAGGGGACAAGGGGCTGAGAGAGGAAAAGGAACACTAGTTCAGGAGGTAAGAAAGGCACCTCGGGGTTATCAATAAGGAGTTGCTCATTAATGGTCAACCGTTTGAAAAATATAACAGCAATATATGGCTCTTATACCACTTTTATAGTTTTGACCCTAGTACAGCATTTTAGTTTTGCTATGAAATTAGGACATGATCCATAATACCACCAGTAAATTATCTAAAGGTACAATATATCAGATGCACGAGAGCCACATGGTGCTTCTGAGCCACAATTCATGACAAATGACAATTTATAATACTTACATCAAACAACATGTTACTTCTACTGCATGTACAGTCATGAGAAAAATAAGTACACTCTTTTTGAATTAAATGCACTGCAGTACTTCACAGAGGCTATCAAGCAATGTGTTCAGTCTGTACATTGCTGGGTTCAGTTTTCATCTGGTGCTGATCGTGGGATATCGGACCCCCACCAATGTCAAATTGAGATGAGTCTTCAACCTCTTAACAATTTATGGTTCATGTATCTTCTAACTGGGCGCTATACTTTGGACACTAAAATGGCAAATTTGCAAATTTCACTGCAACACCCACTACGCACTAATTTCTCGAAAACACCAGTGGGGTCAAAGTAGGCTCTAAACACATAAACAATTTTCTTGTGTGTAAATCGCAAAATGCCATGACTTATTGGACATTTCTGCTGTTTTGGCAGGTTGTAGGCTCTATAGATAGCATGCAGGTATTATGGCAGGAAACTCTGTGCCTCCAAAGCCAAATGGCACTCCTTCTCTTCTGAGCTCTGCCATGTGCCCAAAACAGACATGTATGACCACAAATAGCATATTGCCACAATTGGGAGAAATAGTGTAATAAATATCAGGGTAATTTTTTTACATTAGTTATGGAAAGATGAAACATAGTTATCCAAATCTACTTATTGTAACAAATGTAAATTTTTCACTTTCACTCAGTCCAATGGAAAAGAAATCAGTGAATTATCTTTTGGATAAAAATGTTCAGAATACCCTCAGATGAATTCCCTGAGGGTCTAGTTTTCATAATGAGGTCACATTAGGGGTTTTCTGCTGTTCTTTCACTTTAAGGGTTCTGCAAGTGGCACCAATAAGCTGTTACTTTCAAATTAGTGTTCTAAAAGCCAAATACGGATTCTTCATTTTGAGCCCCATTATGTGTACAAACAGTAGTTTCTGAACACATAATCAGTATTGCCGAATTTGTAAAAAATTGCTTTACAAATTGTTGGGGCCATATTTTCCTATTATTCCTTGCGAATATGAAAAATGAAAAAACAACACTATTTCCTATTTTGATAACCCAGCATTTTAAAATTCTGTGATGACTCTTTGGGTTAAAAATGCTCATGCTACCCGTAGGTTAATTTCTGGAGTAGTGTAGTTTCTGAACTGTGATCACTTTGGGGGGGGAGTGTTCTGTTACCTAGAGGACTCTGTAGGTTGTGCCTGCAAATCTGCACTCCAAAAGCCAAATAGCATTTCTTCCCTTCCGAACTCTGCCATGTGTTCAAACAGTAGTTTCCGACCACATATGGGGTATTGCTATGTTTTTTAGAATTTGTTTTACATATTGTTAGGTCCATTTTTACCCATTTTTCCTTGTTAAAAAGAAAACTTTGGGGCTAAAACATCATGTTAGTGAAATGTTTTTTTTTTCATTTTCACTTCCCAATGTTATATACTTCTATCAAACACCTGTGGGTTAAAAAAACACCACATCCTTAAATGAATTCTACTTCCATGAGCCTATGTTTGATGCCGCGAATAACAGTGAGAGCAGGTGGTGGCTGATGAGATATTCATCAGTCAGCACCTGCGCTCTAAATAAATACCAAGGAAAAAAAAATGGTGTGGGTTCCCCTGTATTATTGATAACCAGCCAGGCAAAACTGACAGCTGTGGGCTGTAACCCTCAGCTGTCAGCATTAGCAAGGTTGGTTATCAAGAATAAAGGGGTTCCCACACCATTTTTCTTAAATTATTTGCATAAATAATTTTAAAAAATGGAGTGGGGTTCCCCCATTTTTGACCACATGGATATTACTCCCCAGCCTAAAAATAGCAGCCCACAGCTGCCCAGAAAAGGCGTATCTATTACATGCGCAAATTCCAGCTCTTTGCAAAGCTCTTGCCCTGTGGCAGTGGCAAGTACGATTGATATTTGTGGGGTTGAGGTCACCTTTGTATTGTCCGGTGACATCAAGCCCACCATCTATAACACGCCTCTCCATGACTAATCCTATAGCAGTATTGTAAATAAACACACAGCCAGAACAAAGTCCTTTATTTGAAATAAAAAAAAAAACTTTTACTTTTTTATTTAACCCCTTAAGCCCCAAGGGTAGTTTGCACGTTAATGGCCGGGCCAATTTTTACAATTCTGACCACTGTCCCTTTATGAGGTTATAACTCTGGAATGCTTCAACGGATCCTGGTGATTCTGACAATGTTTTCTCATGACATATTGGGTTTCATGATAGTGGTAAAATTTCTTTGATATTACCTGCATTTATGTGTGGAAAAAAAAGAAATTTGGCGAAAATTTCGCAATTTTCCAACTTTGAATTTTTATGCCCTTAAATCACAGAGATATGTCACACAAAATACTTAATAAGTAACATTTCCCACATGTCTACTTTACATCAGCACAATTTTGGAACCAAAATGTTTTTGTTAGGGAGTTATAAGGGTTAAAAGTTGACCAGCAATTTCTCATTTATACAACACCATTTTTTTTTAGGGACCACATCACATTTGAAGTCATTTTAAGGGGTCTATATGATAGAAAATAACCTAGTGTGACACCATTCTAAAAACTACACCCCTCAAGGTGCTCAAAATCACAGTCAAGAAGTTTATTAACCCTTTAGGTGTTTCACAGGAATTTTTGGAATGTTTAAAAAAAATGAACATTTAACTTTTTTTCACAAAAAATGTATTCAGCTCCAATTTGTTTTATTTTACCAAGGGTAACAGGAAAGAATGGACCCCAAAAGTTGTTGTACAATTTGTCCTGAGTACGCCGATACCCCATATGTGGGGGTAAACCACTGTTTGGGCGCATAGCAGAGCTCGGAAGGGAAGGAGCGCCATTTGACTTTTCAATGCAAAATTGACTGGAATTGAGATGGGATGCCATGTTGCATTTGGAGAGCCCCTGATGTGCCTAAACATTTAAACCCCCCACAAGTGACACCATTTTGGAAAGTAGACCCCCTAAGGAACTTATCTAGACATGTGGTGAGCACTTTGATAAACCAAGTGCTTCACAGAAGTTTATAATGCAGAGCCGTAAAAATAAAAAATCATATTTTTTCACAAAAATGATCTTTTCACCCCCAATTTTTTATTTTCCCAAGGTTAACAAGAGAAATGAACCCCAAAAGTTGTTGTCCAATTTGTCCTGAGTACGCTTATACCCCAAATGTTGGGGTAAACCCCTGTTTGGGCGCACGAGAGAGCTCGGGAGGGAAGGAGCACTGTTTTACTTTTTCAACGCAGAATTGGCTGGAAATGAGATCAGACGCAATGTCGCGTTTGGAGAGCCCTGATGTGCCTAAACAGTGGAAACCCCCCAATTGTAACTGAAACCCTAACCCAAACACACCCTATAACCCTAATCCCAACCACACCCCTAACCCCAACCACACCCCCAACCCTAACCCAACCCTAACCACACCCCTAACTCCAACACACCCCTAACCCTAATCCCAACCATAACCCTAACCACACGCCTAACCCTGACACACACCTAACCCTAATCCCAACTGTAAATGTAATCCAAACCCTAACCCTAACTTTAGCCCCAACCCTAACTGTAGCCCTAACCCTAACTTTAGCCCCAACCCTAACTTTAGCCCCAACCCTAACCCTAACTTTAGCCCCAACCCTAACTGCAGCCCTAACCCTAACTTTTGCCCCAACCCTAACCCTAACTTTAGCCCCAACGCTAAACCTAACTTTAGCCCCAACTCTAACTGTAGCCCTAACCCTAACTTTAGCCCCAACCCTAACTTTAGCCCCAACCCTAACTTTAGCCCCAACCCTAACCCTAACTTTAGCCCCAACCCTAACTTTAGCCCCAACCCTAACCCTAACTTTAGCACAAACCCTAACAGTAGCCCTGACCCTAAATTTAGCCCCAACCCTAAACCTAACTTTAGCCCCAGCCCCAACCCTAACTGTAGCCCTAACCCTAGCCCCAGCCCTAACCCTAGCCCCAACCCTAACTCTAGCCCCAACCCTAACCCTAGCCCTAACCCTAGCCCTAGCCCTAACCCTAGCCCTATCCCTAGCCCTAACCTTAGCCCTAACCCTAGACCTAACCCTAGCCCTAATCCTAGCCCTAACCCTAATGGGAAAATGGAAATAAAAACATTTTTTAAATTTTATTACTTTCCCTAACTAAGGGGGTCATGAAGGGGGGTTTGATTTACTTATATAATAGTTTTTGCGTCTCCACATTTTGATAGCTATAATTTTTCCATATTTTGGTCCACAGAGTCATATGAGGTCTTGTTTTTTGCGGGACGAGTTGACGTTTTTATTGGTAACATTTTTGGGCACATGACAATTTTGATCGCTTTTTATTCTGATTTTTGTGAGGCAGAATGACCAAAAACCAGCTATTCATGAATTTCTTTTGTGGGGGGGCGTTCATACCGTTCCATGTTTGGTAAAATTGATAAAGCAGTTTTATTCTTCGGGTCAGTACGATTACAGCGATACCTGATGTATATCTTTTTTTTATGCTTTGGCACTTTTATACGATAAAAACTATTTTATAGAAAAAATAATTATTTTTGCATCGCTTTATTCTTAGGACTATAACTTTTTTATTTTTTCGCTGATGATGCTGTATGGCAGCTTGTTTTTTGCTTGACAAGATGATGTTTTCAGCGGTACCATGGTTATTTATATCCGTCTTTTTGATCACGTGTTATTTCACTTTTTGTTTGGCGGTATGATAATAAAGCGTTGTTTTTTGCCTCGTTTTTTTATGGTGTTCACTGAAGGGGTTAACTAGTGGGACAGTTTTATAAGTCGGGTCGTTACAGACGCGGCGATACTAAATATGTGTATTTTTATTGTTTTTTTTATTTAGATAAAGAAATGTATTTATGGGAACAATATTTTTTTTTCTTTATTTAGGATTTTTTTTTTTTTTTTTACACATCTAAATATTTTTTTTTACATTATCACATTGTCCCGGGGGGGGGGGGACATCACTATATAGTGACAGATTACTGATCTGACACTTTGCAGAGCACTGTGTCAGATCAGTGATCTGACATGCAGTGCTCCTGGCTTACAGGCTCCTGCTCTGAGCAGGCGCTTGTAAGCCACCTCCCTGCAGGACCCGGAAGTAGCCCCGTGGCCATTTTGGATCCGGGGCCTGCAGGGAGGAGACGCTCGGTACAAGGTGAGCACAGCGCCTTGTTCTGAGGGTCTCAGGGAAGCCCACAGGGAGCCCCCTCCCTGCGCGATGCTTCCCTATGCCCCCGGAACGCTGCGATCATGTTCCGTATGTCAGCTGCAATAGTCATTGATTGCATATGATGTACTATCCCGTCACGGGGAATTAAGTCCCAGGTCACCTCGATGGGATAGTACGTCATATGGGATTAAGGGGTTTTAAATAACAAAAACAGTTATAGCCAGCTAACACCTAATTCCTCTGAAGCCAACATCTTCTGTAAAAAACTAAAAAAAAACCATATTCCTCACCTGTCCCATGCCGTAATCCATAGTCTGGGATGAACAGTTTTCAACCTGGATGGTGCCAAGATGCCACCATCCATGCTGAGAACCACTCAGGAATGAGCTGCTGTGAGCTCAGCCTCAGTGACTAGTGGTGACGTCATCAAGGTTACTGCAGGTAACTGAGGCTGGGATCCCAGCCGGGCACCTGAACTGCGGTGACCTTAGTGAGATCACCGCTAGCACAGTGAGAAAAAGTCTCACAGTGCAGAGGTGAGTAAACCGCAGTTTAGTAATGGATTTAGATTTCAATTCTTCTCACAGTAAACTGCGGGGAACTCGGCACTCGTACCAGTGGTATTAATCTTACCAACAATAAGAGTGTTTTTTGTGTTGTTATGCAATTGACAGCGCAATAAACAACCAGTGTTCGGGTTGCCAAACCTGAACAGTAAAATGGACATCCTGGTGAAGTCGGTGTTTGGGGTCTACGCCTGAACAGTAGGTGTTTGGTACGGACCTCGAACTTTGCTGTTCTAGTTCACCCATCTCTAGTGATGAACAATCATGCGATCTACAACGCAATTCATTATTAGTGGCACCGCCAGAAATAGCCTATGAAAAAGCACTGTGCTAGTCTTGTCCTCAGCACTCCTATAAGAATGAATGAATCGGCACGCAGTGCTCATGTTGAACCACAGCTCTATTTACATGGGGCCCTTCAAAGCTTTGGTTAATTTGGAACGTCAGCAACTGTGAAGTTATCCACTATCCCATCAATACTGGCTAACTTCTGAACTTGAGAATACACCTTTAAGTAGCAGTAATTGTAGACATTTAATCTGCCCTATGTGTAAACTGTAGCTTCAAAATTTACTGTAGAAAACTGTGTTAATTTGGCTTCAGAACACCTAACATACATAGTTATTAAACAATTACCAAAGGCTGTTCCATACCCTTGGCCCAATTAAAAATTACCACACCTTTGTTTCTATGTAGTGTTGAGCGATACCTTCCGATATTCGAAAGTATCGGTATCGGATTGGATCGGCCGATACCGGCAAAATATCGGATCTCGCCGATACCCGATACCAATACAAGTCAATGGGACACAAATATCGGAAGGTATCCTGGATGGTTCCCAGGGTCTGAAGGAGAGGAAACTCTCCTTCAGGCCCTGGGATCCATATTCATTTCTGCCTCCGTTCCTAAGAATGCAGAGTGAAGGACCTTTGATGACGTCGCGGCTTGTGATTGGTTGCGTGACCACTCATGTGACCGCTCACGCAACCAATCACAAGCCACGACGTCATCGCAGGTCCTACACTCACCGCATTCTTAGGAACGGAGGCTGCCGGTTACACCGCTAAGATCCAGGGTCCGCCGGAGGGGTGAGTATATCCATATTTTTTATTTTTATTCTTTATTTTTTACATGAATATGGATCCCAGGGCCTGAAGGACAGTATCCTCTCCTCCAGACCCTGGGAACCACATACTGGGAACTTCCGATTCCGATTTCCGATATCACAAAAATATCGGAACTCGGTATCGGAATTCCGATACAGCGAATATCGGCCGATACCCGAGTATAAGCCGAGACCCATAATTTAGCCACAAAAAAACTGGGAAAACTTATTGACTCTAGTATAAGCCTTGGGTGGGAATGCAGCAGCTACTGGCAAATTTCAAAAATAAAAATAGATACCAATAAAAGTAAAATTAATTGAGACGTCAGTAGGTCGTGTTTTTGAATATCCATATTGAATCAGGAGCCCCATATAATGCTCCATGCAGTTTATGATGGCCCCATAAGATGCTCCATACTAAAATATGCCCCATATAATGCTGCACAAAGGTTAATAAAGGCCCTATAAGATGTTCCATATTAGAATATGCCCCATATAATCCTGCATAAAGGTTAATAAAGGCCCCATAAGATGCTCCATAGACACATTTGCCCAATATAATGCTGCACAAATGCTGATTATGGCCCCATAAGATGCTCCATAAAGATATTTGCCCCATATAGTGCTGCACAAACCTTTAGTATGGCCCTATAAGATGCTCCATACAGACACTTGCCCCATATACCGTAGTGCCCTACAAACGTTAATTATGGCCCCATACAGACACTTGCCCCATATAGTGCTGCACAATGTTATGGCCCCATATAGTGCTGCACAAATGTTATGGCCCCATATAGTGCTGCACAAACGTTATGGCCCCCATATAATGCTGCACAAATGTTATGGCCCCATATAGTGCTGCACAAACGTTATGGCCACCATATAATGCTGCACAAATGTTATGGCCCCATATAGTGCTGCACAAACGGTATGGCCCCATATAGTGCTGCACAAACATTATTGCCCCATATAGTGCTGCACAAATGTTATGGCCCCATATAATGTTGCACAAATGTTATGGCCCCATATAGTGCTGCACAAATGTTATGGTCCCATATAATGCTGCACAAACTTTATGGCCCCATATAGTGCTGCACAAATGTTATGGCCCCATAGATGCCCCATACAGACACTTGCCCCATTTGCTGCGAAAAAAAAAAATCACATACTCACCTCTCGGTTGGTCAGGCCCCCGGCACTTTCAATTGTCACCCGCACCTCGTTCCGGTGCCGCTCCATGTTCAGCACCGACGTTTAGCAGAGGGCGCACACTAACTACGTCACCGCGCCCTCTGACCTGAGCATCACTGCTGAAGACAGATCGGCGCCTGGAACGAGGAAAGGTGACTATCGCGCAGCGCAGCGCTCCCCCTCCCATATACTTACCTGGTCCTGGCGCGGTGCAGTCCCTGCTTACCCGGGCCGGCGCCGCAGCTTCATCCTGTACTAAGCGGTCACCGTTACCGCTGATTACAGTAATGAATATGCGGCTCCACCCCTATGGGAGGTGGAGCCGCATATTCATTGTCATAATGAGCGGTACCATGTGACCGCTCAGTACAGGAAGAAGCTGCTGCTGCCGGCGCCGGGGAAGCCAGGGACCTGCAGGGACCACGCCTGGACTAGGTGAGTATTTTTAGACAGCCCCCGCTCCCCCTCCCCTGCCGACCTCTGGGTATGACTCGAGTATAAGCCGAGAGGAGGACTTTCAGCCCCAAAAAGTGGGCTGAAAATCTCGGCTTATACTCGAGTATATACGGTATATATATCTTTGCACATCTTTAACACCAAAAAGGCTGTAATTTCTATTCTGCATTCTATTCCGGTACATGTCACACGGACAGGACACGGATGATGCACACGTACAGAAGTATGTCACACAGGCACACAACTCTATTTTTTCCAGTACCAGTAAAATCAGGACATGTAAAGGGGCCTAGCGTCCATTGGGAAGGGTTTGGATTCTCTACTTCTGACAAACCAGTTGTAGGCTACACTTCTCTCTGGGTTGATAGTAGTGTCAGTCTAATGAGACAAAAGAACACAAGCCAACACACCTGACTAATGGGGCTCACTGGGCCCTCACACTGCTAAATGTGCTTTTGAACAGATGCTTATTTTTACGAACACCCTTCCCCTTTTTCTTCTAAGGATTATTTGTTGTCTCCATTCTGAACACAGATTTTCTTTTAGAATTCTCCAACCTGGAAAGTAAGAAACATTACTTTTTGTACAACATGTTTGGTACTTCTCAATTTGTATGAAATGTTATTGTTACTTTGCTTGTGTACATTAAGATGATTTAAAAAAGAAAAGAGGACTGCACGGAATATGAACTAAATATCCAATTTCGCCTTATTAAGATAATAAATGTCACTTTTTATTGTCCCTTAGCATAATGTAATTTTATAGTGATTAAGAAATTTAGACTGATAATTTGCTTTTACATATAAGTGCTACACACAGTAATTTGGGCCTCCTTAACACACAGTTTATGCATTTTTTTTCAGTCTACAGTTGTGAAAAAAAGTTTCAAGAGGATTTTTCACTATATTTTTTATGTTAAACTGGACACATGATGTAATAGTGTCTGCAGAGCAGAATAAAACATAAATTAATTCTCATTAAGTCTAAGTGGGCTTTATCAGATAGTTTTCACTGCGGGCGTGTACTTCTTCTCCCAGTCAAACATTGCCCAAGCTCAAGCAGGCAGTTACAAACAGGAGAAAAACACCAAAAACTCAATAGCTTAAAGCATGTTTTTCACTGTGAGGCATATAATGACAGACAGCGAGATCAAACTAAAGATCAAATACAAGTTTCTGTGAGTGCAACAGACCTGAGTGTGACACCACCCTGGAACTGTTTCTCCTTTTTCTATTAATCAATACGCAAAAGAGGGTTTATCTTCATTTGCCTACGGGACTGCAACAGCTGTAATATTAATGGGCAATTATTGGAGTGGTGACAATCACAACCCTTCCAGGTGAGCAACTCCATAACTCCCTTCTCATCTGTAACTGTCAATATCACTCTATGTGTGCTTGTCTCTCCCCCCATTTATTTTTCTCTACAGGAGAAAGACTGTTCTATGCTATCATGGGGGTGTATTATGACTGGTCACGCCATACTAGGGGAAAAGTACATGCCTCTAGTGAAAATGCACTGTTTAAGGCACCTTGAGCTTAATGAAATTTAATTTATTAGGTGCAAAATGCTTTATGGTAGTTTAATTCTCCTCTGCAGACACTATTTCATCATGTGTCCAGTTCAACACGAAAAATGTAGTGAATTGTCCTCTTTAATCATCTTTGGTTGTGCAAACAACATCTCTTTCATGAGAATTCAGCATGAAAAATTGCAGCAAGACCGCTGTAAAAAAATAAGATAATGCACAGCAATGTAAAAACAGCAATGCTGTACGTACGTATGTTCAGTCTTTTAACACTTTTTTTAACCACTTCAAGATTCGGAAACCATGAAACGATTAAAAGAAGTGGCATGATTATTCTTTGGAAGCCACTTGTCATAGAAAATAGTAAAAGCTTTGAAGCCACCAGCAAAGGAGGCATTCACTTTCTTCCCTCCTCCTCCTCTCACACAGATTTGCAGTTAGGAACCAACAGTCTCTTGGAATTGACTGTATAATGGACATAAGGAAGTACTATATTATATATAGTTGTGAGGTGAACCATCCTAATTAAAATGCAGGCAGCCCCTTTTAGTACTAACGGCCCCTGCAGTGAAAAAGGGGATGTCTATTGTGCGCAGATAAACAGTTATAGATAGAACAAATAATTGAGACAGGAAAAGGTCTTTTCAGAGGGTTACAACAAATGTACTTGTGTTTACACATAAATAGCAAAATGGAAAGAGGTTTTGTCCACAGAAAATGCATCTTGAATTCAAGTGACACTGTTGTTTCCTGCATGGAAAATGCTATATATTGACCCCAGAATAATGTCTCTGAAAGAAAATTATGATTATTGGAGTTCGTATAGGTGCAATAGTGATGGGACATACATTATCAGATTCAGTACGAATCAGGGAGGAAAATATATGTTTTTTCATAACTTTAACCCTTGCCTATAAGCTCCAAATCAATAGTGGGCAGATCACTGACAACAGCCATGTCATGTTTGGTCTCTGAGTAATGGTAAAATCCAAATTAAAAATATGATGGCGATCTTGAACTTCTGCGATCATCAAGAGTAAATTTATTGCACAAGTTGGGAATTTCATAAAATCCTGAAGGGCTGAGGACATCCCACAACTTGGCCCACATGAGGTCATCAAGAGGGTGTCTTGGTGTAACTTTAGGTGCTAATTAAAGATCAGGACATAATATGATCTGGGTTCAATAATGAGGAAGATACATACCAGTGTAGGTGTAGGATTTATCTTGCTAAGCAGACATTTTCAATCGGATTGCTTCCATCCATGAAGTTGAATCATCTCTGTAAGCAGAGTAGTAAGTTCTTTTGTTAATCCTGTTTTATTTTATGTAATTGTACATGCTGTATTGTTTTGTCCCCTATGTAAAATCATTTGTGTATTTTTTTTATAAACACTGTCTATTGTTTTGGATTAAATATAACATTTTACTTTTCTCTTTCTTTTGTTCGGTAGCCCACACCCCAGGTAATACGTGAGTTATTATGGAGTGGGCAGTGACCGTATTGGGGGTTTATACAGTTGAAACTAGAAGTTTACACACCCTACATAAAAAGTCACATATGCATGTTTTTCTTAATATTTTACATCAAATCAGAATAAAACTTTAATAATTTATTAATATTTGCCAAATGCTAGAATAATGAAAGAGAGAATGTGTTAAGTCATTTTATTACTTACTGCAAAGTCAAAAGTTTACAAAAACTAAGATTACTATGCCTTTAACCCCTTAGTGACAGAGCCAATTTGGCTGTTTTTTCATGACATATTGTAGTTCCTGTTAGTGATAAAATTTCTTCGATATAACTTGCATTTATTTATGAAAAAATAGAAAATTGGCAAAAATTTTGTAAATTTAGCAATTTTCAAACTTTTAATTTTTGTACACTTATGTATATCAGAAAGTGGTGTCACATAAAATAGTTAATAAATAAGATTTCCCAAATGTCTACTTTACATCAGCTCAATTTTAGAAACATGTTTTTTTTATTAGCACATTATAAGAATTAAAAGTTGACCAGCGATTTCTCATTTTTCCAACAAAATTTACAAAACCATTTTTTTAGGGACAACCCCACATTTAAAGTTTGGAGGGTCAATATTACAGAAAATATCCAAAAGTGACACCATTCTAAAAACTTCACCACTCAATCTGTGCAAAACCATATTCAATAAGTTTATTAACCCTTCAGGTGCTTCACGAGAACTACAGCAATGTGGAAGGAAAAAATGAACATTTTACTTTTTTCACAAATTTTTTTATTTGGAATTATTTTTTTTTATTTTCCCAAGGGTTTCAGGACAAAATGGACCACAAATTTTCTTGTGCAATTTCTCTTGAGTACGATGATACCCTATATGTGGGGAAAATCCACTGTTTTTGTGCATGGCAGGGCTCGGAAGGGAGGGAGCACCGTTTTACTTTTTGAACACAAGATTGGCTGGAATCAATGGTGGTGCCATGTCGCATTTGGATATCCCCTGATGTACCTAAACAGTGGAACCTCCCCAATTCTAACTCCAACCCTAATACACTCCTAACCCTAATCCCAACCCTAACCATAACCCTAACCACAATCCTAACCCCAACACACCCCTAACCCTAATCCCAACCCTAGCTATAACCCTAGCAACAAACCTAACCCTAACACACCCCTAATCCCAACCTAACCTTAATCCCAACCATAATCATAACCTTAAGCCTAGTCCAACCCTAACTTTAGCACAACCCTAACATTAGCCCAACCCTATCCCTAGCCCCAACCTTAAACCTAGCCCCAACAATAACTCTAACCCAACCTTATCCGTAACTTTATCCAAAATCACTTTAGCCCAGCTCACTTTAGGCCAACCCTAACCCAAACTTTAGCCCAACCCTAACCCTAACTTTAGCCCAACTCACTTTAGCCCAACTCTAACTCAAATGGAAAAATGGAAATAAATACTTTATTTTTATTTTATCCTAACTAAGGGGGTAATAAAGGGGGGTTTGATTTCCTATTTTTGTTATTTTGATCACTGTGATAGAGTCTATCACTGTTAGGGTTGGTGGATTGCGCTAAATAAAAGTAAATAATAAAATGCAATTGCAACCCGGGGTCCACCATGCAGAGATGGAACACTGCTGCTAGTGAACAATGGTGGAACTACACAGCAAGCAATCACTATAACCGCACTGTGTTAAACGTCACACAGTGTGAACAGAACTCAGAGTACCCAGCTCAGTTACTGCACAGAAAGGTACTGCTGAAAGAAAGCAAGATGCTAAACCCTGTTAAATGTCACAGGAGAAATAGCGTGTGAGTAGTGCTCGCTTTGCAAGTAAACTGTGTTAACTGCACACGTGTAATAAAGCAGATACCGAGTCAAGGGAAAGAGCTCATGTGACGCTAGCTGCAAAGCCCTGACGCTCTCCCTGAAAGGTGTAGCCTGAGGGTTGGACTTGCTCTGTAACTCAACTGTGCTAACCGCACACATGAAGGAGACAGGTGCTAAGCCAAGGGGAAGTTGCCCAGTCCTAACCATACCTGCCAACGCAAGTGCTCTCTGTTTATGAGTGCAAACAGAGCAATAGAGTATCCACTAACTTACACCTCACAAAAGTGATACTAATGTGTCCACGTGTGCCGCTGGGGGCCTTTTATACACTAGGCTCCACCTCAAATACTCAAGCCCTGTCGGCTGAGACATCGCTCGCGGACCAATCCAGGGCTACCACCTCACCAGAGCAGCAAATGTTCAACCACCAATGAGCAGACGCCACATCACGGATATACTCAGTTGGGTGAACTCTGCTTAGACTCCCAAACGTCAGGCTGCACCTGCCTCTCGCTGATTACCATAGACTTGGCTGGAGGGCCAGCAGTAACCACATGAATATCATAAACCTGAGAAAGATGCTGGGACCGACATCTGTGCTGAACAGCACCCGCAGCGCCCAGGCCAGAATAGGAGACCACAGCACCAGGCAATGCCCAGGATCTATCCCGCGCAGCAGGAGAATCCTGACGCCTAACAATCACAGTGATCAAAATCAATCAATAGGAAAAATTTCCTATTGTTGCCGGATGCCAGCAGGCAGATCTCTTCGGGCCCACCATTTCCTCCCAGAAGAAGACTCCGGCGGCCCGTGGGACTTCGTGGGGGTATGCAGGGACTCTGGAGGTATCGGGGGGATCAGGGGACCCTATTTCTCCTTCCTCTGATGTGCAATCACATCAGAGGAGAGAGAAATTAAATGGAAAATCCTACTTTTTTTTTTGCGGTCGCCTTTATACCATTAATAACGGTGATCGCAACATTGGGGTCGGTAAAAACCAACCCGAATCATGTTCTCTGGGGTCTCACCTATCCCCGTTAGCCGAGGCCCTGGAGAAATTCTGACTCTGGGGAGCGCTAAGCACTTATTTCTCAGCGCCGTTAAAAAGTGGCACTGAGACATAAGTAAACTTAACTGCCACTGTTAAAAGGCGTATTGGCATTCTGCAAAATCTGAGTTAATTAGAGACACACCTGTAAATGTATTTTAATGCACACCTGAAACACACTGCTTCTTTGTGTAGCATCATGAGAAAGTCTCAAGAAATCATCCAAGATATCAGTAAGAGAATGTGGACTTGCACAAGTCAGGCTCATCCTTGGGTATAATTTCAAGATACCTGAAGGTGCCTCCTTCATCTGTACAAACAATTATTCGCAAGTACTGTAGGAAGGTGGATCAGAATAGTAGTCTCTCTTGTGTGTCCAGGCCGGAACTGTCAGGACTGTCACTAGTGTTGCCCGGGGAAGTACTTTCTGACCGGAGTGGACCTATGCACCTGACTGCAGGGGGCGGGTGTGAGATAAAAGTTACTGCACGCACAGGAACGGGGCTTTTGGCGGGTACCCAGCGTGTGCTACAGGAGAAGGTTGACTCCCTCTCCGCAGACCGACGCCAACTGACAGGCCCGCTTTGCAGTATTCCATCCCCACGGATACAGACTGTGCATCTCCAGAGACTAACTCCCCACTAATCCCCGGCCCTAACAGTACTAACCGGTTGGTGTATCGGACATCTGCTGACTCTCTTTTCAATGCTGATCTGGTATCGCACACGGTTTGCAGCGGTGAGACTGCGGCCTCCACGCTGGGACTTTGTACTTCGTTGGCTGTGCAGCAGACTTTTCCCCATTCTGCACCTCGTTCCAGAATCACAAGAACGCGTGTAAGAAGATCAGAATACTTTACCGCTGTACAGAGACGGTGCTTCACTTTTCTCCAGGACCGGCTCTGTGACGTCATCCGCCACCTATGGCACCATCATGGGATTTTCCAGCCACCATCATCCAGGAACCAGAGACTGATAAGTTAACCCGTTATTTCACCCATTGCAGTTACTTTGTTGCTATATACACATTGTGGGCCTGCATATTTACACTCCCTTTCTCCCTGCCTGGAGTATTTACTGTTGAGACATTTACCGTATATTCTCGAGTATAAGCCGACCCGAGTATAAGCCGACCCCCCTAATTTTGCCACAAAAAACTATGAAAACTTATTGTCTCGAGTATAAGCCTTGGGTGGGAAATGCAGCAGCTACCGGTAAATGTCAAAAATAAAAATATATACCAATAAAAGTAAAATTAATTGAGACATCAGTAGGTTAAGTGTTTTTGAATATCCATATTGAATCAGGAGCTCCATATAATGCTCCATACAGTTCATGATGGCCCCATAAGAGGCTCCATGATAAAATATACCCCATATAATGCTGCACAAAAATTAATAATGGCCCCATAAGATGCTCCATAGAAACATTTGCCCCATACAATGCTGCATAAAGGTTGATGGCCCCATAAGATGCTCCACACATTATGGCCCCATGAGATGCTCCATACATTATGGCCCCATAAGATGCTCCATACATTATGGCTCCATAAGATGCTCCATACATTGTGGCCCCATGAGATGCTCCACACATTATGGCCCCATGAGATGCTCCACACATTGTGGCCCCATGAGATGCTCCATACATTGTGGCCACATGAGATGCTCCGTACATTGTGGCCCCATGAGATGCTCCATACATTGTGGCCCCATAAGATGCTCCACACATTATGGCCCCATGAGATGCTCCACACATTATGGCCCCATGAGATGCTCCATAAATTGTGGCCCCATGAGATGCTCCATACATTGTTTCCCCATAAGATGCTCCATACATTGTGGCCCCATGAGATGCTCCACACATTATGGCCCCATGAGATGCTCCATACATTGTGGCCCCATGAGATGCTCCATACATTGTGGCCCCATGAGATGCTCCATACATTGTGGCCCCATGAGATGCTCCACACATTATGGCCCCATGAGATGCCCCATACATTGTGGCCCCATACGTTGTGGCTCCATACATTGTGGCCCCATACATTGTGGCTCCATACATTGTGGCCCCATAAGATGCTCCATACATTGTGGCCCCATGAGATGCTCCACACATTATCGCCCCATACGATGCTCCATACATTTGCCCCATTTGCTGTTGCTGCAATTAAAATAAAAAAAATCACATACTCACCTCTCTTCGCTCAGGCCCCCGGCACTTGCGATAGTCACCTTCCTCGTTCCATCGCTGCGTGCTGCTCTTTCTTCCATCCTCTGCACTGACTGTTCAGGCAGAGGGCAGCGCGCACACTAATCGCGTCATCACGCCCTCTGACCTGAACAGTCACAGCCAGAGGACTGAAGACAGAGCAGCACGCAGCGATGGAACAAGGAAGGTGACTATCGCGCAATGCTCACCTCCCCTGATATACTCACCTGCTCCCGGCACGGTCCCTGGCAACGTCTCACTGTCAGATGGTCTCCGGGAACCGGCGGCATCTTCCTGTGTTAAGCGGTCACGTACCGCTCATTACAGTAATGAATATGCGTGCATATTCATTACTGTAATGAGCGGTACCACGTGACCGCTGAACACAGGAAGAGCTGCACCGGAGACCATGGGACATGCAGGGACCGTGCCAGGAGCAGGTGAGTATGTGACAGCCGCCACTCCCCCTCCCCGCCGACACCACGCCGACACTGACTCGATTATAAGCCGAGAGGGTCACTTTCAGCCCAAAAAAGTGGGCTGAAAATCTCGGCTTATACTCGAGTATATACGGTATATATAAAACCTGTTATCTCTTGCTCTGCCTCCTGCTCGTCACTGCATCCCGCGTTCCTGCTAGCACCTTACAGTACAAACAAGATGGGAAGATTGTGTCAATATCCACAGTGAAACGAGCACTGTATCAACATGGGCTGAAAGGCCACTGTGTCAGGAAGAAGCCATTACTCTAAAACAAACATAAAAAAGCCAGATTTCTGTTTGCAAATGCACACAGGAATAAAGACGTTAAATTTTGGAGATGTCCTGTGGTCTGATGAAACTAAAATTGAACTTTTTGGGGCATAATGACCATCGTTACATTTTGATGAAAAAAGGAGAAGGTTGGAAGCTTAAGAACATGTAAAAGGCAGGGCCAGAGTAGTAGTCGTGGCTGAGTATAACTGGTTACGTGCGCCCTGGCCCCCAGTAACATACAAACAATGTCCTTTCTGCAGCATACCTTTCACTTCACCTTCTGCACCATCTGGCTGAAGTTTTGCAGCTTCCTTTGTACAATAAGAGACAAAGTAGTTTTCAAACTTAAAACTATGAACTTTACTTTTTGCTTGTTGCAGCACATTTTCTTTCAGCCACATCATCAGCATTAGGTTCCACACAGTTCATGTTCTCCGCACTTACTGCGCCCTGTGTGAGCTGACTTCTGCTGAGATTCCCTTGTCCGTTTTGACCCGGTACGGAGGGCATCAGACCAAGAAATAATCTGCCACATCGTGAGAGACCTGTGTCCCTGTACTGATCCAGGACCACTTCTCAAGCTCCTGTTCCAAACTGCGGTAATGCTGCTGCCTCAGCTGTACTTCTGTCCATCCGGACTTTGAATGGCTGGGTATCAGGCTTAACATTGCGGAGCTGTCCGCCCAACATGGGCGCTAGGCCCCTACTCCCCACTAACAAGGAGACACTTTTCTCTTGACACAGACAGCCCCTCCTGCATAACTATGTAAAATGTGGTGCCCCTTCTAGTGTCTGATGTAAGGTCCTACACTTACCCTATCAGTACTGATATAGACATATGACAAAATGGAATATATATACAGATCTAACATGTAGCAACATCACTTAAATACATAGCAGCATAACGACTATAAACCTTTAAGGGGGTAGGGACGTGGCACCCCTTACATTCCCCCTCCCTTTAACAATGGTTGTCACTGACCATTTACCAAAACTTCAATAGTTACAATAAATACTTCACGCAGGGAGGTCAACAAGATAGATAATGAAACTGTGCAAAGCTAACGCACGAGAGTCCTGTCTCCCTTAAGAGGTGCCTGGCTCACAGTCCTACAGGTTACACCTTCAGTGCAATGTGGGAACCTAAGGTATGTTTACCCACAAAACTTTTTTTAACGAGTGCCCAGAAACAGTCCTTCCCTAAGCACCGCTAGTTCACAGATGAAGCAGTCCGGACCCATCTACCCAAATACAACGTATTTACAAGGGTATGACCTTCTCGTAAGGTCAGCAGTTTTTTAAGGGAGAAGTCCCCCTCCCTTTGTGTATGGCACGTGCCACATGTGCGCTGCCTGGTCATAGAGCACAGTCTGTTGCTGCAGCCACACCTGGTCCATTAGTCCAAGGACCCTTCTTTTCTACAAAGGCAATGTTCTGCTATCTAGCAGAAAGGGCACAATAGGCCCAACAAAACTTAAATAACAACTCAACTTTCTTCTCTAGCCGTATCAGCCGCATTACTCCCGACTCTGGGAATATCACCAGGGCTCCTAGCCCGCAGGGATGCAGAACAGTCCCGTTTATTCTCAAGGTGCAAAAAGCACAACTTTTCTTAAGTCTCACCAGCAAGTGTACGCAGTTCAACGGCACGCATCCTATGCCTCTCCATCAGAATGGGAGGTGGACAAGATACAGGGGGCCGACCTAGCCTGGTCCGGGCCCGCATACAGTCCCAGGCCATCAATCTCTGAGCAATGGGTCACTGCCACGGCATAGTAGCCCCTGGTACAGTCCTCTTTTATAAAGGAGACCCAGTTCCCTTCTTTCAGGGGTCTCCCGAATTTTATCGAGGCAGCATTGACATTAATCTTGTCATCAGTTCCCGACTTACAAATAAAGCCGAAACCTCTTCCCACCTCCGTATACACAAACTGGCTGCGAGTGCGTCGACCAGCCATAGCACCCTCTCCATGCCGATGCAATTCGGCCCAAATCTCTCTTTCCCGCTGCTTCTTTTTCTCAATGACGTCAGCAGTGCAGGTGGACTGCCCGTAAGATGGGACTGGGCCCATTGCAGCCTGATAAGAACAAGAAGTGCCCACCGCTGTATTTGTGCCAGACGTGGGCCTGGTCTCCCACTCTGGACAGCTGCAGGATGGATCAATGAGCTCGTTCCCCAAAACAGAAGGTTGAAGGACAGTCCGCCCTGGCAGAGTGGAGGGCCGTAGTAGGAACCAACCCTCTGGGGTCAAGGGCCGAGGCGCACTCACTGCTGTTGTCTGCAGTGGTCTGGCCGCGCCAATCCTCAGATTGGTGAATCCCTCCACAGACACCACTGCACACTCCGGCTCCCGCTGACGAAGTCCCGGCTGGACCATCGCTTCTGGTTCAGGCTCCTCCAGCGCTGTCGCTGATCCCGTTCCCCGATGGTGTTGAGGGAAATGTTATGGACAAAGTGGTTCCGGCCTTCGCTGCAGTCTCGAATCCTATAGGCCAGGCTCCCGTTCCGGAAGATGCTGAGGCTCCACCTCCCGCCAATGCTCCGGCTCTGTACGTGGCTCGGGCTCCTGTGGATGGCGCTCTGGCTCCAGCAGCTGCCAGCAACTCTCCTCCTCAGGTAACGGGCATATTGCAACATCGTCCCCCCTCTGTTGTCCGGCTCAGGTCCTCTCCTGGGGAAACTCTGGAAAGCAGGCAGTCCAAAACTCATCCGACACTCCTCTCTCGTCCGGGTCAGGTCCTCTCCTCTTCCTACCTTCATTTTAGCTCCACATAGCCTACTTGCAGTGACATATGCAAGAGTGCTCCATCGCTGCCGGGGCCGTGGTTCGTAATGACACAGCGCAGCTGCACCCGGAGATGTCTTCTGGGCCCCAACCCTTCCAGGGTGGGGTCACTTCTGGCCGCTCCACCCATTTTCTAGTAGTGTGTGCCAGAAAGCTAGGCCTTCTCCTACTGCGACGCACCCACCATGGGTGGGACGAGAGACAAGGTGGGACTGATTTTCACGCCAACTTTGGGGGATCACACCCACGAAGGGTGAAGTTATAGTTGTCGTTCTCCTTGTTGGCGCCAAACTCCACCATCTTTAGAGACGCCATCTCTGCCATCACCACGTCAGTCACATTTAGGGTTTTAGACATGTCTACTATATCAGTCACATCCAGTATTTTGGTAACATTCACAATTTCTTCATCTTCACTTTTCCCAGTCACATGAATCACATCTTCCACAGCATTCCCACGCTGCATGGTTGTGGGATCCTGCCGCACTATGCCAAGTGTAAAAATGCAGGAGCCGGGATGTCGTCACGGACAGGAGGCAGATCTAGAGTTAACAAATTTATTAACAGAGTCAAACTCCACGCAGAGAGAGAGGGAGTATGGAAGCTAAGGTAAAGAACGATGTGGAGACAGAGGGAATGAAAAGGGAGAACTAGAGTATGGTGAAAGTTCAAGAGAGAGTAAATTTATCAGTCTGTCGGTTTCTTGATTGCAGCATCTCGGTCTCCAATGATGGCACCGACACTAGCGACACGTGATGTCCCGGAGTCGTCCTGAGTAGACAGAGGTCCGATTCTCGATGCAAGCGGGGAGTCTTTACTGTCCTAGGATGGCTCCTGTTCCCACAGTTTCTTTGTATAGGGCTCAGCGCAAAAGGGTGATACCGTCGGAATGTACCTCTGTTCCGTGGTGTATGCGGGTGAGGAGTCAGTCAGTACTGGCCTAGTCCCCTGTTCTCGGCGGGACCGTGTGCACACAGCAGTCACTGGTCTAGAGTGTGAGCTTCCGCCATGAGCGGGAGAAAACAGTGGTTTTGCAGTCAATAGTACACAAACAGTGGACACCGTCACAGGGGATCTTCAAGGTGGGCCTGCGCTCACGCGATGCTCCGCTCACAAGGCCGGCACATTACCCTGCTGCACACTCAGTCTTCCCGCCAGGTCAGCTCTCCTTCCGCAATTCTTCCACCAATTGGGGTGTAGTGGCCATTATCGCAGATACCGAGGGTGGCAGCATCATGTGGTGTGGGTTGTTTTGATGCAGTAGAGACTGGTGCCCTTTACAAAATAGATGGCATCATGAGAAAAGAAGATTATTTGGCAATACTGAAGCAACATCTCAAGACATCAGCCAGGACGTTAAAGCTTGGGCGGAAATGGGTCTTCCAAATGAACAATGGCCCAAAGCAAACTGTCAAAATGGTAACAAGGTGGCTTAAGGATAACAAAGTCAATATTTGGAGAGGCCATCACAAAGCCCTGATCTCAATCCTAATAGAAAAGTATGGACAAAGCTGAAAAGGCAGGTGTGAGCAAGGCGACCTACAAACCTGGATCAGTTACACCAGTTTTGTCAGGTGAATGGGCCCAAATTCCGACAAATTATTGTGAGAAGCTTGTAGAAGGATATCCCAAACGTTTGACCCAAGTCATTTATGTTAAAGGCAATGGTACCAAATATTAATTAAATGTATGTAAACTTTTGACTTTGCAGTAAGTAATAAAAATGCCTTAACACATTCTCTCTCTCATTATTCTGGCATTTGGCAAATATTAATAATTATGGTAATCCTAATTGACTTTAAAGGTTTTTTCTGATTTCATGTCAGATACTGTATTTATAAAAGCATGCATATGTGTCTTTTTATATAGTGTATGTAAACTTCTGGTTTCAAGTGTATATACATTCCATGCACTTGAATCGGAGGCGTATACAGGTCCTTCTCAAAAAATTAGCATATAGTGTTAAATTTCATTATTTACCATAATGTAATGATTACAATTAAACTTTCATATATTATAGATTCATTATCCACCAACTGAAATTTGTCAGGTCTTTTATTGTTTGAATACTGATGATTTTGGCATACAACTCCTGATAACCCAAAAAACCTGTCTCAATAAATTAGCATATCAAGAAAAGGTTCTCTAAATGACCTATTACCCTAATCTTCTGAATCAACTAATTAACTCTAAACACATGCAAAAGATACCTGAGGCTTTTAAAAACTCCCTGCCTGGTTCATTACTCAAAACCCCCATCATGGGTAAGACTAGCGACCTGACAGATGTCAAGAAGGCCATCATTGACACCCTCAAGCAAGAGGGTAAGACCCAGAAATAAATTTCTCAACAAATAGGCTGTTCCCAGAGTGCTGTATCAAGGCACCTCAATGGTAAGTCTGTTGGAAGGAAACAATGTGGCAGAAAACGCTGTACAACGAGAAGAGGTGACCGGACCCTGAGGAAGATTGTGGAGAAGGACCGATTCCCTGCAATTCCGCATTTTTAATGAACATGTTGCTTTTTTTTCCGCTATGCGATTTTTTCGCGGAAAAAATCGCAACATTTGCACAAAAAATGCGGAATACCTTGTAAATAATAGGAGGCATATGTTAGCGTTTTTTTCGCGTTTTTATCACGTTTTATAGCGAAAAAACGCGAAAAAAACGCTAAAAATCCTGAACGTGTGCACATGGCCTAAAAATGCGGAATTGCAGGGATTCCGCACACCTAGGAGTCCATTGATCTGCTTACTTCCCGCACGGGGCTGTGCCCACCATGCGGGAAGTAAGCAGATTATGTGCGGTTGGTACCCAGGGTGGAGGAGAGGAGACTCTCCTCCACGCACTGGGCACCATATAACTGGTCAAAAAATAAGAAATAAAATAAAAAATAGTCCTATACTCACCCTCGATGTCCCGCGCAGTGTTCCTGCCTCACCGCTGCACGCTGCCGTTCGGTTCCTGTAGCTGGTGTGCGGCGAAGGACCTTGCCGATGACGTCACTGTCCTGTGATTGGTCGTGAGCGGTCATGTGACCGCTCACGTGACCGTGACGTCACGGAAGGCCCTGTGCGCACAGACCAGCTATAGGAAGACGAACGGACGCCGCTTATGAGATGTCTGGGTGAGTATAAGCATTTTTTTATTTTTTTTATTATTTTTAAGCATTCTATCTTTTACTATAGATGCTGCATAGGCAGCATCTATAGTAAAAAGTTGGTCACACTTGTCAAACAGTATGTTTGACAAGTGTGACCAACTTGTCAGTCAGTTTTCCAAGCGATGCTACAGATCGCTTGGAAAACTTTAGCATTCTGCAAGCTAATTACGCTTGCAGAATGCTAAAAAAACGCGAAAAAAACGGAAAAAAAACGCAAAAAAAAAATGTGGATTTCTTGCAGAAAATTTCCGGTTTTCTTCAGGAAATTTCTGCAAGAAATCCGCAACGTGTGCACATGGCCGTTACCTGTCCATAGTTTGATTGAATATGTCATCTGTTTTTGAGCAAAATGGGTTTGAGCTCGTTTTTTGACTGGATTGTGATTTCAGGCAGCAGAGTATTGGGAAGAAATGGCTCATAAGTGAGAAAGAAGCAGATTTCTCTGGTAAGATATGTTTCAAAGCTTCTTATAATTGCTTGTTCAATTGATTAGTGAAAAGTTTATTGACAGCAGTATAGTGTTTTACTTTAAAGGGAACCTGTCACCAGTTTTTTGAAATAGCAGCTAAAAATATCACCTTATTCAGCATCTGCTATGCATTCCCTAAATCCTTATATAACCTCCTCACTCTCCTTCTATACTCCCAGAAACATTTTTTCATTTCTCCTGCGCTGTATTGTAATTATCTCAGTCCGGTCCGATGGGTGTTGTTTCAGACTTCTGCATCCCTCCTCCCGGCTTCTGCTCGTCGTCCTCCTGACATGGATAATGATCCACATCGCCCTCCCTTTCACACTTTTTGTTTTCTCATACAGTATTACCAACACATTCTGCTTAGTCATATAGTCACTTTTCACGTATTCCACTCACTCATTATTTTGTTTTTCGGCCCGCAGTTGGGCAAAGCATACTACAAAGGTGCGAAACGCAGTATTACTGAGCAGGCGCGAGATGTCCCATGGTGATGGGGATGATGCAAGAGGCATCATCCACGAAGTAGTACGGCGAGTAACAGCCAATGGGAGGGATTAAGAGCCCCGAAACCATGCCCATCAGACTGGACTGAGACAATTGCCATACAGTGCGGGAGAAATTAAAAAGGTTTTTCAGGAGTATACAAGGGGAGTTAGGGGGTTGTATAAGGATTTGGGGAATTCCGCGCAGACACTGCATAAGGTGATATTTTTAGCGGCTATGTCACAAAACTGGTGGCAGGTTCCCTTTAAGCCTGACACTATGAGTACTGGGTGTGACCACAGTAGTTTAAAAAGTGTGGCCATAGTATTCAAGGGTTGGGTTACATCAGAAGCTTTACTAGATAAAAATACTTTTCTTACCTCAGCAATATATATTCCACATAAAAACATTCAGAGACATATTCTATTCCATTATACTGTATATATATATATATATATATATATATATATATATATATATATATATGTATATATATATATATTTATTTATATACAGTTATATGAAAAAGTTTGGGCACCCCTATTAATCTTAAGCTTAATGTTTTATAAAAATTGTTTTTTTTGCAACAGCTATTTCAGTTTCATATATCTAATAACTTGCTGCAGATGGTGTCACTGTGCATCTGTCAACTATACAACGCACTTTGTTTTTTTGCCCCCATGCATAACGCCTTTTTGTGTGACCAAACAACTCAATCTTGGTTTCATCAGTCCACAGGACCTTCTTCCAAAAAGAAATTGGCTTCTCCAAATGTGCTTTTGCATACCTCAGCCGACTCTGTTTGTAGCGTGCTTGCAGAAACGGCTTCTTTCGCATCACTCTCCCATACAGCTTCTCCCTGTGCAAAGTGCGTTGTATAGTTGACAGATGCACAGTGACACCATCTGCAGCAAGTTGATGCTGCAGCTCTCTGGAGGTGGTCTGAGGATTATCCTTGACTGATCTCACCATTCTTCTTCTCTGCCTTTCTGATGTTTTTCTTGGCCTGCCACTTCTGGCCTTAACAAGAACTGTACCTGTGTTCTTCCATTTCCTTACTATGTTCCTCACAGTGGAAATTGACAGGTTAAATCTCTGAGACAGCTTTTTGTATCCTTCCCCTGAACAACTATGTTGAATAATCTTTGTTTTCAGATCATTTGACAGTTGTTTTGAGGAGCCCATGATGCCACTCGTCAGAGGAGATTCAAACAGGAGAACAACTTGCAAGTGGCCACTTTAAGTAGCTTTTCTCATGATTGCTTACACCTGGCTATGAAGTTCAAAGCTCAATGAGGTTACAAAACCAAGAAAAGTGCTTTAGTAAGTCAGTAAAAAGTAGGTAGGAGTATTTTAAACAAGAAAATGATAAGGGTGCCCATATTTATGCACCTGTCAAATTTTGTTTGAATGCAGATTACACATTTTCTGTTAGCACAATAAACCTCATTTCAAGTCAGAAACATTACTGTGTCCAACAGTTATTAGATATATGAAACTGAAATAGCTGTTGCAAAAAAAAAACAATTTTTATAAAACATTAAGCTTAAGATTAATAGGGGTGCCCAAACTTTTTCATATAACTGTATATATATATAAAGTACACACTCAGTACTGCAAGTCTCCTACATAGCTGAATAAAATTTATGTACCAATATGAGTACTTGATGTGACCAAAAGTAGTTTAGAAGGAGTGGTCATAGTACTCAGGGGTGGGGCTTGCATCAGAAGCTCTGCTGGATACTTATACTTTCATTACTTAGGTCCCACACCAATGTATTCCACAGCTAGTCATTTAGGTTCAAAGCATACTTCATCATTATATGCATAAGAGAAGTACACTTTCAGTACTGTTGTCTTCTACTTCGCTGAATTAAAGTTTAGTACCAATAAAATCAGTATTGGGCTTGGTCACAACTAGTGTAAAAGCAGTGGCCATATTACTCAGGGGTGGGGCTTGAATTAGAAGCTTTCTCCTATCTCGCTGAATTAAATTTTAGAGCCAATATCGACCCAGTTGTAAAGTATCTCTGAGAGAAATTAAAGGAAAATGTCCAATATTTATACAGCTATGTTGGCAGTCTCCCATCAAGTCACAGTTTTCATTTTTGTTCTACATATCCTGAATGTACAGAGAACAGTTTTCCTTTTGCTGATTTTCCAGGGTATTTTTGTTTTCTCTCTTTGCTTTCCAAATTTTCTGCTTTGAAATATTGCCATTGTGAAACACGGATGAATCGTTGCCAGCTTTTCCCTTCACAAAGAAGGCACAATAGGCAGGAAATACATGGACTCTCATATATCATAAGTGTTATCAAACACAATGAATACAGTGCATGCACGGGTAGCACCGTACTAATCTGACTTATCTTTATTGAAGTCAGTGTCATATTTGGTTTGTAGCGGAATAAGACAAGGGCTCTATAGGCGCCTGTAAACTGAAGGCAATTTTTCTCTAGATAAGAAACGACTTTACCAAGCTATAAATCCTGATGAATATATATAGAATGTGAATGCAAAATTCTAGCCCTGCCATTGATATACATTCCAAACCATGGATCAATGTATGGTGAGAAAACTAGAAGACACTTGAAGTTGTAAACTGAGATATAAAGATTCATTGAAGCTTCACTTCATTGCCACCGCATAACTGAGCAGATTTTCCTGCAGTCCTATGTAAAACCATAGAACCCACATTGTCATCTCATTATAGGTTCCTCCATATGAAATCCACAGCTCTGCTGCATCTCAGTCACCTAATATAAATCTAATTGTTGACAAGTCAGTCTTACAGCCTGGCTGTTTTCCTATAGATTCAAACCATGCTGACACTGACATATAAATTCCAGAGTATGATTAATTTGTGACATACCGAACTCCATCTGCATTCCCTAATTAATAACGAATAGGGTTGAGCGAAACGGGTCGATCATTTTCAAAAGTCGCCGACTTTTGGCTAAGTCGGCGTCTCATGAAACCCGATCCGACCCCTGTGCTTGTCGGCCATGCGGTACGCGACTTTCGCGCCAAAGTCGCGTTTCAATGACGCGAAAAGCGCCATTTCTCAGCCAATGAAGGTGAACGCAGAGTGTGGGCAGCGTGATGACATAGATCCTGGTCCCCACCATCTTAGAGAAGGGCATTGCAGTGATTGGCTTGCTGTCTGCGGCGTCACAGGGGCTATAAAGGGGCGTTCCCGCCGACCGCCATCTTACTGCTGCTGATCTGAGCTTAGGGACAGGTTGCTGCCGCTTCATCAGAAGCAGGGAGAGCGTTAGGCAGGGTCCACTAACCACCAAACCGCTTGTGCTGCAGCGATTTCCACTGTCCAACACCACCTTCGGTGTGCAGGAACAGTGGAAGCTATTTTTTTTTTTTTTTCCCCTCAGCGCTGTAGCTCATTGGGCTGCCCTAGAAGGCTCCGTGATAGCTGTATTGCTGTGTGTACGCCACTGTGGAAACCAACTGCTTTTTTCAAAGCACATATCCTCTTGTTCCTTCCTTTCTGCACAGCTATCTTTTTTGTTTGTCCACACTTTTTATTTAATTTGTGCATCAGTCCACTCCTATTGCTGCCTGCCATACCTGGCTTACATTACTGCAGGGAGATAGTAATTGTAGGACAGTCCCTGTTTTTTTTTTTTTGTTTTTTTTTTGTGGGAGATTAAGATTGGCATTTCTGCTACAGTGCCATCCCTGTGTGTGCCATCTCTCACTGAGTGGGCCATAGAAAGCCTATTTATTTTTTCCGTGATTTGTGTTCTAAAATCTACCTCAACACAGAAACACTACATCAATCAGTGGGAGAAAAATATTGGCCTCAGTCAGGGCTTGTGTGCCACTGCTGTGTGTGCGCTATCTCTCATTCAGTGGGCTATAGCAAGCCTATATTTATTTTTTTTTTTTTTTTTAATATTATTTGGTTTCAAAAGTCTCCCTGAAAAAAAAAAAAAACCTAAAAAAACAGTGGGAGAGTAATATTGCCCTTTCAGCTTGTGTGCCAGTCTTGACTCCTGGGTGTGCCACCTCTCTCCCTTTCATTCAGTGGGCCATAGAAAGCCTATTTATTTTTTCCGTGATTTGTGTTCTAAATTCTACCTCAACACAAAAACACTACATCAATCAGTGGGAGAAAAATATTGGCCTCAGTAAGGGCTTGTGTGCCACTGCTGTGTGTGCTATCTCTCATTCAGTGGGCTATAGCAAGCCTATTTTTTTTTTTTTTTTTTTTTTTTTAATATTATTTGGTTTCTAAAGTCTCCCTGAAAAAAAAAAAAAACCTAAAAAAACAGTGGGAGAGTAATATTGCCCTTTCAGCTTGTGTGCCAGTCTTGACTCCTGGGTGTGCCACCTCTCTCCCTTTCATTCAGTGGGCCATAGAAAGCCTATTTTTTTTTTTTTTAATATTATTTGGTTTCTAATTCTCCCTGAAAAAAAAAAAAAAACCTAAAAAAACAGTGGGAGAGTAATATTGCCCTTTCAGCTTGTGTGCCAGTCTTGACTCCTGGGTGTGCCACCTCTCTCCCTCTCATTCAGTGGGCCATAGAAAGCCTATTTATTTTTTTTTTTAAATATTATTGGGTTTCTAAAGTCTCCCTGAAAAAACAAAAAATACATAAAAAAACAGTGGGAGAGTAATATTGCCCTTTCAGCTTGTGTGCCAGTCTTGACTCCTGGGTGTGCCACCTCTCTCCCTTTCATTCAGTGGGCCATAGAAAGCCTATTTTTTTTTTTTTTTTAATATTATTTGGTTTCTAATTCTCCCTGAAAAAAAAAAAAAACCTAAAAAAACAGTGGGAGAGTAATATTGCCCTTTCAGCTTGTGTGCCAGTCTTGACTCCTGGGTGTGTCACCTCTCTCCCTCTCATTCAGTGGGCCATAGAAAGCCTATTTATTTTTTTTTTTAAATATTATTGGGTTTCTAAAGTCTCCCTGAAAAAACAAAAAATACATAAAAAAACAGTGGGAGAGTAATATTGCCCTTTCAGCTTGTGTGCCAGTCTTGACTCCTGGGTGTGCCACCTCTCTCCCTTTCATTCAGTGGGCCATAGAAAGCCTATTTTTTTTTTTTTTAATATTATTTGGTTTCTAATTCTCCCTGAAAAAAAAAAAAAAACCTAAAAAAACAGTGGGAGAGTAATATTGCCCTTTCAGCTTGTGTGCCAGTCTTGACTCCTGGGTGTGCCACCTCTCTCCCTCTCATTCAGTGGGCCATAGAAAGCCTATTTATTTTTTTTTTTAAATATTATTGGGTTTCTAAAGTCTCCCTGAAAAAACAAAAAATACATAAAAAAACAGTGGGAGAGTAATATTGCCCTTTCAGCTTGTGTGCCAGTCTTGACTCCTGGGTGTGCCACCTCTCTCCCTTTCATTCAGTGGGCCATAGAAAGCCTATTTTTTTTTTTTTTAATATTATTTGGTTTCTAATTCTCCCTGAAAAAAAAAAAAAAACCTAAAAAAACAGTGGGAGAGTAATATTGCCCTTTCAGCTTGTGTGCCAGTCTTGACTCCTGGGTGTGCCACCTCTCTCCCTCTCATTCAGTGGGCCATAGAAAGCCTATTTATTTTTTTTTTTAAATATTATTGGGTTTCTAAAGTCTCCCTGAAAAAACAAAAAATACATAAAAAAACAGTGGGAGAGTAATATTGCCCTTTCAGCTTGTGTGCCAGTCTTGACTCCTGGGTGTGCCACCTCTCTCCCTCTCATTCAGTGGGCCATAGAAAGCCTATTTATTTTTTTTTTTAAATATTATTGGGTTTCTAAAGTCTCCCTGAAAAAACAAAAAATACATAAAAAAACAGTGGGAGAGTAATATTGCCCTTTCAGCTTGTGTGCCAGTCTTGACTCCTGGGTGTGCCACCTCTCTCCCTTTCATTCAGTGGGCCATAGAAAGCCTATTTTTTTTTTTTTTTTAATATTATTTGGTTTCTAATTCTCCCTGAAAAAAAAAAAAAAACCTAAAAAAACAGTGGGAGAGTAATATTGCCCTTTCAGCTTGTGTGCCAGTCTTGACTCCTGGGTGTGTCACCTCTCTCCCTCTCATTCAGTGGGCCATAGAAAGCCTATTTATTTTTTTTTTTAAATATTATTGGGTTTCTAAAGTCTCCCTGAAAAAACAAAAAATACATAAAAAAACAGTGGGAGAGTAATATTGCCCTTTCAGCTTGTGTGCCAGTCTTGACTCCTGGGTGTGCCACCTCTCTCCCTCTCATTCAGTGGGCCATAGAAAGCCTTTTTTTTTTTTGGTTTTTTTAATATTATTTGGTTTCTAAAGTCTCCCTGAAAAAAACAAAAAAAACATAAAAAACAGTGGGAGAGTAATATTGCCCTTTCAGCTTGTGCGCCAGTCTTGACTCCTGGTTGTGCCACCTCTCTCTCTCTAATTGTGGGCCATAGAAAGCCTTTTTTTTTTTTTTTTTTAATATTATTTGGTTTCTAAAGTCTCCCTGAGAAAAATAAATAAATAAATTAGGTGGGAGATTAATATTGACATTAGTGCTTGAGTGACAGTCCTGCGTGTGTGTCATCTCTGTGATTTTGTGCCACAGAAAACAGAGTGTGTAACATTGTGCCTGATTTTCCTTGTGGTCTCACCAACCTGTTAAGGGATATTGAAATCATACTGAAGTTATAGCTCACCGTGTAAGTTGTTTGATAGCAACAAATAAAGTTACTTTGGTTAAGATTTTAAAACAATGAGGAAGTCTGGTGCAAGAGGTCGTCGTGGGCGTTCATTGTCAGCTGGTAATGATGGTAGTGGTAGTGGAGCATCAGGTGGTCGTGGGGATAAAAATATTCCACCTAAGTCTGGAGCTGTGGAGCCAGTTTCGTCGTCAGGCTACACAAGGCCTCGAACGCTCTCTTTTCTGGGAGTAGGAAAACCGCTTTTAAAGGCGGAGCAGCAACAGCAAGTTTTGGCTTACATTGCAGACTCAGCCTCTAGCTCTTTTGCCTCCTCTTCCGAAACTGGTAAATGTAAAAGCAGCGCGTCGCTTGTGGATGTTCACGGTCAGGGACAAGTCGCTTCCTTGTCCTCCTCAGCAAAAACTACAACAAGAGAGAAGGATGCAGCAGGCGACACAACGGGTCACTCCATGGAGCTCTTTACACATACCGTCCCTGGCTTAGAAAGTGAAACATTTAACAGGCCATGCCCATTACAAGTATATTCTGACATGGAGTGCACTGATGCACAGCCACAGCCAGAGTACTATGCTGCTCCTTTGACTCAGACCACCACATTGCCCTCTCAGGGTACAGATCCACAATCAGACCCTGATGAGACTATGTTGCCCCGCCACGAACGCTATACCACCGACCGACACAGTGACACAGACGAAGTTGCACACGAGCTCGAAGAGGAGGTAATAGATGACCCAGTTATTGACCCCGATTGGCAGCCATTGGGGGAACAGGGTGCAGGCGGCAGTAGTTCAGAAGCGGAGGTGGAGGAGGGGCCGCAGCAGGCATCAACATCGCAACAGGTTCCATCTGCCGGGCCCGTATCTGGACCAAAACGCGTGTCAAAGCCAAAACCTGTTGGAGCACAGCGTTGCCATCCGGTTAAAGCTCAGTCTGCAATCCCTGAAAAGGGATCAGAGTCTAGGAAGAGTGCAGTCTGGCATTTTTTTAAACAACATCCAACTGATCAGCGCAAAGTCATCTGTCAAAAATGTTCAACTAGCTTAAGCAGAGGTCAGAATCTGAAAAGTCTAAATACTAGTTGCATGCATAGACACTTAACCACCATGCATTCTCAAGCCTGGACTAACTACCAAACGTCCCTCAAGGTTGTAGCACCCTCGGCCAATGAAGCTAGTCAGCAACGCAACATCCCTTCCGTCACTGTAAGGCCACCATTTTCCGCACCACCGGCAGTATCTGTGCAGGTTTCTTTGCCAGCCAAAAGCAGTCAGGGTCAGGGAATCACCAGTTTTGTAGGAGGAAATATTGCATGTAGGGCACCGGCGGAAACAATACCGTCTCCAACCGTCTCTCAGTCTGCCATGTCCACCGGCACACCCGAAAGTTCCACGATCTACAGCTCTCCAGTCCAGCTCACCCTACATGAGACTCTGGTTAGAAAAAGGAAGTACTTATCCTCGCATCCGCGTACACAGGGTTTTAACGCCCACATAGCTAGACTAATCTCGTTAGAGATGATGCCCTACCGGTTAGTTGAAAGCGAAGCTTTCAAAGCCCTGATGGAGTACGCTGAACCACGATACGAGCTACCCAGTCGACACTTTTTTTCCAGAAAAGCCATCCCAGCCCTGCACCAGCATGTTAAACAGCGCATCGTCCATGCACTCAGGCAATCTGTGAGTACAAAGGTGCACCTGACTACAGATGCATGGACCAGTAGGCATGGCCAGGGACGTTATGTGTCCATCACGGCACACTGGGTGAATGTGGTGGATGCAGGGTCCACAGGCGACATCAATTTAGGGACAGTTGTGCCTAGCCCACGGTCTAGGAAACAGTTGGCTGTAGGCGTTCGCACCCCCTCCTCCTCCTCCTCGTCCTCCTGCAGAAGCTACAGCTCTTCCACAGAACGCAGTCGGCCAACCACTCCATCGGCAGATGACACTGTTGCACACCAGTTGTCCCATTATGGGCCAGCTACTGCCAAGCGTCAGCAGGCTGTATTGGCTATGAAGTGTTTGGGCGACAACAGACACACCGCGGAAGTTCTGTCCGAGTTCTTGCAACAAGAAACGCAGTCGTGGCTGGGCACAGTAGATCTTGAGGCAGGCAAGGTAGTGAGTGATAACGGAAGGAATTTCATGGCTGCCATCTCCCTTTCCCAACTGAAACACATTCCTTGCCTGGCTCACACCTTAAACCTGGTGGTGCAGTGCTTATTGAAAACTTATCCTGGGTTCTCCGACCTGCTCCTCAAAGTGCGTGCACTTTGCTCACATATCCGACGTTCGCCTGTACACGCCAGCCGTATGCAGACCTATCAGCGGTCTTTGAACCTTCCCCAGCATCGCCTAATCATAGACGTTGCAACAAGGTGGAACTCAACACTGCACATGCTTCAGAGACTGTGCGAACAGAGGCGTGCTGTTATTTATTTGTGGGAGGATACACGGGCAGGCAGTAGGATGGCAGACATGGAGTTGTCAGGTGTGCAGTGGTCGAAGATACAAGACATGTGTCAAGTCCTTCAGTGTTTTGAGGAATGCACACGGCTGGTTAGTGCAGACAACGCCGTAATAAGCATGAGCATCCCCCTAATGCGTCTGCTGATGCAAAGTTTGACGCACATAAAGGAGCAGGCGTCTGCACCAGAGGAAGAGGGAAGCCTTGATGACAGTCAGCCATTGTCTGGTCAGGGCAGTGTACAGGACGAGGTAGCGGGCGAAGAGGAGGTGGAGGACGAGGAGGATGATGGGGATGAGTATATTTTTAATGCGGAAACTTTCACGGGGGCACAGGAAATTGGTTGCGTGTCACGGCCGGGTTCTGGTTTTTTGAGGGACACAAGTGACGTAGATTTGCCTGCAACTGCCCCTCAACCAATCACAACCGGAGATTTGACAAGTGGAACTTTGGCCCACATGGCGGATTATGCCTTACGTATCCTACAAAGGGACACACGCATTACGAAAATGATGAACGATGACGATTACTGGTTGGCCTGCCTCCTTGATCCACGCTATAAAGGCAAATTGCAAAATATTATGCCACATGAGAACTTGGAACTAATATTAGCAACCAAACAATCAACTCTTGTTGACCGTTTGCTTCAGGCATTCCCAGCACACAGCGCACGTGATCGTTCTCACACGAGCTCCAGGGGGCAGCAGACTAGGAGTGTTAGGGGTGCACACATCAGAAGTGGCGTTGGACAGAGGGGTTTTCTGACCAGGTTGTGGAGTGATTTTGCTATGACCGCAGACAGGACAGGTACTGCTGCATCAATTGAAAGTGACAGGAGACAACATTTGTCCAGTATGGTTACTAACTATTTTTCATCCCTTATCGATGTTCTCCCTCAACCGTCATTCCCATTTGATTACTGGGCCTCCAAATTAGACACCTGGCCAGAATTGGCAGAATATGCATTGCAGGAGCTTGCTTGCCCGGCAGCAAGTGTCCTATCAGAAAGAGTATTCAGTGCTGCAGGGTCAATATTAACCGAAAAAAGGACTCGTCTGGCTACCCAAAATGTTGACGATCTAACATTCATTAAAATGAACCACAACTGGATTTCAAAATCTTTTGCCCCACCTTGCCCGGCCGACACCTAGCTTTCCTATGAAAAGCTCTTGCCTGTGAATTACTTTTCTAATGTCTAATTTGCTGCTGCAGATTGTACAGCATACGACATGTTTACACCTCCCTAAATGGCCAAACTCCCCACACGGGGCCGTGGTATCGCGACTTGGCGCAAGCACCCGTGAGACTGCTGTTTGTCTGAAGAGGTGGGTGTGCTCGCTTTTGGTTGACGGCATTGCTACTGGGTCCCTCATAGTACAATGTAGTGTCTCTGGCGGTGGTGGTGCGCACCCAACGTCAGACACACCGTTGTAACATGAGTGGCCCTGGGGCGGTCCCGCCGGCCTCAAGAGAGTTCCCCCCTACCCCAGCTCAAACTGGGCTCTACTACGTGCAAAATTATGTCGCACAGCTCCACCAATCTTTAGTCTATTCGCTGACATCATTCAATGTCTGGCACTGACAATACAAATTTGTAGACATCTATGATGCAACTTAAAGTAGTCTGTGTCTGTGTCCTATATTGGCACCATTAAATAGTTACTGCCAAATTACTATGTCAGAAACACAGCAGATGAGCCCACCCCTGTACCTAAGTATGCCATCTTTTTTTTTGTTTTGGTTGTTTTGCGAGACATTAACATCTATTTATATTTTGGGAGTACTGGGACAGACACTCCTTGCACTACTCCTCCACTCAGCACCAAGCTGCCTGCCCGTGTATCCATGTAACCGCTGTAAAACTGCCATGAGCCTATTGTTTGTTATTTTAGGCCTTTGATAGCCTGTCTGCGGTCCCTACTCCTCCACTGACCACCAAGCTGCCTGCCCGTGTATCCATGTAACCGCTGTAAAACTGCCATGAGCCTATTGTTTGTTATTTTAGGCCTTTGAAGCCTTTCTGCGCTCCCTCCTTCCACTAGTCCTCCACTGACCAGACCACTGCTGCCCGTGTACCCCTGGAACCAATTTTAAAGTGCCTACAGCCAGCCCATTTTATTGTGTTAGGCCTTCGAAGCCTGTCTGCGGTCCATACTTTAAATACTCCTCCACTCAGCACCAAGCTGCCTGCCCGTGTATCCATGTAACCGCTGTAAAACTGCCATGAGCCTATTGTTTGTTATTTTAGGCCTTTGATAGCCTGTCTGCGGTCCCTACTCCTCCACTGACCACCAAGCTGCCTGCCCGTGTATCCATGTAACCGCTGTAAAACTGCCATGAGCCTATTGTTTGTTATTTTAGGCCTTTGAAGCCTTTCTGCGCTCCCTCCTTCCACTAGTCCTCCACTGACCAGACCACTGCTGCCCGTGTACCCCTGGAACCAATTTTAAAGTGCCTACAGCCAGCCCATTTTATTGTGTTAGGCCTTCGAAGCCTGTCTGCGGTCCATACTTCCACTAGTCCTCCACTGACCAGACCACTGCTGCCCGTGTACCCCTGGAACCAATTTTAAAGTGCCTACAGCCAGCCCATTTTATTGTGTTAGGCCTTCGAAGCCTGTCTGCGGTCCATACTTCCACTAGTCCTCCACTGACCAGACCACTGCTGCCCGTGTACCCCTGGAACCAATTTTAAAGTGCCTACAGTCAGCCCATTTTATTGTGTTAGGCCTTCGAAGCCTGTCTGCGGTCCATACTTCCACTAGGCCTCCACTGACCAGACCACTGCTGCCCGTGTACCCCTGGAACCAATTTTAAAGTGCCTACAGCCAGCCCATTTTATTGTGTTAGGCCTTCGAAGCCTGTCTGCGGTCCATACTTCCACTAGTCCTCCACTGACCAGACCACTGCTGCCCGTGTACCCCTGGAACCAATTTTAAAGTGCCTACAGCCAGCCCATTTTATTGTGTTAGGCCTTCGAAGCCTGTCTGCGGTCCATACTTCCACTAGGCCTCCACTGACCAGACCACTGCTGCCCGTGTACCCCTGGAACCAATTTTAAAGTGCCTACAGCCAGCCCATTTTATTGTGTTAGGCCTTCGAAGCCTGTCTGCGGTCCATACTTCCACTAGTCCTCCACTGACCAGACCACTGCTGCCCGTGTACCCCTGGAACCAATTTTAAAGTGCCTACAGCCAGCCCATTTTATTGTGTTAGGCCTTCGAAGCCTGTCTGCGGTCCATACTTCCACTAGGCCTCCACTGACCAGACCACTGCTGCCCGTGTACCCCTGGAACCAATTTTAAAGTGCCTACAGCCAGCCCATTTTATTGTGTTAGGCCTTCGAAGCCTGTCTGCGGTCCATACTTTAAATACTCCTCCACTCACCACCAAGCTGCCTGCCCGTGTATCCATGTAACCGCTGTAAAACTGCCATGAGCCTATTGTTTGTTATGTTAGGCCTTTGATAGCCTGTCTGCGGTCCTTACTTTAAATACTCCTCCACTCACCACCTAGCTGCCTGTGTATCCATGTAACCGATGTAAAACTGCCATGACTGCCTACTGTTTGTTATTTTAGGCCTTTGATAGCCTGTCTGCGGCCCCTACTTGCAATACTCCTCCACTGAGCACAATGCTGCCTGGAGTGCCTGCCTGTGTATCCATGTAACCGATGTAAAACTGCCATGACTGCCTACTGTTTGTTATTTTAGGCCTTTGATAGCCTGTCTGCAGCCCCTACTTGCAATACTCCTCCACTGACCACACCAATGCTGCCCGTGTACCCCTGGAACCTATTTAAAAGTTCATAGAGCCTAGTTATATATTTTATTTACTATTAATAAGGCCATGATGGACTACGCTGTACCACGCTACAAGCTAACCAGTCGACACTTCTTTTGCGAGAAAAGCCATCCCAACCCTCCACCAGCATGTAGAAGACCGCATTGTCCATGCACTCTGGCAATCTGTGAGTACAAAGGTGCACCTGACAACAGACGCATGGACCTGTAGGCATGGCCACGGAAGATTACGTGTCCATTACGGCGCAATGGGTTAATGTGGTGGATGCATGGTCCACAGGGGACAGCCTACTAAGTCTGTCTGCAGTCCCTAATTCAAATTGTCCTCCACTGTCTAAATCGGAACTTCCACCTTCTGGCTTTCGGCCTATAGTATCAGAAATTAAACTGCATTTGGCCTTCAACTTTGGTTAGGGCCTACTAACGGCTTCTGCCCCTCCCTGGTGTTGTCCTCAACTAAATAAAGCTGAGCTTCAACCTTCCGGCTCTCATTATGTGGTTTAAAAAAAAAAAATGGTGGTTAGGGCCTACTAACGGCTTCTGCCCCTCCCTGGTGTTGTCCTCAACTAAATAAAGCTGAGCTTCAACCTTCCGGCTCTCATTATGTGGTTTTAAAAAAAAAAATGGTGGTTAGGGCCTACTAACGGCTTCTGCCCCTCCCTGGTGTTGTCCTCAACTAAATAAAGCTGAGCTTCAACCTTCCGGCTCTCATTAAGTGGTTTTTAAAAAAAAATGGTGGTTAGGGCCTACTAACGGCTTCTGCCCCTCCCTGGTGTTGTCCTCAACTAAATAAAGCTGAGCTTCAACCTTCCGGCTCTCATTATGTGGTTTTAAAAAAAAAAATGGTGGTTAGGGCCTACTAACGGCTTCTGCCCCTCCCTGGTGTTGTCCTCAACTAAATAAAGCTGAGCTTCAACCTTCCGGCTCTCATTAAGTGGTTTTTAAAAAAAAATGGTGGTTAGGGCCTACTAACGGCTTCTGCCCCTCCCTGGTGTTGTCCTCAACTAAATAAAGCTGAGCTTCAACCTTCCGGCTCTCATTAAGTGGTTTTAAAAAAAAAAAAATTGGTGGTTAGGGCCTACTAACGGCTTCTGCCCCTCCCTGGTGTTGTCCTCAACTAAATAAAGCTGAGCTTCAACCTTCCGGCTCTCATTAAGTGGTTTTAAAAAAAAAATGGTGGTTAGGGCCTACTAACGGCTTCTGCCCCTCCCTGGTGTTGTCCTCAACTAAATAAAGCTGAGCTTCAACCTTCCGGCTCTCATTATGTGGTTTTAAAAAAAAAATGGTGGTTAGGGCCTACTAACGGCTTCTGCCCCTCCCTGGTGTTGTCCTCAACTAAATAAAGCTGAGCTTCAACCTTCCGGCTCTCATTAAGTGGTTTTAAAAAAAAAATGGTGGTTAGGGCCTACTAACGGCTTCTGCCCCTCCCTGGTGTTGTCCTCAACTAAATAAAGCTGAGCTTCAACCTTCCGGCTCTCATTATGTGGTTTTAAAAAAAAAAAAAATGGTGGTTAGGGCCTACTAACGGCTTCTGCCCCTCCCTGGTGTTGTCCTCAACTAAATAAAGCTGAGCTTCAACCTTCCGGCTCTCATTAAGTGGTTTTAAAAAAAAAATGGTGGTTAGGGCCTACTAACGGCTTCTGCCCCTCCCTGGTGTTGTCCTCAACTAAATAAAGCTGAGCTTCAACCTTCCGGCTCTCATTATGTGGTTTTAAAAAAAAAATGGTGGTTAGGGCCTACTAACGGCTTCTGCCCCTCCCTGGTGTTGTCCTCAACTAAATAAAGCTGAGCTTCAACCTTCCGGCTCTCATTAAGTGGTTTTAAAAAAAAAAAAAATGGTGGTTAGGGCCTACTAACGGCTTCTGCCCCTCCCTGGTGTTGCCCTCAACTAAATAAAGCTGAGCTTCAACCTTCTGCTCCAAATTACCATTTTAAAAAATGCAATAGGCTTTTCCGGCCTACTAAAGGTGTCTGCCCCTCCCTGGTGTTGTCCTCAACTGAACAAAGCTGAGCTTCCACATTCTGGCTTTCGCCCTATACTATCAGATATTAAACTGCATTTGGCCTACTAGTGTGGTTAGGCCCTTGAAACAGTGTCTGCTGCTCTTGGGTTTGCTACTCCACTGAACAAAGCAATGCCGCCTGTTTAGTCCTGTTACCAATTTTGAACTGCATGTAGCCTACTTTATTCTTTGGCCCTATATCTGTTTCCTCCTCATCCTGCCCATTGCCCAGCCACTGCTAAATGAGTCTGCTGGTACATTGACCTAGACCACTACATTCCCCTTGTACTCTACACAGCCAGAATCTGTCCCTGCTGAAAGTAAGGTTCCCCTTCCCGCATGTTATACCACCTTACACAGGGACAAAGAGGAAGGTGCAGATGAAAGTGCAGGTTCCTTCATCAGGTGGGGGGGCATACTCGTTGGCGACGTCACTGGCACAGGGCCCCTCAGAGTACGCAAAAGTGTCGCTGCTGGTGGGAGGCGCCCCCGCCATGCAAACACACCGCCGTACTTTGAGGGGCCCTGTGCCAGTGGCAATGCGAACGAGTGGGCCCCCCCTGCTTGCTCAGGATCACAGCACTTGCAACTTTTAAATACTTACCTTTCCCTGCAACACCGCCGTGACGTAGTCCGCATTTCCTGGGCCCACGAAAAACTTGAGCCAGCCCTACTCCCCCCACAACTTTCCCCCAATTCCCTATGCCCAACTATTATTATACAGTTAATTAAGATTGGCAAGCTTCAGAAACAAGAATGGATGTTTTTGGCATTAAAATGGGCACTGTAGGTGTTTTCCTGGCCTCCACTCACTGCCGACTATGCTTCCCCATTGACTTGCATTGGGTTTCGTGTTTCGGTCGATCCCCGACTTTTAGCGATAATCGGCCGACTGCACTCGACTCGACTCTGGACAAAATCGGGTTTCCCAAAACCCTACTCGATCTTAAAAAAATGAAAGTCGCTCAACCCTAATAACGAAGTATTCTTAGAAATCATAGATCACAAATCCTCCATAATTGCAATCCAGTAATAGTCATCAGTGGGGAAAAATGTATTCTTTATGTCCTGGTAACAAAGAGCTTTGGTGCTGCATGAAATATAGAAGGGATGAAAAAAAAAATTCTCAATTCTCTATACAGGGATACAGAGATAGGGTTATCCTCTCTATATGTACCTGTGTAGGGCACATATAGGTCATGGGGCGCGTGTGGGTATTTTTTTTTTTATAAATTGGTGAGCGAAGGATACTGTCTTGCTTTTGTCATTATAGGAAAAAAAAAGTAGTTCAGCTCACCATTAGGCTGCCGTCACACTAGCAGTATTTGGTCAGTATTTTACATCAGTATTTGTAAGCCAAAACCAGGAGTGGGTGACAAATGCAGAAGTGGTGCATATGTTTCTATCATACTTTTCCTCTAATTGTTCCACTCCTGGTTTTGGCTTACAAATACTGATGTAAAATACTGACCAAATACTGCTAGTGTGACGCCGGCCTTAGATGAATTTTTGTGGCTTTGAGTGTGGACTCCAGGATGGTGCTCGGAAAAAGCGACTGTGGTAATCAATCAAAAAGGGTTCCAGCAACAGACATCCAAAATCAGGTTATTGTGTGGACGATAAAAACTTCATTTTATTCCAATGCCTTTAAAAGCATTCTGTTAAAATCGTAAGTGAGGGATTGCGCGTTTCGAACAAAAATGTTCTTAATCATATCCATGTCTGTGATCCGTACAAAAGCATAGTCAAATAGAAATGGAGGAAAAGGAAACGAGGTGAGCAATTAGTCATGTTAATGAGACAATTATGCTAATGACACAAAATACTCAAGAAAAAAATGCATAATATCAAAGATGCAAAAACATGAATTCAATAATAATACATAATATTCATTCTCTTATTCAGTCCAGAAGGAACTCAGGAATTAAACTTGATAATGAATTGCGCTTCTTTAGAATACTTTGTCTCTATCACGGCCTCAATCACTGATAAGAACTTCCTCTAAAGGCCCCGTCTCACATAGCGAGATCGCTAGCGAGATCGCTGCTGAGTCACAAGTTTTGTGACGCAACAGCGACCTCCATAGCGATCTCGCTATGTGTGACACATACCAGCGATCAGGCCCCTGCTGCGAGATCGCTGGTCGTGTCGGAATGGCCTGGACCTTTTTTTGGTCGTTGAGGTCCCGCTGACATCGCTGAATCGGTGTGTGTGACACCGATCCAGCGATGTCTTCACTGGTAACCAGGGTAAACATCGGGTTACTAAGCGCAGGGCCGCGCTTAGTAACCCGATGTTTACCCTGGTTACCAAAAAAAACAAACAGTACATACTCGCCTTTTGGTGTCCAGGTCCCTTGCCGTCTGCTTCCTGCTCTCACTGACTGCCGCCGTACAGTGAGAAGTGAGAGCACAGCAGTGACGTCACCGCTGCGCTCTGCTCTCACTGTACGGCCGGATCTCAGTCAGAGCAGGAAGCAGACGGCAAGGGACCTGGACACCGAAAGGCGAGTATGTACTGTTTGTTTTTTTTGGTAACCAGGGTAAACATCGGGTTACTAAGCGCGGCCCTGCGCTTAGTAACCCGATGTTTACCCTGGTTACCCGAGTGCTGCAGGGGGACTTCGGCATCGTTGAAGACAGTTTCAACGATGCCGAAGTCGTTCCCCTGATCGTTGGTCGCTGGAGAGAGCGGTCTGTGTGACAGCTCCCCAGCGACCACACAGCGACTTACCAACGATCACGGCCAGGTCGTATCGCTGGTCGTGATCGTTGGTAAATCGCTTAGTGAGACGGGGCCTTTATGCATGAACATGAAAAAAGTCCAGACAACCTTTGTGGAGACTGGTGAAAAAAAGCTCCTGATAAACTTCTTGTTGTAATATTTGTGGCATCATATACTGTATATGTGGAGTGCCCCCACGTCAAGGGCAATGGGGTACTCGGGACCGGGTCTATCTCTCTCTCGGTTCTGGGGATGTCACGGTGACCTGACCCGGTCCGTGGCCCTTCTGAGGGGCGTCCAATTAAAGGTGAAGTTTGTCTGGTGTTCATGACGCCACCTGTGGTATTCGGTCAGGGTGACCGACGCTGCTTAGGGGTCCGCTGGGGTGATGGAATGGCAGCTAGATGGTATACCTTCCCACAGGTGAAGTATGTCCCCAGGGCTTCCAGATGTGTAGGTGGTGATGGTGGATGATGTAAGGCGCAATGAATAACGAGGACACAAAGGTTGCAGTCTCTTTACCTTTTACTGAAGACTTCAGCATCCACAGTCCAGAGTACCGTTCACAGGGCAGGCAGAGTCTGGCTGGTCCGAAGGCAAATCCAGAGTTCTCTTAACCAGGTGGAAATCAGTAGCCTTCCTACTAGCGCCTGTGTGTTGCAGTACCTCCCTGCTGAGCACCACGGGATAGTCCTCACAACTTTCGTAGATGTTTCTGATGTTCTCTCTCTCTCTCTGTCCCCCCAGAAGGTATGGATAGGACAACCCGTATGACTGGGATAGCCTGGGGCTTGTTTGTAGGGATCCTAGAGACGCCCCGACCCCCACAATTTGCCACCGTGTCTTCTTAGGTATTAAGGTCGGGTAGCCAACTTGGAATTGACTATAAACATAAGGCTGAATGACCTCGGGGAGATCAAAACATCCAACACCGCGGAGACACCATCACGTGTTTCTCAACGCAGTGATCCAGAACACTGCCCCCATCCCTTAAGGGAAATATGCAAATGCATGTAGAAAAGCCGCGGAGACACTATCATGTGTTTCTCAACGCAAGCAATGAATAGCCAGGTCTTTCACCGGGAAGGAACAGCCACGGGAAGGGCAGCATCCAATAAAGGAAAACCACCTATGCCAAAACATGGTATCCATCCACAGACAGCTGTTTCGGGGTATTTTCCCCTCATCAGTGTGGAGTAGGAAACTGGCTATTAGGAGCAGTGCCTAGTGAAAGGACTATAAACATAAGGATGAATGACCTCGGGGAGATCAAAACATCCAACACCGCGGAGACACCATCACGTGTTTCTCAACGCAGTGATGGTGTCTCCGCGGCTTTTCTACTTGCATTTGCATATTTCCCTTAAGGGATGGGGGCAGTGTTCTGGATCATGTTTTGATCTTCCCGAGGTCATTCATCTTTATGTTTATAGTCCTTTCACTAGGCACTGCTCCTAATAGCCAGTTTCCTACTCCACACTGATGAGGGGCAAATACCCCGAAACAGCTGTCTGTGGATGAATACCATGTTTTGGCATAGGTGGTTTTCCTTTATTGGATGCTGCCCTTCCCGTGGTTGTTCCTTCCCGGTGAAAGACCCGGCTATTCATTGCTTGCGTTGAGAAACACTTGATGGTGTCTCCGCGGCTTTTCTACATGAACTTGGAATTGACTGTCCTGCCGGTCTCTGAAGTAATGCGTAGAGTCAATTACTCCCTCGGTGTTCCGGCCACTGGCTACGCACCTCAGAAGAGGCTGCCGATCTTGGGGCAGAACTCCTCCCGGTATTATCTCCTTGTGCTGTGACTTCGTTTCTCACTCTCCACAATACACTTCTCTTCATGTCCTTTCTTAGGATGCTGCCGCACGTGGGGCAGGCGCAGCTCCGTAGCTTTCTATCTCGTGCTAGGCCTCTGCCAGGATCCCACCCCTGACAGGGACCCTCTGTCTGCAGCTCAGATGTTCCTCCTTTTCCCCCTGTCTGCCTGACAGGTCCTCTCTGGGTCAAACCCAGGCAGCTTCTGACTAACTTCCTATCCAACCCACCAGTTTTACCCGTGTGTGAGGAGTGCCCTAATAGATAGAAGCAAGGCTCCCCCTGGTGGACTGGAGTGTGAAGTGTAGTGTGTGACTTGTGATACCTGGCAAGGTGAACTCCTTTAGTACCATCAGACGTAATATCACTCCCCCTGGTGGAAGAGCGACATTACTGCAGCAACCAGGACTCTGGGGCACTGCATATGTTCCACAATTCTAGTCCTGAGAGATCGTGTAGTGCATCCGACATATTGAAAACTACACTGTGTGCACGTAATAACATAAACCACACACGTTGTACTGCAATTAATAAACGTACGATTCTTGTGTATATAAGCAGCAGCTGTGGCTTTAATTTCATTTGAATTGTCCATATATCGACATAAGCCACAATGTCGTTTACCGCATTTATATGAACTAGGTAGAGATAACCTGTTGCATTTTGTTTTAACCTTTTGCCTTACTGTGATCAGAAGGTGATATTGTAATAATAGTAATTGGTAGTAATTCCTCTCCTGGATACAAAATTTACACCTTTATCAAACAGCTTTTTCAAGATGTCATCAGCATGTAACAGAGGAAGGTATTTTGTAATCACATCAATTACTTAATGAAAATTATTACTATATGTAGTTGAAAAGTTAAATTAGGCAGATTTTTACGTGCAGTTTCTTTCTGTTGAAGGTATTCTGCTCTGCTTTTACTATCAGCCTTAATCCTTGCCTTTTCTAGCACACTGGTTGAATAGCCACGGTTTTCAAATCTGCTGTCAATCAATGGCAGCCCACTCCTTCAAAAAATATTCTTTATTAGTACATATTTTGGCAGACACCATCAAAGTGGCATAACTTTCACTAGAGTAGAAATAATACAATAGGGACCGACATGCCTTCCACTGCACCCAACCCAGCAGATGGACACCCAACCAGGAGTGTTCACATTTGCAAAAATTAGTGGCAGACACCACCAAAATGGCATCAATTTCACCACAGTACACAGTGGGGGAGATAAGTAGCTGATCCCTTGCTGATTTTGTAAGTTTGCCCACTGACAAAGACATGAACAGTCTATAATTTTAAGGGTAGGTTAAGAGATAGAATATCAAAAATAAAATCAAGAAAATCACATTGTATAAATTATATAAATTTATTTGCATTTTCATTTGTCATTTTCATGGTGTCAGCCGCAGTAAGTCATATTGTATAGCCTGGGCCATTGCAGTACAGACATGGCGCATATCATGTTTACGTAGTGGGCACAGATTAAGGACCTCTGCACCCTTCTGTACAGTTTGTGGTATAGCGACCCCTGTGGCAGCTAGGGGGCGCTGTGTGTGCTCCTTGAGATATGCATTGAGGCATATATATGGTGTGCAAGGACCTGTGGTGATGTCATGCTCACCTGACTAGCCAAGTGACAGGTACCTGGGTGTGGTTACACCTATGTAAAGGAGGTGTGTGGAGCACATGGTGGAATGTGAGTGTTAGTGGGTAAATGTCCGTCAGGGTGGACACACTTCCGTGTGTCCTGGCAGGACACTGCAAAGTGGCCTGTGTGCTGGACGGTCCCAGGTGGGGACAGACGTCCTGGAAGCACACAGTGACTATTCCAGGCTGGAGAGCCTGCGTGCTGGACATAGCACGGACAGTTGGTGTTGGAGGCTCCGGCGAGTGGAGTCGTCCTGGAAGCACCTGGAGACCGTAGACCTGGGAGGTCTGTGTTGAGGACCTGGGACTGACCTGAAGTCAGTGTGAGTGTGTGGGACGGATGGAGATCCGTGTATGATACTGACCGGGGTCAGTGAGAAACGTCTGATGGATACCTCTGTGGAGAAGAGGGATCCGGGAAACCTGTGTGGCACCAACAGGTAACGGGAAGGAACCGTGTGATACTGACCGGGGTCAGAGTGAGAGACATTGTGTATGGGCAGCTCGGAGGCCAAGGGGTGTCCAGGAACCCGTAAAGGTTGCCAACGGGTAACGGTCTGAAAACCGTGTATAATGCTGACTGGGGTAAGAGACGAACTGTGGTAAAGATGAATATATGCAGACTGTGTTCAAACTGTTACCAAGTTCCTGTGGATGTGGTTTACATTGTGTGAAATAAACCAAAAAGACTGTTTTTGATAGAAAACCATGCCCGAGTGCTTTGATTCTGCTGCCAAGCGAGTGTTCCCCAAGACACGTAGTAGGCGCTATGCTACAAGTTTCAAAATGGCTACTAAGATGATTAGCACTAATGCCGCCTCATCAGTATCATTATTCCAAACATCTACTATAGCTGGAGCTGAATTGAAAAGCCTGTGGGAGGACGTGGTGTTCCCAGAGGAAGAGGAGGACATAGAGGAGAATGCAGAAGGGATAACATAGTCTCAAAGTCCCAGACTGTGGTCACACAGGTGGCTGCGAAGGGAGGGTGTATTACTGTGATCGAGGGGGGCTGGTGATAACAGGCAAACTGCTAGTGAAGGAACAATTGGAGGAGGAAGAGGTGGTAGGTGAGCTACTGTCAGGAGATGAAGAGGATTATCATCTCGTCTCTGTTGTTTGTGGTTGGCGGGAGAGGACAGAGGAAACAAGCATCAGTGTTACCCAGCCACCAACACAGCATGGGCTTGGACCTCATAGTGGAGCCCGACATATGAGTGCTTTCTTACTGCACTATCTGCAACATGATCCATGTATAGTTATGATTAGAAGTAGTGCTGACTACTGGGTTGCCACTCTATTAGAACCATGTTATAAAACCAAATTTTGCCAGATGCTTCTTGCCCTGAAAAGGGACCAGTGAATTCTGGAGTATTGAAACACGCTTTTATACAACCTTAAGACAGCAGTGATAAACACAGTGCGCATCGCAGCTCCAGACTTTCAACGTCCGGCACGTCACCCAACCAGTAGTGTTCACATTTCCAAAAACTATTGGCAGACACCACCAAAGTGGCATAAATTTCACAAGAGAAGAAATAGTCTAAAAGGGACCAACATGACTTTCATTATGCCCACCCCAGCAGATGGATCTACAAACTCATCGCCATCCTCTCTGTTCTCCCACTCCTCGCTCTGAGTATCACTTTCCTCCTCTTCCTGCCCGGACAGCATAGTACAGTCCTTGTGCACCTCAGGTATCTTAGTCTCATCAGGATCACCTCCACCCTCGGAGTTAACATCTGGTGATGATGGTCTGGATTCTGCTCGGACCCTACTTTGTCCGGCTTCGGATCCAACTGAAAAAAAATGTGGGCATCTGTGCGGATGCTTTCCTGCTTTTGAGTTCGTGAACTTTAGAGGAGACCTCTAATGCCCATGGTATAGAATGTGTGAACATCTCAGTAGACTCGTCCATCTGTGGTTCCCCACAGTCAGTTGCACATTTGGAGAGTTGTGACATGGGGAGAAACTAGGGTAATTGAGATGCCACCTCTGAGGACTGTACTGTGTGTGATGTTTGGATGGAGGAAGAGGAGGAGAGGCCACTTGATGCAGCGCTTGCCATCCACTGGAGCACATGCTCTTTCTGGCCCATTTCTACAAGGCGTATCGCTGCATGGCTGCAAAGAAAGGGAGTCGAGTAGCCCATCCAGTAACAGAAGTTGTCAGTTGTCTTTGGATAGGACAAATTGGTGTTTGTTCAGTTGAGTAACATTACCACTTACCATGTGCACCTCGAACACCAAGCCTTTTCCCCCTTCCGCCACGACCTCGCTTTTTCCCACTCAAGTTGGATGTACCCCTCCTCTCTTTTAGCCAGACGTTTCACAGCCCAGACCTGTCAGTCACCTGTCACTAAATTAACAGTCAGTATTTATTTACTAAGATAGTGTGGCTGAACTACAGAATTAGCACAAAAGATTTATATGCTGAAACATGGACTGGTGGCTGGACCACAAAATTAGCACACAGGATTTATATGCTGAAATGTGGGCTGATGGCTGGACCACACAATTAATACAAAGGATTTATATGCTGAAATGTGGACTGGTGTCTGGACAGTACAATTACCACAAAAGATTTACATGCTGAATTGTGGACTGGTGGCTGGGCCACACAATTAGCACAAAAGATTTACAGTATATGCTGAAATGTGAACTGGTGGCTGGACCACACAGTTAGCACGAAGGATTTATGTGATGAAATGTGGACTGGCGGCTGGTAGTGTTGAGCATTCCGATACCGCAAGTATCGGGTATCGGCCGATATTTGCTGTATCGGAATTCCGATACCGAGATCCGATACTTTTGTGGTATCGGGTATCGGTATCGAAACAACATTAATGTGTAAAATAAAGAATTAAAATAAAAAATATTGCTATACTCACCTCTCCGACGCAGCCTGCACCTTACCGAGGGAACCGGCAGCGTTGTTTGCTTAAAATTCGCGCTTTAACTTCCTTACGCGAAGTCCCGGCTTGTGATTGGTCGCGCGCCGCCCATGTGGCCGGGACGCAACCAATCACAGCAAGCCGTGACGTAATTTCAGGTCCTTCAGGATTTTAAAATTACGTTCCGGCGTTGTGATTGGTTGCGTCGCGGTCACATGGGCGACGCGACCAATCACAAGCCGTGACGTCACGGGAGGCAGGAGACGCGCGCATTTTAAAATGCGCGCGTGTCCAGCCTCCCGTGACGTCACGGCTTGAGATTGGTCGCGTCGCCCATGTGACCGCGACGCAACCAATCACAGCAAGCCGTGACGTAATTTCAGGTCCTTCAGGATTTTAAAATTACGTTCCGGCGTTGTGATTGGTTGCGTCGCGGTCACATGGGCGACGCGACCAATCACAAGCCGTGACATCACGGGAGGCAGGAGACGCGCGCATTTTAAAATGCGCGCGTCTCCTGCCTCCCGTGACGTCACGGCTTGTGATTGGTCGCGTCGCCCATGTGACCGCGACGCAACCAATCACAACGCCGGAACGTAATTTTAAAATCCTGAAGGACCTGAAATTACGTCACGGCTTGCTGTGATTGGTTGCGTCCCGGCCACATGGGCGGCGCGCGACCAATCACAAGCCGGGACTTCGCGTAAGGAAGTTAAAGCGCGAATTTTAAGCAAACAACGCTGCCGGTTCCCTCGGTAAGGTGCAGGCTGCGTCGGAGCGGTGAGTATAGCAATATTTTTTATTTTAATTCTTTATTTTACACATTAATATGGTTCCCAGGGCCTGAAGGAGAGTTTCCTCTCCTTCAGACCCTGGGAACCATCAGGAATACCGTCCGATACATGAGTCCCATTGACTTGTATTGGTATCGGGTATCGGTATCGGATTAGATCCGATACTTTGCCGGTATCGGCCGATACTTTCCGATACCGATACTTTCAAGTATCGGACGGTATCGCTCAACACTAGCGGCTGGACCACACAATTAGCACAAAGGATTTAGATGCTGAAATATGGACTTGTGCCTGGACCTTTCTATCTGAACTAGCTGAGAATAAGCCGCCTAGCCAACTATCTGACTACTTGCAGCAGCCACACTTCGCTGTTGCACTCACAAAATGGCTCCGAAGCCATGTGTCTACTTTATATATGTAGAGGAACATATGACTTCGACAGCCAATGACACATGTCCTTGTGTCTAGACGTTGTTGATGATTTCTGTGCCCTGATTGGCTGCTGGAATATCCACAAAATAAGATAATAAAAATATGATAAAAATAATAACAGTCTGCTGCTCCTCTGACCTCTCCCCACATCCTCCCCTAATCAAGCACGTCCCTCCTCGCTCATCATACAGCACCACTAACCTAGACAGAGTCCTAACAAATCATTAGTGGAAACTTGATCGTTTGCCAAACTTTGGCCGAATTTTGCCTAATTTGAGGAAAATGCTCTGGAATCCGAACATGTATTTGAATGTGCAAGGTTCGTGACGAATTTGAGATTGGCAAACATGTTCGCTCTTTTCTAACCAGCAACGCAGATTATCCGCAAATTCTCCTTATCTGTGTTTTCCTGGTCTGATGAGTCATTGGATCTGCAGTAGCTGAATTTATAAGTGATGGAAATGTTGTGTATACACAACTAAATCAAGATAGCATAACCTTATTTAACAGCCCTATCTCCCTTGGATATAGCCCTATTGCGCTGTCTTTTCCTAACAGTTTTTTAAAGTTACATTTCCTTTGGATTTTAAGCAAAATCTATATATATATAAAACTGAGTGTATGTGTGTGTGTGTATTGACGATGATGTCATAATGGTTGCCAAGGTGAAGATGATGTCATAACGGTTGCCATGGTGACAATGATGTCATAATAAGTTGCAATGGTGACGGTTATGTCATAATGGTTGCCATCGCGACGATGATGTCATAATAGGTTGTAATGGTGACGGTTATGTCATAATGGTTGCCATGGTGACGATGATGTCATAATAGGTTGCCATGGCGATGATGATATCAGAATGGTTGTCATGGTGAAGATGATGTCATAATGGGTATATAGGCACGGAACTATGGGATGGAGGATGTGTATGAGAGGAATATGGGCACGGGACTATGGGATGGAGGATATGTTTGATGGGAATATGGGCATGGGACTATGGGGTGGAGTATGTGTGATGGTATATGGGCACGGGACTATGGGATGGAGGATATGTATGATGGGTGTATGGTCACAGGACTATGGGATGGAGGATGTGTATGTTAGGTGGCGAGTTGCCGCCTCTGCACAAGGGGAATGTCGAACCATCTCCGCTGCGGTCTCCCATTCTTCTCCAGCTGCAGTGGAGCCTGCCCAGCGGAGACGTCGGTCCCAGCGTCTGGCTCAAGCTGATACTGTGCGACTGGTTACTGATGCCCTTCCAGGCACTGCCTTTGTAGCCAGCACTAATCAGCAGTGAGCAGGTCTTTCTGGGACTAAGTCCTGCTTTTCCCATACTGAGCATGCCCACGGGATGACCTCCCATTGGAGGTCGGGGTTCACATGCTCAGGTCCTGTTGCGGCTCCTATTGGACCAATCTGGAAGGTCCCGTAGCACTGCTGCTATAAAAGGTTTGCATGGCCGCCCGGCCATGCGCTAGTGTATACTTGAAAACTTGTGTGTGTAGATATGTGAAAGTCGCTCTTTAATGATCCCCTCCCTAGTGTTGTTGTCTGCTCGCGTATGGTCAATGTTTGCTATCTAGCGCCCAACAATGCCATCTGCACACCAAGCACACGTTACAGTGCCTTTGCAGTGCCCGTTTATACAGCACCGTGCGCAATCAGTGCACTTTCCTGACAGCCTGTCAGTGTAGGGTTGGGAATTCCCGCTTGGACTCAGCATCTGACTCAGGGCGTCCTCAGGCTCATGCTAAAAAGCCACGAGGGTCAGAGCGGGTCCAATCACCAGCTTAGTGGGGGTGATTCATAGGGATCCCACTAGTGTCTTTCAGCTGCTCCCTGTGACTGCTAACAGGGCACAGCGTATATTGGCGACTCTGTGAAGCAACAGAGTTCGCTTCTATTCACACTGGATGAGGTCTAACCCACGTGTGAGAAAACGTCCGTCCACCATTACTCTGCAGCAGGTGTCTGGAGGTGACCCAGGTCTTTTTTAAAAAAAACAAAAACCTTGCTCAGGTGCCGCCCCTGCATCGTCCCCACCCTAGGCACGTGCCCTCAAGTGCCTAGTGGCAAATAAGGCCCTGGGTATATGGGCATGGGACTATGGGATGGAGGTTATGTATGATGGGTATATGGGCACGGGACTATGAGATGGAGGATATGTATGATGGGTGTATGGGCAAGGGACTATGGGATAATAATAATAATAATCTTTATTTATATAGCGCCAACATATTCCGCAGCACTTTACAATTAAGCGGGGACATATACAGACAAATTCAATACAAGTTAAGACAATTTAAACAGTGACATTAGGAATGAGGTCCCTGCTCGCAAGCTTACAATCTACAAGGAAATGGGGGGGACACAATAGGTGAAAAGTGCTTGTTATTTCAGGTCTGGCAATTATAATAAATATGGATTTTCATATAAAGCTTCATGATCCGGTCATCAGCCCGTGTGTTTAAGTGCAATAGTCAAGTATCAAGTGCAGTTATCATGTGCATGGAGGGTGTGGAGACAGATGAATAGTAGGGTGCAGATTTAGAATAATATTTGGAAGGAGGGAACAGGGCAAAGTTAGTTTACTGAGTAGTTGATGTGGTAGGCTTGTTTGAAGAGATGGGTTTTTAGAGCGCGCTTGAATAGGTCGGGGCTAGGTATCAGTCTGACCGTCTGGGGAAGTGCATTCCAGAGAGCTGGCGCAGCACGAGAGAAGTCTTGTAGACGGAGGTGTGAGGTTCGGATTACAGGGGACATTAGTCTTAGGTCATTTGTAGAACGGAGGGCACGTGTAGGGCGATAGACAGAGAGGAGAGAGGAGATATAAGGCGGTGCAGAACTGTGGAGGGCTTTGTGGGTGAGAGAGATGAGTTTATACTGGACCCTGTAGCGAATGGGTAGCCAGTGTAATGACTGGCACAAGATGGAGGCATTGGTGAAGCGGTTGGACAGAAATATGACCCTGGCTGCCGCATTCAAGATGGATTGGAGAGGAGAAATTTGGTAAGAGGGAGACCGATCAGAAGAGAGTTGCAGTAGTCCAGACGAGAATGAATAAGAGCGACAGTAAGAGTCTTAGCAGTTTCAGAGGTGAGAAAAGGTCGGATTCTGGAGATGTTTTTAAGATGCAGGTGACAAGAGCGAGTGAGTGATCGGATATAGGGAGTAAAGGAAAGTTTGGAGTCGAATATGACCCCAAGACTGCGGGCATGCTGCTTGGCAGTTATGGTTGAACCCTCCAGAGTAATTTCGATGTTGGGAAGAGTGAGGTTAGTAGAAGGGAGAAACACAAGAAGTTCCGTTTTGGAGAGATTTAGTTTCAGATAGAGGGAGGACATGATGTTAGAGACAGCAGACATACAATCCTTGGTATTTTTAATTAGGGTAGGGGTGATGACAGGGGAAGAAGTGTATAATTGGGTGTCATCAGCATAGAGATGATACTGGAACCCAAATCTGCTGATTGTTTGTCCAATAGGGGCCGTGTATAGAGAGAAGAGGAGGGGGCCTAGGACTGAGCCCTGCGGAACCCCAATAGTAAGGGGACGAGGAGAGGAAGAGGGATGAAGGATAATCATTATAATTTGTTATAACTAACCAATTAGTTATTATGCCCTGGCAACACCGAGCTCTACAGCTAGTATATATATATTTTCATCTTTTAGATTTTAAAAATTACAAAGAGTAAAAGTTTGGGCACCCTGCATGGTTAGTACCTTGTAGCACCCCCTTTTAAAAAATACTTGTAAAAGCTTTTTGTAGCTATGCAAGAGTATTTAAATTCTTGTTAGAGTGATTTTCATCCATTCTTCCTTGGAAAATCCTTCCAGTTCTGTGAGATTTCTGAGTCATCTTGCATGCGCTGCTATTTTGAGGTCTAGACACAGATTCTCAATGATGTTCAGATGAGGGGACTGTGAGGGCCATTGTAAAACCTTCAGCTTGCATCTTTTTAGGTAGTCTATTGTGGATTTTTGACGTGCGTTTAGGATCATTATCTATTTGTAGACACCATCGTCTTTTCAACTTCAGCTTTTTTACAGATTACGTTGTGTTGCAACAAGAATTTGTTGAATTTTCATTGAATCCATTCTCCTCTCTGCCTGTGAAATGTTCCCCGTGCCATTGTCTGCAACACAACCCCAAAGCATGATTGATCCACACCCCATGGTTAATTGTTGGCAAGATGTTCTTTTCCAGAAATTCTGTGTCCTTTTTTTCTCCGCACATACCTTTTATCAGTGTTTCCAAACAGTTCTATTTTATGCTCATTAGTCCACATGACTTGTTTCCAAAATTCATCAGGCTTGTTTAAATATTATTTTGCATACTTCTGACTCTGAATTTTATTGTGAGGACACAGGAGAGGATTTCTTTTGATGACTCTTCCATGAAGGCCTTGTTTGGGCAGGTGTCTCTGAACAGTAGAACAATGTAGCCTTCTCCTGCTTCATGGACCTCTGCCATTTTAATTTTCAGAGTTTTGGCACAAGGTTAGAGGAGGTTAAGTTTTTTGAAAGCTGGGAAATTTGCATCACCAAACCTTTCCTAACGATTATAGTGAACAAGCCATAACCCTACCAGGTTAATTAAGGTCTGAAACCTTGGAGAAAGTTATCTGAGCACACAAATCTCTAAGGGTGCCCAAACTCTTTCATAGGCCCATTTTCCTTATTATACTTTTTAAAATGTAAAAAAAACTATATATTTTTTTCCTGAAATACAAAGAAAATGTGTAGTGATGAGCGAATATACTCGTTACTCGAGATTTCTCGAGCACGCTCGGGTGTCCTCCGAGTATTTTTTAGTGCTCGGAGATTTAGTTTTCATTGCCGCAGCTGAATGATTTACATCTGTTAGCCAGCATAAGTACATGTGGGGGTTGCCTGTTTGCTAGGGAATCCCCACATGTACTTATGCTGGCTAAGAGATGTAAATCATTCAGCTGAGGTGATGAAAACTAAATCTCCAAGCACTAAAAAATACTCAGAGGACACCCGAGCGTGCTCGGGAAATCTCGAGTAACGAGTATATTCGCTCATCACTAAAAATGTCATTTTTAACATTATGCCTTTTAGAGATAATTTCATCTTCAATTTGCTCAACTGTTCACAATAACAGTAATTTTGACCATAGGTGCCCAAAGTTTTACATGCCACTGTAAAAACTTGGTGACAGATTCTCTTTAAGCAATACTGATTTTAAATGTTGATTTAAAGGGTTAGTCCACCACATTTTTTTCCAAAACAGTCCTCACATTTTGTAAAAATGAAACAAATCTTTACTCACCTATCAAAGTCATAGCTAAGGGTTTTATTCAGGAGAGAAAGGGGGACGAGGGGGGCGAAACTTCTAAGTGGGCCCCTACCCAGGTAATCCTGATTACAAATATGGTGGCGCACTCCAATGGTGGATGTAGGAGAACCTCAGGAGATGACAGAGCTGTTACTAAAAGAAATCTCTATACAAAGACCATGACCAACATTGATATTACTGCCATATGATGACCATAAAGTGGTAGATACCAGTCCTGCAGGACATATAAGAGATTACTGTACAGTTCTATATAGTGATTTATAGATGAAGTTCTTTCTGGTGGTGTCATTCACTTTTCCTGTCTTTTCCATGCAGCCCAGACCAACATGGCAACTTCTTCCAGCCAGGACTCAGCTGCAGAGATTACAATAAAGACACATATTCTTTAAGGCACCATCTCCATCCATTCCCAACCTGCACAAACTCCTTATTCCGCTGATATCCCAATACTGAGCCGCTGCTGCTGTATGTGTCCATATTACTGCACCTACTGTGTGCCATCTAATTTTCCTCCTACTGGAGTCCTAGATTCCTCTTTCTTTTAACTCGTAAAGTTTGATGTCAACAAAAGTGCTCCACAAACTCTAAGATACCCCTAAAGTGAATTTCTCCACAGTACCCTGCAGACACACAGAATAATGACCGTACTGTACCCCACCCATCAACTGCCCCAGAAAAGTATGGTGACCTCAACACAGTATGATCCCTCAACTATGACCCACACACAGTCCTCCATGCAGCAAAATAGGCCAACATACAATATAATGGCCCCACACCTCTCCACACTTTATAATGGCCCCCAAAGAGTATGATGAACCCCTCACAAACCTTTACACTGTATAATTGATTGAATAAAGTTTAAAGGCTCCCAAATAGTCATCCATATATTATAATAGCCATCACATAGCCCTCCATACAGCATAATGCACCCCATAGTCCATACAGCATAATGCACCCCACAGTCCATACAGCATAAAGCACCCTATGGCTCATACAGTAAAATGCACCCCATAGCCCATACATTATAATGCACCCAATAGTCCATACAGTATAACGCACTTCATAAACCATACAGTATAATGCACACAACAGCCCATACAGTTTAATGCATCCCATAGTTCATACAGTATAATGCACACCATAGTCTATACAGTAAAATACACCCCATAGGCCATACATTAAAATGCATCCCAAAGTCCATACAGAATAATGCACCCCAAATCCATACAGTATCATGCACCTCATAGTCCATAAACTATAATGCACACTATAGTAAAAAAGTATAACGCACCCCATAGTCGATACAGTATAATGTACCCCATAGTCAATACAGAATAATGCACCCTATAGTCTATACAGTATAATTCACCCCATAGTCCTCAATACTCTGTTATGGCCAACACAATTTTCTCAAAATAAAATAAAATACTATTACTCACGTCTCCTCCTTTTTTCTCTGGTGCTCTGGTCTCCACAGCTTGTCTTCTGAAGCGTTGCACATCTCAGCATAGAGGACACCATATAGTGATGTCATTGTGCTTAGATGTCAGACCCCAGGAAGAATAATGGTGGAGGACGCGTCAGCGTATCCGTGGGGATACTTGGTACCGGGCCGGTTCTTAAAGGGGATGTGTCATGGTAGCAGTGACCCGGTCCACGGCCCTGGCCGTTCAATAAAAAAGATGATAAAAGGGGAAAATAAAGTTTATAGGGGATTTGTTCATGACGCCACCAGTGTTGTTCGGTCAATATGGCCGACGCTGCAGTTCAGATCCACTGGGGCAGTTGGTGATGCAGCAAAGATGTTTCAGCTCTCCATGGGCAGTGCTAATCCCCAGGGCAGATATAGGTGTTAATTGTGATGATGGTGGTTGTGGTAGTTGTAGTGCAGGGCAAGTGGCACAGGAATAATTCAGAGGACACAGCTGGGAGCAGTTTTCAACGCTTTATTCACAGTTCTGCAGATTACTGTCTCCAGCCGTGTGCTGTGTCCTTCGGGACTGTGGTCCAGCCAACCCCAAGATGATTTAGGGTACACTTATCCAGGACTCCTCTCTTATGGTCCTTTCCTGACCGTCTCACTACACTGGATCCCACCTCTCCTGCCCTGTGCCTTCACACACAGTGTCCCAAGCCAGCAGCCGCGGACCGTGTCGGGCAACCTCTTCTGAGTCCCCTTGATCCTATATGGCTGCCTTTTCAGTGAATGTGTATGGATGTAGCTGTGGCATGTACAGATACCACAGCCTCCGGCTGGCTAGTTGAGCCTTGTAGTTCTCCACTAGTCTTGGGGGCTGGTACCTCACTGCGACCTGGTCTCTCCACCTGGCAATAGTCAGTGTGAATGCAGGCCCCATGGGATGATTGCTCACTACTAGTGTTGAGCATTCCGATACCGCAAGTATCGGGTATCGGCCGATACTTGCGGTATCGGAATTCCGATACCGGGATTCCGATACTTGCCGCGTATCGGATACCGGAATCGGAAGTTCCAAGATTCAAAATTCAGAAATTCAGCCAATGAGAATGATTCCAAGTGTGGGCACATCCTGTTTAGCATGGAGGGCATGAAAGTACTCGCAAGGCTGTGATTGGCTGCTGAAATGATGTCATGATGCAGTTTAAAAGTTGCTGGCGCCATTTTGCGATCACTCTGCTGTGAATTCAGTTAGTGACAGGACGCTGTTTGCTGACTGAGGGACAGTTTAGAGATAGCGATTTGCTTCTTTGTGCTTTCCAAAGGCTAATTTAGCAACCGCTGTGTTCACCTACTATTCACCTTGCTTTTGCCTTGTAGCGCTGTTTTCACAGCGATCTGCAAGGTCTGTGTGTGTGTGTGTGTGAGTGCAGCCCACTCTCTAGTCTGAGTGCAGCCACATAGGCCATCCATAGCTGGTTGTATTCAGTTCAGGGAGGGTGGTTCATTGCCTCATACTGTTCTTTTTTTTTTTTTTTCAAGTAGTGTAGTCTGCTGCTAATTTATTCAAAAAAATCCTATTAGCGTCTTTCCACCCGTCTCCAGCTAATTTGTGGAAAAACACTACATAGGATAAAGTAGAGGAGGGTTTTTGGGCCTTGCAGCGCCGTTTACGGCTGTCTGCACGGTCTCCGTGTGACTGCAGCTCGCCCTGTAGTCTGTGAGCAGCTATAGCCTGGTTGTCTCCAGCTCAGGGTTGTTCACTGCGTCATACCGCCAAATCAATTTTCATTTTGTTTTAAGTAGTGCAGGCTGCTGCACATTTTTTCAAAAAATTCCTATTAGTGTCTTTCCACCCGTCTCCAGCTAATTTGTGGAAAAACACTACATAGGATAACGTAGAGGAGGGTTTTTTGGCCTTGCAGCGCCGTTTACGGCTGTCTGCACGGTCTCCGTGTGACTGCAGCTCGCCCTGTAGTCTGTGAGCAGCCGTAGCCTGGTTGTCTCCAGCTCAGGGTTGTTCACTGCGTCATACCGCCAAATCAATTTTCATTTTTTTTCAAGTAGTGTAGTCTGCTGCTAATTTATTCAAAAAAATCCTATTAGTGTCTTTCCACCCGTCTCCAGCTAATTTGTGGAAAAACACTACATAGGATAACGTAGAGGAGGGTTTTTTGGCCTTGCAGCGCCGTTTACGGCTGTCTGCACGGTCTCCGTGTGACTGCAGCTCGCCCTGTAGTCTGTGAGCAGCCGTAGCCTGGTTGTCTCCAGCTCAGGGTTGTTCACTGCGTCATACCGCCAAATCAATTTTCATTTTTTTTCAAGTAGTGTAGTCTGCTGCTAATTTATTCAAAAAAATCCTATTAGTGTCTTTCCACCCGTCTCCAGCTAATTTGTGGAAAAACACTACATAGGATAACGTAGAGGAGGGTTTTTGGGCCTTGTAGCGCCGTTTACGTCTGTCTGCACGGTCTCCGTGTGACTGCAGCTCTATCTGTTGTCAGTTCATCCCCCAAAAAATAAATAAATAATAAAGTTCACCAAACACACCAGTTACACCACTTTACATTTGTGTAGGCCACATTAGCTCATATTAAAGTCTAGTCCACACTTTAGAAAATTAGTGTTTCTTATACCTGTTAGGAGGAGTTGCTCAGGAATAAGCACACAAATCCGTTAGTACTTTTCTGCTTATCTTTATCAGTCAACCAAGATGAAGAAGGCAGTGAGTAAGGGTACCGTCACACATTGAAATTTTCATCGCTGCGACGGCACGATTCGTGACGTCGCAGCGTCGTATAATCATCGCTCCAGCGTCGTAGACTGCGGTCACACGTTGCAATCACGGCGCTGGAGCGATGCCGAAGTCCCCGGTTAACCAGGGTAAACATCGGGTAACTAAGCGCAGGGCCGCGCTTAGTAACCCGATGTTTACCCTGGTTACCAGCGTAAACGTAAAAAAACAAACAGTACATACTTACCCGTCGGTGTCCTTCAGGTCCCTTGCCGTCTGCTTCCTGCTCTGAGTGCAGCCGTACAGTGAGAGCAGATCGCAGCACCGCTGTGATCTGCTCTCACTTTCCGGCCGGCACTCAGAGCAGGAAGCAGACGGCAAGGGACCTGAAGGACACCGACGGGTGAGTATGTACGGTTTGTTTTTTAACGTTTACGCTTGTAACCAGGGTAAACATCGGGTTACTAAGCGCGGCCCTGCGCTTAGTTACCCGATGTTTACCCTGGTTACAAGCGAAGACATCGCTGGATCGCTGTCACACACAACGATCCAGCGATGTCAGCGGGTGATCAAGCGACGAAAGAAAGTTCCAAACGATCTGCTACGACGTACGATTCTCAGCAGGGTCCCTGATCGCTGCTGCGTGTCAGACACTGCGATATCGTAACGATATCGCTAGAACATCACGAATCGTAACGTCGTAGCGATGGAAATTTCAATGTGTGACGGTACCCTAAGGCACGTGGGCGTGGGAGCCGTCGCGGAGCAGGGAGGGGACGTGGGGATTCTGTGCCTGCTGCGGGCACCGGTGACTCATCAGCACCCACTTTCACCAGGCAACAGTCATTCATGCGTAGCTTTGTGTCAGAGCGCCGTACACCGCTGCTGCGTGAAGAACAAATTGAAGCTGTTGTCGGATGGATGGCAGCTAATGCATCAACTTCCATTAGTGCCACATCCTCTCAGACACAGAGCACTGGAGAGCAGCCATCTGTCTCTTCACCACCTGCCAAATTGCCCAGGCAGACAGAGAGCCCAGGACAGGAGCCGTCTCTACTTCTGTTCTCTGAATCTCTTGGCTTGGAAACAGGGGGCCAGCCAAGCAGCATTGGAGAAATGGAAGAAGAGGCAGGGTGCAGTGATGCCCAACAGCTTTTTCTGTCTTCCTCTGAAGAGGCGGGTGGGCCAGTGGCTCCGGTCACCACATCGCAGGCCGCATCAGCTGATGATGACACTCAGGTGCCACTTACTGGTGCGTGCTCTGCTGCTGAGACTACCCAGGAGGAGCAGTTGGGAGCAGAGGGTAGTGTAGATGATGAGGTCCTCGACCCATCTTGGCGTGAGGGACAGGAAGGTGGTGGGAGCAGCTCTGAGGAAGAGATTCCCCGTACGGCCCAAAGAGGGAGAGGGAGGGGGAAGACTGCGGATCCTGCAGCCTCCGCTTTGGCACCCGTTAGGAGCATGTCTCTTCCAAAAGCCAAAAAGGGCGCTCCCAAGACTTGCAGTGCCTGGTCCTTTTTTGACACAGTTGCAGATGACATTTGCTATGTCAGATGCAACGTGTGTCATCAAAAAGTCAAAAGAGGTCGAAATGTCAGCAACCTCAATACCTCCAACATGTGGAAACATGTGCGCAACAGGCACCCGGCGGAGTTAGAAAAACACACTGAAGAGGTAGGCCAACCAACAGCGGCAGCTACCACCTCTTCAGCTCGTGTTGCCTCTTCCTCTAGCTCACACGCAGCTGGTTCGGCTTCCTCCCAGGATCGCCGTGGAAGAACCTCTGGCCCTGTTGTCCAGAGACCCGCTGTAATTCCACCCGCAGCGCCACTTTCCCAGTCATCCACACACTCCCAGCCCAGTCTACAGCCATCGGTAGTACAGGCATGGGAGAAAAGGCGGCCTTTCTCGTCAAACCACCCACGAGCACAGGCTCTGACTGCAGGCATTGCCAAACTTCTGTCACTGGAAATGCTGTCATTCAGGCTGGTGGAGACTGACAGCTTCCGTGACTTGATGTCATTGGCAGTCCCACAGTACAATGTGCCCAGCCGCTTTTACTTCAGCAGGCAAGCCGTCCCTGCCCTGCACAAGCATGTGGAGGGACACATAAAACACGCGCTACTGAACGCCGTCAGTAGCAAGGTCCACCTCACCACCGATGCGTGGACCAGTCAACATGGACAGGGGCGATACCTTTCCCTCACTGCCCATTGGGTTAATGTTGTTGAGCCAGGTACAGACCGTGCGAGTGGCGCAGGACGTGTCCTGCCCACTCCAAGGATTGCAGGAATCCATTCTGTACGCATTGACTCCTCCTCTTACACCAGTTCCTCAGAATCATCGCTGCAGGAGCCGTCACAGTCCACCTCCACATGGACCCGTGATGAACGTGTACCTGTTACGACCGACATGAGCACAGCCGTGGCCAAACGTCAACAGGCCGTCTTGAAATTAATTTCTATGGGGGAATCGAAGCCACACAGCGCAGGAGCTCTGGAATGCCATCAAGCAGGAGAGCGATGTGTGGTTTGTGCCAGCGAATCTCCAGCCAGGCATGGTAGTGTGTGATAATGGCCGAAATCTGGTGGCAGCTCTGGGCCTCGGCAACCTCACTCACATCCCATGTCTGGCACATGTGCTCAATTTGGTCGTGCAGAGCTTTTTGAGGGACTATCCGGATCTTGATGCACTGCTGCACAAGGTCCGCCTAGAGTGTGCTCACTTGCGGCGTTCCAGCACGGCAAAAGCGCGCATTGCGGCTCTGCAGCGCCGACACCGCCTGCCGGAACATCGCATCATATGTGACCTACCTACCAGGTGGAATTCCACGTTACATATGTTGGAGCGGTTGTGTGAGCAGCAGCAAGCTGTAATGGAGTACCAGCTGCTTCAGGCGCAAAAAAGTCGCAGTCAGCGCCGTACAGACTTCACAACCACAGAGTGGGCCACTATGAATGACGTCTGCCAGGTTTTGCGTCCCTTTGATTATTCCACGCGGATGGCGAGTGCAGATGATGCACTAGTCAGCATGACTGTCCCCCTTATCTGCCTGCTTGAAAAATCACTGCAAGCGCTAAGGGATGATGTTGTGGAAGAGGTGGAGGATGAGGATTCACCATTTCCATCATCTTCTGGACAGTCAGCGCCACGTGGTTCCTCACAAACGCGTAGGCAGGGGACAGTTTGTGAGGAGGATGAGGAGGAGTCAATGGAGGAGGAAGACATCCGTCCAGAGGAGGGAGTTACACAATTGTCCAGTACTCAGTGTGTACAGCGAGGGTGGGGTGATGACGAGCGGGCAGAGATCACGCCTCCAGCAGGGGACAGCGTTTCTTGGGCAGTTGGCAGTCTGCAGCACATGGTGGATTACATGCTGCAGTGCCTGAGAAACGACCGCCGCATCGCCCACATTCTCAACATGTCTGATTATTGGGTGTTCACCCTCCTCGATCCTCGCTACCGGGACAACGTAGAAAGCCTCATCATACCGTTGAACCGGGAGCGAAAAATGCGGGAGTACCAAGACACACTGGTCAATTCCATCATCTTCTCCATTCCAACTGAGAGAAGTGCTGCTAGTGCATTCCAAAGCAGCTCAGTGCGTCCAGGCAGTGGTGGAGGCTCTGCACAAAGAGGGAGCAGAAGCAGTGCCTCTGCCCAAGGCAAGACCAGTATGGCCGAACTGTGGCACAGTTTTCTGTGCCCGCCACAAAAGTCTACACCATCACAGACGGCTCCAGTCAGCAGGAGGCAACGGTTCCGTCAGATGGTGACAGACTACATGTCTTGCCCTCTTGCTGTACTCCCAGACGGCTCTTCCCCTTTCAAGTTTTGGGTCTCAAAGCTGGATACATGGCCAGAGCTAAGCCAGTATGCATTGGAGGTGCTGTCTTGCCCTGCGGCTAGTGTATTATCGGAACGTGTCTTTAGTGCTGCAGGTGGTGTACTAACTGACCGTCGCATGCGACTATCCTCCGATAACGTTGACCGGCTTACTTTCCTGAAAATGAACAAGGCCTGGATCTCGCATGAATTTCCCACTCCTCCTCCTGATTAACTAATTAGGTCACTGTATACGTTATCCAGGTCTCCTGTTGTGTTCATCTTTCTACCACCTGAACTTAAATTCCTGGGCTCCAACACCGCCAGTTGAGGCTCAGAAGTGCCGTCTGCACAGTCAAAACATACGACCCAGTGTTATTGGGTTTCAGTAACGTCAGCTGATCCCCAGCTGTGTAGCCGGCAATGTGTCATGCGACCGCCACGCTGACACAACAACTGAAATGTAAGGGAATCTGTCCCCCCCCCCCCAAGGCGTTTGTTACTGAAAGAGCCACCTTGTACAGCAGTAATGCTGCACAAGGAAAAAGGTAGCTATTTTGGTTTTGCTCCTTGCACACGCAAAACTTAACACTTATAAAATGTGTCCACTGATACCGTAAAACCGTCCCGGAGGTGGGACTTTCCTTCGTAATATGACGCAGCACAGCCGTCATTCCTACCCCCCCGGCGCCGCGCCCCGGCTCATCAGCGTTGTTTGATTCCGTCCCGGAGCCTGCGCTGTTATGTTATCCCGTGGCCAGGCACACTTAGCGCTGCCCGTCTTCTGGCATCATTTGGTGTCAGGCTGGCTGCGCCTGTGCGGCCGCGCTGGCCGAGAGCCCGCCTCGCAGTGTCTTCTGATTTAATCCCACTGGGGGCCTGGGATCCATGGACATGCGCAGTGCATATCTGAACCTCCACCTCTCACTCATCTCCCTATGGCTTCTTCAGACTGTTCGGTGTCAGCTGGTCCCTAATAGCATGCCACGGCCGTGACACCGCACAGTCTTAAGAAGCCATAGGGAGGGGAGTGAGAGGTTCAGATATGCACTGCGCATGTCCATGGATCCCAGGCCCCCAGTGGGATTAAATCAGAAGACACTGCGAGGGGGGCTCTCGGCCAGCGCGGCCGCACAGGCGCAGCCAGCCTGACACCAAATGATGTCAGAAGACGGGCAGCGCTAAGTGTGCCTGTCCACGGGATAACATAACAGCGCAGGCTCCGGGACGGAATCAAACAACGCTGAGGAGCCGGGGCACGGCGGCGGGGGGGTAGGAATGACGGCTGTGCTGCGTCATATTACGAAGGAAAGTCCCACCTCCGGGACGGTTTCACGGCTTCAGGGGACACATTTTATAAGTGTTTAGTTCTGTGTTTGCAAGGAGCATGATGAAAAGAGCCACCTTTTCCTTTTGCATCTTTTGTGCTGCACAAGCTGGCTCTTTCAGCTACAAACGCCTTGGGGGGGGTTAAAGGTTCCCTTTCGACTTTCTCAGGCTTCGGCCTACATTGTGTTCCTCTGCTTTTCCACCTGCCCCTGGGCTCCAACACCGCCAGTTGCCGTCCAGAAGTGCTGTACGCACAGTCAACAGTCGCTCCTCTGTTATTGGGGTTCAGTAACGTCAGCTGTTCCCCTGCTGTGTGTGTGGCAATCCCTCCGATCTCCTCCACCTCCACCTCCCCCTCCTTTCCCTGGGCTCCAACACCGCTAGTTGTTGCCTGGTAGTGCTGTACGCACAGTCAACAGTCCCTCCTCTGTTATTGGGGTTCAGTAACGTCAGCTGTTCCCCTGCTGTGTGTGTGGCAATCCCTCCTACCTCCTCCAACCTCCTCCTCCTCCACCTGTCCCTGGGCTCCAACACCGCCAGTTGCCGTCCAGAAGTGCTGTATGCACAGTCAACAGTCGCTCCTCTGTTATTGGGGTTCAGTAACGTCAGCTGTTCCCCTGCTGTGTGTGTGGCAATCCCTCCTACCTCCTCCAACCTCCTCCTCCTCCACCTGTCCCTGGGCTCCAACACCGCCAGTTGCCGTCCAGAAGTGCTGTACGCACAGTCAACAGTCCCTCCTCTGTTATTGGGGTTCAGTAACGTCAGCTGTTCCCCTGCTGTGTGTGTGGCAATCCCTCCGATCTCCTCTACCTCCACCTCCCCCTCCTTTCCCTGGGCTCCAACACCGCTAGTTGTTGCCTGGTAGTGCTGTACGCACAGTCAACAGTCCCTCCTCTGTTATTGGGGTTCAGTAACGTCAGCTGTTCCCCTGCTGTGTGTGTGGCAATCCCTCCGATCTCCTCCACCTCCACCTCCCCCTCCTTTCCCTGGGCTCCAACACCGCTAGTTGTTGCCTGGTAGTGCTGTACGCACAGTCAACAGTCCCTCCTCTGTTATTGGGGTTCAGTAACGTCAGCTGTTCCCCTGCTGTGTGTGTGGCAATCCCTCCTACCTCCTCCAACCTCCTCCTCCTCCACCTGTCCCTGGGCTCCAACACCGCCAGTTGCCGTCCAGAAGTGCTGTACGCACAGTCAACAGTCCCTCCTCTGTTATTGGGGTTCAGTAACGTCAGCTGTTCCCCTGCTGTGTGTGTGGCAATCCCTCCTACCTCCTCCAACCTCCTCCTCCTCCACCTGTCCCTGGGCTCCAACACCGCCAGTTGCCGTCCAGAAGTGCTGTACGCACAGTCAACAGTCCCTCCTCTGTTATTGGGGTTCAGTAACGTCAGCTGTTCCCCTGCTGTGTGTGTGGCAATCCCTCCTACCTCCTCCAACCTCCTCCTCCTCCACCTGTCCCTGGGCTCCAACACCGCCAGTTGCCGTCCAGAAGTGCTGTACGCACAGAGCCAAACACCTCGCCAATGTGTTAGTGGGGTTCAGCACCGCCAGCTGTTCCCCTGCTGTGTATACGGCAACGTGTACTGCGACCGCCACGCAGGCACAACAAGTTAAATTTAAGGGAACCTGTCCCCCCCCCCAGGCGTTTCTTACTGAAGGAGCCACCTTGTGCAGCAGTAATAATGATGCAAAGGGAAAAAGTGCCTCTTTTCGTGGTGCTCCTTGCAGATGCTGAACCTAACACTTATGAAATGTGTATCCTCACAGCGTTCAACCGTCCGGTAGGTGGAACTTTCCTTTGTCATGTGACGCAGCACAGCCGTCATTTTTACCCCCTTGGCGCCGTGCGCCACCTCCTCAGCGTTGTTTGAATCTGTCCCGGAGCCTGCGCTGTTAGGTTACCCCTTGGCCATGCACACATTTTGCGCTGCCCGTCTTCTGACATCATTTGCTGTCAGGCTGGCTGCGCCTGTGCTGGTGCGCTGTCCGAGATTCAGCCTCGCGGTGTCGTCTAATGTAATCCCACCGCGGGCCTGGGATCCGTGGCCATGCGCAGTGCATATCCTCGCCTCTCACTCCCCTCCCTACGGCTTCTAAAGACTGTTCGGTGTCAGCTGATCCCTAATAGCATGCCACGGCCGTGACACCGCACAGTCTTAAGAAGCCGTAGGGAGGGGAGTGAGAGGCGAGGATATGCACTGCGCATGGACACGGATCCCAGGCCCGCGGTGGGATTACATTAGACGACACCGCGAGGCTGAATCTCGGACAGCGCACCAGCACAGGCGCAGCCAGCCTGACAGCAAATGATGTCAGAAGACGGGCAGCGCAAAATGTGTGCATGGCCAAGGGGTAACCTAACAGCACAGGCTCCGGGACAGATTCAAACAACGCTGAGGAGGTGGCGCACGGCGCCAAGGGGGTAAAAATGACGGCTGTGCTGCGTCACATGACAAAGGAAAGTTCCACCTACCGGACGGTTGAACGCTGTGAGGGGACACATTTCATAAGTGTTAGGTTCAGCATCTGCAAGGACCATAATTAAAAGAGCTAAGTTGACCTTTTCCAGCATTAGTGCTGTACACGATGGCTCTTCCAGCTACAAACGCCTGGGGGGGGTTTTAAAGGTTTCCTTTCAACTTGCTCCAGTGCAGGCTTCGGCCTACACTCCGCTCCCCCTGCTCCTCCTGCTGACCCTGGGCTCCAACACCGCCAGTTGGGGCCCGGTACTGCTAGCTGCACAGAGAAAAACACCAGCCAATGTGTCAGTGGGGTTCAGCACCGCCAGCTGTTCCCCTGCTGTGCAGCCGGCAACGTGTCCTGCAACTGCCACGCAGGCACAACAGACCCAAAAGCTGCCGCCAGTGCAGGCTTCGGCCTACACTCTGCTCCATCTCCTCCTCCTGCTGACCCCGGGCTCTAACACCGCCAGTTGGGGCCCGGTACTGCTAGCTGCACAGAGAAAAACACCAGCCAATGTGTCAGTGGGGTCCAGCACCGCCAGCTGTTCCCCTGCTGTGCAGCCGGCATCGTGTCCTGCAAAAGCCACGCAGACACCAGAACTGAAATTGAAGGGAACCTGTCCCCCCTCCCCCAGGCGTTTTTACGTTATCCAGCCACCTTGTACAGCGGTAATGCTGCATGTGTGCAAGGTGGCTCATAAACGTATTCTCCTCGCACATGTGGAACTGAAAACACGTCTGAAATGTGTCCTCTGTGTGACCATTTAACCGTCCCGGTGGTGTGACTTTCCTTTGTAATGACACGCTGCAACCCCCTTGGTAGCGCTGCCCGTCTTCTGGCATCATTGTTTGGCTGGCTGCGCCTCTGCGGCCGCCCTGACCCACACAACGCCCCTCGGTGTCTTATTTATTGGGACTGCGAGGGTGTGATTGATGGGCATGATCAGTGCATCAGTTCGCCTGTCCCTCCTCTCCTTCCGCCTTCTTCGGACTGTGCGGCTTCATGGCCGTGGCATGCGATAAGGGATCAGATGACGCCGCACAGTCTGAAGCGGGTGTAAGGACCCGAGTGTGAGAGGCGAACATATGTGCTGCGCCAGGCCCTGAATCCCAGCCCCGCAGTGTTTTAACAATGTTAAGACACTGCGGGGCTGGGATTCATGGTCATCGTGAACCGCACCGGCCGACATTAAATGATGTCAGAAGATGGGCAGCGCTAACAGCGCTAGGCCAGGGGACAACACGACAGCGCAGACTCCTGTACAGCAAATAACAACGCTCAGGAGGCTGCACCCAGCACCAAGGTGGGATTCTTGACATCTGTGCTGCGTCTCATTACAAAGGGAACTCGCGCCTCCAACACAGTTTGACTGTATAAAGGGCTAAATGTTAGACGTGTTTCATTCAGCGTGTGCAAGGAGCGAAATTAAAAGAGCAACCTTTGACTTGTGCAGCACTACTGCTGCATAAGCTGTGGCTCTTCTACTTTGTAACCCCTGAGGGGGGGTTAAAGGTTACCTTTGAAATTGGTTCAATTAGGCTTCGGCCTACACTCTGCTCCCCCTGCAGAGCCCGGGCTCCAACACCGCCAGTTGGGGCCCGGTACTGCTAGCTGCACAGAGAAAAACACCTCGCCAATGTGTCAGTGGGGTTCAGCACCGCCAGCTGTTCCCCTGCTGTGCAGCCGGCAACGTGTCCTGCAACTGCCACGCAGGCACAACAGACCCAAAAGCTGCCGCCAGTGCAGGCTTCGGCCTACACTCTGCTCCATCTCCTCCTCCTGCTGACCCCGGGCTCTAACACCGCCAGTTGGGACCCGGTACTGCTAGCTGCACAGAGAAAAACACCAGCCAATGTGTCAGTGGGGTCCAGCACCGCCAGCTGTTCCCCTGCTGTGCAGCCGGCATCGTGTCCTGCAAAAGCCACGCAGACACCAGAACTGAAATTGAAGGGAACCTGTCCCCCCTCCCCCAGGCGTTTTTACGTTATCCAGCCACCTTGTACAGCGGTAATGCTGCATGTGTGCAAGGTGGCTCATAAACGTATTCTCCTCGCACATGTGGAACTGAAAACACGTCTGAAATGTGACCTCTGTGTGACCATTTAACCGTCCCGGTGGTGTGACTTTCCTTTGTAATGACACGCTGCAACCCCCTTGGTAGCGCTGCCCGTCTTCTGGCATCATTGTTTGGCTGGCTGCGCCTCTGCGGCCGCCCTGACCCACACAACGCCCCTCGGTGTCTTATTTATTGGGACTGCGAGGGTGTGATTGATGGGCATGATCAGTGCATCAGTTCGCCTGTCCCTCCTCTCCTTCCGCCTTCTTCGGACTGTGCGGCTTCATGGCCGTGGCATGCGATAAGGGATCAGATGACGCCGCACAGTCTGAAGCGGGTGTAAGGACCCGAGTGTGAGAGGCGAACATATGTGCTGCGCCAGGCCCTGAATCCCAGCCTCGCAGTGTTTTAACAATGTTAAGACACTGCGGGGCTGGGATTCATGGTCATCGCGAACCGCACCGGCCGACATTAAATGATGTCAGAAGATGGGCAGCGCTAACAGCGCTAGGCCAGGGGACAACACGACAGCGCAGACTCCTGTACAGCAAATAACAACGCTCAGGAGGCTGCACCCAGCACCAAGGTGGGATTCTTGACATCTGTGCTGCGTCTCATTACAAAGGGAACTCGCGCCTCCAACACAGTTTGACTGTATAAAGGGCTAAATGTTAGACGTGTTTCATTCAGCGTGTGCAAGGAGCGAAATTAAAAGAGCAACCTTTGACTTGTGCAGCACTACTGCTGCATAAGCTGTGGCTCTTCTACTTTGTAACCCCTGAGGGGGGGTTAAAGGTTACCTTTGAAATTGGTTCAATTAGGCTTCGGCCTACACTCTGCTCCCCCTGCAGAGCCCGGGCTCCAACACCGCCAGTTGGGGCCCGGCACTGCTAGCTGCACAGAGAAAAACACCTCGCCAATGTGTCAGTGGGGTTCAGCACCGCCAGCTGTTCCCCTGCTGTGCAGCCGGCAACGTGTCCTGCAACTGCCACGCAGGCACAACAGACCCAAAAGCTGCCGCCAGTGCAGGCTTCGGCCTACACTCTGCTCCATCTCCTCCTCCTGCTGACCCCGGGCTCTAACACCGCCAGTTGGGGCCCGGTACTGCTAGCTGCACAGAGAAAAACACCAGCCAATGTGTCAGTGGGGTCCAGCACCGCCAGCTGTTCCCCTGCTGTGCAGCCGGCATCGTGTCCTGCAAAAGCCACGCAGACACCAGAACTGAAATTGAAGGGAACCTGTCCCCCCTCCCCCAGGCGTTTTTACGTTATCCAGCCACCTTGTACAGCGGTAATGCTGCATGTGTGCAAGGTGGCTCATAAACGTATTCTCCTCGCACATGTGGAACTGAAAACACGTCTGAAATGTGTCCTCTGTGTGACCATTTAACCGTCCCGATGGTGTGACTTTCCTTTGTAATGACACGCTGCAACCCCCTTGGTAGCGCTGCCCGTCTTCTGGCATCATTGTTTGGCTGGCTGCGCCTCTGCGGCCGCCCTGACCCACACAACGCCCCTCGGTGTCTTATTTATTGGGACTGCGAGGGTGTGATTGATGGGCATGATCAGTGCATCAGTTCGCCTGTCCCTCCTCTCCTTCCGCCTTCTTCGGACTGTGCGGCTTCATGGCCGTGGCATGCGATAAGGGATCAGATGACGCCGCACAGTCTGAAGCGGGTGTAAGGACCCGAGTATGAGAGGCGAACATATGTGCTGCGCCAGGCCCTGAATCCCAGCCCCGCAGTGTTTTAACAATGTTAAGACACTGCGGGGCTGGGATTCATGGTCATCGCGAACCGCACCGGCCGACATTAAATGATGTCAGAAGATGGGCAGCGCTAACAGCGCTAGGCCAGGGGACAACACGACAGCGCAGACTCCTGTACAGCAAATAACAACGCTCAGGAGGCTGCACCCAGCACCAAGGTGGGATTCTTGACATCTGTGCTGCGTCTCATTACAAAGGGAACTCGCGCCTCCAACACAGTTTGACTGTATAAAGGGCTAAATGTTAGACGTGTTTCATTCAGCGTGTGCAAGGAGCGAAATTAAAAGAGCAACCTTTGACTTGTGCAGCACTACTGCTGCATAAGCTGTGGCTCTTCTACTTTGTAACCCCTGAGGGGGGGTTAAAGGTTACCTTTGAAATTGGTTCAATTAGGCTTCGGCCTACACTCTGCTCCCCCTGCAGAGCCCGGGCTCCAACACCGCCAGTTGGGGCCCGGTACTGCTAGCTGCACAGAGAAAAACACCTCGCCAATGTGTCAGTGGGGTTCAGCACCGCCAGCTGTTCCCCTGCTGTGCAGCCGGCAACGTGTCCTGCAACTGCCACGCAGGCACAACAGACCCAAAAGCTGCCGCCAGTGCAGGCTTCGGCCTACACTCTGCTCCATCTCCTCCTCCTGCTGACCCCGGGCTCTAACACCGCCAGTTGGGGCCCGGTACTGCAAGCTGCACAGAGAAAAACACCAGCCAATGTGTCAGTGGGGTTCAGCACCGCCAGCTGTTCCCCTGCTGTGCAGCCGGCATCGTGTCCTGCAAAAGCCACGCAGACACCAGAACTGAAATTGAAGGGAACCTGTCCCCCCTCCCCCAGGCGTTTTTACGTTATCCAGCCACCTTGTACAGCGGTAATGCTGCATGTGTGCAAGGTGGCTCATAAACGTATTCTCCTCGCACATGTGGAACTGAAAACACGTCTGAAATGTGTCCTCTGTGTGACCATTTAACCGTCCCGGGGGTGTGACTTTCCTTTGTAATGACACGCTGCAACCCCCTTGGTAGCGCTGCCCGTCTTCTGGCATCATTGTTTGGCTGGCTGCGCCTCTGCGGCCGCCCTGACCCACACAACGCCCCTCGGTGTCTTATTTATTGGGACTGCGAGGGTGTGATTGATGGGCATGATCAGTGCATCAGTTCGCCTGTCCCTCCTCTCCTTCCGCCTTCTTCGGACTGTGCGGCTTCATGGCCGTGGCATGCGATAAGGGATCAGATGACGCCGCACAGTCTGAAGCGGGTGTAAGGACCCGAGTGTGAGAGGCGAACATATGTGCTGCGCCAGGCCCTGAATCCCAGCCCCGCAGTGTTTTAACAATGTTAAGACACTGCGGGGCTGGGATTCATGGTCATCGCGAACCGCACCGGCCGACATTAAATGATGTCAGAAGATGGGCAGCGCTAACAGCGCTAGGCCAGGGGACAACACGACAGCGCAGACTCCTGTACAGCAAATAACAACGCTCAGGAGGCTGCACCCAGCACCAAGGTGGGATTCTTGACATCTGTGCTGCGTCTCATTACAAAGGGAACTCGCGCCTCCAACACAGTTTGACTGTATAAAGGGCTAAATGTTAGACGTGTTTCATTCAGCGTGTGCAAGGAGCGAAATTAAAAGAGCAACCTTTGACTTGTGCAGCACTACTGCTGCATAAGCTGTGGCTCTTCTACTTTGTAACCCCTGAGGGGGGGTTAAAGGTTACCTTTGAAATTGGTTCAATTAGGCTTCGGCCTACACTCTGCTCCCCCTGCAGAGCCCGGGCTCCAACACCGCCAGTTGGGGCCCGGTACTGCTAGCTGCACAGAGAAAAACACCTCGCCAATGTGTCAGTGGGGTTCAGCACCGCCAGCTGTTCCCCTGCTGTGCAGCCGGCAACGTGTCCTGCAACTGCCACGCAGGCACAACAGACCCAAAAGCTGCCGCCAGTGCAGGCTTCGGCCTACACTCTGCTCCATCTCCTCCTCCTGCTGACCCCGGGCTCTAACACCGCCAGTTGGGACCCGGTACTGCTAGCTGCACAGAGAAAAACACCAGCCAATGTGTCAGTGGGGTCCAGCACCGCCAGCTGTTCCCCTGCTGTGCAGCCGGCATCGTGTCCTGCAAAAGCCACGCAGACACCAGAACTGAAATTGAAGGGAACCTGTCCCCCCTCCCCCAGGCGTTTTTACGTTATCCAGCCACCTTGTACAGCGGTAATGCTGCATGTGTGCAAGGTGGCTCATAAACGTATTCTCCTCGCACATGTGGAACTGAAAACACGTCTGAAATGTGTCCTCTGTGTGACCATTTAACCGTCCCGGTGGTGTGACTTTCCTTTGTAATGACACGCTGCAACCCCCTTGGTAGCGCTGCCCGTCTTCTGGCATCATTGTTTGGCTGGCTGCGCCTCTGCGGCCGCCCTGACCCACACAACGCCCCTCGGTGTCTTATTTATTGGGACTGCGAGGGTGTGATTGATGGGCATGATCAGTGCATCAGTTCGCCTGTCCCTCCTCTCCTTCCGCCTTCTTCGGACTGTGCGGCTTCATGGCCGTGGCATGCGATAAGGGATCAGATGACGCCGCACAGTCTGAAGCGGGTGTAAGGACCCGAGTGTGAGAGGCGAACATATGTGCTGCGCCAGGCCCTGAATCCCAGCCTCGCAGTGTTTTAACAATGTTAAGACACTGCGGGGCTGGGATTCATGGTCATCGCGAACCGCACCGGCCGACATTAAATGATGTCAGAAGATGGGCAGCGCTAACAGCGCTAGGCCAGGGGACAACACGACAGCGCAGACTCCTGTACAGCAAATAACAACGCTCAGGAGGCTGCACCCAGCACCAAGGTGGGATTCTTGACATCTGTGCTGCGTCTCATTACAAAGGGAACTCGCGCCTCCAACACAGTTTGACTGTATAAAGGGCTAAATGTTAGACGTGTTTCATTCAGCGTGTGCAAGGAGCGAAATTAAAAGAGCAACCTTTGACTTGTGCAGCACTACTGCTGCATAAGCTGTGGCTCTTCTACTTTGTAACCCCTGAGGGGGGGTTAAAGGTTACCTTTGAAATTGGTTCAATTAGGCTTCGGCCTACACTCTGCTCCCCCTGCAGAGCCCGGGCTCCAACACCGCCAGTTGGGGCCCGGCACTGCTAGCTGCACAGAGAAAAACACCTCGCCAATGTGTCAGTGGGGTTCAGCACCGCCAGCTGTTCCCCTGCTGTGCAGCCGGCAACGTGTCCTGCAACTGCCACGCAGGCACAACAGACCCAAAAGCTGCCGCCAGTGCAGGCTTCGGCCTACACTCTGCTCCATCTCCTCCTCCTGCTGACCCCGGGCTCTAACACCGCCAGTTGGGGCCCGGTACTGCTAGCTGCACAGAGAAAAACACCAGCCAATGTGTCAGTGGGGTTCAGCACCGCCAGCTGTTCCCCTGCTGTGCAGCCGGCATCGTGTCCTGCAAAAGCCACGCAGACACCAGAACTGAAATTGAAGGGAACCTGTCCCCCCTCCCCCAGGCGTTTTTACGTTATCCAGCCACCTTGTACAGCGGTAATGCTGCATGTGTGCAAGGTGGCTCATAAACGTATTCTCCTCGCACATGTGGAACTGAAAACACGTCTGAAATGTGTCCTCTGTGTGACCATTTAACCGTCCCGGTGGTGTGACTTTCCTTTGTAATGACACGCTGCAACCCCCTTGGTAGCGCTGCCCGTCTTCTGGCATCATTGTTTGGCTGGCTGCGCCTCTGCCGCCGCCCTGACCCACACAACGCCCCTCGGTGTCTTATTTATTGGGACTGCGAGGGTGTGATTGATGGGCATGATCAGTGCATCAGTTCGCCTGTCCCTCCTCTCCTTCCGCCTTCTTCGGACTGTGCGGCTTCATGGCCGTGGCATGCGATAAGGGATCAGATGACGCCGCACAGTCTGAAGCGGGTGTAAGGACCCGAGTGTGAGAGGCGAACATATGTGCTGCGCCAGGCCCTGAATCCCAGCCCCGCAGTGTTTTAACAATGTTAAGACACTGCGGGGCTGGGATTCATGGTCATCGCGAACCGCACCGGCCGACATTAAATGATGTCAGAAGATGGGCAGCGCTAACAGCGCTAGGCCAGGGGACAACATGACAGCGCAGACTCCTGTACAGCAAATAACAACGCTCAGGAGGCTGCACCCAGCACCAAGGTGGGATTCTTGACATCTGTGCTGCGTCTCATTACAAAGGGAACTCGCGCCTCCAACACAGTTTGACTGTATAAAGGGCTAAATGTTAGACGTGTTTCATTCAGCGTGTGCAAGGAGCGAAATTAAAAGAGCAACCTTTGACTTGTGCAGCACTACTGCTGCATAAGCTGTGGCTCTTCTACTTTGTAACCCCTGAGGGGGGGTTAAAGGTTACCTTTGAAATTGGTTCAATTAGGCTTCGGCCTACACTCTGCTCCCCCTGCAGATTCCGGGCTCCAACACCGCCAGTTGGGGCCCGGTACTGCTAGCTGCACAGAGAAAAACACCTCGCCAATGTGTCAGTGGGGTTCAGCACCGCCAGCTGTTCCCCTGCTGTGCAGCCGGCAACGTGTCCTGCAACTGCCACGCAGGCACAACAGACCCAAAAGCTGCCGCCAGTGCAGGCTTCGGCCTACACTCTGCTCCATCTCCTCCTCCTGCTGACCCCGGGCTCTAACACCGCCAGTTGGGGCCCGGTACTGCTAGCTGCACAGAGAAAAACACCAGCCAATGTGTCAGTGGGGTCCAGCACCGCCAGCTGTTCCCCTGCTGTGCAGCCGGCATCGTGTCCTGCAAAAGCCACGCAGACACCAGAACTGAAATTGAAGGGAACCTGTCCCCCCTCCCCCAGGCGTTTTTACGTTATCCAGCCACCTTGTACAGCGGTAATGCTGCATGTTTGCAAGGTGGCTCATAAACGTATTCTCCTCGCACATGTGGAACTGAAAACACGTCTGAAATGTGTCCTCTGTGTGACCATTTAACCGTCCCGGGGGTGTGACTTTCCTTTGTAATGACACGCTGCAACCCCCTTGGTAGCGCTGCCCGTCTTCTGGCATCATTGTTTGGCTGGCTGCGCCTCTGCGGCCGCCCTGACCCACACAACGCCCCTCGGTGTCTTATTTATTGGGACTGCGAGGGTGTGATTGATGGGCATGATCAGTGCATCAGTTCGCCTGTCCCTCCTCTCCTTCCGCCTTCTTCGGACTGTGCGGCTTCATGGCCGTGGCATGCGATAAGGGATCAGATGACGCCGCACAGTCTGAAGCGGGTGTAAGGACCCGAGTGTGAGAGGCGAACATATGTGCTGCGCCAGGCCCTGAATCCCAGCCCCGCAGTGTTTTAACAATGTTAAGACACTGCGGGGCTGGGATTCATGGTCATCGCGAACCGCACCGGCCGACATTAAATGATGTCAGAAGATGGGCAGCGCTAACAGCGCTAGGCCAGGGGACAACACGACAGCGCAGACTCCTGTACAGCAAATAACAACGCTCAGGAGGCTGCACCCAGCACCAAGGTGGGATTCTTGACATCTGTGCTGCGTCTCATTACAAAGGGAACTCGCGCCTCCAACACAGTTTGACTGTATAAAGGGCTAAATGTTAGACGTGTTTCATTCAGCGTGTGCAAGGAGCGAAATTAAAAGAGCAACCTTTGACTTGTGCAGCACTACTGCTGCATAAGCTGTGGCTCTTCTACTTTGTAACCCCTGAGGGGGGGTTAAAGGTTACCTTTGAAATTGGTTCAATTAGGCTTCGGCCTACACTCTGCTCCCCCTGCAGAGCCCGGGCTCCAACACCGCCAGTTGGGGCCCGGTACTGCTAGCTGCACAGAGAAAAACACCTCGCCAATGTGTCAGTGGGGTTCAGCACCGCCAGCTGTTCCCCTGCTGTGCAGCCGGCAACGTGTCCTGCAACTGCCACGCAGGCACAACAGACCCAAAAGCTGCCGCCAGTGCAGGCTTCGGCCTACACTCTGCTCCATCTCCTCCTCCTGCTGACCCCGGGCTCTAACACCACCAGTTGGGGCCCGGTACTGCTAGCTGCACAGAGAAAAACACCAGCCAATGTGTCAGTGGGGTTCAGCACCGCCAGCTGTTCCCCTGCTGTGCAGCCGGCATCGTGTCCTGCAAAAGCCACGCAGACACTTGCTCTTGTACCTTCTGCTCCCCATCCTGGTTCCAGTACCGTCAGCTGGTTCCGGGCAGAGCCTTTGGCTTAGGTGCCTCCCTCTGGGTATCCGAGTTCCACCAACGTCAGGTGGTCCTTGGTAGTGCTTTCAGGCACGGGTACCTCCTGCTTAGTAACCGGGTTCCAGTAACGTCAGCTGGTCCTCGGTAGTTCCATTGGCTCTTGGACCTTCGGCTACCCATCCGGGTTCCAGCACCGTCAGCTGGTTCTCGGCAGTGTCTTTTGCTCTTGTACCTTCTGCTCCCCATCCTGGTTCCAGTACCGTCAGCTGGTTCCGGGCAGAGCCTTTGGCTTAGGTGCCTCCCTCTGGGTATCCGAGTTCCACCAACGTCAGGTGGTCCTTGGTAGTGCTTTCAGGCACGGGTACCTCCTGCTTAGTAACCGGGTTCCAGTAACGTCAGCTGGTCCTCGGTAGTTCCATTGGCTCTTGGACCTTCGGGTAGCCATCCGAGTTCCAGTTCCATCAGCTGGTTCTCGGCATTTTCTCAGCCTTCTTGTACCTTCTGCTACATTTCCAAGTTCAAGAGACTAAACACGATGACCCGGAAGACCACCCCTAAGATGACAACGACACCAGAGACGACAACCACCGTGATGACTACGACCCTGGAGACGATGACCCTGAAGACCACCCCGATGACGACGACCCCGGAGACGACGACCCTGAAGACCACCCCGATGACGACGACCCCGGAGACGATGACCCCGGAGACGACGACCCTGGAGACGACGACGACCTGGAAGACCGAGAAGCAGAAGAACAAGAGGCTGCAGAACAAATAGCAGAAGAACATTAAGCATAACACAAAGTATCAGAGCAAAAAATATTATCTAAATTATAAGCAGAAGAAGACTAAGCAGTGTATGGGGGTGAGTCCGTTCCTCCTCGTGGTGCCCCTGGATAAAGCCTGATGCTGCAGGCCAAACTGAACGCGGACAAATGTAACTGTTTTGTGACAGGCAGAACGGAAGGTGTAATCCTCAAACTTTTATAGATAACAACTAAGGGAATGCCTGTCACAAATAAGAATATGATGAAGAAGTAGAATATGATGAAGATAATAGTAAAATAAAAAGAATATGAACAATGTAACCCAAAAAATAATAGGTAGAAGATGAAGAAGAAGATGAATAAGGTGAAGAAGTTGATGTCAAAGAAGCTGATGATGAGGATAATGAAGAAGAAAGCGTGGGAGAAGTAAAAAAGAAGGTGAAGGGCGTGGAAGTAGTGAAACATCAATATCTGACATAAAAAAAAAAAAAATTAACATAGTCAAATTCTTTCTAACGCCGAACGTCATAAAAAAAAAAAAAATCCTGCTATTCTATTACATTGGGCTAAACCTCTGTGCCTTTAATATCTCCGCCACGTCCCCCAATAAATCCTACATTATTCTTAGTTGTTTTCCTTCATGTAGAATGAACCTACAAGTTTATAAAGGGTTTATTTTAATTCCGATATTTTCGTCCCATTGACTTGCATTGGGATCGGGTATCGGTATCGGATTGGATCCGATATTTTGACGGTATCGGCCGATACTTTCCGATACCGATACTTTCCGATATCGGAAGGTATCGCTCAACACTACTCACTACCCATGCCCCTAGGACCCCTTCTTTCTCTCTCACTTTCAGCAACTTCTCTCTCTCTGTCTTCTGATGCTGGGATGAGCTCCTCGCTGCTCAAGTCCCCAGCTCCAACTGACTCTCTAACTAACTCCTCCCTCTTGTTTCCATGACATCTCTCCTCTCTCCACCCACACCCTCTACCTAGTAACCCTCTTCAGACTGGAATGAGGCCATCCTCCTATGGGGTACACCCAGGTGCCCTGACTGGAGTGGTGTTGGATGCTGGTGTTAGAGTCCTGAGTAGTACCCCCTCCTTACCTGAGAGTGGGATACCACACCTCTGGATGAGGCGCAGTACCTCTGTGGCGACTGAACCTTCAGGGGCACCACACTCCCTCCTCCTTCATTGCTTTCAATTGCATTGTTTATCAAGGTCTCCCTTAAAAATATTGTATTGACTGCCAGACATAACCAGACAAAGGTTTATACAGTATGGCCCAGGAATACAGAACATATGTATCATATTTGTTTGTAATGTAGTATTATCATATCCAGACACATGCTATTACAACCGCAGTCTGAAACAACTAAAACTGAATTATCCTTTCCAATCGGGTGAACTGCTGAACACCAGTGCTATAATCTGCTCTCGACACACAAACAGATGGATGAGCTTAGATCTTTGGCACATTAAATATAGATACCTGCAATTTTGAATATCTTTTATCACATTTTCAGGACAATCTTTTAATACAGAAAAAAGGTTATAAATACTTTAATTTGCAAAAAAAATATAGCGGAAGTAGATGTAGATAAAAGACACATGCTAAAAATACTGTTTGTGCAGCTTGACCTATTTTGTTAAATGCGAGACAAGATGTTGATATCATAAATATGCCTCCCATCTTATCCGATCTCTAGCAGTTTGTTGTTTGCACTAGGTGTTTCTATTTTATATGTCTTATTCAATGATGTATACTGCCGAGTTCCCTTCCTGTAATTAAATCAAAGGCCGTCAATTTAACTAATTAACGCTTTATCTATATTATAGTCCTGTGCTTTTGTCTGTGGGTCATTTTTTTGTGTGATCACCTTGTGTGCACTCCTTTGTGCTGCACACAATGGTTCTATTATCTCTTTCTGAGGACAGTTTCTTATGATTTATACAGCATGCTTAGCTTATGTTGGAGATTGTGCATACTGAACATAAGAGATAATATTTGCATATACCGGGTAAAACAAATTTTTTTACAGTGACTGTTGTGTCAAGACAACTATTCATACAACAGACAACTACTGTTCATGCCCTATAATAGGGTAAATGAATGTTGTAGAAGGAATCCTCCTCTTTAAATAAGAACAGATGTTATGTCTTATCAGGTGAGGTGGATGCTTGAAGTCCTTGGTCCAGATGAATGAGATTCAAATGAAACAATGGAAAGTATCATGGCAGGGTGGTAACAGGAGCAACTGCGCCGAACGCAACATGTTGTATTTTGTTGCGGTTGGCACAGAATCGAAATGCATGTCGAAACACATATACTTTGTCAAAGATAACAGAGTTCAAGTAAGACAATGCAGGGAACAAGACACACACATGTCTGGAAAACTCTATCAAAAGGACCTTCAAACCCAGCATGTTTTGGACACTCCCACAATGCAACTGACTGCATTACAGAAAAACAACATGTAATAAAATTAATCCCTTAACGTCCAATGATGGATATATCCAACATTGGATGCCTTTCCCTGTTTGCATCTGATCAGACAGCTGCAGGTGGAATCGTGATCCACCCGCGACTGTTAACATGTTAAATGCCGCTGTCAAACTCTGACATCGGCACTTAACATGCAAGCGCAGGAAGCGTGTCATTTACCCTGCCCATGTCACATGACCACGGGTCGCCGATGGGTTGTTGCAGCGCCCCAGGGTCCTGGTCATTGCAGTAATGTAATTTTCCTCTAGGAGAGAGAGATGTTACATTTGGAGGCAAGGAAGGACAACTGCATCCAGGTATCACAAACATGCAACGCATTTCACACTCCAGGACACCAGGGGGAGCTGTTATGGTTACCCCAATGACCATGGGAAAAAAATACAAAACGGACTAGCTCTCGGGTGATGGAAACTAAGGTCGACCGTGACCTGAACCTGACCCAACACTTACAGTAGCCGGGGGATGTACCTACGATGCCCTAGACACCACGCGCCAGCCGGAGATCTAACTACCCCTATAAGAGGAATATACAGGCCTGCCTTACCTCCAGTGAGGAACCCCAAAAGATGATAGTAGGCCCCCACAGATATTGACGGTGAGTTCAGAGGAAATGACATACGTAGGATGAACAGCAGATTTAGCACAGTGAGGTCCGCTTACTAGATAGCAGAAGGACAGGAAAGAGTTACTTCACGGTCGACCTAAAAATCACTATTCAAAAACACCATCCAGAAACTACTTTAAACTCCAGTGACAACTCATGCCACCGGAGTAGTAATTTTCTGTCCACAAGAGCTTCCAGCACTGAAGAGTCACATAGCAGATAGCTGGACAAAAATAGCAAAACAAGAAACAAAATTCAACTTAGCTGAACTGGAACTTGAGGCAGGTGAATGCAACAGAATGCTACTAGCACATTGTTGGCCGGCATGTGACTAACAGCCAAGCAGCCTTAAATAGGAAACTCCCCTAGAGGGTGGCGACAGGTAATCAGAGATGGAGGAAGGCACATAAGAGACACTACCATAACAGACCACCGGGGGAGCCCACAAACCGAATTCACAACAGTACCCCCCCCTTAAGGAGGGGGCACCGAACCCTCACCAGAACCACCAGGGCGACCTGGATGAGCACTATGAAATGCACGAACCAAATCGGGAGCATGAACATCGGATGCTGTCACCCAAGAATTATCCTCCTGGCCATAACCTTTCCACTTAACCAGATACTGAAGTTTCCGTCTGGAAACACGGGAGTCCAAGATCTTTTCCACCACATACTCCAATTCACCCTCAACCAACACAGGAGCAGGTGGATCAGCAGAAGGAACAACCGGTACCTCATACCTCCGCAATAATGACCGATGGAAAACATTATGGATATTAAAAGATGCTGGGAGGTCCAAACGAAAGGACACAGGATTAAGAACCTCCAGAATCCTATAAGGGCCGATAAACCGAGGCTTAAACTTAGGAGACGAGACCTTCATAGGAACAAATCGAGAAGACAGCCACACCAGGTCCCCAACACAAAGACGAGGACCAATACGCCGATGACGATTAGTGAACTGTTGAGTCTTCTCCTGGGACAACTTCAGATTGTCCACAACCTGTCCCCAAATCCGATGCATCCTATCAACCACAGCATCCACTCCAGGACAATCCGAAGACTCCAATTGACCGGACGAAAACCGAGGGTGAAACCCTGAATTACAAAAAAATGGAGAAACCAAAGTGGCAGAACTAGCCCGATTGTTAAGGGCAAACTCTGCCAATGGCAAAAAGTCAAGCCAATCATCCTGATCAGCGGACACAAAACACCTCAAGTAAGTCTCCAAGGTCTGATTAGTACGCTCAGTCTGGCCATTAGTCTGAGGATGGAATGCAGACGAAAAAGACAAATCGATACCCATCCTGGCACAGAACGTCCGCCAAAATCTAGACACAAACTGAGTACCCCTGTCAGACACTATATTCTCAGGAATACCATGCAAACGCACCACATTCTGAAAAAATAGAGGAACCAACTCAGAGGAGGAGGGCAATTTGGGTAAAGGTACCAAATGAACCATCTTGGAAAAACGGTCACAAATCACCCAGATGACAGACATCCTACGAGAAACCGGAAGGTCAGAAATAAAGTCCATAGAGATGTGCGTCCAAGGCCTCTTAGGAATAGGCAAGGGCAACAACAACCCACTGGCCCTAGAACAGCAGGGCTTGGCCCGAGCACAAACATCACAAGACTGCACAAACATGCGCACATCTCGAGACAAAGAAGGCCACCAGAAGGACCTAGACACCAAATCCCTGGTGCCAAAAATTCCAGGATGACCTGTCAACGCGGAAGAATGAACCTCCGAGATAACTCTACTGGTCCAATCATCAGGGACAAACAGTCTACCAGGCGGACAGCGATCAGGCCTATCCACCTGAAACTCCTGCAAAGAACGCCGCAGGTCTGGGGAGACAGCTGACAATATCACCCCATCCTTCAGGATGCCGGTAGGTTCGGAATCACCAGGCGAGTCAGGCTCAAAACTCCTAGAGAGGGCATCCGCCTTCACATTCTTGGACCCAGGCAGATATGACACCACAAAGTTAAATCGGGAGAAAAACAACGACCAGCGCGCCTGTCTAGGATTCAGACGCCTGGCCGACTCAAGATAAATTAGATTCTTGTGGTCAGTGAGGACCACCACCTGGTGTCTAGCACCCTCAAGCCAATGACGCCACTCCTCAAACGCCCACTTCATGGCCAGAAGTTCCCGATTTCCCACATCATAATTTCGCTCAGCGGGCGAAAACTTTCGGGAGAAAAACGCACATGGTCTCATTACTGAGCAGTCAGGATCTTTCTGCGACAAAACTGCACCTGCTCCGATCTCCGAAGCATCCACCTCAACCTGGAACGGAAGTAACACATCAGGTTGGCGCAACACAGGAGCGGAAGAAAAGCGGCGCTTAAGCTCTTGAAAGGCCTCCACAGCCGCAGAGGACCAATTAGCAACATCAGCACCCTTTTTGGTCAAATCAGTCAAAGGTTTAGCAATGGCAGAAAAACCCGCTATAAATCGGCGATAGAAATTAGCAAAACCCAAGAACTTTTGCAGACTCTTCAAAGAAGTAGGTTGCATCCAATCACAAATAGCCTGGACCTTGACAGGGTCCATCTCCATAGATGAAGGGGAAAAAATATATCCCAAAAAGGAAATTCTCTGAACTCCAAAACTACACTTTGAGCCCTTTACAAAAAGAGAATTAGCTCGCAAAACCTGAAAAACTCTCCTGACCTGTTGAACGTGAGATTCCCAGTCCTCCGAAAAAACAAGAATATCATCCAAATACACAATCATAAACTTATCCAGATATTCACGGAAAATATCGTGCATAAAGGACTGAAAAACGGAAGGGGCATTTGCGAGACCGAAAGGCATTACCAAATACTCAAAATGGCCTTCAGGCGTATTAAATGCGGTCTTCCACTCATCCCCCTGCTTAATCCGCACCAAATTATACGCACCACGTAGATCGATCTTAGTGAACCACTTAGCCCCCTTTATACGAGCAAACAGATCAGTCAGTAAAGGTAACGGGTACTGGTATTTAACTGTAATCTTATTCAAAAGTCGATAGTCGATACAAGGTCTCAATGAACCATCCTTTTTACCCACAAAGAAAAATCCTGCCCCTAGTGGAGACAACGAGGGGCGAATATGACCCTTTTCCAAGGATTCTCTGATATACTCCCGCATAGCAGTATGTTCAGGTACAGACAAATTAAACAAGCGACCCTTAGGAAACTTACTACCGGGGATCAATTCAATAGCGCAGTCACACTCTCTGTGGGGAGGGAGAGAATCAACTTTAGGCTCTTGAAAGACATCATAAAAATCTGACAGAAATGCTGGGGTCTCAGAGGGAGTAGATGAAGAAATAGGAACCAAAGGTGCATCCCCATGAATACCCCGACATCCCCAGCTCAACACAGACATAGATTTCCAGTCCAAGACGGGATTATGAATCTGTAACCATGGTAATCCAAGCACTAAGACATCATGTAGGTTATATAATACAAGGAAACGAATAATCTCCTGATGGTCTGGGGTAAGACGCATAGTCACTTGTGTCCAATATTGTGGTTTATTGCTAGCCAAAGGTGTAGAATCAATACCCTTCAGGGGAATAGAAACTTCCAACGGCTCCAAATCAAACCCACAACGCTTGGCAAAGGACCAATCCATGAGACTCAGAGCGGCGCCAGAATCCACATAAGCATTCACAGTCACAGATGATAAGGTACAAATCAATGTCACGGACAAAAGAAATTTTGACTGCAAGGTACCTGTAGAAAAAGATTTATCAACCTTTTTATCAACCTTATTTATACGTTTAGAGCATGCTGATATAACATGAGCTAGATCTCCACAGTAGAAGCACAATCCATTTTTGCGCCTGTAATTTTGACGTTCGCCTCTAGACAAAACACGATCGCATTGCATATGCTCTAATGCCTTTTCAGAGGTCACCGCCAAATGGTGCACAGGTCTTTGCTCAGAAGACACCGCCATATGGTGCACAGGTTTTTGCTCAGAAGATACCGCCATATGGTGCACAGATTTTTCCTCAGAAGACCCCGCCATATGGTGCACAGATTTGCGCTCCCGCAAACGCCGATCAATCTGGATAGCCAATTTCATGGCATCATTCAGACCTGTAGGCACAGGGAACCCCACCATGACATCCTTCACGGCATCAGAGAGACCTTCTCTGAAATTAGCTGCTAAAGCGCACTCATTCCATTTAGTAAGCACCGACCATTTACGGAATTTCTGGCAGTATATCTCAGCTTCATCTTGCCCTTGGGAAAGAGCTATCAAGGCTTTCTCAGCCAAAATCTCCAAATTAGGTTCTTCATAAAGCAACCCCAAAGCCTGAAAAAACGCATCTACATTTAACAACGCAGGATCCCCTGGCGATAATGCAAATGCCCAACTTTGTGGGTCGCCGCGCAGTAGAGAGATAACAATTTTAACTTGTTGAGTCTGATCACCAGCAGAGTGAGATCTCAGAGACAAAAACAATTTGCAATTTTCTCTGAAACTCAAAAACCGGGATCTGTCTCCGGTAAAGTATTCAGGCAGAGGAATCTTAGGTTCAGACATTGGAGCACGTATAACAAAATCTTGTAGGTTCTGTACTTTTGTCGCCAGGTTATTCAAACCTGCAACTAAACTCTGTGAATCCATGATTCAAATGGGTGTAACCCAAGCATTCAGAGGTTAAGAGGAGAGGAGAAAAAAAAAAGGCTGAAGACTGCAGTTTAAGCAAGGAATACAAATGATCAAACTAAGGTGCACTTTCAAACACAGAAAAAAAAACCTTTTCTTCTCCTTCCTACTTTAGTGCACATAGATTTTTTATGGGCCGGCCAAACTGTTATGGTTACCCCAATGACCATGGGAAAAAAATACAAAACGGACTAGCTCTCGGGTGATGGAAACTAAGGTCGACCGTGACCTGAACCTGACCCAACACTTACAGTAGCCGGGGGATGTACCTACGATGCCCTAGACACCACGCGCCAGCCGGAGATCTAACTACCCCTATAAGAGGAATATACAGGCCTGCCTTACCTCCAGTGAGGAACCCCAAAAGATGATAGTAGGCCCCCACAGATATTGACGGTGAGTTCAGAGGAAATGACATACGTAGGATGAACAGCAGATTTAGCACAGTGAGGTCCGCTTACTAGATAGCAGAAGGACAGGAAAGAGTTACTTCACGGTCGACCTAAAAATCACTATTCAAAAACACCATCCAGAAACTACTTTAAACTCCAGTGACAACTCATGCCACCGGAGTAGTAATTTTCTGTCCACAAGAGCTTCCAGCACTGAAGAGTCACATAGCAGATAGCTGGACAAAAATAGCAAAACAAGAAACAAAATTCAACTTAGCTGAACTGGAACTTGAGGCAGGTGAATGCAACAGAATGCTACTAGCACATTGTTGGCCGGCATGTGACTAACAGCCAAGCAGCCTTAAATAGGAAACTCCCCTAGAGGGTGGCGACAGGTAATCAGAGATGGAGGAAGGCACATAAGAGACACTACCATAACAGACCACCGGGGGAGCCCACAAACCGAATTCACAACAGGGAGCTTCTGCTCCTATTTATTAGGTCACTCCTCACATTGGTAAAACTGGTGACCTGTAGGAAAAGTTAGTGAGTTGCTGGCTGAGCTCTGCTCAGGTAGTTGGTCCCTGACAGGGTGACAGGGGTGGGATCCTGTCAGAGATCGAGGAAGAAAGACACGGAGCTGTGCATGCCCTGAGAGCTGCAGCTCCTAGAAAGAGACACTGAAGGAGAACTGTATTGCAGAGAGGGTGAAAAGAAGTCATAGCAAAGGAGTGGAGACCAGGAGAGGATCAGCCCTACACAGGCTGCCTCCTTCTGAGGCTCAGGATCCCGGTAGCCGGAACACCGAGGGAGCAATGACCCTTTATGCCTTGCTCCAGAGACTAGCAGGACAGCTAATTTCACGATACCTGTCCGCCCTACACCCAGGAGGCAAGGTGGCACCCCTTAGAGGCTGAGGCATGATAACGTTCCTATAAACCCGTAGAAGCACTGCAATAGCGCGAAACGGCCGTCATTGATCCCTGCTCACCTCCCTTCCATCTGCACTCCCCCGAGCTGTGAAGATGCTGTTTTGAAACATGTCTTTAATAAAGGACTGAACCACATGAAGCTTGGTGAGTGCTGCCGCAAACTTCTTTTTTTATTCATGACATGTGCATCTTTGTTCATGCGAGTACCTCCATTGCTGAAGTCAGGTTTTCCCATCACACCGCGGTTGGACTGTGTATAGTTCGCTCTAGGTTGAGAGGCTGTGCAGCACTACTGTTTTTTTTCTGTTCCTATAAACCGCCTCAAGCCGCCGGTCATACGGGTTTGTCCTATCCTATCTGGGGGACAGAGAGAGAGAGAGACATAACATCTACAACATCTGTGAGGACCTTATGAGAAGCTTAGCATAAGGGACTACAACACCATGGCGCTAGGGGAAGGCTACTGATTTCCACCTGGACAAGGGGACTCTGAATTTGCCTCCAAACTGGCCAGACTCTGCTGGCCCTGTGATCTGGTGCTCTGGCCTGTGGATGCTGAAGTCTTCAGTAAAGGTAAAGAGACTGCAACCTTGTGTCCTCGTTCTTTACTGCACCTCTCACCATCCACCATCTACACACCGGGAAGCCCTGGGGATACACTTCACCTGTGGGAAGGTATACCATCTAGCTGCCATACAGTAACATCACCCCAGTGGAACCCTTAAAGCAGCGTCGGTCACTCTGACCGAATACCACAGGTGGTGTCACGAACATTTCCTCTTAAAGACCTTTCCCGTTAATACGGATGTCCCAGGGCCACGGACCGGGTCAGCCATCGTGACATCCCCCTGTGAACCGAAGGACCTGGTACTGAGTACCCCATGGCCCCATGGGGGCACTCCATTGGCATGACAACCTGAGGTCTGCAGGAGACCCCTGTGGTTGTAATAGCTGGGTAGCTATGAACACCGCCCAGCAGTTGGCACTCATAGCAAGTGAGCATTTCTGCTACATAAAGCAGGGCTGCAGCGAGAAAAAAAATAAAAATGACAGAATTAAGTTTTTTGGTCACTGCAACATTGCAATAAAATTCTATAATGGGTGATCCAAAAATCTTATATACATCAAAATGGTATGAATAAAAATGTCAGATTGGCACACAAACAATAAGCCCTCACCCAGCTCAGGTCCCAAAAAATGAAGACGCTAAGACTCTCAGAAAATGGCAACATTTTTTTTCCAAACTTTTGATTTTTTTTCACCACTTAAATAAAAAAGAACCTAGACATGTTTGGTGTCTCTGAACAAATGATGACCTGAAGAATTAGAATGGAAGGTCAGTTTTAGCATTTAGTGAACATGGTAAAAAAAAAAAAAAAAAAACAATTGTGGAATTGCACTTTTTTGCAATTTCACCGCATTTGGATTTTTTTTCCCATTTTCCAGTACATGATATGATAAAATCAGTGGTGCCGTTCAAAAGTACAACTCGTCCTGCAAAAAACAAGCCCTCATATGGCCATATTGACAAAAAAATTAGAAGGTTATGGCAGTGGGAAGAAGGGGAGTAGAAAATGGAAACGCAAAAACGGAAGTACCCCTGGTCCTTAAGGGGTTAAACGTTACCAGATGGTTTTATTACCACATTACATGTCACTAACAGAGTACTACAGCTTATTAAAGTGACAACAATAATTTAACCTCATGTTTTACCCTAATGGGCAGAACACTCCTCGCTTGGCATCAAGTGATACCACTGAGAGTCTCCTATGGCAAAAGCAACTAAACAAGTTCCCCTACTGGCCTGAGGAATAGTTTACTCTCACCAGACTTCCACACTTTGACCTGGCATACATTCCCATCCTTACTTGGGAATGTTTTGGTGACGAGGCTCTCATTCTGGTGCGGCTGGCTGTCCTTCATGAGTACAACACTACCAGGTTTGATCTTCGATTTGTTGGTCTGTCACTTCTTTCTTGTTTGTAAGGTAGAGGGATACTGCTTTCACTATCTGTTCAACTTCGGCTTCATGAATATGACCTCTAATTCATAACAGCCCATCTTGGTTAATGATTGGATCAAGCTACTTCAAAGCACTGTCTCTGGAAATGGGTTGCTTCACGTTTTATAGTACGAATAAGCAAGTTCTTGGCTCTCCATAGGTTGGAAAAGGTAATATCGTATTTGCTTTGATGTCAAACTTTGCAGGGGTTCTGACTCGCAGGTAATATCAATTTGTAAGACTGAGCTATATGAATTAAACAGGCAATGGCACGATTGAACGAATTACAGAATGAGAACCTGCTGAAAGGATGGGATTTGATGTGGCAGTCCGAAGTCACCATTCGTAGAATGGATACCCGAGGGCGGATTTCTTCATCATCATCTGGGTCTACCAGTTCAATTGTGTCGGATCTGATAATGCAGGTCGTAGAATGATGTCTGGAAGCAGGACCCATTAACCAGGTTGTGTTCTTAAGGTAGGTTAGTGCAACAGATCTAGTCGCGTGGTCTGCAGGATTATGGTGTGTAGACACATAGTGTCATTGTTTTGCACAAATGGATTTCTTGATCCGTAGCACCTAATTGCTGACATAGACGTAAAAACGTTGGGTTTCATTGCAGATGTACCTTGGTATCTGTGTAGAACTCTACATCTTTGATTTCTATGTTCACTTCTGTCATGAAAAGTTCAGCCAACTCTACTGCAAGCACAGCAGCACAGAGTTCCCGTCTGGGTATTGTGTGTTCGTTGAGTGCCACCAGTTTTGTCCAGCTCATAACAAACCCTATATGGCATTGTTCTTTGACGTCTATGGTTTTTAGGTATGCTACTCCTGCAGTCGCTTTTACTGAGGCATTACAGCAGATACAAAGTCTTGGCATTTTGACTTCTGTTGATGGCATGGAACCATAAGGTTGTGTCACAAAAGCTGGAAAGACTTCAAGAGACTTCCTCCAACCTTCCCACAGGGAAGTGGATCATCCAAATCAGATGATGTCTCTTGGGTGAAGTCTCAACATTATTTTACCTTGGACAGTAGGAGGAGCTATGAATCCTAGAGGATCATATAAGCTGTTTATGACAGACAAGACACCTCTGCGCATGAAAGGCCTTTCTTCCTTGCTGTTTTGAAAAGTGAATGTGTCTGCCTTTAAATACCAGAGAAAACCAAGGCTCTGTTGCAAGGGAAGTGAGTTGATGCTTACATCCAAGTCTTTTAGGTCACTTCAGTACTCTTAGGTAGGGTTGAGTGAAACGGGTCGGCCATTTTCAGAAGTCGCCGACTTTTGGCAAAGTCGGGTTTCATGAAACCCGACCCGACCCCTGTGTGGGGTCGGCCATGAGGTCGGCGATCTTCTGAATCTGGTATCGGAATTCCGATACCGAGTTCCGATATGTTTGCGATATCGGGAATCGGTATCGGAATCCATATTTAAGTGTAAAATAAAGAATCAAAATAAAAAATATTGATATACTCACCCTCAGACGCGCCCTGGTACTAATCGGCAGGCTTCCTTCCTAAGAATGAGCGCGTGAATGACCTGCGGTGACATCGCGGCTTGTGATTGGTCGCGAGCGGTCACATGGACAATACCTAATAGGAATATACTCACCCTCGGACGCGCCCTGCTTCTTTCCGGCAGCCTTCCTTCCTAAGAATGAGAGCGTCAAGGACCTTAGATGACGTCGCGACTTGTCCATGTGACCGCTCGCGACCAATCACAAGCTGCGACGTCACCGCAGGTCATTCACGCGCTCATTCTTAGGAAGGAAGCCTGCCGATTAGTACCAGGGCGCGTCTGAGGGTGAGTATATCAATATTTTTTATTTTGATTCTTTATTTTACACATTAATATGGATCCCAGGGCCTGAAGGAGAGTTTCCTCTCCTTCAGACCCTGGGAACCATAGTATCCCATTGCACTGCATTGGGTTTCGTGTTTCGGCCGACCCGATCCTATAAAAATAAAAGTCGCTCAACCCTACTCTTAGGTGGGAAATTCTTCCATAAATGTATGGGTGTTATAAGCAATCTTGTGCAACCTCAGATTAGACAATGCGAGTATTTCTTTAGCCCTTTTAAGGAGACTGATTGCAGCCTCGTTCATGGGTGTGGATTTCAGGCAGTCGTCTACATAAAAGTCCTTTCTACAAAGGAAGCAATCTTCCAACCCACACTTTTGCTTTATCTTCTCTGGCAGAATGTCTGAAACTATATATGGTCTGTTTCTGAAGATGTGCACCCTCATCCGATACTCTGCTATTTCTTAGTAGGGGTTATTGTTGCGGTACCAGAAGAACTTCAAGTAATGACTTTGTTCTCATTTGACAAGAAAACAGTGAAACATCAGTTGTATGTCTGCCATGAATGCCATCTCTGTGGAAGCAGAGAAGTAGTCACCGAAGTCTGTTGTTGAGGTCTGGACTGGAGAGTAGGACATCATTTAACAAGACACCTTCACATCTGGCTCTTAAATCGAATACTACTCTTATCTGACCTGGTTGCTTAGTATGATACATATCCAAAATGGGTAAATACTAGTGTTGAGCATTCCGATACCGCAAGTATCAGGTATCGGCCGATACTTGCGGTATCGGAATTCCGATACCGAGATCCGATACTTTTGTGGTATCGGGAATCGGAATCGGAAGTTCCCAGTGTATAGTTCCCAGGGTCTGAAGGAGAGGAAACTCTCCTTCAGGCCCTGGGATCCATATCCATGTAAAAAATAAAGAATTAAAATAAAAAATAGGGATATACTCACCCTCTGACGTGCCCTGGTAGTAACCGGCAGCCTGCTTTGCTTAAAATGAGCGCGTTCAGCACCTTCCATGACATCACGGCTTCTGATTGGTCGCGTGCCGCTCATGTGACCGCCACGCGACCAATCACAAGCCGTGACGTCATTCTCAGGTCCTAAATTCCTAATTCTTGGAATTTAGGACCTGAGAATGACATCACGGCTTGTGATTGGTCACCTGGCGGTCACATGAGCGGCACACGACCAATCAGAAGCCGTGACGTCATGGAAGGCCCTAAATGCGCTCATTTTAAGCAAAGAAGGCTGCCGGTTAACAGCGGTGAGGTGCAGGGGCCTCCGGAGAGGTGAGTATATCAATATTTTTTATTTTAATTCTTTATTTTACACATTAATATGGATCCCAGGGCCTGAAGGAGAGTTTCCTCTCCTTCAGACCCTGGGAACCATCAGGATACCTTCCGATACTTGGTGTCCCATTGACTTGTATTGGTATCGGGTATCGGTATCGGCGATATCCGATACTTTTCGGGTATCGGCCGATACTATCCGATACCGATACTTTCAAGTATCGGACGGTATAGCTCAACACTAGTAAATACCAACACTCTTTGGAGTCTTTAAGTATGGGTGCGATTTCAGCATGGCTGTTCTGAAATATCTTTTCCATGAGGGTAAAGAAGTGTTCAATTGTTTGTGGTGCCTTCTGAAGTTTATGTTTGTGGGAGACAAATTGACTGTAGACAAGTTCCATGTTACTGGGTAAGCGTCGTTCTTTGGTCTTTAAATGGTAAAGGTGAGACCCAACTTTTAACTCATCCTTTACAATTTCTTGATCAATAATGTATCAATCAATCAGTATATCTTCTATGTGCATTGCAACTCTGTTATCTTCTCTTGTCCTATGGAAGACTGTGCACCTTATGCGATCTCGCTCACATCACAAGCGTGGTTTTGACAGGAGAGGTCTGCAAAAGGAGGAGACAGAGGAGCACTATGTGGCAACTCTTTTACGAGGAAACTATTCTGACACTGCTGTAAAAGAGACGGTCGTCCAAGTTTCAAGTGTACCAGTGAGCGTTCTGTTGACTGAAGTCGGCTTGTGTGCTCTTCCTAGACAGATGTATTCTATAATGACCCATTTTAGGTCAAGAATATGGGCATATAGAGCGTTCTGGAGGCAGTTGATCTGTCATCTAGCCTTATGGAATCGTAATATGTCTCTTCGAGGAGTAAGACTATCGGAGCCTCTAGGTGCAGTTCTGTTATCAGGTGAGCTATACGCTATCAATTGGGGGTGATGTGCTGCTACCTACAGTGTAGGTGTCTCGGACCTGTTGTCAGGAATCTGATTGCAGTTCAATACGGTCAGCAGAGGTAAACAGATCCTACCAGGTCTGATTCCACTTTCAACCCAGTCACTTTCCTCCCCGCAGGTTCAATAGTACCCGCATATGTCTTCAGGGAGTAGGAATGTTAAAAGTGTCGAAGAAGACGGACTTAGCTAAAGACCTGTTACTTTGATCATCCATAATTACACGTGTAATGATCGCTTTTTCCTGATGGCTTGCCAGATAGACTCTGACAAGGAAGATTTTTGAGCAAGACCTTCCTCATACAAGTCCTCTACAGATCTCCATACACTGATAGGTGACTACTGACGTGTCTATGCCAGTGTCCATCTGCTTTCTATCATGTTTCTCCATTTCTGAAGATGCCCTTGAGGGTGGCCCAGTGTGTAAAGCTGTGTTGTGTTCTATGCTACCACATTCTGTGCATTTCACACTGGTTTCACAGTTCCTGGTGAAGTGCGATGTTGTAGCGCAGCATCTGAAACAGATGTTGTTGGTTTTTTTTAGGAAACCCTTGCAGTCTTCTTGAGACTTCTCTCTGAATGTTCTGCATTTTAGCAGTGAATGAGGTTTCCTACGTATAGGATAATGCTTCCTGAGATCCTTGGGTTTGGTCTCTTCTAGAGATGACCGAATATGTTCGGCTCCTGCCTTATTCGGCAAGCTGTGGCGATTACCGAATAAGCTGCAGAAGGAACCTGGATACCTACCTCATCTAACCACATGACATATCCCATGCCTCCTCTGAATCATCCAGATGGTCATTGACGAACTTCAAATGGGCCTGGACATGTGCTGGTGTGCCCTGCAGGATTTTAATCCATACTGGTGTAGTGTGTGGACAAGTGTCTTTTATACAGGTAACGAGTCCAAACAGGTGCAATTAATACAGGCAATGAGTGCAGAGTAGGAGGGCTTCTTAAAGAAAAACTAACAGGTCTGCGGGAGCCAGAATTCTTGCTGGATGGTAGGTGATCAAATACTTATTTCATGCAGTTTCATTATTTAAAAATCATACAACGTGATTTTCTGGTTTTTATTTTTAGATTCTGTCTCTCACAGTTGAAGTGTACTTACAATAAAAATTACAGACCTCTCCATTCTTTGTAGATGGGAAAACTTTCAAAATCGTCAGTGTATCAAATACTTATTTTCCGTACTGTGTAAAGCATTTTCCATAGCTTCCATTGACCCATAAGATTCATTAAATCTTTTCCACATACAAAGACCCATGTCAGAATACTTTATGTTAGGCCTCTTTCACGCTTCCGTCTTTGTAGCTCCGTCGAGATACGTCAGTTTTTGAGAAAACAGGATCCTGCAAAAAAATTTGCAGGATCCTGCATTTTCTCATAGACTTTTATTAGCGACGTATCGCGACGGATGGCCTCACGATTTGTCCGTCGTGCACTGGATCCTGCAGAATTTGACGGACCGTCTTTTGTCTGCAGTGGAAAAACGTTCCCCGACGCCTCCTGCGGCATCTGTCGTTGCACAGAATGGGAGCCTATGGACACTGGATCCTGCACACAATGTGAAACGCAGGAATCCAGTGACGGATGCAGTTTTTCCATCTGAGCATGCCAGGAAGCCAATTCCAACCCGGGGAAAAGTCTCTCTTGCTCTCTCGACATTTATACATGAAAATTCAGCCTGGGATTCATGCAACGCATCCGTCAGAACACTGGATGCTTTCCACTCATTTTCAACTATTTTTGCAACGTCCATCGATACGTTGGTTCACTGCACTCTGACGCAGGATGGCCGACGGAAGTGTGAAAGAAGCCTAAATGTTTCTGATTCTTTTGGCATGCTTAACAGACACGCTCCCATTCCACTTTACCAGGAGATCTAACTCCTCACTACTGGAAAGTAGTGATGAGCGACTGTGCTCGTCACTACTCATTACTTGCTCGAGCATCAGTGTGCCCAAGATGCTTGTTACTCAGCAAGTATTTTTTTAATGCTTGAGCAGGAGCTCAAGTACAAGTCCCGCATGTTTGGCGCTTTTTAGACAGCCAATAAACAAATGTGGATTGCCTGCAAGTCAATGTAATGCTGTAGCCATCTTGGTTGTGGCATTACTGTGATTGGATGGCAGCATAGCATCTTCGGATCTATATAAGACCAGTAACGCTATGCTCATCACACTGTACCCCGGAAACAAGCAGATCACGGAGAGGTGCTGGTGAAAGAGGGAAAGAATTGTAGCTCAGTGTTAGCCAGGGATTCAACCACATTTACATTTCTTTCAAGTACAACAACAGCCCTTTTTAGGACTAATTATAATCAGTAGTAATACTGTTGTTAGCAGCACTTAGGGATATATTGTGCTTAAGGGATCGTGTAGGACAGGATAGGGTGAATTGCACGTGCTTTATGCTGCAGCCTGCTACTCATACCCAAAACTGCATCTCAGGGCTAATAACATTCTTTGTGCTCTTAATCCTGCAAATTGTTCTGAGCAGGAAAACATTATACACCATTTTTATTTTAGCAGTTGTGTGTCAAAAGCATACAGCCAGACTTAGTTGGATGTCAATAACATAGCTATATTGCTCCTGCAGTGTAACCAGTCCATCTGCGGTGTGCAAATTTTCCTGCAATAGTAATATCGCAATTGTTTTCAGCAATTCAATGTTATATGCCATTTATCCTGCTCCAGTTGTGCCTCAAAACAGTGTAAGAAGACCATCTGAAGTGGGCAAATGTTCCTGTCATGTAGTTGAATACTAGCTACACCACGCTCATCAGTATTCCGGTCAGCCTCTGCCCATAAGAGCTGATGAGTAGGCATGGATGTCTGATATCTATGTGGTTCTCCAAAACTTTGAGGTCTCGACCAAGTTTGTGAGTGGAGATGACGCTATAATCAGCGTCACCATCCTGCTTTGCAGGTGGAACAAGTATAGATGGAGCAAGAAACTATACAGGGTGATGCTACATAGTATTTCTCAGCCGGGACAGGAGACCTTATACACTAAGTACATAAGATCCTGGTCTCCTCCATATCATGTTGAGTAGATGCGAAATGCTCTGCTATATTCCTCAGCAGGGTTGATGAAATAACAGTCCTTGATGCTGCTACATTTACCTAATTGCTTTTTTCAAGGCTAATTCAATTCAGTTCTGTTATAATACCGCTCTTATTTGCATTTCCTCTATGGTGAGGTGTTGCAGTAGGTACAGTGTATGACTGCCATCTAGTCAGGTATCATTGCCTTATAAATTCTAAGCCTTGCTGCTGCTTTTTTTCATGGACTTATTGATCTATTGATGTTACAGTGATTTGTAATCAGAAATTCATCAAAGCTGCCAGCGTTACTTTCTTTCCTCCAGAGTTTGTTGCTGCCACATACAGCTAAAAATCTTTTCAGGGTCAGTTTAAATCCCTTCTATATTCTAAAATTATACCACTGTTATCTGCAATTCATGTAGGGTGAAGTGTGGCAGTAGGTGTAGCATATTACAGGTATCTAGTCAATGATTATTGCCTTATAAATTGACTGATTCATGTGATTTACGGTGTTCTCTACTCAGAAATTCCTCAAAGCAGGCAAAATTAACTGATTTGATGTGTCCATTCACAGTTTCTCTCTAGCATCTGTATGTAAGAGGTAGTGGTGGGACATTCTTAACATTTTTTTTCCAGTCAAATCCATTTCAACTGTCATTTTGTATGTTTTATTTTCAGTCCATAAAAGTGGTGTAATACTCTCACAACATTGCTCCCAGCAGCGACCTAGGATTCAGAGATGCTTCGAGGGGTCATCCCCATGCTATTGCCATGCCATTTTTTTCTCTTTTTTACCATTTCCAGCTATTTTTAGACCCTCTCTAGGGGGAAGGGCACAGGAAAAATGCTTGTTACTCAGGTCGAGCACCCGAGCATTACGATTTGCTCGACTCGAGTAACGAGTACCCGAGCATTTTAGTGCCCGCTCATCAGTACTGGAAAAGTCTAAATCTCAGATGGCATTCTGGAAGAAAGCTTGCCATGCCTTCTGGCTCTCAGTACGATCTAGGATGTTTACAAGTCCCTTGATGACCAGCTCCCACCATGCAAAGAACTTAGCAAAATTCATTGTGGCGTGGTCAGCACCGATACAAGCTGGTGTGCTGTTGCTATGCTGCGATTGTGGTATATCACCATACCTGTTAGGAGCTTCTAGCTTAGGGTAATAATGATAATAATAATATTTTTTATTTATATATCGCCAACATATTCCACAGCACTTTACAATTAAGCAGGGACATGTATAGACTATAAAAACAATACAATGTAACACATTTTAACAGTTACAGGAGGAGTGAGGGCTCTGCTCGCAAGCTTACAATCTATAAGGAAATAGCGGGACATAATAAGCAATTTTTTACGTGCTGTTATGTACTGTCCATTCAACATTATAATAAGTAAGGGTTTTCATATTCAGCTGCATGACTCAGTCATCAGCCAGGATCTGTCTGAGTGCAGTTACAGTGTGCTATTGGGTGCATAGAAGATGTGGAGACAGATACATAGGCATGAGCAGAAATACAATTAATATTATGGAGGAAACAGGGGAGTGTTAGGTTTGTGAGTTGAAGTAATAGTAGTGTTGAGCGATACCGTCCGATACTTGAAAGTATCGGTATCGGAAAGTATCGGCCGATACCGGCAAAGTATCGGATCTAATCCGATACCCGATACCAATACAAGTCAATGGGACTCAAGTATCGGACGGTATCCCTGATGGTTCCCAGGGTCTGAAGGAGAGGAAACTCTCCTTCAGGCCCTGGGATCCATATTAATGTGTAAAAGAAAGAATTAAAATAAAAAATATTGCTATACTCACCTCTCCGACGCAGCCTGGACCTTACCGAGGGAACCGGCAGCGTTCTTTGCTTAAAATGCACGCGTTTACTGCCTTCCGTGACGTCACGGCTTGTGATTGGTCGCATGCCGCCCATGTGGCCGCGACGCGACCAATCACAGCAAGCCGTGATGTAATTTCAGGTCCTGAATGCCTAATTCTGCATTCAGGACCTGAAAATTACATCACGGCTTGCTGTGATTGGTCACGTCGCGGTCACATGGGCGGCACGCAACCAATCACAAGCCGTGACGTAATTTTAAAATGCGCGCGTTTCCTGCCTCCCGTGACGTCACGGCTTGTGATTGGTCGCGTCGCCCATGTGACTGCGACACGACCAATCACAAGCCGTAACGTAATTTTCAAATCCTGAATGCCTAGAATTAGGCATTCAGGACCTGAAAATTACGTCACGGCTTGCTGTGATTGGTCGCGTCGCGGCCACATGGGCGGCACGCGACCAATCACAAGCCGTGACGTCACGGAAGGCAGTAAACGCGCGCATTTTAAGCAAAGAACGCTGCCGGTTCCCTCGGTAAGGTCCAGGCTGCGTCGGAGAGGTGAGTATAGCAATATTTTTTATTTTAATTCTTTCTTTTACACATTAATGTTGTTTCGATACCGATACCCGATACCACAAAAGTATCGGATCTCGGTATCGGAATTCCGATACCCGCAAGTATCGGCCGATACCCGATACTTGCGGTATCGGAATGCTCAACACTAAGTAATAGCCTTGTCTGAACAGATGTGTTTTTAAAGCATGCTTAAAAACATATGGGCTAGATCAGACCTGGGCAAAGTGCGGCCCGCGGGCCACATCCGGCCCTCTGGCTGTCTCAGTCCGGCCCGTGGACTGAGACAGCCGTGGGGCTGGAAATAAGAAGTCCACAGGCCGCACGGTGCCTGCCCTCTGACTGTCAACATGTGCAGCTCTGTGCTGCACCCACCACTGAGTCCTTTGGTGGAGGAGGGGCCTCCGGCCACTTCCTCCACCAATCAGCGTGTGAGTGGAGGCAGGGAGAGAAGCAGAGTGCCAGGGAACGGGACTGAGGTATGTGGTGGTTTTTTTCTCGTGTATGGGCTGGCATGGGGAGGCTATTACCGCGGTATTGTATTTTTTGGACATGATAGGGCATTCCGACAGGATGCATGATTCCTTGGTGGTAGATTTGCTGGATTTCATTCTTAGGCATAACTATTTTTTGTTTGATCGAACATACTACCTGCAAACCTCGGGGGTGGCCATGGGGGCCAGATGTGCCCTGGCCCTCGCAAACCTTTTTTTAGGATGGTGGGAGGCTACGGTGGTTTATCCATCATTGGCCTTCAAAAACAGCTTGTGCCATTGGTCGAGATATATAGATGACGTGTTCTTCATCTTGACAGGTACTAGGGAGGATTGCTGGAGATTCATTGAATCTTTAAATGTCAACACACAACAATATTGTACTTACCTACTCCATATCGTCTTCTATAGTGACCTTTTTGGATTTGCAAGTGTTGTTCGACAATGGCTTTATTTCTACAAAATTGTTTCGGAAGCCAACTGCCACCAACAGCCTGTTGGACTACAGGAGCTTCCACCCATTACACACCAGGAATGGTGTTCCAACTGGCCAATTTTTGAGGGTGCGAAGAAACTGTACCACGGATGCGGATTTTCGGATTGAGGCACGGAATCTGACGGAACGGTTTAAGGAAAGACATTATCCACACAGGAGTATTGCCACGGCCTTCCAGCGGGCACGTATCCATACACATGAATCACTTATGGACACTCGTACTAAGGTACGTGATGACAAACCCAGGTTTATTACCAGTTTTAATGATAACTGGGGGGAACATCAGGGCCATTTTGCAAAAACACTGGGGGATTCTTACAACGGATTTGAACACTTCTGCGGTTGTAGGCGAACGACCCTTACTTACGGCTAGGAGGGCGCCGAACTTCAGGGATCTCCTGACCAGGAGTCATTATAGGAGACAGCATATCAGAACCAATCGGGATACTAGGCGTAGGGGCTCCTTTGCCTGTGGTGGTTGCAACATCTGAGCCCATATGGTGGCCACTAGAGATGTTTTTGTTAATCCTGCGGATGGGAAGACTCATAGGTTGCAGTCCTACATTAATTGTAAAACCACCTGTGTGATTTATGCTCTTATTTGTCCATGCCAGCTGGTGTATGTAGGCCAAACTTCGCAGGAGGGTCCAAAAACATTTTTCCACCATTAATTTGGCCTCCTGTAACCTGTCCAAGGGTAAGGCGCTCACGCCTGTAGCTGCTCATTTTTTGGCCCATCACGCTGGCCGTACGCTGAATACACGGGTTGTGGGGCTGGAACACATCCAGTTATCTAACAGGGGTGGTCCCTTTAAGCCTTGCTTACTGCGTGCCGAATCCCGATGGATTTTTAACCTTGGTTCTGTTGCCCTGGCAGATCTTAATGAGGAGCTCCTTTTTACAGGATTTCTGGGATGAGATCGATTCATCTTCACCATAATTACTTCAATGGCTCCCATGGGTTTCTATGGCAATGGAATGGTTCATGCAATTTTATTGAACTACAACTGAAGACTTCTGGGTACCAGCCCTCTATTTGCCTGGGACTGGGCGTTTTGGACCTTATTCAGGTTCTGTGCCTAATTCTCTGCTCCCATTTGGATTTTACTGTAGGCACGTGTCTGGGGTCTGATTATCGGTGTGACTATTATTTACAATAATTTAGAATATGTGTGTTGTATACACACTATTATGTATTTTTCCTTTTTTTTTTTTCTTCCCTTCATTGATTTGGATATCCTGGCTCATGGGATATTTTTTTTTTTTGTAGGGACAGGGCTTTTGGCTCATGGGACATTCTTTTCAATTACCGTATATACTCGAGTATAAGCCGAGATTTTCAGCCCAAATTTTTGGGCTGAAAGTGCCCCTCTCGGCTTATACTCGAGTCATGATCGGTGGTGAGGTCGGCGGGTGAGGACTGTCATATACTCACCTAGTTCCGGCGTTCCTGTCGCTCCCCCTGCCCGTCCCACGGTCTCCGGGTGCCGCAGCCTCTTCCCCTGAGCGGTCACGTGGGACCGCTCATTAGAGAAATGAATAGGCGGCTCCACCTCCCATAGGGGCGGAGCTGCATAATTCATTTCTCTAATCAGCGGTGCCGGTGACCGCTGATAGAGGAAGAGGCTGCGGCACCGAAGACCAGCTGTCCGGGGGAAGGAGCGGGACGCCGGGAGCAGGTAAGTATGTCATATTTACCTTCCCTCGTTCCACACGCCGGGCGTCGCGCCATCTTCCCGGCGTCTCTCCGCACTGACTGTGCAGGTCAGAGGGCGCGATGACGCATATAGTGTGCCGTCGCCCTCTGCCTGATCAGTCAGTGCGGAGAGACGCCGGGACGGGACGTGAGGAGCTGCAAGCAAGAGAGGTGAGTATGTGTTTTTTTTTTTTTATTGCAGCAGCAGCAATGGCACAGATTTATGTGGAGTATCTATGGGGCAACGGTGCAGAGCACTATATATATGGCACAGCTATGGGGCAACGGTGCAGAGCACTATATGGCACAGCTATGGGGCAACGGTGCAGAGCACTATATATATGGCACAGCTATGGGGCAACGGTGCAGAGCACTATATGGCACAGCTATGGGGCAACGGTGCAGAGCATTATATGGCACAGCTATGGGGCAACGGTGCAGAGCATTATATATATGGCACAGCTATGGGGCAACGGTGCAGAGCATTATATATATGGCACAGCTATGGGGCAACGGTGCAGAGCACTATATGGCACAGCTATGGGGCAACGGTGCAGAGCACTATATGGCACAGCTATGGGGCAACGGTGCAGAGCACTATATGGCACAGCTATGGGGCAACGGTGCAGAGCACTATATATATGGCACAGCTATGGGGCAACGGTGCAGAGCACTATATGGCACAGCTATGGGGCAACGGTGCAGAGCATTATATGGCACAGCTATGGGGCAACGGTGCAGAGCATTATATATATGGCACAGCTATGGGGCAACGGTGCAGAGCATTATATATATGGCACAGCTATGGGGCAACGGTGCAGAGCACTATATGGCACAGCTATGGGGCAACGGTGCAGAGCACTATATGGCACAGCTATGGGGCAACGGTGCAGAGCACTATATGGCACAGCTATGGGGCAACGGTGCAGAGCATTATTTATATGGCACAGCTATGGGGCAACGGTGCAGAGCACTATATGGCACAGCTATGGGGCAATGGTGCAGAGCATTATTTATATGGCACAGCTATGGGGCAACGGTGCAGAGCATTATATATATGGCACAGCTATGGGGCAACGGTGCAGAGCACTATATATATGGCACAGCTATGGGGCAACGGTGCAGAGCATTATATATATGGCACAGCTATGGGGCAACGGTGCAGAGCACTATATATATGGCACAGCTATGGGGCAACGGTGCAGAGCATTATATATATGGCACAGCTATCTATGGGGCAACGGTGCAGAGCATTGTATATATGGCACAGCTTTATGTGGAGCATCTATGGGGCCATAATGAACGGTGCAGAGCATTATATGTGGCACAGCTTTATGTGGAGCATCTATGGGGCCATAATGAACGGTGCAGAGCATTATATGTGGCACAGCTTTATGTGGAGCATCTATGGGGCCATAATGAACGGTATGGAGTATCTATTTTTAATTTTGAAATTCACCGGTACCTGCTGCATTTTCCACCCTAGGCTTATACTCGAGTCAATAAGTTTTCCCAGTTTTTTGTGGCAAAATTAGAGGGGTCGGCTTATACTCGGGTCGGCTTATACTCGAGTATATACGGTAGGCTGTTTCAGCATCAGGTCTGTTTTCTCTGTGACTATACAAGTTATTTCCTTGCCCTACACCTGGGCTTTCTTGTTCGATTAGGGTTTGTGTCCATTCTCGGGACCATGGCTCAGTATCTTCATTCTGCAGGCGGGGCTTTTGGCAAAAGTGCATTATTCAATTGGATCTTTATTTGGGGACCTGGCACATACAACTGGGGGAATAGGATTATAAATAATAAAAAATGGGAGGGGACAATTTTGGTATTGTGGGGGTTTCGTGACATTTGTTTGCAAATTTTCTATTGTATAATGATGGAATTTTGTCTGGTGTGCCATATTTAATAAAGATATATATTTTTTTTATATACTATTTATACATGTTTATCATGACTTTTTTTGTGTTCTTGTGCGCCTGAGGATTCATGTATGAATGCACCCCCGGGGGTTGTATGAGGTATGTGTGTTAGTGTATGCATTCCATTGCTGGCACCACCAACACAATGGCTTGTCCATATTATATTTTTAACCCCAGCTCCGGTTTCACCGGCATTACATGCCGGTACCTTGTTGTTAATTTTTCCCTTTTGGTGCCAATCAGCCCCCTCCCCGTTCTATGCCTACACTCCTGTGCATTTATTTCATGTGCAGGTGCACACATACTATTGTGTGCATATGCAGATATGCACGGGAGTTTCCTCTCCCCCTTTCGTCATACAGCCCCCCACCCTCTCTAACGTTCAGGTCATACCCCCTTTTTATGCATGAGCGGCATCGCGCGCATGCGCCTAGTGGCCCTCCTGGCACGCATTACCGCGTTCCAACTCACGCAGGCGCTTTGGATTTCCGCTCCACCCAGCTGCGCCTGCGTATGGGGGCATTACGCGGCTCTTTTCTCTGGCGCTGCGGCCGCATTTCTGCGCACGCGTGGCAATTCGCGCGTGCGCCCTGGGGCTCTTCATTCCCCCTGGTACACATTTTGCGCTCCAGCTTGCGCAGGCGCGGTTGCACACCTGCTGACCCCAGCCACATACACGCAGCTGCACGGCTCCCTCTTTCCTTCCTTTTTTTTTCTCTGCTCAGGTACAGCTCGTTACTCATCCTGCTACCAGGCTCATCTACAGTGGCCTATTTAAACAGAGGCCTACAGGTACACCACACTTTCCTGATGAAGCCCTCTCTGGAGGGTGATATGCGTGGGGCCTTGTTCCTGGGTCCGTCCACTTTGTGTATGGGGTGACCTGCCCCTGCCAATATCTACAAACGGGTAATCTACAGGTCCTTCTCAAAAAATTAGCATATAGTGTTAATTTTCATTATTTACCATAATGTAATGATTACAATTAAACTTTCATATATTATAGATTCATTATCCACCAACTGAAATTTGTCAGGTCTTTTATTGTTTTAATACTGATGATTTTGGCATACAACTCCTGATAACCCAAAAAACCTGTCTCAATAAATTAGCATATTTCACCCGTCCAATCAAATAAAAGTGTTTTTTAATAACAAACAAAAAAACCATCAAATAATAATGTTCAGTTATGCACTCAATACTTGGTCGGGAATCCTTTGGCAGAAATGACTGCTTCAATGTGACGTGGCATGGAGGCAATCAGCCTGTGACACTGCTGAGATGTTATGGAGGCCCAGGATGCTTCAATAGCGGCCTTAAGCTCATCCAGAGTGTTGGGTCTTGCGTCTCTCAACTTTCTCTTCACAATATCCCACAGATTCTCTATGGGGTTCAGGTCAGGAGAGTTGGCAGGCCAATTGAGCACAGTAATACCATGGTCAGTAAACCATTTACCAGTGGTTTTGGCACTGTGAGCAGGTGCCAGGTCGTGCTGAAAAATGAAATCTTCATCTCCATAAAGCATTTCAGCCGATGGAAGCATGAAGTGCTCCAAAATCTCCTGATAGCTAGCTGCATTGACCCTGCCCTTGATGAAACACAGTGGACCAACACCAGCAGCTGACATGGCACCCCACACCATCACTGACTGTGGGTACTTGACACTGGACTTCAGGCATTTTGGCATTTCCTTCTCCCCAGTCTTCCTCCAGACTCTGGCACCTTGATTTCCGAATGACATGCAAAATTTGCTTTCATCAGAAAAAAGTACTTGGGACCACTTAGCAACAGTCCAGTGCTGCTTCTCTGTAGCCCAGGTCAGGCGCTTCTGCCGCTGTTTATTGTTCAAAAGTGGCTTTACCTGGGGAATGCGGCACCTGTAGCCCATTTCCTGCACACGCCTGTGCACGGTGGCTCTGGATGTTTCCACACCAGACTCAGTCCACTGCTTCCTCAGGTTCCCCAAGGTCTGGAATCGGTCCTTCTCCACAATCTTCCTCAGGGTCCGGTCACCTCTTCTCGTTGTACAGCGTTTTCTGCCACATTGTTTCCTTCCAACAGACTTACCATTGAGGTGCCTTGATACAGCACTCTGGGAACAGCCTATTTGTTGAGAAATTTCTTTTTGGGTCTTACCCTCTTGCTTGAGGGTGTCAATGATGGCCTTCTTGACATCTGTCAGGTCGCTAGTCTTACCCATGATGGGGGTTTTGAGTAATGAACCAGGCAGGGAGTTTTTAAAAGCCTCAGGTATCTTTTGCATGTGTTTAGAGTTAATTAGTTGATTCAGAAGATTAGGGTAATAGGTCGTTTAGAGGACCTTTTCTTGATATGCTAATTTATTGAGACAGGTTTTTTGGGTTATCAGGAGTTGTATGCCAAAATCATCAGTATTCAAACAATAAAAGACCTGACAAATTTCAGTTGGTGGATAATGAATCTATAATATATGAAAGTTTAATTGTAATCATTACATTTTGGTAAATAATGAAATTTAACACTATATGCTAATTTTTTGAGAAGGACCTGTATACTCTTTTCTGATCTCTAGGGTTTCTGCTATATGGGCCTTTGTGTTAATTCACAGACGTTTCCCAGCCAGGGGCTTTTCAGCCTTGGGAATGTTCGTGCTCTATTCCTCCTTTTGTAGGATATACTGTATATATTTCTCTGCTAGAGTCATACTTGTGTGACGGGTTATAAAGTTCAGATTAGCAGTCCCATGAGCCAGTAGTTGTATAGGCCATGTTTAGGTATTTTATTATGCATGAATTGTTATGTGGATTTCATTTCTAATGGACCAGATTCTCTGCTGTGTTGCATTTTTAGTTATGTTTTAACCCATGTGTGTTGTATCAATAAAAGCCTCTTTTGTATTTTGTGTACATATGATGTGGTGTGCATTATTACAGTGGTGCTTTTTTCTACATTATACAATTCAGGTATTCACCATTGTCTGCACCCCGTTTTGATTTTGATTTATAATCATGTTATGGTAATGCGCCAGGTGCTTTTCCTGTCTATATAGTGGGAAGGCTATGGGGGTGTGACATGGTGCAGCACACATGAGGCGACATGGTGCTGCACACATGGGGGTGACATGGTGCTGCACACATGGGGGTGACATGATGCTGCACACATGGGGCGACATGGTGCTGCATGGTGCTGCACACATGGGGGTGACATGGTGCTGCACACATGGGGCGACATGGTGCTGCACACATGGGGCGACATGGTGCTGCACACATGGGGCGACATGGTGCTGCACACATGGGGGCGACATGGTGCTGCACACATGGGGGCGACATGGTGCTGCACACATGGGGGCGACATGGTGCTGCACACATGGGGCGACATGCTGTACATGGGCTGGCTGTGTGGGGCTCATGCAGTATATAGGGAGGCAGTGTGAGACTCATGCAGTATATGGGGAGGCTGTGTGGGGCTCATGCTGTGTATAGAGAGGCTGTGTGGGGCTCATTCAGTATATGGGGAGGGTGTGTGGGGCTAATGCTGTAATGGGGAGGCTATGTGGGGCTCACGCTGTATATGGGGAGGCTGTGTGGGGCTCATGCAGTATATGTGGAGGCTGTGGAAAGGAAAGAGTTCAGTTTTGGTGAGATTCAGTTTCAGATACAGGGAGGACATGGTATTAAGAAATGCAGACAGACAATAGTTGGGTTTCAACAGCATAGAGATGATGCTGGAATCAAATCTGCTGATGGTTTGTCCAATAGGGGCAGTGTATAAGGAGGAAAAAATAGGGCTTAAGGCCCCGTCACACATAGCGAGATCGCTAGCGAGATCGCTGCTGAGTCACAAGTTTTGTGACGCAACAGCGACCTCAGTAGCGATCTCGCTATGTGTGACACGTACCAGCGATCAGGCCCCTGCTGTGAGATCGCTGGTCGTGTCGGAATGGCCTGGACCTTTTTTTGGTCGTTGAGGTCCAGCTGACATCGCTGAATCGGTGTGTGTGACACCGATCCAGCGATGTCTTCACTGGTAACCAGGGTAAACATCGGGTTACTAAGCGCAGGGCCGCGCTTAGTAACCCGATGTTTACCCTGGTTACCAGCGTAAATGTAAAAAAAAAAAAAACAGTACATACTCACATTCCGGTGTCTGTCAGGTCCCTTGCCGGCTGCTTCCCGCTCTGACTGAGTGCCGCCGTACAGTGAGAGCACAGCACAGCAGTGAAGTCACCGCTGCGCTCTGCTCTCACTGTACGGCAGCACTCAGTCAGAGCAGGAAGCGGATGGCAAGGGACCTGACGGACATCAGATGGTGAGTATGTACTGTTTGTTTTTTTCGGTAACCAGGGTAAACATCGGGTTACTAAGCGCGGCCCTGCACTTAGTAACCCGATGTTTACCCTGGTTACCCGGGTGCTGCAGGGGGACTTCGGCATCGTTGAAGACAGTTTCAACGATGCCGAAGTCGTTCCCCTGATCGTTGGTCGCTGGAGAGAGCTGTCTGTGTGACAGCTCCCCAGCGACCACACAACGACTTACCAACGATCACGGCCAGGTCGTATCGCTGGTCGTGATCGTTGGTAAATCGCTATGTGTGATGGGGCCTTTAGGACTGAGCCTTGAAAAATCTCGATAGTAAGGGGAAGATTAGAGAAAGAAAAGCTTTCAAAAGATTGAACAGTCAGATAGTTAGGAGGAGAACCAGGAGAGAATGGTGTCCTTGAGGCCAATAGAGTGGAGCATGGTGATGCGAAGCTGGTGATCCACACAGTGTCAAATGCTGCAGAGCGATCCAGGAGGAACAGAAGGGAGTAGTGACCATTGGATTTGGCTATTCGTAGGTTATTAGAGACTTTAATAAGGGCAGTTTCATAGGAGTGTGAAGAGAAGAAACTAGATTGTAAAGGGTCCAGAAGAGAGCTATCTAAGAGATAGCAGATGAGATGGGAGTGGACCAAGTGTTCTAGAAGTGTAGAGATGAAAGGAAGATTAGAGACTGGTCTGTAGTTAGCAGCACAGGGATGGCTTTTTAAGTAAAGGGGCTATGATGGCATGTTTGAATGAAAAGGGAAAGATATCCAAAGAAAGAGAGAGGTTAAATATTTTAGTTAGGTGGGTAGTCACAGCTGAGGAGAGGGACTGAAGTAGATGGAAGGGAATAGGTTCACTGTTGCAAGTTGTAGGGCGAGAAGAAGTGAGGAGTCTGGTCACTTCTTCTGTGACAGATAGAAGATGTGGCAATACTGAGTCTTAACAGGAGAGGGTGGAAATAGGAGCTGAAGATAACTGTAGATTCTTCATAAGCTGCTGGGTATTGATGGCACATAGATTTATGCGTGTGGGGTAAGTAGGGGATTTCTCAGTGTGGAAACAGTTCTTGACAGAGAAAGATAGAAGGTTATGGTCAGAGAATGGGAGGGGGTAGTTAGTAAAGTCTTGCAGCGAGCAGAGTCATGAGAAGACCTGGTCCAGAATATTCCCGTCTTCATATGTAGGAGAGTTAGTAAGCTGTGAAAGACCAACGATTAGAGGCAGATGGTGAGAGCGGCTCATCAATTGGGATGTTGAAATCCCCCATGATGAGAGTGGGAATATCACAGGATAGGAAGTGAGCATCCAGGTGTCAAAGTGATCCAGAAACTGACGGGAAGAGCCTGAAGGGCAATACACAACCACCACTCGCAGGGAGAAGGGTTTGAACAGTCTAATGGTGTGGACTTCAAAGGAAGAGAACATACGTGAGGGAACAAGGGAGATGACCAGTAAATCACACTGTGATGACAGGAACAGACCACCACCTCACCTTGCAAATTGCAAGCTTTCGAGACTACACAGGTCTCTTCATCTGTTTTTTTTCTGTGATGTGTTGTGCATAAATATGTGATTCTCCATAATTTCTTTTAGTCTATGCCTGATGAAGAGACCTGTGTAGTCTCGAAAGCTTGCAATTTATTACCATCTTTTCAGTTAGCCATTGAAAGGCATCAACTACCTAGGACTCTCAATTCTAAATATTTTTCTATGAGATTAGCAGGGTTTCTATTTGCTGCAGGATGAGTTAGATATACAGTAGTGTGAAAAAATGATTGTCCTCTCCCTGATTTCCTATTCTAATGCATGTTTGTCATAAATGTTTCAGATCACCAAATAAACTTTTTTTTTTAATCAGGTAGTTTTTATTAAGGAAAATTGTAAAACAGATCAATACAAACATCAAGCTGATGCCAATTTTCCTGTTCATTTTTTCCCCATTAGGTAACAACTCTAAACAATAACCCTCCCCACTTCCCACACCCCCACCCCCAACCCCCATCCAATTATACCTTATTTTCAATAATGTATGTCACAGCTTAGCACATTTGTATAGAACTTTACATTATCTCACTTTACAAAACAAACTTAAGTCAAAAGCGGTTAGGCGGCAACCATTCTATTCTGCAGTAATTCAGCAGATGCAACACCCAGAAAGACCATCCATCCACCCCACACATTTTCAAATTGCATATGTTGACCTCTCTTAATAAACATATTTCTTTATGATAGATAATCAAGATAATAAAGCTAATTCTATTCACAAATTCTTGTTTAACTGGCGGTTTCTCATCCAGCCAGTGCACCGCGATAAGTTTTCTAGCAGCATACAAAAGCTTGGCTATAGCCAATCTCCCTAATTCATCAATAGCAATATCTTCCACACATCCCAGTACGCAAGTCAGCAGAGTACGTGGAATATTCACCCCCATCATCTCCTGGATCAGATTAAGAATTTTCACCCAGAAAGGCTGAAGGTGAGGACATGACCACATCATATGAAAGGTATCGGCCCCCTCATCAGAGCACCTTGGGCATTTTGAGTCCCCTCTCAGTCCTGCCTTCATCATCCACACTAGAGTCCTGAACACTCTATAGACCAAGTACAGCTGTGACACCCTTCTGGCCTCACTCATAGACACCTTCGGAATATACTGTAATATGGACACCCACTGAGCCTCTGAAATCAAACCCAGGTCTGCCACCCATTTCTCTCTCATCCTTAACGGGTGACACAGTAGGAATGTTTCTAGCAGACCCCTATACATTAAGGTAATGAACCCCCTCGTGTTCCTCTGAGGTCCTATGAAATTCAATAAACTGTCTGGCTGCAAAACCACACGTGACACATTATTTTGTTTATTGAAAGCGTGTCTCAGCTGCAGATACTGGAAAAATAAATTCTGGCTCAAAGGAAACTCCTTTCTGAGCATTTCAAACATCTTGGGTACACCACCATCAAGCAGCGGAGACATGGATCAAATACCTATACGCCTCCACTGACCAAACCCTCTCAATTGCATCAGTTCCACCATTCTAGGGTCAAACCAGATTGGCACGTAACATGTAAACTCCTTTATGGTGGGACCATATGATTTTTAGCGTCTTTCATCATTTCCTTTTTAGATAGGCACCATTACCCCCGTCTAACAAGAGACTCCGATAATGGAATGTGAATAAGTATGCTGCTGTAGCCAGATACATGTAGAAAGTAGTAGAATCTACAGAATAGACATGCGCTGTCGCAACTATAGACAGAAAGACTGGGAATGTTAGGACCTGTAGAATAGACATGCGCAGTGAGTCTGAGGTGTACTTTACCGAAAAGGACCTATGGTCACATGACCGGAGCATTGGCGACTGCGCATGCTCCGAATACAATATACGGCCGCGGATAGAAGATAAGGTAACCGGCTGATTGAGAATCATGGCGCCGAAATACCGCATGCTACGTAGCAATACGGGGGTAATGGTGCCTATCTAAAAAGGAAATGATGAAAGACGCTAAAAATCATATGGTCCAAATAGAGCAGCAAATAGAGGAGTAACATAGAGATTGCATACCAGAGACACATAGCACAGAGAAGGGTCTCACTTGCCACTGCAGGAGACTCAGAATAATCTGAGTTACTTCCCCTGACGAACCCCCTGAACAGGGGGGGAAATGCGTTGGGAAGCGAGATACATAACACCCAGGGAGGCCATATGTACCATGGGTATCAGAAGGTAGTTCCACACTCAGGTACTGCCCTTGTCAGGGCGGGAGTCTCTCACAGTGGGCACGACAGCGAAGTCAGACCCCAGTATTCTCCCCCCAAATGCTCTCATGTGGGTCTCAAAGGCGCAAGCTTGATCCCAGGAAATAGGAATCAACAACTGGGTGAGACCAAACCAATTTTTATAAGCAGTGGTGTTTTTGAGCACTTTATATATGTGGTTTTTTGTTTTGTTGTCTGGTACCATTGAAATTTTAGACGTAAATGAGTAAAAGCTAAGTTTTAATAATAAGTTGACTAAGCTGGATTGGTTGATTTGAATTTTGGTCAGTAAAGCCTTGAGTAAATTGCTCAGTCTTATTGTTGCTGAAAATTCAGTCTGAACCTACCTGCTAGCAATAGAACCTTCCCCACCATATATACCATGATTATCCCAGCTGATGTACTTTGTCTAGGTTCTCCCCAACCCACCATATGCTGGCATATAGTAGATCCATGGGTTAGGGACCGCTAAGCCTCCCTCGTCCTTTGATCTCTGCTAATGTTCCAGTTTAATGCATGCCCATCCACCCTTCCAGATCAGATCACTAAAAAGAGAGCTGATCCTATAAAATTATTTTGTGCCAACCAGACCGGAGCATTATGAAACATGTATAGGAGTTGAGGCATGAGTACAGGAACAGCCTCTTCCAGGCCCCTGCTGAAACCTCCCAAGCAAAGGAGTCAAATTGAGCCACTCATAGTCCTCTATCTTAGCCAAAATTACAATTTTTGCTAAGATTGGTGAATATTTAGATTGGGTTAATCTGAGTCAGAAATTTGCTCCAAAAATTTATTGCAGTGATGGCCATGCCCCCATTTAACATGAAGCCACATTTTCTTGCACAGAGAGTGTGAAAAAGTATCTAAACCATGTAAAAATGTCATATGAGATAAGTACAAACATTTTTTTTCATGCTACTGCTACTATGTGCAGATTTCTAAAGCAAAAATTTATGAAAGTTCTTTTTTAAAGTAATAATTCTCAGTACCATACAGTACCCTATGGCTGAGTAATAAAGTCTACTTTACTTTGCCAGCCTTTGCTCCATCTAACTACTATACAATTTTTGCCTGCTGCTTTATTACCATATATAAGAAATGTATTCACAATTGAGTGCCCCAAGTAGTTAAACCCATCAACAATTAGGGCAATATACCACTTTAGCAAGATAATATATCACTGAGATGGTGATCAAACATGAATAAAGGATGATCCCAAAGGTGGTATTTTGAGATAAAATATTACTTTTATTGAAAACAATTAAAACTAAAACAAAAACATTAACAATAGAAAGGTGCTAGATCCAGTTAGGGACTTCATTACCATGGGGTATTCCAATACATTGGCCAAAATGAAAATAAATAAAAATAAATAAATTCAGTGAGAGTAGGTTACAGAATCTGATAATAAACCCTTTAAGGATGTGAGTGGGTTCCCAGCAGTATGACAGTCAATGGTCCATCCTCACAAATGCATTGTAGGTTTGTAAGCAGAAAACACAGCAATTAGCAATTTGTTAGGTAATCGGGCAGATCTAAAACTGCCCCTATGTGTCTATATAAGCTGAATCATTAAGTGACATTGCTCACAAGTAGTTAATATCAGAAAAGTGTGTACCTGGTATCAGCCACGTGGAATTCGCTAGGCGTCCCTCTGCCCCAATGTGCGTTTCTCAACGCTTCTTCGACGCCTCCAGAATCACTATTCCAGTCACTTGACTGCTTTTACCAATCACAGATCAAATAGATCAGGGGACCAAAGAATGGGACATCATCAAATAGTGATCCCAATCACAATGTATCCATCTGCTATTCCTGGTATGTCCACTGGCTGCAATCCCAGCACCATCACCCATCTTTCCTGATCCCAATCACCCTGTATCTGTCTGCTATTCCTGGTATGACCACTGGCTGCAATCCCATCTCCTTCACCCATCTTTCCTGATCCCAATCACCCTGTATCCATCTGCTATTCCTGACCTCCTCCATTCTTATTCGCTCCTCACCCAATTGCCTCCAAGACTTCTCCCGAATATTTCCCATCATCTGAAATTCTGTGCCCCAACACGTCCGGTTATCCACCACATTTGGATCCTTCAACCTGAAAACCCATCTCTTCAAAAAAGCTTACAACCTGTAATGACCACACGGCCACCTCAACACCATCGGAGCTACTGCAACCCCTGACCTACTGTTTATTGTACATACATGGTTTTATAATTGCATATAGAAAGGGAGTGGTTAGGGGTGGTTAGTTAATTACCATATTGTCAAGCTCCTCTGTTATTGGTTATCTAAATATATATGGAATATTGTGATTAATGCACATATGAATGCTGATTAAGCAGCTAAAGTATAACTGTCACCTTTTCTGCAACTAGGACAAAGTTGAGACATCTATTCATCACTTAGTACATCTGGTGTTGTTCCGCTTTTTGCCTGGTAAGGGTACTTTCACACTAGCGTTTTTTGCAATACGTCGCAATGCATAGTTTTGGCGAAAAAACGCATCTTGCAAAAGTGCTTGCAGGATGCGTTTTTTCCCCATTGACTAACATTAGCGACGCATTTGCGACGTATTGACACACGTCGCAACCGTCGTGCGACGGTTGCGTCATGTTGTGGCAGACCGTCGGGAGCAAAAAACGTTGCTTGCAACATTTTTTGCTCCGTCGGAAACGTCTTTTCCGACCGCGCATGCACGGCCGGAACTCCGCCCCCACCTCCCCGCACCTCACAATGGGGCAGCGGATGCGCTGAAAATCTGCATCCGCTGCACCCGTTGTGCAGCGCTAACAACGCTAGCGTCGGTACGTCGGCCCAACACACTGCGACGGGCCGAGTACGACGCTAGTGTGAAAGTAGCCTAAGTCCCAAACAGTCTGTCTGGCTTATATCAGTTTATGTCAGCCATTTTAAGCAATTGATTATAGTGTATATATTAGCTGTGAGTATATATAAGTATATATGCTAGTGAGATCTATATGATATATATTTCCATCACAGTTTACTGTAAGTGATATCTGTATTTTGATGTAACCCCGTCTAATGTACAGCACCATGGAATTAATGGTGCTATATAAATAAATAATAATAATAGTGTAAAAATGGACACCACTGGAGGTGCCTGGATTGTTTCCATGTAGGTTAGAGCAGTGAGAATACCTGATTTTAGCATTTCCAAAACACCACTGCCACTGGTAAATTTTGCTTAGAAACCGGACAACCTTGATAACGCTGAAGCAAGATGCTTCAGACTCACGCAATCACTATGAGTTATTTTCACTCTTCACAGGTGCCAGAGCCTTTTTCTCTTACACCTGAACACCTGATTTCCCTCATCTCTACAGTCCGAGAGTTCTCCTCACCGGAAATACTTAAAAAAAATCAGACTTAACATTCATCTGTTTACCCAAGCATTTGATTAATGCACATCCATCTGTCAAGCACTCAGTACTTGTCTTCCACTATTCTCTCGCTTCCTTTATTTTATATTTTTATCCCTTGCCTCAGTTGCCTTCATGATTTTTTTGCTCTGACGATATGGATTGTGTTTCCACAGATAGAAATAAGCAATCTTAAGTGTATGTGCACACCACGTTTTGCAGGCAGCAAACCCACCGAGATCTTCAAGAAGAAGACGCTTCAGGAAACAACAGCATCTTTTTTCATGAAGCATCATTTTTAGATTTTTTTTGCTCTTTTCCTGTGCGCTCCTTTGATGATTTTGTCCGCCAGTATTTTTTTGTGCATTTTCTAGTTGTTTTTGAGGCGTCATTTTAACTGGCATTTTCCAGGTGTTCTTTTTTTTAACTCCATTGAATAAGGAAAAAAGTTTCTAGTGTTTTTTTCCAGAACAGAAAATGATATCCTGGCACTTTCCTGATGACTTTAGAGACTTCCCATTAACTTACATTATAAAGCATAGCATGTATTTCCTGCCAAAAATGCCTGAAGAATGATCAGGTCCCTTGTTTCAACAGCTTGTTGTCTTTAGAAATCTAAAGTAGTTAAAAGACGCTCAAAACACTGAACAGTGCTGAATTATTCTACAGTGCCTCCACAGGATAAATTAAGCATTACACAGTGTCCTTGAAACCAATGAGCTGTTCTTTATACTAGACTGATGTTCTGGTGCTTCAGAAGGGGATACTCTATGTAGCTGTCACAACTCTGTTGTAGGTTATTTTACCCTGTTCCTAATACTAGGGGTGCCAAAGTTAGTCCTGTTCCATGGATTACTTCTAATGGTTAAGACGTTGTGGTCACGTACCTTGCTGAGCTCCTGAATTCACCCAGAGGAGTGAAGTATGGGGGAAAAATCAAAGTAGGAGAAGGAGAGGATTTGCACACAGCTAGAACCTGGTACTGCTTTACTATCTGCTGCAGGAACATTGGTGTTGTTAGCGCCACTGGATTTTTAAACTTTTTACCTTCACATATTATACCTACAAATGAAATTTAGATGTTGGCCATTTACATAAAATAGCTGTCAGCCAGCTGCCCCGACTCCATCACAAACATGCATGCTTCTTAGGCTGAGCATGCATACTTATTCCAATAGGAGAAGAGGGATAAGCTGTTGCCAGACACTTCTGTTATCTCTTATCTCCTGGGAGAGCACAGGATCAGGTAGGCTGAAATGCAACATGCTTGATCCATGGCTTCTCTGACAGCTGATGTCGGGGGACAGGGGACACTTAAGCTGCTCCCTGTATATAGACTATCAGTTAATCAGCTAATCCCACAGAAACTGGCGAGGTCAACCAACATTTATCTAATAAACAGAAAAGGAATCTGTGTCTGATGGTATTAACATATACTCAAACACACACAGTGTATATACAGTATGTATGTGTATATATATATATATATATATGTATATATATATATATATATTATTCATAAATTGCAGTTCTGAATTTACATCACTATTAGAAGAAATCAAAATTGTGCAAAGAACGAACGGATGTGTTTATTGTATAAATTGCTTTTTTTCTGATGTTTTAAAGCTTTGGCTGTTGCATTCTTCATGAACACCTTCCCTTGACGATAGCTTTACGTCTAGCACCACCTAGTGCCTAGCTGCGTACACAGTGGATGATTACTTTTGTAATAGGATTCCAATGATTGGCTTCAGGCGAGCACACAGAACACGTCCACATTGCGCTCCCTTGAACAGGCTGTGAACAGTATCTTCCTATTCCATGCACACAGTCAGTGCATCCAGCTAAAGGGATAAGCAACCAGCCAGACTAAACGGGGCGATTCACATACAGATTGCACATAATTCTATGCCCAGTAACCCAATATTGCACAACCAGTTCTAGAGATGAAGACAAGTAAGAATTGCATCCTACATTGACAGAGGGGGAAAAAACAAACTTTTCAGTGGACATTACTACCCGATTGATCTACAGGGAAAAAGATGTCGGCATTGAGGAGGAAATTTGGTGAAGAATACCACGTCGTAACCACCACAGTGGGAGGGGGATTCTTCCCTTCTGTTAAGAGGAAAAAAAGACAGAGGTTTGTGGACAAGAATGGACGATGCAATGTACAACATGGGAATCTGGGGGGCGAGACGAGTAGATACCTGTCAGACCTGTTCACCACCTTAGTGGACCTGAAATGGAGATGGAACCTGCTAATATTCATCTTGACGTACACGGTGGCTTGGTTGGTAATGGCTTCAATGTGGTGGATTATAGCCTACATCCGAGGCGACATTAACAGACCTCATGATGACAACTACACTCCCTGTGTAGCCAATGTCTACAACTTCCCCTCTGCGTTCCTCTTCTTTATAGAGACAGAAGCTACCATTGGGTACGGTTTTAGGTACATTACTGAGAAATGCCCTGAAGGGATCATACTCTTTTTGTTTCAGTCTTTGCTGGGATCTATCGTGGATGCTTTCCTTATAGGCTGTATGTTTATAAAGATGTCACAGCCGAAAAAGAGAGCAGAGACACTCATGTTCAGCCACAATGCTGTCATTTCCCAGCGTGATGGAAAACTGTGTCTGATGTTCAGAGTAGGCAACTTAAGAAATAGCCATATGGTGTCTGCTCAGATAAGATGCAAGCTTATAAAGGTAAGAAGTGACCTATTCTACCTTGCCTTTGTTCCATTGATTAGAATTTATGGGATAGTAGAGATAAAGTAGTAGAAGTAGCATCCCATCTCGTTCGATTTATTTATTATGTATTGCTTATATAGTGCCATCATATGCATAGCACTATACAGACATCATCATTACTGTCCCCATTGGGGCTCACAATCTAGATTCCCTATCAGTATGTCTTTGGAGTGAGGGAGGAAATCAGAGAACCTGGAGGAGTCCTACACAAACACAAGGAGAACATTCAAACTCTTTAAAGATGTTGTTCTTGGTGGGATTTGAACCTAGGACCCCAGCGCAACAAGGCAACAGTGCTAACCAGTGAGCCCACAGTGCCTCTGAGTGCTAGCCTACTCAGTAAGTATTTGGTTAAAAAAAAACTGCACCATTGTACGGAGCTGATAGCATGTCCACGTTGCATATAAAGTTACATAGCTTAGTCATTTTCGTTGCCTCATTTGTGACAAACTCTGATTAAAAGTATAGGTAATTACATTACAAGCAATTTCCCAGTTATTCAGCCAAATAGCATAATGTAGAAGCGGACTGCACTATTAGGCCACGTTCACACATTCAGAATTTGGTCAGTGTTTTACCTCAGTATTTTTAGCCCAAACCTGGAGTGGGTGATAAATACAGAAGTGGTGACGTGTTTCTATTAAACTTTTCCTCTGATTGTTCCTCGCTTGGTTTTGGCTTACAATACTGAGGTAAAAAACTCACCAAATACTCAACATGTGTGGCCTTAGAGCATTTATAAGCCATATCCTAGGCATAGACTTTACAGCAGTGCTCCTTAAACGTTGGTTTGGGAGCCACACATGGCTCTCAGGAGACACATGTGGCTCCATGGCGGCTTTGCTTAGTGCCCTGTTGTTGGCAGCTGCAGATACAATTCTGCAGTAACAGTGACAGCTATGTCACAGCATTACTAGAGTCAAAACTCCATTGCTGGAATAGATTTAAGTCATATCTCGAATTGGCTTTGTTCCTAGCTTAATATTCAGTGTGGCTCAACATCGCCTGTTATTGGAGCGTCGCTCGGCGTGTACTAAAGGCTTTGGATCTGCAGAGATGCTGCTTGCCAGGAGGCGATTTTGTGCTGTTAAATCCCATGTCACTGCACTGCTCTCTGCTTCGATCACTTCTTTGATGTCCACCAAAGAATAGGATATTGGTGGTAAAGCATTTCCCTCATAATTTATTTACTCATCATTTATCTTGAATCTTTTCTCTGGCAAACCTCAGTTTATGACTAGAAAACATTCTTGTTTTATTTCTTATGATAGATCACTTGTGATAATTTTTCATTACTTATTTTCAATGCTTATATAGCGCCAACATATTCTGTACCGCTTTACGGATATTACCATAACTTGCTGTCCCCATTGGGGGTCACAATCTAAATTCCCTATCAGTATGTTATTGGAGTGCGGCAGGAAACACAAACACGGGGAGAACATACAAACTCCTTACAGATGTTGTCATTTGTAGGATCTGACCCCAGGACCATGGAGCTCCTGTGATGCCCATGTGTAGAGTATTATTCAACCTTCCTCCCCACAAAAGATTAATTCTGCGATCAGCACATAGGAAAATCAATACAATTTATTTACTGCATTCAGATCTGCCTCCTCCAGTCTAGAAAAATCATAACCATTGCTTTCTATATAGTCTAGAAAGGAAGATTCCATGTATTTTTTATACTTAGGGATTAATATTACACACATAGATAATATCTTCTTCCTGTAGTAAAGAATATATTCTGTACAACTGGTCAAGATATACCATTATATTCCGTATACATAACTTTATGTAGTGCTGAGGTCTAGTTGGGACAGAAGCTCAAAATAGGGCAATATCGCTAGAGAAATGAGAGAGGGTGAGAGTGATGTAGTGCTCACCTGGGGTGGTTGTGTATGGGGACAACACCCAAAAGAGCCTTAGAATCCATGGCTGCGGCCCCGTGACTGGAGGAAAAAGTCTTCCAGATGGCAATTCACTTCAGTGGAGATATCACGGTACCTGGGCTGTGCTTGCGGAAATTAAGAATCCTTGTTGGTATAAGGTTTTTATAACATCAACGCGTTTCGGTGCCAGACTACAGTAGTGTCTTTTTCCAGGTAAAGAAACACAAACTACTTTATGTAGCAGCACTGTATAGAGCTGATCATTCATATATTGACTTACTGCATTCATATAGGGACAATAGGCTGGCACTTGTAACTATAATTTGTTGTTGAATATGTGCCATCCATCACACTGCAGATAAATATTATAGCTAATAATGAATTAGATCATGATTTTTCAGTCTAGTTTAACTATTCAGGTATTATTTGTCCTAAACTTTTGGAAGAACAGTAACATTTTCATGTCCTTCATGATGGGCTGTGGATCAACTCATGGTTAGCAGGTCTGAAAAATGGTTAACCATGGTAGTATGAGTTGTCTACAGCAATATCTGTCAGGGGTAGATTACAAGGGTCCCTAATCTAGTTATGAACATGCATCACTTCCTGCAATTTAACATTTTATGTTGCCACCTATCTCCTCTTGAAGGTTCCCAAGCCTTTCCAAAATATGAACTATTTCCCATCCTTTTGAACCCAATTTTTGGTATGTAGGCTCATATACTTGTTGAAATGGAGATATTTGTTGTGAAGCCATGGTATCTTTAGCATAATTCTGAAAGTTCAGATTGAAATGATCATGACATGGTACCAAGCATCAACTGTAGTCGGTTGGATCAACCATTGGAGATGACAGACAGACACTACCTCTCACATATGGAAGTCATCTTTTAGAAGTATGATAAATGTCAAACATTCCTCAACCCAGATGTCCATTAGCACCTGGTATTCAACCTGGCACAACTGTTCTGTACCTTCATGTTTTATAGAATAAATTAACCTTTTACTAGTAGAGGAAATTCCGGTCAAGAGACCCCCGCTCTATCAGCTCTACAAGTCCAAACACTAAACTTAATATCCTGGTTACATGGAGAAATCTGCTGTTTAAATGGACCACTCACCCCAAAGTATCTCCTATTATGCTACATTTACACATGAGTTTACCATCTGAAAGAAACAAAACGATTTGTATCATTATTGCATTTGTATGTTCTTATCTGTTTTTTGTTCCACTGAAAGGGTGTGCTTGCTTCCAAGCCCCAAAAAATCCCTGAAAAGTCATATTTTTATCCAAATTTATAAATAAATACAGAAGCAAAACGGATGCAAATTGAAAGGTTTCCAATTTACATTTGTATTTCGCCGATCCCCGTTTACTTGTATGTCCGAGTCTGATCCGCAAACAAGAATCAGGATAGGACCTGCTCCGAGTCTCAAGGATCTCACTCTTGGATCGATATTTGACCAGATGCACCTGTGCTATCCGGTAAAAACAGCACTCAGACATTTCTCAGGGATGTGTGAGTGCAGCCTTACAATGTTGGATGGATGTGTAGGGTCGAATCAGGTACAGTTGTGAAACAATAGTAGGTATAGTGTAATAGCTTCATATAGACAGAGCATACATTAAACAAATATGCAAACAACCGTGGCGATCTCAAGCAAAAAGCCCTAAAATTATACTGTATAGTGGGTATGGACATCGAGCAGACATCCCTCCATCCATCCACTGCCCGCTGCTCTGTCTGCACTCACCAATGTAAAAATATAGAGAACTAAAAAGATTTTCTGTATGACATAATAGTAACAAAATGCTGGGCAGTAGCTCAGTATAAAAATGCCCTCTTGTTTGCATTATATATTCTGGTTTCTCCTTTGCTCTGATGTCACTGATTGCATAGTAACATTTTATACACCTTATTGAAGTGCTCAGAACATCATCTCTGTTCTACTTCACTGCATGCCATGTTTTTATGATATAGCACTGTATACATTGTCCCTGCACAATGGGGTTTCTGATTTTTAAACTACAAAGTTGTAACTTAATGCTGTAAGCGTTAATGCGAACTATGACATCACTGGGTCAATTGTCTCAATTAGTGACTATGACTATGCCATTAATTCCAATAATGGAATGCTACTGACTTAACATTCCTTAAAGGGAATCTGTCAGTAGATGAACTACCCCAAACAACATATATGAGCATGCAGGTCTTTGAAATCCATATACACCTTTCTATCTTCTATCTGTTGCTGCATTCTTGAGAAATTTTTCATTCACATGCAAAAAAGGTGTCAAGTAAATTCTGTGGGTGTGGCACAGCACTTAACAAGCCACTCCCTCTCCAGGTTGTTTCCTTCAGCAGAACCAGCCTATATATCTTGAGTGATAGTTCGCTATCTGATTTCTTTCGCACCTGGCATCATTAAGCCAAGGAGGCTTGTGCTGAGTGCAGAAACAACCTCAGCTGACAGAGGCTGGAGAAGTGCTGTGTCAAACCAGAGCAGTTAGCTTGTTTAAATATGAATTAAAACATTTAATTACTGAAGAATGCAGCAATAGATAGCAGACATAATGTTGATGGGGAATGGTCTTACTGACAGATTCCCTTGTAGCCTGCAGTCACACTAGCAGATCACATCCGATGCTGTGAGCAGGAGCCGAGTGTCACGTGTCTGTGCTCCGATCCTCTCGCACAGAGATGATTGGAGCACTGATGTGGAGGAGGCAGAGAAATTAATTTCTCCATCTCCTTCGCTGTCGGCGTATATCACACATCACTCGGATGATATCTGAGTGCTGTGCGTTGTGTTCCTCGCGCCCATAGACTTATGAGTGTGAGTGAGCCGAGACTTGGCCGAGTCTGGGTGCCAATCGCAGCATGATGTGATTGTTTTCGCATGCCGATTCGGCAGGAGAAAATAATCGCAGATGGGAGCTGCCCCATAGAGTAACACTGGGCCAAGTTCTATTTTATGTTTTCATCGCATAGCACTTGGCCGTATTGTACGGTAGTGTGACTCCGACCTAACTGTGACATTACTAAATCTCTATACTGTGACATTACAATGTGCTTTATCCATATACGGCAACATCACTGTCTAAATTATTTCTGTATTGTAACATTGCTGCATGCATTACTGATATATTGTGGCATTGTTGTGTACATTATCCATGTTCTGTGTACATTATCAATACACTGTGACATTGATGTATGCATTTACGATGTATGGTGACATTTCATTATCCAAGTACTGAGGAATTGCTCTGTACATTAACCGTGTACTGTGACACCACTGTGTATATTTTTCATATAATGTTAAATTACGCTGTAATTTTTTTCTGCACTGTGACAGTGCGGTATACATTGTCTAAGTACTGTTTATATTAGCAATACACTGTGACATGATTGTGCATTATTCATGTACTGTGACATTGCATTACCCATGTACTGAGGAATTGCTATGCACATTATTCGTGTACTGTGATATCGCTGTATACACTATTAATGTACTGTGACAGGGAGGCAACACATAATTAACAATAGAATTATGGTATAATACAACAGTCTTGTTAATAAACTTCACTTATCGTGACTTCTCTGTTCCTCAATCGCATGCAGTCCGATGAGAGTTGTAATACTGGCAATGGCCGGTACGGCGTCCTCAGGCGTTACCCGCCAACACGCAATACAGCTTCTGGTGGCAATGGGCGGTCACCGGTTTTGCCCTAACCCATTAATCTGTAGAGCCTAAGTGGGTAACGCTGTGGAAGACTCTACCCTGGGCGTGCTCCGCCGCATGCCTGTCAGCAAGGGGGAATATACCTCACAATCCTGCACCTGGCTCTCACTTCTCAGTGCGAGCACCGCACACTGTCTGTCTGAGCTCCCAAAGCTCTGCACACTCACTGGTTCCACCGGGCCCTCACATAACATCGGCCAGGCTACAGCTCCGCACCCTCTCTCTCCTCGCAGGGCGCGGCGCAGTCCTGTTTCCTGTCCCTGCCGGTGGGAAACTCTGCTTTTTCCCACGCTTCCTGCTCTCTCTCCTGTCTCACCACGACCCCATGGTCATGGATCCTTTCCGGCTCCCCATTCTAGCAACACTGGAAGCAGTCGCGACAGTTCCGGACCGGGCATGGCGCATGCCCGGTCTTCCTCCTTACATATATGTAAATATATATGTGAATAAAGTATATGCATATATATATATATATATATATATATATATATATATATATATATATATATATATATTCTCTCTGTTAGTATAGGAAACTGCCAAGATTCAGTGATAAACCTAGCACAACGGGGCTGACACTGCATGCTCGGCAATCATTTACACTCAACTTTTACATAAAGCTGAAAATATAGCGAGAGGGGAAGAAGTGATCCAGCAAGTGTAATGTTTTACAACTAACACTTTGAGAATTTGTCACAGATTTTAATGTAACAGCAGATTAAATATGTAATATATTCTCAGTCACATTTGCTTGTAACAAGCAGAGTGCATTGCATGAGTTGCCCAGATTGTGTGCAATCTGGGATAAAATGAGAGCACAGCATTATGTAAGGATATGTGCAGACAAATACGGCTAGGGTTTAGGTCTTTATATAATAAAGCACAAGTGGTGTTTTTGTTAATCCAGTGCTGCAGACTTGGGAGCTGTGCAAATCGCTCCCCATCAGATCAGCTGGAGTTAGGAATGTGTATATCTGTCAATCTTTTCTGATGTTCACTCCCCTAGTCATTTCCTGTCTCCGGTGGATGCATGTGCGTAGCTGGAGACACTCCAAGACAACCTCCCAATGTGGAAGATGATTACAGATTATAAGGGCTCATGCAGACATGGATCTCGGTCCGATCAGGGACTGCAATGCACAGATCGGCCGTGGGTTTCCTAGGTGTGACAGCCTCATAAAAATACAGGTGCTTCTCACAAAATTAGAATATCATCAAAAAGTTAATTTATTTCAGTTCTCCAATACAACATGTGAAACTCGTATATTATATAGAGTGATTACAAACAGAATGATCTATTTCAAGTGTTTATTTTTGTTAATGTTGATGATTATGGCTTACAGCCAATGAAAGCCCAAAAGTCATTATCTCAGAAAATTAGAATACTTCATAACAACAGCTTGAAAAATGATTTTAAAATCCAAAATATTGGCCTAATGAAATGTGTGTCGAGTAAATGCACTCAATACTTGGTCGGGGCTCCTTTGGCATCAGTTACTGCATCAATGCGGCGTGGCATGGACGCGATCAGCCTGTGGCACTGCTGAGGTGTTATGGACGCCCAGGTTGCTTTGATAGCAGCCATCAGCTCGTCTGCATTGTTGGGTCTGGTGTCTCTCATCTTCCTTTTGACAATAACCCATAGATTCTCTATGGGGTTAAGGTCAGGCGAGTTTGCTGGCCAATCAAAAACAGTGATACTGTTGACAGTGTGGACAGGTGCAAGTCCTGATGGAGAATGCAATTTCCATCCCCAAAAAGCTTGTCAGCAGAGGGAAGCATGAAGTGCTCTAAAATTTCCTGATAGATGGCTGCAATGACTTTGGTCTTGATAAAACACAGTGGACCTACACCAGCAGATGTCATGGCTCCCCAAACCATCACTGATTGTAGAAACTTCACAACAGACCACAAGCAGCTTGGATTGTGTGCCTCTCCACTCTTCCTCCAGAATCTGGGACCTTGATTTCCAAATTAAATGCAAAATTCACTTTCATCTAAAAACAAAAGCTTGGACCACTGAGCAACAGTCCAGTTCTTTTTCTCCTTGGCCCAGGTAAGACGCTTATGGCATTGTCTATTGGTCATGAGTGGCTTGACACAAGGAATGAGAAACTTGTAGCCCATGTCCAGGAAATGTCTGTGTGTGGTTGCTCTTGAAGCAAAGACTCCAGCAGCAGTTCACTCCTTGTGAATCTCCCCCAAATGTTTGAATGGCCTTTTCTTAACAATCCATTCAAGGCAGTGGTTATCCTGGTTGCTTGTGCACCTTTTTCTACCATATATTTTCCTTCCACTCAGCTTTCCATTAATATGCTTGGATACAGCACTCTGTGAACAGCCAGTTTCTTTAGCAATGATCTTTTGTGGCTTACCCTCCTTGTGGAGTTTATCAATGACTGCCTTCTGGACATCTGTCAAGTCAGCAGTCTTCCCCATGATTGTGGAGCCTACTGAAACAGACTAAGGGACCTTTTTAAATGCTTAGGAGCCTTTGCAGGTGTTTTTTAATAATTATTCTAATTTACTGAGATAATGACACTTGGGTTTTTTTTGGCTGTTAGCCATAATCATCGACATAAACAATGATAAACACTTGGAATAGATCACTCTGTTTGTAATGACTATATAATATGTGAGCTTCACTTTTTGTGTTGAAGAACTGAAATAAATTAACTTTTTGATGATATTCTAATTTTGTGGGAAACACCTGTATATGAAAATGGTTGGGACACCTGCAGCCAGTCCATTACTGCACCAAGATCCACAGATGTTTCATGAGCCCTAACTAATATCAGGGTCAAAAACCCCAATGTGTATTAACCCCTTCGCGACCTTGAGTTTTCAATTTTTGCCCCCCTTCTTCCCAGAGCCATATACGAGCCAATAGAAAATTCAAAATGCGGTGAAATTGCAACAAAAGTGCAATTCCACAATAGATTTTTTTTTTACCATGTTCCCTAAATGCTAAAACTGACTTGCCATTACGATTCTCCATGTTATTACGAGTTCATAGATTCCAAACATGTATAGGTTTGTTTTTATTTACGTGGTTAAAAAAAAAAAAGAAAAAGAAAAAAGAAAGTTGCCATTTTTGGAGACCTGTAGCGTCTCTGTTTTTCAGAATATGTGGCTGGGTGAGGGCTTATTTTTTGCGCACCCAGCTGATGTTTTTATTGCTTCCATTTTGGTGTAGATACAATCTTTTGATCATCTGTTACTGAATTGTAACGCAATGTTGCGGCGACCAAAAATGTAATTCTGGTGTATTTACTTTTTTTCTCATCACGCCGTTTACCAGATTAATTTCTTTATATATTGATAAATCGGGCGAAATATGTGTTTTTTTAAAGTATTATTTTAATTTGAATAGGGCGTGATGTGAACTTTTACATTTTTTTACTTTCTTATATTTTTAAAAACATTTTTTTTTACTTTTTACTTGCTTCAATAGTCTCAAAGGGAGACTAAAAGATGCGATCATCCCATCGCCTGTGCTACACATTGCAGGGTTTCAGCCCTCCTCTAGCTAAAATTCTCACTGGGCAGCGCTCATAGCAATCCGGCAATCACAACTCCTGTAGGGGTCTCCTGTAGACCCTGTGTTGTCATGCCAAACCATCGGCAACCCGCAGTCATGTGACACGGGCACCGATGGGCAGGATTAGTGATGCGCTTACGGCGCAAGCATGTTAAATGTCCCTGTCAGAGATTGACAGTAGCATTTAACATGTTATCAGCCGCTGGTGGATCGCGATTCCACCTAGAGCTGTTAGGGGCACATGTCAGCTGATTAGGTCAGCTGTCATATGGCGGAAAAGTTGCGGGCTCATTGCAAAACCCACAGCAAACAGGGGGAGTCCACCTTAGATGTAACTATATGTCTAAGGTCGGAAAGGGGTTAATATGGGTTTCATCCAAACGCTGTTATTTAGCAACTGGCCCATAAAATGTCTTGTTAAATGTCATCCGGTGCTAAGCTATATCCCCGGTGGGGTCATGTCAAGATTTCTGGCACTTTTTTTGGCAAGTATAGAGCAGCATGTAATTCCACTTTCAATTAAGACTGCGTTCCCATGATGAGTATATGGTGAGTTTTCAATGTTGCGGATTTTCTGCACCAATTTGCTAAATTAGGTTACTTGCATCTTTGCATTGCATTCGTGATTGTGTTTTTTCACATGCATTTTTTTAATTGCGGTTTTTGTCTCTTTTTGGTATTTTTATTATTATTATTATTATTATTATTATTTATATAGTACCATTGATTCTATGGTGCTGTACATGAGAAGGGGTTACATTCAAATTACAGATATCACTTACATTAAGCAAACTAACAATTACAGACTGATACAGAGGGGCGAGGATCCTGCCCTTGAGAGCTTACATTCTACAGGATGGTGGGGAAGAAGACAATAGGTTGAGAGTTGCAGCAGCTCCTTGTTGGTGAGGCGGTAGCTCCAGTAGTGGTGAGGAGGCAGCGAGGTCATTGCAGGCTGTAGGCTTTCCTGAAGAGGAGGGTTTTCAGGTTCCATCTGAAGGATCCGAATGTGGTTGATAGTCAGATGTGTTGGGGCAAAGAATTCCAGAGAATGGGGGATATTCGGGAGAAGTCTTGGAGGTGGTAGGGTGAAGAGCGAATAAGTGTGGAGGAGACAAGGAGGTCTTGGGAGGACCGGAGTGTTATGGATCTGCAGCTCAGGACTAGAGTAGAAGGGGGAACAGCTGACCCTGTACTAGGACTAGGCTGAAACCCTACGATGGAGTGGGCGACCTATTCCTTGTGAATAGACCCACTGACGTTTCCTAGGCTAAACTCAAACGAAGACCTACACATAGTGGGGAAGGGTGTCCCTGAATGATCTAGGGTCTGGGAACAAAAACAGGTAACCGCCTAGAAGGAAAATAGAGGAAGCTGCATAAACTAATGGAAAACCAAAAACAAAACTGGCAGAACTAGAGATCCCAGAACTGCACAATATCAAACACAGAAAGCTAACAAGGCACCAAGGCAGAACACTAACGGATTAAAACTGTTGTCCAGCAAGGACTGGTAGGCAGGTGCTGGGTAATAAAGGGTGATGCAATCACCTGACCTAGTACAAACCCAGCACCAGAGGAAAAAGACCAGCAGCCTGAAAACCCACAAGATGGTGGATGGTCAAAACGAAATAGATTCTAACACAGAGATTACGTGAGGGAAGATATTGGGAGATTAGTTCAAAGATATAAGGAGGAGACAGGTTATGGATGGCTTTGTAAGTCAGCATTAGTAATTTGAACTGGATACGCTGAGGGAATGGGAGCCATTGAAGAGATTTGCAGAGGGGGAAGTGGAGGAGTAGCAAGGAGACAGATGAATTAGTCGGGCAGCAGAGTTAAGGATGGACTGGAGAGGTGCAAGGGTGTTAGCAGGAGGCCACAGAAAAGAATGTTGCAGTAGTCGAGGCAAGAGATGATGAGGGCATGCACAAGCATATTAGTAGACTGAAGGTTGAGGAAAGGATGGATTCTGGAGATATTTTTGAGCTGGAGGCGACAGGAGGTGGAAACAGCTTGGATGTGCGGTTTGAAGGGCAGGGCAGAGTCAAGGGTTACTCCAAGGCAGCGGACTTCTGGTACGTGGGAAGCGTGATGTCCTTAATTGCAATAGATAGGCCAGGTAAGAAAGATCTATGAGATGAAGGAAAGATGATGACTTCAGATTTGTCAACATTGAGTTTAAGGAAGCGAGAGGAGAACAAGGAGGATATTGCTGATAGACACTCCGGGATTCTGGACAGCAGAGAGGGGACATCTGGGCCAGATAGGTAGATCTGAGTGTCATCAACATAAAGGTGGTACTGGAATCCATCATGGGACTTTATGAGTTGCCCATGCCAAGTGTACAGATTGAGAAGAGTAAGGGCCCTAGAACAGAGCCATGGGGGACTCCAATAGAGAGAGGGTGGGATGAGGAGGTAGTGTGGGGTTGTAGGATAGGGAAGATACGAGGGTTGTGAAGTAGGCCTGTTTAGCAGAGGTGAAAGCAGATTTGAAAGCGAGTGTTGCCTGCTTGAATGCAGTGAAGTCATCTTGTGAATGTGTTTTCTTCCAACGCCGCTCTGCAACCCTGGACACTTGCCGGAGCTTTTTAGTGGTGTTATTGTGCCAGGGTTGTCTATTGATACGTTGCACTCTGCCATAAACGAGAGTGGCAACCGCGTCAATAGCTGAAGTGAGAGTGGCATTGTAGAAAGCAGTAGCACTGTCTGTGTCGTGGAATGAGGATATGGATGCCAGTGGTAGAACAGAGTCAGAGAGCGTGTGGGTGTCTAGGTGTGCAAGGTTTCTGGAGAGGTGCACATGTTGCTGGACATAGGTGACAGGTGAGGAGGAATTTCATATCTAAAGTTGTTTTGTTTTGGATACTTCCTATTACTTAGCTTTAGTAAAACTTTTTTTTTATGTGCAGATTTTCCTCTCATTCAAGTCTACTAGGTAAATTTCCAAATAAAACTCATATTTAATACAAGAGAAACTGGCAAATTGCAGATCTGAAACACACCACAGCTTAGTTTACACTATGTGAAAAAAAGCACAGCAGGCATCAGATCTCTATAAATCCCATCCTTCTTGCTGGAACTATAAGACGCAGAGTTTTTTACACAGAGAAAATATGCACAGTGATGAGAGAACACTAAAATGCTCGGGTGCTTGTTACTCGAATTGAGCATGATGGAAGTCAATGGGAAACTTGAGCGTTTTTCCAGCAGACCCTATCAGGAGGTTTGGAGGTGATGGGAAATTGCTGAAATGGTTGGAAATACCACTGAAATGGAATGGGAACAGCATGAGGAAGACCCTTGAACACATCTTTGACTCCAAGGTCTCTGCTGGCACCAAAGTTGTCAGAGTATTATGCCACTTTTACGAACTGATAAAAAATAAAAAAAACAAAGATAAAATGGATTTTACAAAAAAAAATGTTAGCAAACATTCTTTCCTGTATAATGTATTTTTTTATATATTTTTGGCAAAATAAAAAAAGAGAAGGAAAAAAACACCATCTATCATTGTATTTCCGTCATTTTTATCCATAAATAAATGAAAAATCATTTTAAAAAATGACTGTGGGATCCTCCCTATTTTTAATTACCATTTAAGGCAAATGCTTTGGGCTGATATCAGGCTGGTATGAACTCATGTTATTGGCCTCTTCACAGCCTAAAAGAAACAGCCTGTAGCCACCCCAGAACTGGCACATCACATTAAATACACCAGTTATGGTGCCCTGTCTCAGCTCTTTTTCGATTACCTTGATGCAGTGGCAATCTGGGTAATGTGATTTAGGTTTGATGACAGCTGTCATTTATTAAAATTCACAGCTGGCATCAACCCCGGGGGTCAGTAATGGAGAAGTGTCTGTCAGACACCCCATTACTAACTCAGTAACAAAAAGGAAAAAAACACACACAAAAATCCTTTATTCGCAAAAATACTCCAAGACAAATGCCCCTGTTCTCCCTTATAATAAAAAAAAACAAATCCCGTGCAGTTCCTCAACATTCCCACAATGTCCCACGTTGTCTGAAATGTATGAAGCGCCATAACAACTGTCCATAAGCTTTCACAGCCACCACTGCCGGGCACACTGCTCCGCGAGACCAGCTAGCTATGAACTGATGTAACCTCAATGATGTCAGTGAGGTTACATCAGTTCACAACTGCCTGGGTCTCACGGAGCACTGAGAAAAGTAGTTCAGCAATCCGCATCACCTGGTGGAATTGCTGTAATAAGTTGGACTGCTGGACTGCGCTACAGACATGATACACAGAACACAATCCGACATACCACAGCAATTCCGCCGGGTCATGCAGACTGCTGGACTGCGCTCTGCATAACCAAGCGACTATGAAGCTTGGTAACCTGAAGGGAGACTTTCAGGTTACTAGAGTTCCCAGCTGCTGGAACACCTGGAAGTTGTGAATTCTAGCAACCTTACTTCAAAGCCTCCAGGTGTCTCATCAGGTGGGAACTCCAGTAGCCTTAAGTCTCCCTTAAAGACTGCCTTAAGGTTTCCAGGCCTCGCAGCTGTCGGGAGACCCTGTGGCTGTGAACTCCTGTAAAGGTTATCAGCATTCACAGCCACTAAATCTTGCAGCAACTTTGAGATCCGGAAACTTTAAGGGAGTTGTGGAGACATGGGGAAACAACAAGTTCCCTAGTCCACTAGCCAAAACTGCATGGACCAGAGATCATCCCACCGAATGCCAACTCTCCTTTTACCGTAGGCTTAATACTACTCATACAACACAGGGTGAGGGTAAGACAGTGTGGCAATACTTTATTAAACCACAAAACAGGCAAATAACACATAGAACAGACTTACCAGAATACCCAAGATGATGTAAATTACAGAGTCTTACCCTTCCGCTGACTTGCCAGGATAAGAGCAGCTGTGAATTCAGAGCTTCCAGTGCCGACTACCCCACCTGTAGCACGCACAGAGAGGAGGTAAAAAGTGACAAGCTTACAAAGATGACAGTCTATTGAGATCCCCCAGGCTGGCATCCCACAGAATACCAAATCTGTGTCCCTCAAAATAGAGAGATGATGTCTTAGCTGCTATCTTGTAAAGAGTCTGTGTTTCCTTGGCTGTCTAGATTTCTATCTTTCTATATGTATGGTTAAATCTCACAGAGTCATATATGCCCTTTTTTATAGATCACAACTGCTATTCAAGCCATCATTCACAGGTAAAGGGGAAGAATGGTGACGAGATCAACTCACATTAATTATTTAATTTATTTGCATAGTTTTTTCTCTATTTTGCAAGTCAACAAACTGGCTGGCCTCGACAATGTGTAATCAACATATCAACAAACATCATAGTTCATTGACCCTGTATCACGGTATTGCAAAGATAGCAGACAATAGGTTGAAGTAACTGATATAAAATGCAAGCATTAGCCATTGATCCATTTGGAATGATCAATTTCACTTCCAAGAAGAGTCAACATTTCAGACTCTTGACCAACAAGAAAGAAACATATACATTCAAAAGTCAATATATAACTTTAAATTTCCTATGCTGCATCAAATTTTCTTAAAAATAGATAGATAAATAGCCAGCAGATATCCGGCAGCTTTCTAGGAATAAATAAATAAATAGAAAAAAATGGAGTGCGGTTCCCCTTATTTTTAGTGACCAGCTAAGGCAAAGTAGACAGCTGCGCCCTGATATCATCAGGCTAGGAAAGGCCTTGTTTATTGTCCCATTCCCACCCTTAAAATACAAGCCCTCAGCTGCCCCAAAACTTGTACATCACAAGAGATTCAACAATTCTGGCGCCCTGTCTCAGCTTTTTCTAAAAAATCAATAAATACACACAAACACACACACAAAAGCCATTTATTTTAATTTTAAAAAATTCCAGACACCCCTTTCACCAATATATTTCCCCCAAAAAAATCCCACATTGGTCCATCATAGTCCAATGAATCCACTGTATTCCACATCGATGTACCACGACAAGCCCAGTCCCAAATTTCAGCATAGACTGTCACACCAGCACACACTGACAGATCTCGCAGTGCTCCATGATATCCGGCAGTGTCTGTGTCTGGTGGTGAAGTCCGTAAGGTTACCGCCGGTCACAGTCGCTGTTTCCCATGCTGTCACGTAGTGTCTGTAACTGGCAGTAACCTTCCTCACGTCACTGCTCGTCACAGCAGCCGTCTCTCATGCTACCTTTAGTGTGAGAACCGTCAGCGGCTGCTACAGCATATAAAGCTTTGTTCTGTGAATGAGGCTCAAATGCTGCGGACGTCAGAGCGGTGATTGTGGTGCCATGGATTATGTCAGATGAGGGACCTTTACTTTCTAATAAATGGGTAAATGAGGGAAAGTGTCAGGGGTAGTGTTGAGCATTCCGATACTGCAAGTATCGGGTATCGGCCGATACTTGCTGTATCGGAATTTCCGATACCGAGATCCGATACTTTTGTGGTATCGGGTATCGGGTATCGCAACAACATTAATGTAATAATGTGTAAAAAAGAGAATTAAAATAAAAAATATTGCTATACTCACCTGTCCGACGCAGCCGGGACCTCAGCGAGGGAACCGGCAGCGTTGTTTGTTTAAATTTCGCACTTTTACTTGGTTACGTGAAGTCCCGGCTTGTGATTGGTCAGGGCGGCCATGTTGCCGGGACGCGGACCAATCACAGCAAGCCGTGACGAAATTACGTCACGGCTTGCTGTGATTGGTCCGCGTCCCGGCAACATGGCCGCCATTAACCAATCACAAGCCGTGACGTCACGGGAGGCTGGACATGCGCGTATTTTGAAAAGCGCGCGTGTCCAGCCTCCAGTGACGTCCCGGCAACATGGCCGCCATTAACCAATCACAAGCCGGGACGTCACGGGAGGCTGGACATGTGCGTATTTTGAAAAGCGCGCGTGTCCAGCCTCCCGTGACGTCACGGCTTGTGATTGGTTAATGGCGGCCATGTTGCCGGGACGCGGACCAATCACAGCAAGCCGTGACGTAATTTCGTCACGGCTTGCTGTGATTGGTCCGCGTCCCGGCAACATGGCGCCGTGACCAATCATAAGCCGGGACGTCACTGGAGGCTGGACACGCGCGCTTTTCAAAATACGCGCATGTCCAGCCTCCCGTGACGTCACGGCTTGTGATTGGTTAATGGCGGCCATGTTGCCGGGACGCGGACCAATCACAGCAAGCCGTGACGTAATTTCGTCACGGCTTGCTGTGATTGGTCCGCGTCCCGGCAACATGGCCGCCCTGACCAATCACAAGCCGGGACCTCACGTAACCAAGTAAAAGCGCGAATTTTAAACAAACAACGCTGCCGGTTCCCTCGCTGAGGTCCCGGCTGCGTCGGACAGGTGAGTATAGCAATATTTTTTACTTTAATTCTTTCTTTTACACATTAATATGGTTCCCAGGGCCTGAAGGAGAGTTTCCTCTCCTTCAGACCCTGGGAACCATCAGGAATACCGTCCGATACCTGAGTCCCATTGACTTGTATTGGTATCGGGTATCGGTATCGGATTGGATTCGATACTTTGCCGGTATCGGCCGATACTTTCCGATACCGATACTTTCAAGTATCGGACGGTATCGCTCAACACTAGTCAGGGGGTGTTTTATTAAATACAGAACTTTCATGTGTGTTTAATTGTTTTTAAATAACTCATCTGCCAGTTAAGCACATGTAACTGCTTAATAAATATCCCCACGCCCATCTCTTGGTGCCAAGAGATGGGCAGAGGAAGCAGTGAAAACTCATTTTCTCCTCTGATTTCAGAGGTCAGTGTGCCAAGCATCAGGTCCCCAAATCTTAGAAAGACCCGATGATGCAATGTGGAAGGCCAATCATAGTAATACCAGTAGCCAAGAAAGCTACTGCAATAACATGTATGGCAGGCTATTCCCGTATGTTGATTGGCTGTCTAACAGCCACAAAACATACGGAACAGGAACTCAAGCATTGTGTTTGAGCACCCCTGATACTCGGCCGAGTAACGAGCGTGCAGAGCATACTAATGCTCGAACAAGTAACGAGCAGTGCTGAGCACGCTCGCTCATCACTAAATATGCAGTGTTAAAAGCTCACCAAATAACTACTGTGAGAACTTAAAGCAGCACTCCCATCAAAATGTTGTATTGCCTTAAAATATTGCAATCATCATATTTTATTGCACTGTGTACTGACAATTCTTCATTTTGCTCCTCTACCCAGCTAATTCTTCTGGTTTCCTTTACGTCTATGACATCACGTGATTAAAAAACTGAATATTTCTAAGCTCTATGTAAAAACAGGAAGTCAATTTTCCCTGTGTGAGTCATGAGTCGCTGCAAAGGTCTTTGTCAAGGGAAGTAGTTGGGTCAGGAGTTTAAGGCTATGTACATGATGCGGATTTGCTTGCAGAAATTTCTGAAAAGGTTTCTGCATATCTTGGCAGAAAAATGCAGTGGAATGTCCGTGTGTTTTTGTCACGTTTTTGTAGCTTTTTGTTGTGTTTTGTTGCAGATTTTCATGCGGTTTTGTAAGCTCCGCCCACACACTCTTCCTCCATCATACATCATTACCTTTGACAATTCTGTAGCGTTTTTGGAAGCAAATCCACAGCAAATCCACAAACCTTTTTATGGAGCGGCCCCACTGTCGCAGGGCCGAGGGGTACCCGGTACCGGGGCTCTCTGTCTCGGTTCTGGGATTGTCACGGTGGCTAGACCCGGTCCGTGACCCTGCTGAGGGGCATCCAGTGAAAGTTGAGAATGAAGTGGTGTGGTGCAGGTCGCAGTTAATAACGAGGACACCAGGTTGCAGTCTCTTTACCTCTTTACTGAAGGCTTCAGGATCCTCAATCCGGAGTACGGTTAACAGGGCTGTCTGAGACCGGCCGGCCCGATGGCACCTCCAGAGTTCCCTTTGCAGGTGGAAATCTGTGTCTACCTTCTAGCGCTTGTGTGTTGTAGTCCTTCCCTGCTTAGCACCACGGGATAGTCCTCACAACTGTTGTGTCTGTTTCTGAAGTTCCCTCACAACTGATTCTAATGTTCTTCTCCGTCCCCCAGATGATATGGCTAGGACGCACCCGTATGACGGGTAGGCCTGGAGTTCTTCCGGGACCCTAGAGTCGCCCCTCTCCAACTGTTGCCCCCTATGTCTGCTTAGGTGATTTGGGTGAGACCCCCCGCCTATAACTGACTGTCCTGCTGTAGGTTTGAAGTAAGGCCTGGAGCTCAATACTTCCTCGGCGTTTCCGGCCACCGGCTACGCGCCTCAGTAGGATGTTGCCTCGGTCTTTCAGCACGACTCCTACTGGTGTTATCTCCTTGTTGCGTTGATCTCGTTTCTCACTCTTCACAATAAACCTCGCTTCTTGTCCTTTCTTGGGGTACCGCCGCAATGAAGTGCAGGCGCGGTCCCATAACGTTCTTTCTGTTCGCTAGGCCTCTGTCAGGATCCCACCCCTGACAGGGACCCCCCTGAATCTTCCCCTGCAACACCCTCTGCCACAGGATGTTGCCTGGTTCCAACCCAGTCAGCTTCTCCCTAACTTCCTATCTAACCCCCAGTTTTACCAGATTGTGAGGAGTGGCCTAATACATAGCACCCTTAGCTCCCCCTGGAGGCCAGACTGTGAAGTGTATTGGTGTCTGTGATACCTGGTCAGGTGAACTCCTTCAGTGCCATCAGACGTACCAACACTCCCCTTAGCGGCGGAGCATCAGCACTGCAATGACCAGGACTCTGGGGCGCTGCACTCCCCCCCGGTTAAATCCAGTACTCCTGGACTGGGAAGAAAACAACAATACATGTCAGCAAAAAGACATACAATTTTCAGAAATGCAAAAACAAGTAAATTTGAACAGAGCTTCCCTTTATGGGAGGTGAGAACACTTGAATGTTACAAACATGGTTAAATACTTTAAATAACATACCATAAATAACTTCTATTACCCAACCGGGTATTCTACTTAGTGCAATTTCTGAACAATAATTTAACTTTGCCTCTAAGGACGTATAAGCTGAATCCACTAAAGGCTTACTATAAAACACTACAAGGCTAATCAACTTTTCTTCATTTTTCCAACTTTACATTCGCAGGACCGCCTGTCTATCTGCCCCAGGCCTACTGCCTCTCGCTCTTCTGCAGGACCACCCCATTCTCATCTGGGCCTACTGCCTTTCTCTTTCTATACACAGTATAGGACTTATCAACCTTCTCTCAGCACAAGATCACTGAGCCATCTCTGTATGGCTCCTAGGAGGACTCACCAATTAACCCCATACGGGTTCACTTCCTGTCCTCATTCTTTAACACATTGTTAAACATTTCCTACAAGCAACTAACTAACTACATATAACTTTTTCATATAAATACCATCATTACTTCTTTCGTGGCAACATTATGCATTAAGTGCTATTGGTGAACGTTCCCTTTAAGAGGGGACCAAGTCTCTTGGAGGTAGTGCAACTTCTCAAGCTGCAAGTTCATTTAAGGCAGGGACTCCTGTACTGTTTCCAGGAACAGTTTCTTCGCAAAGAGTCCTTTTCCTTGTAAAACCAGTAGGGAGCACCTTTAAGAAGGTGCAAACTATTTACAATAAGTTTGTAATCATGCAGTGTTCATGATCCAGCAGTTCTTTTCAACAGTGATAAACAGGAACCAAAACAAAAAGGGAAAAATAGGGATCCCGGGTAAACTAAGGGATCCCTTTAAGAGTTAACCCTAGTCGGGTTGTAGCAACAGAAAGACACATAGGGAGATGAACAGTTAACTATTTACAGCATATAAAGCACTTATGCTTACTCAGGTTCTGGCTGAGCCGGAGGTGGCCTCCTTCCGGGCCTCACCTGGCAGACGGGTCGTAGTGGCGTAACAAGGACCGGTCCTGGCCTCAGCAATGACAGGATTCCTCGTTGGGACACCCTCCTCAATCGGGAGCGACCACGACTCATAGATACGCGGTGGGTCTGAATTTCCTGGGGTTCCGCGGGGGCAGGTTCCGTCACCTTCTCCGCAGGAGATTTGTCCTCCGACGTTCCGGCAGTGGCCTGGAGTGCGACGCACCGTTGGACACCCCGAGCCACCCAGCCGACCTCCCTCCTCCACCGTGTGTAGGTTACTGCATCTCCGGGCTCCAGGTCGTGGTCATACCTTCCTCCGCAGGGCTCCACTTCTTTCCGGTCAACACGGACCTGCAGTGGCTCTCCAATTTCGTGGATGACTCCCCTTCCTTCCCGGGAGTTGAAGAACACCACCACACCCCAGTGTGATGGCGGGGCCTCCTCAACCCCCGTCAGGTCGACCTGGGCCGCAGGTTGGGGTCTGCTCCGCCACGCCGCCATCAGGCGCCGCAGGTGTTCTGCCTCCGGCAGGATCCTCAGGCCCTGTGCCTGCAGCTCACACTCTGCTGCGGCCGGGATGGAGGAAGCAGGGGACAACGGAGTTAGGCGGACCTCCGTAGGCTGACCCAGCCGAGCGGTCGCACGAGCGTCGGCCTCGAGGCGGCGTGCTATCTGCCGGGCCTCAGCTGCAGCCACACACTCCTCAGACGGCGGCCAGTTGGCTCTGCCTGGCGGTAGCTCCGTAAGGGCCAGTCCCGGCAACGATGGCGAGTCTGGGGCTGTGACGGGCAGTGCAGCCTCATGCTGGATCGGGTCATCCCCATGCGGTGCTTTCGACGTCACCATCTTTGCCTCTTCCTCGGTATCTTCTTCCCGCGCTCTTTCATGGGCGGCCCCATCTCCATGGTCTCCACCCTCCAAAGAGGATGAGAAGGCGGACCTCAGCTGCTGACGGGCACGTCCTCAGGATACAGAGATATTTAGACTGGGCGGCCATTGCCTTTCGCGCCCTTCAGCTTAGCTGCGCCCACTCCACGCCCTTCTTCTTCTCCTGCACTCTCCTTAGCGCTGTAATGGCGGTGGTTTTGGCGGCAAGTGGCAATAAACAGTCTTTGCAATAAGTCACAGTCCAAGCACAATAAATCACAGTTCCAAGGCACACATGACCTGATTCTTCAGGCTTAAGTAGATCCTGTTCGTGACGCCAAGTTGGAGCGCCCCCACTGTCGCAGGGCTGAGGGGTACCCGGTACCGGGGCTCTCTGTCTCGGATCTGGGATTGTCACGGTGGCTAGACCCGGCCTGTGACCCTGCTGAGGGGCATCCAGTGAAAGTTGAGAATGAAGTGGTGTGGTGCAGGTCGCGGTTAATAACGAGGACACGAGGTTGCAGTCTCTTCACCTGTTTACTGAAGGCTTCAGGATCCTCAATCCGGAGTATGGTTAACAGGGCTGTCTGAGACCAGCCGGCCCGCTGGCACCTCCAGAGTTCCCTTTGCAGGTGGAAATCTGAGCCTACCTTCTAGCGCTTGTGTGTTGTAGTCCTTCCCTGCTTAGCGCCACGGGATAGTACTCACAACTGTTGTGTCTGTTTCTGAAGTTCCCTCACAACTGATTCTGATGTTCTTCTCCGTCCCCCAGATGATATGGCTAGGACGCACCCGTATGACGGGTAGGCCTGGAGTTCTTCCGGGACCCTAGAGTCGCCCCTCTCCAACTGTTGCCCCCTATGTCTGCTTAGGTGATTTGGGTGAGACAGCCCACCTATAACTGACTGTCCTGCCGTAGGTTTGAAGTAAGGCCTGGAGCTCAATACTTCCTCGGCGTTTCTGGCCACCGTGCCTCAGTAGGATGTTGCCTCGGTCTTTCAGCACGACTCCTACTGGTGTTATCTCCTTGTTGCGTTGATCTCGTTTCTCACTCTTCACAATAAAACTCGCTTCTTGTCCTTTCTTGGGGTACCGCCGCAATGAAGTGCAGGCGCGGTCCCGTAACGTTCTTTCTGTTTGCTAGGCCCCTGTCAGGATCCCACCCCTGACAGGGACCCCCCTGAATCTTCCCCTGCAACACCCTCTGCCACAGGATGTTGCCTGGTTCCAACCCAGTCAGCTTTCTGTCCAACTTCCTATCTAACCCCCAGTTTTACCAGATTGTGAGGAGTGGCCTAATACATAGCACCCTTAGCTCCCCCTGGAGGCCAGACTGTGAAGTGTATTGGTGTCTGTGATACCTGGTCAGGTGAACTCCTTCAGTGCCATCAGACGTACCAACACTCCCCTTAGCGGCGGAGCATCAGCAATGCAACGACCAGGACTCTGGGGAGCTGCATTTACACCTGCGTTTCTGCTGCGGATTTCACTGACTCAATGGAAGTCAATGGGTGCAGAAACACTGCAGATCCGCAAAAAGATTTGACATGCTGCGGAAAATAAAATGCTGCAAATAAGGACATGAATTTTGGGATCACGTGCACAACACTTCAGGAATGTCATTGATTAACATTGCTTAAGTAATCCATTGCATTTTTGGAGTAAAAATCCCTGCAGAAACGCTACAAATCCACATCGTGTGTGTTGCATAGTTTGGTTGTAGATGAAACTTGTGACTGAGAGTAGATTATTTGGGGTAATTCAACTTTTATCTACACAGAACATGAGGTACATGCATCAGCTTCTTAATACAGCATAACAGGAAGTCTGAAGGACCTTTTACTAGAGAGAAAGTGAAACCAAAGTACAAGTATATGCAGTATATTCAACTAAGCATATAACAGTAACAACATCGCCATCTACTGTCAGAAAAGTGTAAACTCCTGCTGCACACAAATAAGTCTGTATCTGTTGCATATCTGCCAACAGTGTGCACATAGCCTAAGAGGGAGATGGCTCATGCAGGAAAAGGACTTCATGTTTCTAAATAGAGCGGAGAAAAGAGAAGAGATAGCTGAGTAAAAAGGCAAAATGAGCAATTGTAAGTACGCAGTGCTATATAATATGATGATTGCAATATATAAAGAAGATAAAAACTTTGATGGGAAAAGGAGAGCTTCTTTAACCTAATAGAATAACAACTCAACAGACCCAATCAACCTCATGTCCTTTCAAATGCCATACTGTATTCGACTGTGTTCACTGTTTTGTTTCGGGATAATGACCTTGCACAATACACATAAAATCTAAAAAATATGTCACATAAAACAGTTAGATTCATATAATAACACAAGATGGAGGCCCGATGCTATCGCATCGGGAGGGCGGTAATGTCACGATGGGGGCAGGCTTTGCAGTGTTGAGAATCTCTCCCCCCATGTGCTCACCCACCTATCCACTGTCTCTTTCCCCATGTGCTGACTTCTCCTGTCTGTGCTCTCTTCTTTGACCTGTCTACCCCATGTGCTATCCCCCTTGTCTACTGTCTATTTCCTTCCTGTGCTGTGATCTCCCCTCATATGCTGTCCCGTTTGAGCTGTCTCCCCCTTGTGCTCTGTCTCTCTCACCCCTGTGTGCTTTCTCTCTCCCCCATTGAATCATTCTGCTGATGCCGGCTGTGGCATGTTCGTGACGGTGTTCCTCTGGTGGTACCGCGCAAGAGGCTGTGTGTGGCACATACAGTGTGTGTGTGGTGTGTACAGCATATTCAGTGTGTGTGTGGTGCATACGGCATATACAGTGTGTGTGTGTGTGTGGTGTGACGATGTTCCGCTGCTGGTACTTCACAAGAGGCTGGCACCACCAGCAGTTTCCATATTGAGACACCCATCACTTGAGTGTCCCAATATGGAGTCTGGTGAACTTCCGCCGCTTGGAATTCTGAGATCCGGACACATCTGGATGAAACAGGATGTGAAGACATTACAAGGTAAGTATATATTTAGATAAGAAGGTGTTTGGACAATGTCTCCTCTCCACCGTTACACACTTTCACTGAGTTTTCCCATTGAGGTATTTAATGGTATTAAAAATATGTACTTTATCCCCTTTCCGCCATCGGGTGTAATAGTACGCTGATGTCAGACTCACCTTATTTGTTGCGGGCTCCAGCGCTGAGCCTGCCCCTTTCCGGGCACATGTCAGCTGATATATACAGCTAACATGTGCGCGCAACAGCCGCGGGTGGAATCGCAATCCGTCCACGGCTGTTAACTAGTTAAATGCCACTGTCAATTTCTGACAGCGGCATTTAACTTGCCTTACCGGAAGCGCATCACTAATCCTGCCCATCGGTGACCCCGTCACATGATCGCGGATCACCGATGGGTTGGCATGACAACCAGAGGTCTCCAGCAGACCTCTATGTGTGTAGCAGAGGCGATCAGAGTACTGCAGCTTCTAGTCTTTCATGGAGACTTTTGAATCATGCAAAAAGTAAAACAAGTTTTTAAAAATATAAAAAATCTAAATATTCAAATCACCCCCCTTTCACCCCATTCAAAATAAAACAATAAAAAAAATCAAATATACACATTTGGCATCGCCACATTCAGAATCGCCCGATCTATCAATATAAAAAAAGTATTAACCCGATCGCTAAACGGCATAACGAGAAAAATTCTAAATATCAGAATTACATATTTTTGGTCGCCACTACATTGCAATAAAATGCAATAACAGGCGATCAAAAGATTGTTTGTACACCAAAATGGTATCAATAAAAATGTTAGTTCGGTGCACAAAAAAAAGCTCTGACCCAGCCTTAGATCATGAAAAATGGAGACGTTACAGGTCTTGAAAAATGGTGCCATTTATTTTTTTTTTATCAAACTTTGAATTTTTTTTTTCACCACTTAAATGAAAAAGAACCTAGACATGACATGGAGAATCATAATGTCAGATCAGTTACAGCTTTTAGTGAACATGGTGAAAAGAAAAAAAAACTGTGAAATTGCACTTTTTTTGCAATTTTAGCGCACTTGGAATGTTTTTCCTGTTTTACAGGAAACAATATGTTAAAACCAATGGCGTCGTTCAAAAGTACAACCTGTCCTGCAAAAAACAAACCCTCACATGGTTATATTGACTGAAAAATAGTTATGGCTCTGGGAAGAAAGGGAGCAAAAAATGAAAATGCAAAAATTAAAATACCTCTGGTCGTGAAGGCGTCACAAATCAAACTTTATGGTAATTGTTAGTTGGTCACTTACTGTATTGGATCTGATTTGTATACTGGATATATGGCAGCGTATGCAAGCAAAGGCAGAATGCCTGGGATCGAAATTATATAAAGATGAGACAATATTAAATGCATGGCCATGCGATTTGCCAACAAAATTATGTCATACTAGATGCTGAGCTACTAAGTGCCTATTTGTTAGGCTCATACCTAGGCAGCTGAAATATTCTAAGATGTCTTCTCTTTTTTAGAGGAACCAGTATGTGATAGCTTACCCAATGGATGCTTGCCAACATAGCCCATTGGATTGCCAGCCCGTGCATGCAATCTACTGGACAATGACCATACGGTGGTCATTACACAGTGGGTGCATGTCTTTGGCTGATTGATATCCACAGTCAATATTGCTTATACTCATAGATGTAATGTAAAATTATAGAGTCTTTTATAAACTATCCCACAAGCTTATTATCAAAGGAAAGCTTAGTAATAGAGTATAACATTATACAGCCACCCCTGACCAAGTACAACCTAATAGAAGAGAAACCAAATATTGTAAGACATTTAGCTCTGTGTAATCAAAACTGTATATCTTAACTATACCTGTACTTCTGGGCAGGGATTTGCTGGGGACTGTGAATCCCCAGTTGCTACCTCCTTCTGACCTTGCATAAGTCACTTTATAATTTTCTTATCCAGGCATAGAAAATTGAATTGTGTAACATTGATTGAGCAGCAATTCTATGTGTAGGTCATACACAATTGCTGTCACCGGGTGACTGTAAATACAATATATTTTTTTGGCTGGATTCAAACTATTGGGATATGGTCATTTCCTTCTCTCTTTTGCTGAGATCTATTCCCATTTTGATGCAAAAATAATTATTGCAGGAATGTGGATATAGATGTACGAATGCAGATGTGACACACATACTGACATTTTCATACCGGGAAAGATTTGATAGCCCTAAATGTATTAAAAATACAAATAAGTTACACTAGATGGACCATAATACTTGAATACCTATACACAGAGGATATTTTATGACATCCCATTCTAAATACATTAGCAATAATTCAACCATAAAAGTTGCAAACCCCCTTCCTCCCCCACGTATGCCCTCCTTCCTACCTATAATACTTTCCACTCTTCTGGGAAAGATTTCTGCAAGATTTTGGAGTATTATCTGTGGAGATGTAGTTTTCCCTTTCGTATCGAAAAGCATTTGTGAGGTTGATAAGATATTGGACAAGAAAGCCTGGTTTTAAAGCTTTTGTGATTTGGTGATGTTATATGCAGCTGCTCGGACATGGAAATACATGCTATAAAGTTTCCGGCACACCGCGTGTGCCGATGTTATTGCTGTTGCATAGTTTGATCACAGAAGAAACTTGTCAGAGTAGATTATATGGGTAAATTCAACTTTTATCTACACAGAACATGAGGTACATGCATCAGCTTCTTAATGCAGCATAATAGGAAGTCTAAAGGATCTTTTACCAGAGAGAAAGTGAAAACAAAGTACAACAAGTATATGCATGACATTCAACTAAGCATTTAACAGTAACAACATCGCCATCTACTGTCAGAAAAGTGTAAATAAGTCTGCATCTGTTGCACATCTGCCAACAATTGCCTGAGGAGATTTGGAACTTTCACTGGAGCTATTATGTCAGCAGAATTGGACACTGTTATGCACTATGCATTGACCCCACTCTACATCTTTACGTAGTCTTCACTTTGTAGCTGAGTTATTGTGGGTCCTAAATGCTTCCACTTTTCAATAATTATACTTATGATTAAAGAAGAATATTTTGACAAAAGAAATTTATGAACTGTCTTATTACAGTGTTGGCATGCTATTACTGTAGGTTCTTTGGAACAAGACATTCTTATACAAATGTTAGTAATGGCAGGCTGCATGGCGAGGGGCCGTATTTTTGGCATTTGTGTGAATGGGACCAAATGAAAAATCTCAATGTTTAAGAACTGTGTCCCAATTGTCATGTCTATATAGTATAGTGTACATATAGTATATCCAGTACAAAAGAGCCGATAGAAATATATATAGCGAGAGAGAGATACAGTACTGTGCAAAAGTTTAAAATAGGTGTACAAAAATGCTGCAAAGTAAGAACGATTAAAAAAATAGAAGTGTTAATAGTTTATTTTAGTCAATTATCAAATGTAAGTGAGTACACAAAAGAGAAATCTAAATCAAACCAATATTTCATGTGACCACCCTTTGCCTTCAAAACAGCAACAATTCTTCTAAGTTATACTGGCACAAAGGAGTAGCCAATTATTCCAAACTGGTGATAATGGTCAGTAATTTCATATGTAGGTTGAAACACAGTCAATAACTGAAACAGGTACCTTTCTGCAGAAGGTTTAAAAATGGGTGAGGAACAGCCAAATTGTGCTACAAAGGTGAAATTGTGGAAGACATGTCACATGTCATGGCACCATGAGTACAGCAACAAGACGCAAAGTTGTTATACTGCATGAAAAACATATACAGGTGCTTCTCACAAAATTAGAATATCATCAAAAAGTTAATTTATTTCAGTTCTTCAATACAAAAAGTGAAGCTCATATCAGGGCCGTATTTAGAGTTTCTGCTGCCCTAGGCACTTTTAGTGCTGCCTCCCCCTTTGGTGAGTATGACACTATTGGCAGTGACTTTGGCAAGAATCGCTGATGTGAAAGTCGCCTTTTGCAGCAGATCCGGCAGTTTTTCTGCATGTGCCGCGTAACGGATCACTTACAGCAGCACTGCGTTAGGCCTCACTCATTCCCTATGGGATTTATGGCACTTGCTGTGATCTGGCAAATGCGGTACCATACCTCCCAACTTTTGAAGAAGGGAAGGAGATATAAAGTTTGCGGCGCGCGTAGTGCGCTGCAGCAAATTTTAGGCCATGCCTCTGACCACACCCATTTCACAACTAGTCACACCCATATCCACGTCCCAACCACAGCCATTTAGCAATGCTGATCACACTGTTTTATATACAATAATTATAAACAAAAAAATATGGCCACACAGTGCTCCATACTGTATAATGGCCACACATGATGCTTAATACTGTATAATGGCCACACATAGTGCTCCATACTGTATAACGGCCACACACAGTTCTCCATACTGTATAATGATCCCACATGATGCTCAATACTGTATAATGGCCACACATAGTGCTCCATACTGTATAATGGCCATACATAGTGCTCCATACTGTATAATGGCCACACATAGTGCTCCATACTGCCTCTGACCACACCCATTTCACAACTAGTCACACCCATATCCACGTCCCAACCACAGCCATTTAGCAATGCTGATCACACTGTTTTATATACAATAATTATAAACAAAAAAATATGGCCATACAGTGCTCCATACTGTATAATGGCCACATATGATGCTCAATACTGTATAATGGCCACACATGGTGCTCCATAGTGTATAATGGCCACACATGATGCTCCATAATGTATAATGGCCACACAGTGCTCCATACTGTATAATGGCCACACATAGTGCTCCATACTGTATAATGGCCACTCATAGTGCTCCATACTGTATAACGGCCACACATAGTGCTCCATACTGTATAACGGCCACACACAGTTCTCCATACTGTATAATGATCCCACATGATGCTCAATACTGTATAATGGCCACACATGATGCTCCATACTGTATAATGGCCATTGGCCACACATGATGCTCCATACTGTATAACCACCACACATGATGCTCCATTCTGTATAACGGCCACACATGATGCTCAATACTGTATAATGGCCACACACAGTTCTCCATACTGTATAATGATCCCACATGATGCTCAATACTGTACTCCTGTATGCATGGCTCATCTCCCTCCCATCCCATATCCATGGCTCATATCCCCCTTCTGTATGCATGGCTCATATTCCCCCTCCTGTATGCATGGCTCATATTCCCCCCGTATGCATGGCTCATATTCCCCCTCCTGTATGCATGGCTCATATTTCCCCCCTGTATGCATGGCTCATATTTCCCCCCCATATGCATGGCTCATATTCCCCCTCCTGTATGCATGGCTCATATTTCCCCCCTGTATGCATGGCTCATATTTCCCCCCTGTATGCATGGCTCATATTCCCCTCCTGTATGCATGGCTCATATCCCCCCCTGTATGCATGGCTCATATTCCCCCTCCTGTATGCATGGCTCATATTCCCCCTCCTGTATGCATGGCTCATATTTCCCCCCTGTATGCATGGCTCATATTTCCCCCCTGTATGCATGGCTCATATTCCCCTCCTGTATGCATGGCTCATATCCCCCCCGTATGCATGGCTCATATTCCCCCTCCTGTATGCATGGCTCATATTCCCCCTGTATGCATGGCTCATATTCCCCCCTGTATGCATGGCTCATATTCCCCTCCTGTATGCATGGCTCATATCCCCCCCCTGTATGCATGGCTCATATTCCCCTCCTGTATGCATGGCTCATATTCCCCCCCTGTATGCATGGCTCATATTCTCCCCCCTGTATGCATGGCTCATATTTCCCTCCTGTATGCATACCTCATATCCCCCCTGTATGCATGGCTCATATTCCCCTCCTGTATGCATGGCTCATATTCCCCCCCTGTATGCATGGCTCATATTTCCCCCCTGTATGCATGGCTCATATTACCCCTCCAGTATGCATGGCTCATATTTCCCCCCTGTATGCATGGCTCATCTCTCTACCCCCCCGCTCCCATCTTGCATGGTGTGGCTTACCATCCTCCTTCATCCCCCCTCCCCTGTCCCCGTCCCTCATACTCACCTGTCCCACACTGCACGGCGGCGCCGACATCCCAGTATCACTGTGCTTGATTGGCCAGCAAACTCACCTGACCTTAATCCCATAGAGAATCTATGGGACATTGTCAAGAGGAAGATGAGAGACACCAGACCCAACAAAAGAGATGAGCTGAAGGCTGCTATCAAAGCAACCTGGGCTTCCATAACACCTCAGCAGTGCCACAGGCTGATCACCTCTGTGCCATGCCGCATTGATGCAGTAATTGATGCAAAAGGGGCCCCAACTAAGTATTGAGTGCACTTACTGTACATAAATTTTAGTAGGCCAAAATTTCGGATTTTAAAATAATTTTTCAAGCTGATGGTATAAAGTATTCTAATTAATGACTTTTTGGGTTTTCATTGGCTGTAAGCCATAATCATCAACATTAACAGAAATAAACACTTGAAAGAGATCACTCTGTTTGTAATGACTCTATATAATATATGAGTTTCACTTTTTGTATTGAAGAACTGCGATAAATTAACTTGATAAATTTTGGTGATATTCTAATTTTGTGAGAAGCACTTGTAAAACAATACATTGAGCTCTTTAGTGGAATTGGGGACAGTTTATCCAATTATTTGTAATTTTATCTTATATGTAACTAGGATGCCACATCTGTTCTTTTTTTGTGAAATGGCTCTCTTGTTTTATCTGTTTTTCTGTTTTATTTGTTGTAATAATAAAGAAGTAAAAAAAATGTTATAATTCTTGGGTGTTTCACATCCCAGATCCAACCTGACCCTTTACCCACTTGTAAGTACATTCTATATAGCAGTAATGCAGGGCAAATTTTATATATTCAATATTTATATTCAATGTTTGCATACATCTTAGCACTCACAGAATGCTGCTTTATTCTTGTGTGTATATAAAAATATGTGTATCATATACAATAAATATATTTATATACAATCATGGCCGAAAGTGTTGAGACCCTTGAAATTATTCCAGAAAATGAAATATTTCTCCCAGAAAATTATTGCAATTATATTTGTTTTGATATACACTAAATATGTACATACAGTTGAAACCAGAAGTTTACATACACTATATAAAATTTTGGGCAGTCCAGAATTGTTTAAAGGCATAGTAATCTTAGTGTATATAAACTCTTTACTTTGCAGTAAGTAATAAAAATGCCTTAAAACATTTTCTCTCTGATTATTCTGGCATTTGGCAAATATTAATAATTATAGTAATCCTAATTAACCTAAAATGGGAAAGGTTTATTCTGAATTCATGTCAGATATTGAGAAAAACATGCATGTGTCTTTATATATAGTGTATGTAAACTTTTAGTTTCAACTGTATACAGCGAGTGAAATAAGTATTGAACACATCACCAATTTTCTATATAACTATATTTCTAAAGATGCTATAGACATGAAATTCTTACCACATGTCAGTAACAGCCCATCCAATCCACACAGGCAAATAAAATCAAACCATGGATGTTCATAAATAAAGTTATGCTTAATAATGAGAAATGACACAGGAAAAAACTATTGAACACGCTTACTGACATTTAATTAATACTTTGTACAAAAGGCTTTTTTGGTGATAGCAGCTTCAAGATACCTCTCATATGTAGAAACTAGTCCCATGCACTGTTCAGGTGTGATTTTGTCCCATTCTTTCACACAAACACTCTTCAAATTCTGAGTTCTTTCTATTATATGAAATTTGCCAGTGCTGTATCCTGAAAAACAGTCCCATACCATGATGTTTCCACTTCCAAACTTTATTGTTGGAGTGTTTTTTTGTATTGGTATGCAGTGCATTTTGGCCTCCAAATATGGTGTGTATTATGGTACCCAAAAAGTTCAATTTCAGTCTCATTTGACCACACTATATTTTCCCAGTATTTCACAGGGTTGTTTAACCCCTTATCGACAGCCGATACGCTGTTTAACGGCACCAGTTAAGGGTACTTATTCCTCAGCGCCGCTTTTTAATGGCACTGAGAAATAAGTGCCCCCCAGCTTTGGAAAATCTCTGGGGACTCAGCTACTCGGGGTAGCTGAGACCCAAGAGAACATGGTTCAGGTCAGTTTTTACTGTCCCCAGTGTGGCGATCCCCGTTATTCACCAAATAACGCAACCGCAAAAAAATAGTCAGTTTTCCCATTTATTTCTCTCTCCTCTGATATGATCTAGCACATCAGAGGAGAGAGAAATGGGGTCCCCCAAGCCCACCTGATACCTCCGGCACCTTCTGCATCCCCAGTACCTGTTTGGCATCCTCTTCTGGGAAGAAAATGGCGAGCGTATGCGCACTGCGCCCGCCGAGATCTCCCAGCCGGCACCCGGCAACAATAGGAGATTTTTCCTATTGGTTCATTTTGATCACTGTGATAGACCCTATCACCATGATTAAAATAAAAAAAATAGTAAATCCAATCCCCTTTATCACACCTTTAGTTAGGTAAAAATAGTAAAATAAAATAATTTATTGTTTTCCATTTTTCCCTTAGGGTTAGGGTTGTAGCTAGGGCTAGGGTTGGGGCTAGGGTTAGGGTTGGGGTTATAGGTAGTGTTAGGGTTGGGCTAGGGTTAGGGTTGGGGCTAGGGTTAGAGTTGGGCTAGGGTTGAGGATAGGGTTAGGGTTGGGGCTAGGGTTAGAATTAGGGCTAGGATTGGGGCTAGAGCTAGGGTTAGGTTTGGGGCTACGGGTAGACCTAGGGTTAGGGTTGGGGCTCGGGTTGGGGTTAAGGTTGTGGTTTTGGGGTTAGGGTCGTGTTAGGAATAGGTTTTTAGTTAAGGTTGGGATTAGTGTTAGGGGTGTGTTGGGATTAGGGTTAGGCTTAGGGCCATGTTAGGGTTGGAGTTAGAATTGGGGGATTTCCACTGTTTAGGTACATCAGGGGGTCTCCAAAACGCGACATTACACCTGCCATGGATTCCAGCCAATTTTGCGTTCAAAAAGTCAAATGGTGCTCCCTCCCTTCTGAGCCCTACCATGCTCCCAAACAGTGGCTTTCCCCCACGGGGTATGGGCGTACTCAGGAGAAATTGCACAATAAATTTTGTGGTCCATTTTCTGCTGATACCCTTGTGAAAATAAAAAAGTTTGCTTCCAAAGTAAATTTTTTTGTGAAAAAAGTAAAATATTAATTTTTTCCTTCCACGTTGCTTTAGTCCTCGTGAAGCCCCTGAAGGGTTAATAAGCTTCTTATATGTGGTTTTGCGCACCTTGAGGAGTGCAGTTTTTAGAATTGTGTCACTTTTGGGTATTTTCTGTTATATTAACCACCACAAACTCACTTCAAATGTGAGGTGGTCCCTAAAAAAATTGGTTTTGCAAATTTTGTTGGAAAAATGAAAAATTGCTGGTCAAATTGTAACCCTTATAAAATCCTAACAAAAAAAATGTTTCTAAAAATGTGCTAATGTAAAGTAGACATACGGGAAATGTTATTTATTAACTATTTTGTGCGATATGACTCTTTGATTTAAGGACACAAACTTTTTGCCAAATTTCAGTTTTTTTCATAAATAAACGCAAGTCATATCAAATAAATGTTACCACTAACAAGGAATACAATATGTCTCAGAATCAGTGGAATACTTTGAAGCGTTCCAGAGCTAAACCTTATAAAGTGACAGTAGTCAGAATTGTAAAAATTGGCTTGGTCATTAAGTACAAAAGTACAAAATTGGTTCTGTCACTAAGGGGTTAAACGCGCTCGAACATGTTTTTTTGTTCACCAGTGGAGTTTTGCGGGTGAGCACTTGCTGATTCCAGGTCTTTCTGTAGCTCTCCACAGCTGACCAATGGCTGTTGAATAACTCTTCTGATAATTATTTTCACTGTTCTGTCTGAAATATTGCGGTGCGCTCCTGATCGTGTCAGGTTTATAGTGAAATGATGTTCTTTCCACTTCAAAAATATGGCCCCAACACTGCTCACTGGAACTTTCAGTAGTTTAAAAATTCTTCAGTAACCAATGCCATCAATTTGCTTTGCAACAATAAAGATGAGAAGCTCTTGAGATAGTGCCCTAGTTTTACTCATTGTCAGGAGAACACGGAAAAGAACACACAGATCCCACAGCTGCCATCAATTTGTCAGTGAGACACAACTCCACTGCCTCCAATAAACAGGACAATTATGCAACTGACTGATGAGTAATCAACAAGGCCACATATTTCCACCACTAGGCCAGTTATTGGGGAACTCACAGTAAGCATACGGTACTGTATATACACCTCTGATTCCAATGCATGGAATAAATGTATATATATATATATATATATATATATATATATATATACAGTATATATATATATATATATATATATATTACCCAAAAAGCGGAACAGCACAAATCCTTATACTTAGCTTCGGGTGCAATGCCCATAGACCACCCGTCCACCGGTCGTCTCCAATCAATATTCAAAAAAAGCAGGCAGCACTCCGTTTTCCGTTTTCAGAAAAATATGCAGGACTTTATATATATATTCAAAAAAAGCAGGCAGCACTCAGTTTTCAGAAAAATATGCAGGACTTTAATGAACCCACATGTCTCAGCGACGTTTCGGCTCGACTGAGCCTTTCTCAAGCAGTGAGTGTTACATCTTAGTGCATATATATAGAGACATTTTCATCATCCAATTAAGGTGCCATATTACAATTATGTTAATATATATTATTTCATAAAGTGCTACTGTGCTAAAAGTGACCAGTGTTCATATCATTATTAGGTGAATTATTGTTCTTTACCATAGTTATTTCTGCTTACCCACGAGGAGACATGCTGGTAATGGGGGATATCAGCGTTCTAACTTGCTTACTGCGCATATCCCAGTGTTTCCTCATACATCACGGTCATGTGAGCGGCTAGAGGCCAATTAAATGCAAAGGGCGGTATTTTGCTGTAGCGCCTAATAACGCCATATTGTGTGTGGCAACTACACATAACTTCATTATCACCATCTTAGTTGTGGAACATCCTATCTTCAGATATTCCCACATTATGAGGCTACAGACAGCGAAACTTACACATATGTGTGCGCTTATATATAGCGCTTGTTTAGTTAAATAATCAGCCTGTTGTTGTATTATTTTAGAAGGGATAACTCATTCAGACTCCACATATGCCGCACGGACTTTCTTGTGCTTCATCTCGCCTTGGCCACCAGAGCTGACCTTATTACAGACCATCCTCCAGTGGCCACACAGTGTCAAGAGGGTGCATTAAGCCTTTTTTGGAAAAATTGCCTCACCTTATGACCCCTGTATAGCGTTAGCCATATAGTCCCGGCTACCATTTACACCACACCTATACACTCAGGCATGTCGTTATTCCCTTTAAAAAAGGATGATGAATTAACATAGTAATGCCAGAAAAAATTGTTGATATATATTATTATTTTATTACATTGGCCTTGCTTCACTTCGCAAATATGGCTCTTAGAATTTAATCTCATGAGAAATACATTTTTTAAACATTTTTTAGCAGAACGCCTAAATATCTCCCCATCCTCGCATATCTCCTATGGCAAGATCTTGTAGCCATTCATAGGCAGCAGAACGACCTAGGTAAAAACACATACATAAAATTAGGACCACAGCCTAACAAATCAATTCTAAAATATAAAAACAACATATCAAAGCCTTCAACATTACTATGTTTGAGTGAAAAACTATTTTTTATACAATTGCATGCATTTTAAAATCTACATTTAATCCTAAGGGTCTGAGTGTATTCAGTTTGTAGATCCACATTAATTCCCTTTTCTTCAACGTTTGTTCTCTATCACCACCTCTCCTATTTAATGGCACCCTATCTATAATTTTAAATCTTAGATCTCTTTCGGAGTGGTTACAATCAATAAAGTGCTTTGGTACAGGGAGATCAGTTCTCTTTTTTCTAATGGTGTATCGGTGCTGGTTCATCCTAACTTTAAATTCGCAGGTCGTTTCCCCGATATACCATAGATTGCAAGGACAACTCAAAAGATAAATGACATAGTCCGAATTGCATGTCAGATAATGTTTAATTGTATAAACCTTCTTCGTTATGGGGTGCTCAAAGGTATCCCCCTTGTCCATATGTGTACAATTCATACAACTAAGGCAAGGGAAACAGCCATTTTTACGGGAACCTGTTAGGAACATTTGTCTACTCATCTTACTGGGACCTATATCTGATTTGATCAAATAGTCTTTTATATTTTTGTTCCTTTTGTATGAAAATAGAGGTGGCAGTCTCAACTCTTTCATATCCGGCAAGCATTTCCCCAACATCCCCCAATGTTTAGTTATTACATTCGCCACCAATTTACTCTCCTCTCCATATGTGGTGACGAATGGAATACGTCCTTTTGTGTTCTTACCCTTCTCTCTTATATCCTTTTGTATAAGTTCAGTTCTACTTTTTTGTAATACCTTTCTCTTAGTTATTTCCAGCAGATTTCTAGGGTAACCCCTGTTCATGAATTTCTCAACCATCAAGTCTACCGCCATATCTAAATTTTCCTCCTTTTTAACAATACGCCTTACTCTCAACATCTGGCTTAACGGAATTGATCTCATCATAGACCGTGGGTGTTGACTGTCAAATAATAATAAATTATTTTTATCCGTATTTTTTACAAAAAGTGTAGTACTCAATTCTCCCTTATCTAGACTGACAAGGACGTCGAGAAACTGAATATCTTCCTCAGACATAACCAGTGTGAATTTAATGGTATCATTAATAGTATTCAGATACTCATGAAAGTTCTCCAATTCACTCTGAGACCCTGTCCACAGGAGGAAGACATCATCTATGTATCTCCACCACACCAAAACATGTCGGAAGTGGTGGGATACATAGATGAGGTCCTCCTCCAGGACATCCATGACCAAATTTGCGTACGCGGGGGCCATATTGGCCCCCATAGCGGTTCCACGTTTTTGCGTATAAAACGCGTCACCAAACATAAAGTAATTCTGTTTTAAAATAATTTCAAGAATTTTAAGCAAAAAAGTTTTTCCTTCCAGTGTGCACTTTGACAAATTTAGCTTATTACCTACTGCTTTCAAACCCTGTTTGTGGTCAATAGATGTATAAAGAGACACCACATCGAAGGATGCGAGTATCACCTCTCCTTCCAAATGTAGTGCCTCCAGTTTGTTCAAAAAGTCTGTCGTATCTCTAATAAATGACTTACATTGTCTAGCCATAGGGTTGAGGATTCTGTCAAGAAAGATGCCCATTTTGTTCAAGATGGAACCCACCCCCGACACTATAGGTCGTCCTGGTGGGTTGACCAGTGTTTTATGAATTTTCGGATTTATGTAAAGCACCGGAGTGCGTGGATTATTTTCAAATAAATAATCATGCAAATCCTCGTCTATCACACCACCCTCCAAGGCTTCTTTCAAACAATTTCTAATCACCTTATTGATCTCAAACTTTGGGTCACCCCCTAGTCTCTGGTACACACTGTCATCATTTAATTGCCTTAAAATTTCAGCAACTTACATTTCCTTGTCCATGACGACGACTGCTCCCCCCTTATCAGCGGGTTTCACCACAATGTCGCCGTCATGGACACGTTCCTGCAGTGCTTCAAATTCCTCCTACAGTATGTTTGCACAATTAAAGAAAAATAGTAGATTTGTTCCACCATCATATTCAGCAGTAATTGAGGCCTTTGAGGTGGCAGTGAAAACAGATATTGAGCAAATAAAAAACAAGGCAGTTAAAGAATATGCACATCCAAACATACTGAAGGAGGAATTTGAAGCACTGCAGGAACTTGTCCATGACGGCGACATTGTGGTGAAAACCGCAAAAACGTCTGTTTCCCTTGCCTTAGTTGTGTGAATTGTACACATATGGACAAGGGGGATACCTTTGAGCACCCCATAACGAAGAAGGTTTATACAATTAAACATTATCTGACATGCAATTCGGACTATGTCATTTATCTTTTGAGTTGTCCTTGCAATCTATGGTATATCGGGGAAACGACCTGCGAATTTAAAGTTAGGATGAACCAGCACCGATACACCATTAGAAAAAAGAGAACTGATCTCCCTGTACCAAAGCACTTTATTGATTGTAACCACTCCGAAAGAGATCTAAGATTTAAAATTATAGATAGGGTGCCATTAAATAGGAGAGGTGGTGATAGAGAACAAACGTTGAAGAAAAGGGAATTAATGTGGATCTACAAACTGAATACACTCAGACCCTTAGGATTAAATGTAGATTTTAAAATGCATGCAATTGTATAAAAAATAGTTTTTCACTCAAACATAGTAATGTTGAAGGCTTTGATATGTTGTTTTTATATTTTAGAATTGATTTGTTAGGCTGTGGTCCTAATTTTATGTATGTGTTTTTACCTAGGTCGTTCTGCTGCCTATGAATGGCTACAAGATCTTGCCATAGGAGATATGCGAGGATGGGGAGATATTTAGGCGTTCTGCTAAAAAATGTTTAAAAAATGTATTTCTCATGAGATTAAATTCTAAGAGCCATATTTGCGAAGTGAAGCAAGGCCAATGTAATAAAATAATAATATATATCAACAATTTTTTCTGGCATTACTATGTTAATTCATCATCCTTTTTTAAAGGGAATAACGACATGCCTGAGTGTATAGGTGTGGTGTAAATGGTAGCCGGGACTATATGGCTAACGCTATACAGGGGTCATAAGGTGAGGCAATTTTGCCAAAAAAGGCTTAATGCACCCTCTTGACACTGTGTGGCCACTGGAGGATGGTCTGTAATAAGGTCAGCTCTGGTGGCCAAGGCGAGATGAAGCACAAGAAAGTCCGTGCGGCATATGTGGAGTCTGAATGAGTTATCCCTTCTAAAATAATACAACAACAGGCTGATTATTTAACTAAACAAGCGCTATATATAAGCGCACACATATGTGTAAGTTTCGCTGTCTGTAGCCTCATAATGTGGGAATATCTGAAGATAGGATGTTCCACAACTAAGATGGTGATAATGAAGTTATGTGTAGTTGCCACACACAATATGGCGTTATTAGGCGCTACAGCGCATGCGCCGGATACAAAATACCGCCCTTTGCATTTAATTGGCCTCTAGCCGCTCACATGACCGTGATGTATGAGGAAACACTGGGATATGCGCAGTAAGCAAGTTAGAACGCTGATATCCCCCATTACCAGCATGTCTCCTCGTGGGTAAGCAGAAATAACTATGGTAAAGAACAATAAATTACCTAATAATGATATGAACACTGGACACTTTTAGCACAGTAGCACTTTATGAAATAATATATATTAACATAATTGTAATATGGCACCTTAATTGGATGATGAAAATGTCTCTATATATATGCACTAAGATGTAACACTCACTGCTTGAGAAAGGCTCAGTCGAGCCGAAACGTCGCTGAGACATGTGGGTTCATTAAAGTCCTGCATATTTTTCTGAAAACTGAGTGCTGCCTGCTTTTTTTGAATATATATATATATATATATATATATATATATATACGAAAAGTGTTCAGACCCCTTTACATTTTTCACTCTTTGTTTAATTGCAGCCATTTGGTAAATTCAAAAAAGTTCATTTATTTTCACATTACTGTACACTCTGCACCCCATCTTGACTGAAAAAAAACAGAAATGTAGAAATTTTTGCAAATTTAATAAAGAAGAAAAACTGAAATATCACATGGTCATAAGTATTCAGACCCGTTGCTCAGATACTCGTATTTAAGTCACATGCTGTCCATTTCCTTGTGAACCTCCTTGAGATGGTTCTACGCCTTTACTGGAGTCCAGCTGGGTTTAATTATTGTCTATAATGTCCATAATCCTTAAATGGAAGAAGTTTGGGACCACCAGAAGTCCTCCTAGACCTGGCTGTCCAGCCAAATTGAGCAATCGTGGAAGAAGAGCCTTGGTGAGAGAGGTAAAGAAGAACCCTAAGATCACTGTGGCTGAGCTCCAGAGATGCAGTAGGGAGATGGGAGAAAGTTCCACAAAGTCAACTATCACTGCAGCCCTCCACCAGTCAGGCCTTTCTGGCAAAGTAGCAGAACAGAAGCCTCTCCTAAGAGAAAGACATATGAAAGACCGCATAGTGTTGGCTAAAAAACACATAAAGGATTCCCAGACTATGAGAAATAAAATTCTCTGGTCTGATGAGACGAAGATAGACATTTTTGGTGATAATTCTAAGCGGTATGTGTGGCGAAAACCAGGCATTGCTCATCACCTGCCCAATACAATCCCAGCAGTGAAATATGGTGGTGGCAGCATCATGCTATGGGGGTGTTTTTCAGTTGAAGGAACAGGATGACTGGTTGCCATTGAAGAAAACATGAATGCAGCCAAGTACAGAGATATCCTGGATGAAAACCTCTTCCACAGTGCTCTGGACCTCAGACTTGGCTGAAGGTTCACCTTCCAACAAGACAATGACCCTATGCACACTGCTAAAATAACAAAGGAGTGGCTTCAGAACAACTCTGTGACCGTTCTTGACTGGCCCAGCCAGAGCCCTGACCTAAACCCAATTGAGAATCTCTGGAGAGACTTGAAAATGGCTGTCCACCAAGGTTCACCATCCAACCAGATGGAACTGGAGAGGATCTGCAAGGAAGAATGGCAGAGGATCCCCAAATCCAGGTGTGAAAAACTTTCCCAAGAAGACTCATGGCTGTACTAGCTCAAAAGGGTGCTTCTACTCAATATTGAGCAAAGGGTCTGAATACTTATGGCTATGTGATATTTCAGTTTTCCTTTTTAATAAATGTGCAAAAATTACTACATTTCAGTTTTTTTCTGTCAAGATGGGGTGCAGAGTGTAAATTGATGGGACAAAAAATGAGCTGGACCACAGAGTGAAGGCAAAAGGGCCAACAAGTGCTAAGCATCTCTGGGAGCTCCTTCAAGATTGTTGGAAGACCATTCCCAGTGACTACCTCTTGAAGCTCATCAAGAGAATGCCAAGAGTATGCAAAGCAGTCATCAAAGCAAAAGGTGGCTACTTTGAAGAACCTAGAATATAAAACATAATTTCAGTTGTTTCACACTTTTTTGCTATGTGTTAATTCATAGTTTTGATACCTTCAGTGTGAATGTACAATTTTCATAGTCATGAAAATACAGAAAAATCTTTAAATGAGAAGATGTGACCAAACTTTTGGTCTGTACTGTATATATTAGCAATCGTGTCAATGGTGTTAGGGGTCGAGTGCACAGGAGGAATCTCGGGCCATCTCTGCTGCGGTCTCCCATTCTTCTCCTGCCGCAGTGGAGCCTGCTCAGCAAAGACATTGGTCCCAGCGTCTCGCTCAGTCTGACTCTGTGCAAAGGGTTACTGCTGCCTTTCCAGCTTCTGCCATTGTAGCCAGTACTGGACAGCGGCGAGCAGACGTTTTTGGGACTACTTTTCCCTTTCTGAGCATGCCCAGGGTAAGATCTCTATTTGGAGATCAAGGGTCACATGCTTAGATACTGCAGCAAATCCCATTGGTCCTCCAGGAAGGTCCTGAAGGTGCTCAACTTCTGTGGCAGCCTCCCATTGGTCCTTCTGTGAAGGTCCTGTACTTGCTGTAGCTATAAAAGGTTTGCATGACCGCACGGCCATGCACTAGTATCAATCTAAATTATGTGCTTTGCGCCAGTGTGGTTATGTGTGTATGTATTCAGGGACCCAGCTGAAATAAGCCCCTAGAATACCGGCACCTCCGGTGAGGAGATTGTGTGTTTGCATGACCACTGACTGCTACCAGCTCGGCAGTTAGCTTGCGCTCCTGCTTGTCTAACAGGGCGCAGTGCTTTCCTTTCACGGCTACTCTGTGAAGTAACAGAGCTAGTCTATACCGTCAAATAGTGCCACCATTCACGAGCAGCAGGTTCCTCCTGCACGGTGGACCCCGGGCTGCGAACGCCCCAATAATAAACATCTATATTTACTCGGAGCGTTTCGCTAGCCCTAACAAATGGTGAGCATCAAGTCCTGTTGAAGAGAGCACCACAGATTCCCTGTACCTGAGGCAAAAATCTTAGAATTAACTGTTTTGTGGCAACATTTAGTCATTAGAGTATTTATTTGATCACTATATGCTGGTGTTACTTAAGTGCTTCACTGTACATGCAGATTTTGATCATTTTAGGCTGAATATTTTGGTCAGCTATTATAAATCTGTCAAAAAGCTGATCTGCCACTTTGGAATTTTTCAGTCTTCTTCTAGTGATGTCATTGAAAAGTCGTTTCCACCAAATGACAGCTCTCGTGATTGTATGCTTAGACTCGAGCAGAGATCACACCAGAGATTGATTGGTTGTTTTGCCAGAACTGGCCTTTTAATATATGGCACTGTAACCAAGATGACAAACTTCACGGGCCATCAATAACCAACTAGTCACACAGAAAATGGTTATCTGCAATCCCTAGCTTGCAGAATGACATGGATATTTACATGACAGTGCACTTTATGGCTTGAGCGCTTTTTTCACCATAGGACCAGCCCTGACCACCCACACTTCTATTTCACCAATATTTCTATGTTGCCCCACTTTTAGAAGCATATTCTTATATATGAAGCTGAGAAGATTTTTCAGTGAATTTGTCAGTACGTTACACAGTGGTAATGTAACCATTGCGAAGAATGTATTAGTACTGGGATATAGTATAGCGTGTTATCTATTCTCTTCCTGGGTTGTCAGCTCCAATTCATTTTTTTAAAAATAATGTCCTACTTTACATTCACTGTACGTCGTTTCTCAGCGGCGGCAACAGGATCGCTGCTTGTACTGACAGCCCAAATATCATACAATACAATGATAAGGCCACTGACAGCTCTGTAAATGTTTCATCCTATTTAAAGCCATATATTGCGCCTGAAATATCACAGTGTTTCTCAATATACATCATTTACTTTCATCCTTGTCTTTCTTTTTATACTTGTCTGAACGCATATCCTATTTATTTCCATCCATCATAGAGATAGCAGCTGGGGTGTAACAGACATTGAGATCCAGTGGGTGCTAATACCAAATTCATAGACGCTATGTGTTCTCTATGGTTTTTATGATTTGGCTTTACACTGCATAAAGAATATCATCTATGAAATATAAGGGGTAATGGATCAGTACTACGACCACCAGACCACTACTCTTGAAGCCCACCACACTGTAACCATTGTCACCTGATATTTAAATTCTGTGGCCCAAAATTAAGCGTGGGTATACTGTATCTGCTTGTCAATCACCAATCCTAATGAGCCTGCTTGTTTTGATTGAACCACAGTCCATTTTGGTGTTCAAGCTTTTATCTTAAAAATGTCCCTCAAAGCTATCCTGCTACCTTGGAAAGCCATTTTACTCCTGTAATTAGTCATATCAAATTCACAGGCCAAAAACACAAAAAATAAGCCAGGAACATAATTTTAAAATTACATATGGCCCCCCATTTACTATTCTTTCCAGTGGAATTGTTATATTTAAATATGGTACTGAATGAATCCCTGAGTCATACCCAACCAAACAAAGAAAACTTGGAGCACTAAATTCAATGTAAAAATCTAAATTTATTGCAATAAAAAATTAACATATAGCAAAAAAAATTGTACAGCAATAATAAAGTGAAAAGAGATTATTTTAGACAACCATAAAAACATCCCAAGTCATGTGCAGACCAATATATGAACTCAATATACATAGGTAAATACAGAGTAAGTATTCATCTGTGAAGACAACTTCTTATAATTGGTCCAAAGGGCAGTAATATCTGTAGCCATGAAAGGTTTACTATGTTAGTGGGTTAAACATTAAGCCATATTGGTACCATACAGCCATCCACCATACCCTTGTTCCAAGACACATAAAGTAATATAATCAATACCTATATAAAGTGCTTACCCATAGAGGCTCTATGCTGCACAGACCAAGAAGAAGACCCCTACTTCTAGGCTCATGTTAACATGGCAGACACCAACCAGCAAAGACGCAAATGCTAGTTCACCAGTCACATCTGATGCAGCCTAAAATTCACTGTCAGCAACACATATTTCTGTGAAAATTTAGAGACGGGGTTGCACTGTCCATAAAGACAGGCCATGTGGCCACTATGGAACCCTAGAGACGGAGAGCCTTTGTAAGGTCTTTGGAAGGAATAAGTCATGCTGAACACATGTATTTATACATGTAAATGAGATCTCCTCTGAGGCGTCTTTTTATCTTAACAAAACAAACCCAACTTTTCCAACCTCTCATCACATGAGAGAACTTTTATTCCTTATAATAATCTAGTTGCCCGCCTTTGAACTGATTCTAACTTCTGAATATCCTTTTCAAAACATGGGGCCTAAAACTGGATCCCATATTCTAGATGTGGCCTTACAAGTGAGAGATAACAATATGTTTGGATCGCATGATTTTTATCTCTCCTTTTATACAACTTAAAATCCTGTTTGCTTTTGCGGCTACTGCTTGCCACTGAGTATTGCTGCTCAGGTTACTTGTAACCAGAATACCCAAATCTTTCTCCTGTTGTGTAGTTCCGAGTAAATTTGCATTCAATGTATACGTATCAATGAGATTACTCTTTCCAAGGTACATTATTCTACATTTATCAACATTATCCACTTCACGACCTTTGATGTATAGGTACATAATAGGTTGTGTATCCCCCTTTGATGCAGGCTCCAGCGCTGAGCTCGCTTCTTTTCTGGAAAATAACAGCTGATTTGATCACCTGTCATGTTCCCCTAACAGCTGCAGGTGGAATGGCGATCCACCCATGGCTGTTAACATGTTAAATATCGCTGTCAATCTATGACAGTGGAATGATCGTGCCGGAAGCGCATCACAAACTCCGCCCATCAGCGCCCCTGTCACATGATCGTGGTGCGCCAAAGGGTTGGTATGACAACCGGTTGTCTGCAGAAGACCCCCGTGCTTGTCATTGCTGAACCGGCCTGTTCTCCCGTTTTCCAGTACACTATATGGTAAAAGTAATGGTGATGTTTAAAAGTTGAACTCTTCCTGCAGTAAACAAGCCCTCATATGGCTATACTGATGGAAAAAGTTATGAGTCTGGGAAGAAGGGGAGCAAAACAGGAAACACAAAAACACAAATCCCAGGTTGTAAAGGGGTTAAATATAATCTGCCATATGTTTGCCCATATAGACATCTTATCCTGATCGTTTTGTAATATTGTACTGTCAAGCTCAGATTTTAATATCCTACAAAGTTTGATTTCAATCACATCCACAAGGTCATAAATAAGGAGATTAAAAATAATCTGTCCTAGCACAGATCTCTGCGGTCCCTGCTGCTGGCTATATCCCATTTACAGAATGTATCATTTACAATGACTCTTTGTTTCCTATTTTTTAGCCACTTCCTTACTCATCTGCATATAGTTTCTGCCAGTCACTGTTTGTGTAGCTTCAGTGTAAGGTTGTTATAAGGCTCAGTAAACTACACACACTGTCAGAATGGCGCCATTACACTGATTAAAATAATAACTGGACTAAAGAAATCTGTCTTGTAATTGTTGTTAAATCTGTATTTGCAATTTTCAGTTCCTCCCAAGTCTCGCCAGGTGGGTAAGCAGTACTATACAGCGACATATGGGGTGTTTCCATGTTCAACAGAAATTGTGTGACAAATCTTGATGCCATTTTTACCCATTTCCTCATGTGAAAATGTGGAAACCCCCACAAGTGTCCCCATATTGTAAACTAGACTCCTGAAGGCATGTATCTTGATGTGTCTTGAAACCTTGAAACCTCAGGTTTATAACGTTGAGCCGTGAAAATAAAAAAAATCTAATTTTTCCCACAAAAATGTCTGTTTAGCCCTAAATTTTTTATTTTCACAAGGGTAACAGGAGAAAATGCACCTTAAAATACTCCATCTGTGGGGAAAAACTACTTTTGAGGCACAGTGCAAAGCGCAAAAGGGAAGGAGTGCCATATTGGAGATCAGAATTTGCTGGAGTGGTTTGAGTGTGTCATGTCACATTGAGAGAAATCGCCCATATGTGAAGTCAATTTGCAAGCTACATCTTTCAATTAATTCATCTAGGGGTGCAGTGAGCATGACCGAATTTTATACCATTGTGCAGTGAAGAAAAAATAATTACATTGTTACCGCCAAAATGTTGTTTTACCCCCAAATGATAAAATTTTATAAGGGCTATTGGAAAAAATTGACCTCACAGTTTGTTGTGAAATTTATTTTGATTGCACCAACACCCTACATGTAATCTTAAAATACTTTTGAGGCACAATACAAATCTGAGAAGGGAAGGAGCTCCATATTACTGTGCAGATTTTATTGCTATGGTTTGCAGTTCCCATGGCCCAATGGAAGAGCCCCTGAGCTGACAGAACAGCATAATCCCCCCATAAGTGACCCAATTTTACAAACTACACCTCCAAACAAATTCATCTAAAGGTGCAGTGATCATATTGACACCACAGGTGTGTCACATAATTTTATACCGTTGGGCAGTGAAGAAAAAAATTCTTCACAGAAAAAGAAATATAAAGTTTACAAAGGATATATATTCACCGACGTAAGCAATTATGTCAATATTAGCACAGATAAAACTTAGGGCTCGTGCACACTTTGCGGTTTTTGCTGCGGATCCGCAGCGGATTTGACGCTGCGGATCCGCAGCAGTTTTCCATGCAGGGTACAGTACAATGTTACCCTATGGAAAACAAAAACCGCTGTGCCCACGATGCGGAAAATTCATTGCGGAACCGCTGCGGGAGAAAAGGAGCATGTCACTTCTTTCTGCGGATTCCACAGCGGTTTTCAACATGCACCAATAGGAAAGTGCTGTTGAAAACCCGCAGAGGAATCCGCAGAAGAAACCACAGGAAAATCCGCAGTGAAAACCGCTGCGGTTTTGCACTGCGGATTTTCCAAATCCGCAGCGGAAAAACCTGCAGAAGAATCCGCAAAGTGTGCACATACCCTTAACCTTTATTAGTTAATATAGTATAAAAACACAACACAACAAAATACACTACCACATAGCCTAAAGAACGACTTTTCTGTTGTAGGCTGAAAATAGAAAAGTGCAAGGTGACCCTAATGTCCAAACTGAGATTCCCTACCTTACTGCGGAGGTTAGCACCCTAGGACCTGCGCAGTGGCACCCCCGCTCAACGTAGATTCACCCTATTTAGCCCTAATAGGCCCTAAAGTGAGAAAGAAGAAAGAAATCAGACAGCACACAAATTGATTCAGAATAATCATGTCAGGTGAAAGATCATAGAAATGTACTCTGTATATGCTGATTAATGACATGCAAAAAGGGGCATACATATGCACATATTCAAAAGGAATGTTTTTCATCATCTATTACATCTGTGTGGTACGAGGTTCTTAACAATTTGGAGAAGATGGAGACCAAATATAAGAGTGTGACTAATCTAAAACGTGTGGTGGGTCAGGACCCGTGTGTTGGTGACTTGGTGTGGTTGTCCTCAAGGAACATTAAATTGAAGGCTCCCTCTTGGAAACTTGGTCCCAGGTTTGTCAGTCCTTATATGATTGTGGCAGTCATCAATCCTGTAGCATTTCACCTTGCTTTGCCACCTACTTTTATGATTTAAAATGTGTTTTATTGGTCTTTGCTCAAAAAATATGTTGCGTCCTCTGAATTATGACAACTACCTCCATCTACTGTCATGGTTGATGGGAATTTGGAGTTTCACATTGGTTCGTTGATCTCTTCAGTGTCTGGTACACTGGAAGGGTTACAGTCCTGAAGAGAGGTTCTGGGTACCATCATCTGATGTCCATGCTGTTAGGTTGTTCCAATCCTTTCACATGGTACATCCTGATAAACCCGGCCCTGAGGTTCCGGAGGACCTCTTAGAAGGAGGAGTACTGTCACCGGTTTACCGTGACAGAGAGCAGCCAAAAGACCACAGCGTCTGAGTTCTCATACTCTTGCACTGAACAGAACCACATCTTCCTCGTATAAAATGGTGAAGGTTTCTTTCAGAACTGCATGGGTTAAACTGTTCAGCTTGGAGTCTCAGTAGCTTTCTCTGTGGAGGATCTCTGCTGTGCAGTATCCACCACTCCCCTTTCCTATATATTTCTGCCTCTGGCAATCTGGATTGTCAGTGTTAAGTCTTGTACTGCCTGGTGAAGGAGTGGAGGATTCGTTGTTCGGTAGTTTCATTTTTGGAGAATTGTTCTGTGACTTTTGCTAGGTGGTTCGGCTGTGTGCCATCCCCTGTCCTCTCCTATTTATTTTCCCTACTTTTCTACCCGTTGTTCCCCACTGTTGTCTGTGAGTGCATATTTGAATGATAGCTATATTCATTTATCCCTGTATGTCCTTCCTTATTTGTTTGATTTGTGTGTATACATATATTAGTCCTCCCCATTTCCCTGGGAGGGGGAAGGGCTAGATAAGAACTGATTCAGGAGTACTGCAAGATATGTGGCCCCATCATCTTCACCATCAGAAGTAAGCTTGGGAGCAGGGCTAGCCCTTGGCCCCAGGTTATATGACAATAGAATCTCGACAAAGCTCCAAAAATGGGACGGACAAAGTTGTTGGGATTGTGGATAAATTTTGATTAAAAAATGTGATGCTCATTCAAATTCACCTATGGCAAGTAACAGGTGTGGGCAATATGAAAATCACACCTGAAATAAAAAGGGAAGAAGTTGACTCAATTTGTCTGTGTGTGTATCACACTAAGCATGGAGAACAAAAAGGACAAGAGAACTGTCTGATGACTAGAGAATCAAAATTGTTGAAAAACATCAACAATTTCAAAGTTACAAATCCATCTCCAGATATCTTGATGTTCCCTTGTCCACAGTTCATAGCATAATCAAAAAGTTTACAACCCATGGCACTGTAGCTAATCTCCCTGGATGAGGACGGCAGAAAACACTTGATGAAAGGTTGCAAAGCAGGATAGTCTGGATGGTGGATAAGCAGCCCCAATCAAGTTCAAAATAAGTTCAAGTTGTCTTCTATGCTCAGGATGCATCAGTGTCAGCTTAAAGATCTGACAACATTTAAATTTAATGAAACACTATGACATGAGACCCAGTAGGACCCCACTGCTGACACAGAGACATAAAAAAGCTAGACTGCAGTTTGCCAAAATGTATTTGAGTAAGCCAAAATTGTTTTGGGAAAGCGTCTTTTGGTCAGATGAGACCAAGGTAGAGCTTTTTATTAAAGCACATTATTCTACTGTTTACCAAAAATGGAATGAGGCCTATAAAAAAGAACATAGTATCTACAGTCAAATATAGTGAAGGTTCAAAGATGTTTTGCGGTTGTTTTGCTGCCTCTGGCAGTGGGTGCTTGACTGTGTGCGAGGCATCATGAAATCTGAAGATTACCAAAGGATTTAGGTTGCAATGTAGTGCCCAATGTCAGAAAGCTGGGTTTGCGTTCCAGCAGGAAAATGACCTTAAACATTTTCCAAGAAGCACCCAAGAAATGGATGGAAAAGTGCTGTAGAGTTCTGAAGTTACCTACAGTGAGTTTGGATCTAAATCCCATTGAACATGTGTAGAAAGATCTTAAAATTGCGGTTGGGAGAAGGTACCCTTTAATTATGGGAGACCTGGTGCAACTTGCAAAAGAGAGGTCCAAAATTCCAGTTGAGAGGTGTAAGAAGCTTGTTGACAGTTATAGGAAGCGATTGATCGCAGTTATTTATTTCTAAGGGTGTGCAACCAAATATTAAGTTGAGGATGCCAACAACTTTGACCAGCCCATTCTTGCGGTTTAGTGTGAAATTATGTCCAATTTGACTTTTTTCTCAGTTGTTTTGTTTTATTTCAATACACACAAAGGAAATAAACGTATATATACTGTAACAAAGAATGTGTAATTGCAATTATTTCAAGCATGTCAACACTTTCATCCATGACTGTAGATCATATAGGATACACTGGGACTCACATATAATATATCACATAGTAGACACTGAGACTGCTGTATAAATCACAAAGCAGAGACGGGGACTAGAGCAAATATACTGTATCACATAGGAGACACTGGGGCTGGAGCATATACATTACATAGGAGACACTGGGGCTGAAGTATATACATCACAGTGACTGCTGCCTTCTTAATAGGAGCGGGACGTGATCGCAGAGCATACTGACTCTACACCCATGAAACAGGAACTGGCCATCATTAGGAAGTAATCCTTTAGTTCATGTGCTGTAGCGTTCAGTAGTGAAAGTTGACTGAGGTCACTCACAGTCTAAGGAGGAATTAAAGGGCCGCCAGCCGGCAAAACAAGACCACCAAGAACTGTGATCATGCAATCTGCCCAGAGGTCGGATGAAATGACATTACAGGCAATAAAGGGCTTGCTGGCCGGAGGTTCCCCACCATTAATCTACAGCAAATGTGTTAAATGTATGACCACCCACAGTGAGTCTAAAGTTCTGTGCGACTGAAGCGGTGGTGACACGTGTGCTCCATTCACACAAGAGTTTTTGAGATCTTTATTCTTGGGATTGTTGGGGTCCCAATGGTCAGATCTTTTGCAATAATTTATTTATCACCTATAGTGTTGAGCGATACCTTCCGATATGCAAAGGTATCGGTATCGGATTGGATCGGCCGATATCCAAAAAATATCGGATATCGCCTATACCAATACCCGATACCAATGCATATCAATGGGACACAAAATATCGGAATGGTTCCCAGGATCTGAAGGAGAGGAAACTCTCCTTCAGGCCATGGGATCCATAGTCATGTATAAAATAAATAATAAAAATAAAAATATTGATATACTCACCCCTCCGGCGGCCCCTGCTCTTAGCGGTGCCTCCGTTTCTAAGAATGCAGAGTTAAGGACCTTCGATGACGTTGCGGCTTGTGATTGGTCGCGTGACCGCTCATGTGACCACTCCCGCGACCAATCACAAGCCGCGACGTCATCGAAGGTCCTTCACTCCCTGCATTCTTAGGAACGGAGGTACCGCTAAGAGCAGGGGCCGCCGGAGGGGTGAGTATATCAATATTTTTTATTTTTATTATTTATTTTTGACATGAATATGGATCCCAGGGCCTGAAGGAGAGTCTCCTCTCCTCCAGACCCTGGGAACCATATGCACCGCACACTTCCGATTCCGATTTCCAATATCGCAAAAATATCGGAACTCGGTATCGGAATTCCGATACAGCAAATATCGGCCGATACCCGATATTTGCAGCATCGGAATGCTCAACACTAATCACCTATCCTGTAGATAGAAGATAACTGTATTTAGTGGGGGAAACACCTTTAAGTACTTTTGAGTGCTTCATACATGGGTATATGATGGAACTGTACAACCTCCAAATTGTGAGGAAAGTTATGAAATTCTCTCATAAAACCCTTTGGGCCATTCTGCATTTCCATATGCCTTACTAATAATCATGCGGGGCTGTTTCCAGACAGATTCCATTATGTGTCTGACACAAAAAGAATCATTGCATGCTCTCTCAGATGCCTTATTACAGTGGTATTCTTCATTAGAAAGATTACTTTTAGGGGAGAATAACTGTAATATGGGGCTTTATGCGGGCACTGTATGGCAGCTTACAGGGTCCCTGCAGATCAGTACTACAGCATGTTCATGCACCCTTTCATTCAGCTTGAATCAAATTGAGGTACAAATCTTTGCCTTTTTTACTCATCAATACAAAATAGTGCAGCCTAAAATTTCCTGCCACATATTTACTTTCAATAAACTATGTAATCCATGTCTATTCATGGCAATAATAACTACCTACACCTCAGGGAATCCAATGAATCTGCAATCCTGATGATACAAGACCCAGACATAGGCGAGAGGGGCTTACTGAAGCCACAGCAATAACTCGCTGGGGGTTTTGGCTATTACAATATGATTTTTGCTCTTTAATTAGTTTTTCATTGGGATAACAGTAAAGTAATATCAAACTCTTATATTTTACTACAAACTTTAATATTAAAATCAGACAAGGTTTACTTTTATTAGATTCTGATATCAATCATGTGCGGCCAAGAAAAGACTTTAATTTCCTGGAGGGCTACAATATATTGTATGTTAAACCCATCATTACGGGAATGTTGTGTATGCGAACGTCACTATTAAAATATAATTTCTTATTTTCTTCTGATTCAAAGTTCATGATATTAATATTGTCTTGTCATATTGTCTTGTCGGAGTCCAGTGTGACGGGTCATCATTTTATGTCCTGCTGATAATTGAGCAGTCCACATAGATTTGTTGGGTCCTGCAAATTAATAGAGGCTCTCTACAGCAGCTTTTATCTCTGGCTAAGAAATAAGGACCTCAACAGTGGACCACCATCCATAGGTTCAATATTTTTTGATGCCTAAAACCTCTTTAATAGAAGAAGTCCATCTTTCAGGACCTACATCATTTTGATGGAGTAGTTAGTTTCTACAAAGAGTTCATCTCTCTTTCTTGAGGGCCCATACAATCCATGCATAATAGAGGCAGATTATAATTGGCACCCTGCAATACTTCATTTTTCCTCCGGAGGTGCTGTAGGAAAATCAAACTTTTGATGCCAGGTTCCCCTGAAGATTACTACTAATTCCTAGAGTCCCAGCTGTAAGTTATTAGGGTACCTTTCTAAATAAGAGGGAATTTGTCTCCAGTTTTTGCTACCTCATCTGAGAGCAGCATAATGTCGAAAAAGAGACCCTCATTCCAGCAATGTTTCACTCAATTTACTGAGTGCAGCAGTTGTGACACAATCAGAGTTTTTAGATGTAGCAGATCTCAGAAAGCTAAACCCACCAACACCAGGTTCTCTGCGTACATTGTCTATTGACAGTAAGCTGCTTATCAGAGGAGGGGAAGTGGTTGGATCAGGGCTCATTGGAACTATAGCCCAGCCAGTGGTAATGTCCTGAAGATAAAACATTCATTGTACTGAAACAACAGCACACGGCCTAATAGGCGACAGATCCTTGACCACGGTGACCTATCTTCAAATTGCATTTTTTCACACAGTTTTCAGAAAATGCAGTAAAAACAGTGATTTTACTAAGTTTTGGAAAATCATATAAAACATGTCAGAAAGGCATCATGTGAATTATTATTATTTATTATTATAGCGCCATTTTTTCCATGGCGCTTTACATGTGAGGAGGGGTGTACATAATAAAAACAAGTACAATAATCTTGACAATACAAGTCACAAATGGAACAGGAGGAGAGAGGACCCTGCCCGCGAGGGCTCACAATCTACAAGGGATGGTTGAGGATACAGTAGGTGAGGATAGAGCTGGTCGTGCAGCGGTTTGGTCGATTGGTGGTTACTGCAGGTTGTAGGCTTGTTGGAAGAGGTGGGTCTTCAGGTTCTTTTTGAAGGTTTCGATGGTAGGCGAGAGTCTGATGTGTTGTGGTAGAGAGTTCCAGAGTAGGGGGGATGCACGAGAGAAATCTTGTATGCGATTGTGTGAAGAGGAGATAAGAGGGGAGTAGAGAAGGAGATCTTGTGAGGATCGGAGGTCGCGTGCAGGAAAGTACCGGGAGACGAGGTCACAGATGTATGGAGGAGACAGGGTGTGGATGGCTTTGTATGTCATGGTTAGGCTTTTGTACTGGAGTCTCTGGGAAATGGGGAGCCAGTGAAGGGATTGACAGAGGGGAGAGGCCGGGGAATAGCGGGGGGACAGGTGGATTAGTCGGGCAGCCGAGTTTAGAATAGATTGGAGGGGTGCGAGAGTGTTAGAGGGGAGGCCACAGAGCAGGAGGTTACAGTAGTCGAGGCGGGAGATGATGAGGGCATGGACTAGGGTTTTTGCAGATTCTTGGTTTAGGAATGTACGGATCCGTGAAATATTTTTGAGTTGGAGGCGGCAGGAAGTGGAAAGGGTTTGGATATGTGGTTTGAAGGAGAGATCAGTGTCAAGGATTACCCCAAGACAGCGGGCTTGTGGGACTGGGGAGAGTGGGCAGCCGTTTACTGGTTCGTTGGGGAGGTCGTGTGAGATGGGGGAAAGACGATGAATTCTGTTTTGTCCATGTTAAGTTTTAGAAATCTAGCAGAGAAGAAAGATGAAATAGAGGATAGACATTGAGGGATTCTGGCTAGAAGGGTGGTGATATCTGGTCCAGAGATGTAGATCTGTGTGTCATCAGCATAGAGATGATACTGAAAACCGTGAGATTCTATGAGCTGTCCCAGGCCAAAGGTGTAAATGGAGAAGAGCAGGGGCCCTAGAACTGAACCTTGCGGGACTCCGACAGATAGGGGGCAAGGTGAGGAGGTGGTGTGTGAGTGGGAGACGCTGAATGTCCGGTATGATGAGATCCAGGATAGGGCCAAGTCTGTGATGCCAAGGGATGAGAGGGTCTGCAGCAACAGGGAATGGTCCACAGTGTCAAAGGCAGAGGACAGGTCCAGGAGGAGGAGGATAGAGTAGTGCCGCTTGCTCTTGGCGGTTAATAGGTCATTTGTGACCTTAGTTAGGGCAGTTTCAGTGGAGTGGTGTGACCGGAAGCCATATTGAAAGCGGTCGAAGAGGGAGCAGGAAGATAGATGGGAGGACAGTTCAAGATGGACGTGTTGTTCCAGTAGTTTTGAGGCATAGGGGAGAAGTGATATAGGGCGATAGCTAGATACAGAGGATGGGTCAAGAGAGGGCTTTTTGAGGATAGGTGTGTTTGAGGCATGTTTAAAGCTTGAGGGGAAAACACCAGTTGTTAGTGATAGGTTGAAGAGATGGGTTAGGGTTGGGATGAAGACTGTGGCGAGGTTTGGGATGAAGTGGGATGGGATCGGATCAAGTGCACAGGTGGTGAGATGCGATCTTGAGAGTAGAGTGGAGAGTCTACTTCAACTACACCATGCTCCAAATTATTATGCATATTGGATTTAAGTGTCATAAAGATTTAATTGTTTTGTTTTTCAAATAAACTCGTGGATGGTATTGTGTCTCAGGGCTCAATGGATCACTGAAATCAATCTTAAACACATGTAATAATTAGTTTTCCAGGTGATTCTAATTAAAGGAAAACTACTTAAAAATGATGTTCCACATTATTAAGCAGGCCATAGGTTTCAAGCATTATGGGAAATAAAAAGGATCTCTCTGCTGCTGAAAAGCGTTAAATAGCGCAATGCCTTGGACAAGGTATGAAAACATTAGATATTTCACAAAAACTTAATAGTGATCATCATACTGTGAAGAGATTTGTGACTGAAACAGAGCACAGACAGAGTTCATGCAGATAAAGGCACAATGAGGAAGGTTTCTGCCAGACAAATTCATTGGATTAAGAGAGCAGCTGCAAAAATACCATTACAAAGCAGCAAACAATTATTTGAAGCTGCTGAGCTGCTAGTGCCTCTGGAGTCCCTCAAACCTCAAGGTGTAGGATCCTTCAAAGGCTTGCTGTGGTGCATATACCTACTATTTGGCCACCTCTAAACAGTGTTCACAAGCAGAAACGGTTGCAGTGGGCCCAGACATACATGAAGACTAATTTTCAAACAGTCTTGTTTACTGATGAGTGTCAAGCAACCCTGGATAGTCCAGATGGAAGGAGTAGTGGATGGTTGGTGGATGGCCACCATGTCCCAACACGGCTGCGACATTAGCAAGGTGGTGGAGGAGTGATGTTTTGGGCCAGAATCATGGGGAAACAGCTGGTAGGGCCTTTTAAGGTTCCTGAAGGTGTGAAAATGACCTCTGCAAACTATATAGAGTTTCTGACTGACAACTTTCTTCCATGGTATAAAAAGCAGAAAGTGTTGTGAACTATACTTTTTGGCTCCCTCTTGTGGTCACTAGTGATTTGGCACTTGGATTGTCTTTTACCAGGTTGGTGCTCACCTGCTTCGTTAGGCCTGGGGTGTTGCTATTTAAACTTCCTGGATTCTCAGTCCAGTGCCTGGCATCGTTGTAATCAGTTCACTTCTGTTTGCTCCTGTCTTCAGGTCCTGGTTCTTTGCAAGATAAGCTAAGTTCTGCTTTCGTACTCTTGATCATTTGCATTGTTCATATTTTTTGTCCAGCTTGTACAATATGTGATTCCTGTTATTGCTGGAAGCTCTAGGGGGGCTGATATTCTCCCCCCACACCGTCAGTCGGTTTGGGGGTTCTTGGATATTCAGCGTGGATATTTTGCAGGGTTTTTTTGCTGACCATATAAGTCTTCTTACTATATTCTGCTATTAGTCAGTGGGCCTCTCTTTGCTAAATCTAGTTCATTCTTACGTTTGTCTTTTCTTCTTACCTCACCATTATTATTTGTTGGGGGCTTGTATTACTTTGGGGTCTTTTCTCTGGAGGCAAGAGAGGTCTTATTTTCCCTGATAGGGGTAGTTAGTTCTCCGGCTGGCGCGAGACGTCTAGAATCAACGTAGGCACGTTCCCCGGCTGCTGTTAGTGTTTGCGCTAGGATCAGGTATATGGTCAGCCTAGTTACCACTTCCCTATGAGCTGGTATTTATGTTTTGCAGACTTTGCTGTAATCTTTGAGGTCCCCTGCCATTGGGATCATAACAAGAAAGTGCCTTCAGGAGCAAAATCATCTTCATGCATGACAATGCACCATCTTATGCTGCAAAGAATACCTCTGAGTCATTGGCTGCTATGGACATAAAAGGAGATAAACTGATGGTGTGGCCACCATCTTGCCCTGACCTCAACCTTATAGAGAACCTTTGGAGTATCATCAAGCAAAAGATCTATGAGGGTGGGACAGGGCCGGACTGGCCATCAGGCACTTCTGGCAAATGCCAGAAGGGCCTGTGCCAGTAGTGGGCCTCTGCACGTCGACTCACCCCCCTTCAACGAGCGCCGCCACTGCTGCTCCCACCGCCACCACCGCATTCAACTATACCGGCGTCATAGACGCTGGTACAGTTAAATGCAATGATGGAGGAGAGAGCATCTGCTGACGCCCCCTCTCCCATCATTCCCTGCCCTGCCTGACACTGCAGGTGCACGTGCACTCACTGTGTGCCAGGCAGTGCAGTGGCAGACAGGAGCAGGAAGCAACGCGGGCACGAGGTGAGGTGAGGAGTGTGCTTTTTTTTTTTTACTGGACTGTGGGGCCATTCTTGGGGGGAGGAGAAATGCAGGCTGTGCTGTATACTACTATGTGGGCTGTTCTGTATACTGCTAAGTGGGCTGTACTGTATACTACTACGTGGGCAGTGCTGTATACTACTATGTGGGCTGTTCTATATACTACTATGTGGGCTGTGCTGTATACTGCTATGTGGGCTGTGCTGTATACTGCTACGTGGGCTGTGCTGTATACTGCTACGTGGGCTGTGCTGTATACTGTTACGTGGGCTGTGCTGTATACTGCTACATGGGCTGTGCTGTATACTACTGTGTGGGCTGTGCTGTATACTACTGTGTGGGCTGTGCTGTATACTACTACATGGACTGTGTTGTATACTACTACGTGGGCTGTGTTATCTGCTATGCGGGTTGTGCTATATACTATGCGGGTTGTGCTATATACTATGCAGGCTTTGCTACATACTATGGGGGTATATTATATTCTATGGGGGAGGCTGTGTTATATACTATGGGGGGTATATTATATTCTATGGGGGAGGCTGTGTTATATACTATGGGGGCTGCATTATATTCTATGGGGGCTACATTATATATTATGGGGAGGTTGGCTGTATTATATTCTATGGGGGGCTGTATTAGATTTTATGAGGGATGATTGCATCATACTCTTTCATGGGGCTGCATTATATTCTGTGGGGAGGTGGGCTGTATTATATTCTGTTTGGGGCTACATTATATTCTGTGGTGGGCTGTATTATATTTATATTCTTTGAGGGGTGATTGCATCATACTCTATGAGGGGGCTGCATTAAACTATGAGGGGGGCTGCATTATATTCTATGCGGTGGCTGCATTATATTCTGTAGGGTAGTGGCTGCATTATACTATATGTGGGCTGCATTATACTGTATCCAGGAATATGGGGAATACATTATGCTATATGAAAAACTATGGGGTGCAGTATACTATGGGAAGTGAATTGTTCTACATGGATGACTATGGCGGTGCATTATACTATACGGAGCACTATGAGGAGTGTATTATACTATATGGAGGACTGAGCAGTGTATTATAATATATGGAGGACTATAGGGAGTGTATTATACTATATGGAGGACTGTGGTGCACATTATAATATATGGAGGACTATGGGGTGTATTTTACTAAACAACTAAAATGCTGCATATTCAGATTGTTTTTGCTGGAACAAAAATCATTGTTCTCAGCAACACATCACCGGTGTAAACTGTAGATGTGCTGCTGATAACATGATCCTGTATGGTGATCTGTTAGTTATCATTCTGTCCCATCATTCTTTCTCAGTTGGTGGAAAGAGGCCGGGAAACAAGCGTCCAACGACTTGAGTATTGTCGATCAAACTCATTTAGCGGCCTGAACTCAGCGCTTGTAAATACAACCGAAATACTTTTGTGTGATGTGCAATATGTTAGCATTTGGGGCCCCATTATAAACTTTGCCTAGGGCCCCACTTTGCCTAAAACCGGCCCTGCCTACAAGTGTACAAAGATATTATACAGTCACCATGTGACAAGTGGGCCTGTGTAACTTCAAATCCCAGGGCTGAATTTTAGTCCCAGTCCGGCCTTGGGGTAGGAGGCAGTTTACAACAATACAGCAGCTCTGGGAGGCTATTCTGACTTCATGCAAAGAAATACAAGCAGAAACTCTCCAAAAACTCACAAGTTCAATGGATGCAAGAATTGTGAAGGTGATATCAAAGAAGGGTTCCTATATTAACATGTAACTTGGCCTGTTAGGATGTTTTGGAGTTAAATACCTTTTTTGTTCTGTGAATGTGACCTCCTAATGCTGCAAATTCCACAAATGAGCATTTTCAGTTCTTTACAATATATCAAATGTTTAGAAATTCTACTGTGCCTAATAATTTGGAACAGTGCATTTTGAGTTTTTATTCATTTTGGAGCTTATACTGTTATCATTGGGAGGTTTCTTCAATAAAATTCGATGTATACTCTAACGGGTGATGACTTTTATTAGACTGACTGTCAATTGCACCGACCATTTAGGAAAATCTGAGAAAAATGTAATTTGCATAATAATTTGGAACATGGTGTATAAACAGTAACCAGTAAATGTTTGGTAGTCTGCACTGGTTCTGCAACAATGATGTTATGTACATCATTCATGTGACTGCTGTACCCAATCACTGGCCTTAGGGCTAACATAATCGTTGCAGGACTAGTATGGAGCAGTTGTGCTGGAGCGACAAGGGATTTATTTGGGTGAGCAATGGGTTTTTTGTAAAGCATTTCATGCTGTTTTCTCAACTATGTTGAGGCATTATTAACCCCTTTCCGACATCGCGCATAATAATACACCGATGTCAGACATCCTCGCTCAGCCCCGGAGCCCACATCTTTCCCTGCACATGTCAGCTGTTTTGAACAGCTGACATGAGCCCGGAACAGCCGCAGGCGGAATCGTGATACACCAGTGGCTATTAACTAGTTAAATGCTGCTGTCAAACTCTGACAGCAGCATTTAACACAAGCGTCCGGCCATCGGTGACCCCGTCACGTGATCGTGGGTCACCGATGGGTTGGCATGACAACCAGAGGTCTCCTGCAGACCTCTATGGTTGTCACTGCCTGATTGCTATGAGCGCCTCCCGTTGGTCGGCACTCATAGCAAGTGAGTAATTTTGCTATATACAGGTGATCGGATTATGGCAGCTTCTAGTTTCCCATGGAGACTATTGAAGCATGCCAAAAGTTAAAAAAAAATGTTATATATGTTATATATAAAAAAATATATATATATATAAAAGTTCAAATCACGCCCCTTTTGCCCCATTCAAAATAAAACAATACAAAACAAAAATCAAACCTACACATATTTGGTATCACCACTAGTGTTGAGCGATACCGTCCGATACTTGAAAGTATCGGTATCGGAAAGTATCGGCCGATACCGGGAAAGTATCGGATCCAATTCGATACCGATACCCGATACCAATACAAGTCAATGGGACTCATGTATCGGACGGTATCCCTGATGGTTCCCAGGGTCTGAAGGAGAGGAAACTCTCCTTCAGGCCCTGGGATCCATATAAATGTTTAAAATAAAGAATTAAAATAAAAAAATAGGGATATACTCACCCTCTGACGCGCCCTGGACTTTACCGCCGTAACCGGAAGCCTTCTTTGCTTCAAATGCGCGCGTTTTCTTCATTCCGTGACGTCACGGCTTGTGATTGGTCGCGTGCCACCCATGTGGCCGAGACGCGACCAATCACAGCAAGCCGTGACGTAATTTTCAGGTCCTTCTAGGCATTCAGTAGTTTAAAATTACATTCCGGCTTTGTGATTGGTCGCGTCGCGGTCACATGGGCGACGCGACCAATCACAAGCCGTGATGTCACGGGAGGCAGGAAACGCGCGCATTTTTAAAATTACGTCGCGGCTTGTGATTGGTTGCGTGCCGCCCATGTGACCGCGACGCGACCAATCACAGCAAGCCGTGACGTAATTTCAGGTCCTGAATGCAGAAATAGGCATTCAGGACCTAAAATTACGTCACGGCTTGCTGTGATTGGTCACGTCGCGGTCACATGGGCGGCACGCAACCAATCACAAGCCGTGACGTCACGGAATGAAGAAAACGCGCGCATTTGAAGCAAAGAAGGCTCCCGGTTACGGCGGTAAAGTCCAGGGCGCGTCAGAGGGTGAGTATATCCCTATTTTTTTATTTTAATTCTTTATTTTACACATTAATGTTGTTTCGATACCGATACCCGATACCACAAAAGTATCGGATCTCGGTATCGGAATTCCGATACCCGCAAGTATCGGCCGATACCCGATACTTGCGGTATCGGAATGCTCAACACTAATCACCACGTTCAAAATCGCCTGATGTATCAATTAAAAAAAGGATTAACCTGATCACTAAACGGTGTAGCAAGGAAAAAAGTCAAAATGCCAAAATGACGTTTTTTTGTTCCCCGATACTTTGCATTAAAATGCAATAACGGGTGATCAAAATATCTTGTCTGTACCAATATGGTATCATTAAAAACGCCAGCTCGGCAAACAAAAAATAAGCCCTCAGCCAACCCGAGATCACAAAAAATGGAGACGCTACGGGAAATCAGAAAATGGTGCATTTGTTTTTTTTAACAAATTTGTAATTTTTTTTCACCACTATCTTAGGCTACTATCACACTAGGGTCGTGCACTGCACGTCGCTATGCGTCATTTTGCACTAAAAACGCATTCTGCAAAAGTGCTTGCAGGATGCGTTTTTTCTCCATAGACTTTTATTAACGACGCAGTGCGACGCATTGCCACACGTTGCAACCATCGTGCGACGGTTGCGTCGTGTTGCGTTGGACCGTCGCCACCAAAAAACGTTGCTTGTAACGTTTTTTGGTACGTTGTTCCCATCGGAACTCCGCCCCCGCCTCCCCGCACCTCACAATGGGGCAGCGGATGCGTTGAAAAACAGCATCCGCTGCCCCCGTTGTGCGGCGCTTCCACAGCTAGAGTCGGTGCGCCGCCACGTCACATAGCGGCGTGCAGCGCACGACGCTAGTGTGAAAGTAGCCTAAGATAAAAAAAAGCAACCTAGACATGTTTGGTGTCTATGAACTCGTAATGACCTGGAGAATCATAATAGAAGGTCAGTTTTAGCATATAGGGAACATGGTAAAAAAGCAAAACAAAAAAAAACTGTGGGATTGCATTTTTTTTGCTATTTCACCGCACTTGAATTCTTTTTCCCTTTTACCAGTACACGATATGTTAAAACCAATGGTGTCTTTCAAAAGTACAACTCATCCCGCAAAAAACAAGCCCTCACATGGCCATATTGATGGAAAAGTAAAAAGTTAAGGCTCTGGAAAGGAGGGGAGCAGAAAAAAACTAAAATACCTACAGTCATGAAGGGTTTAATGGATCGCTCCAACTTATTACGGAAGCCCTTCCAATTACAAATTTATGGTAGGAAATTTTGGTTTACACCATTCCCAAGCATGTGTGCTTGGGTTACTCAAAGGTAAAGCTACTGTAAAGTATCTACACCTCGCTGGAAGCATATCACAAGCAGCAGAGAATAACATATTGCTCCAAGTCTTTAAATATTCTGACTGTTCCTTGAAAGTTGAAGGTTTCTCAGTCTCAGAAGGGCCTAGTTCAGATTCATAACTTGAAGGAAAATAGTTAATTTCTTTGCTCATACAGGTTTTTTTTATTACGCACACATTTGGTGGATATGAATTTGTCATGCTCCATTAATCTTTTACTGCCTAGGCAAAACACATGATTTTCAAGCTCAATTCCAGCACAGCTCTAGTCAAGTTATCTGCTCCGATGCAAACACTTCAGAATGGAATAAAGCTAGCCATGCACACTGTCTGGGCACAACCCTATTTATTCCCCGCGGGTGGTAGCCACATCCACTACAGCTTTGCCTCCAGTTAAGTTCAGCAAATATATTGTTCCTATGCCTTGTATGGTGATATGGCAGTCTGCAACCCCTGTATCAAATGTTACATGCAAACAGCTAAAGCTCACATGGAAATATCACATACCGTTCATGCGTCGCCCGATGATATGAGGCTTATTACATTGGGTAAAGGGCATGTGTGGCTTATTTTTCTTATAAATTATCCCTTACATGGGGCTGCAGATCTAACCACATTGACTAGCAAGTAGTTTCCTTAGGAATTTAACCCCTTTGCCACCTTGGGTTTTACCGTTTTTGAGTTGTCGTATTTTGCCCCACTTCTTCCCAGAGCCATAACTTTTTTATTTTTCCATCAATATGGCCATGTGAGGGCTTGTTTTTTGCGGAAAGAGTTTTACTTTTGACATTTTGGAAAAAAATTCAAAGTGTGATGAAATTGCAAAATAAAATTACAATTCCACAACTTTTTTATGCTTTGGTTTTTTTTTTACCTATTCACTAAATGTGAAAATTCACCTGCCATTATGATTCTCCAGACCGTTATGAGTTCAAAGACACCAAAACATGTAAAAGTTCTTTTTTATTTAAGTGGTGAAAAAAAATTCCAAAGTTTGTAAAAAAATAAATAAATGACACCATTTTCGGAGACCTGTAGCATTTCCATTTTTCATGGTATTGGGCTGAGTGGGCGTGGTATTCGTGTGTTGAGCTGACGTTTTTATTGATACCATTTTGTGGTAGACACAATGTTTTGATCGCCTGTTATTGTATTTTAATGCAATGTTGCGGTGACTAAAAAAACGCAATTCTGGCGTTTTGATTTCTTTTTCTCATTAAGCAGTTTACCGATTGGATTCATTCTTTTTATATATTGATAGATCGTGCATATATAAATATATACAGCTCTGGCAAAAATTAAGAGACCACCACATCAAAACCCTGTCATGGGCAGCCCAATCTCCAGACCTGAACCCCATTGAAAACCTCTGGAATGTAATCAAGAGGATGACGGATAGTCACAAGCCGCCAAACAGAGAAGAACTACTTAAATGTTTGCACCAGAAGCAGTGTGAAAGACTGGTGGAAAGCATGCCAAGACGCATGAAAGTATAGAAAAGTAGGAGACAAAAAAAGCGCAAATAGGGTCTTATCCCCAGGATTGCTTCTAATCAATTATGAGAGAACTGCTCACCTGGTGGTACATAGTAAGGCCGGTTTCACACGTCAGTGGCTCCGGTACGTGAGGTGACAGTTTCCTCACGTACCGGAGACACTGACACACGTAGACCCATTAAAATCAATGCATCTGTGCAGATGTCATTGATTTTTTGCGGACCGTGTCTCCGTGTGCCAAACACGGAGACATGTCAGTGTTCGTGGGAGCGCACGTATTACACGGACCCATTAAAGTCAATGGGTCCGTGTAAAACACGGACCGCACACGGACGTTCTCCGTGTGCAGTCCCTGTGCCGTGCAGGAGACAGCGCTACAGTAAGCGCTGTCCCCCCACATGGTGCTGAAGCCGCCATTCATATCTTCCCTGCAGCAGCGTTTGCTGCATAGAAGATATGAATAATAGTGTTTAAAAGAAAGATCTATCTGTCCCCCGCCCTCCCACCCCCTGTGCGCCCCCCCCGCTGTTCTGAAAATACTCACCCGCCTCCCTCACATTGTCCTGTCCTGGCCGCACCTTCTACTGTATGCGGTCACGTAAGGCCGCCGATTAGAGTCATGAATAGGTGGCTCCACCTCCCATAGGGGTGGAGCCGCCTATTCATGACTGTAAATGAGCGGCCCCACGTGACCGCATACAGTAGAAGGTGCGGCCAGGACAGGAAGCAGCGACAGCCAACGAGGGAGGCGTGTGAGTATTTTCAGAACAGCGGGGGGGGCGCACAGGGGGTGGGGGGGTGGGGGACAGATAGATCTTTCTTTTAAACACTATTATTTATATCTTCTATGCAGCAAACGCTGCTGCAGGGAAGATATGAATCGCGGATTCAGCACCAGATGCTGGTACGTGTGGTACCCAGCACGGTGCGTGTGGTACCCAGTGGGCACACGGGCGGCACACGTGTGCCACACTGATGTACACCAGAAACGTAGGGGCACACGGACATGGATAATTCCAGTACCGATTGTTTCCGGTACCGGAATTATCTGGACGTGTGAGACTGGCCTTAAGGCGTGTAGTTTGTCAGCTGCTGCAGATCCACAGGTCGGCGCTGCGACCTCTTAGAGACGTTATAATAGATGAATGTGGATAAAATCCGCACTGCTGTGACAAATAATGGATCCAGATATAGTTGTAAGGTGTTCGGGTGGTTTATTCAATGCGTTTCGAAGCTCATGGCTTCTTTTTCAGGAAGTTTACACACAAAGATACCACACATATCTTTGTGTGGAAACTTCCTGAAGAAGAAGCCATGAGCTTCGAAACGCGTTGAATAAACCACCCGAAGACTCATGAAAGCTGTGATTAAAAATCATGGTTATTCCACAAAATATTGATTTCTAAACTCTTCCTGAGTTAAAACATTAGTATTGTTGTTTCTAAATGATTATGAACTTGTTTTCTTTGCATTATTTGAGGTCTGAAAGCACTGGGGTTTTTTTTTGGAACTTTGACCATTACTCCTTTTCAGAAAAAATACAAAATTTATTGCTTGGAAATTCAGAGACATGATGTCAGAAGTTTAAAGAATAAAAGAGCAATTTACATTTTACTAAAAAATATACCTAGAAAGAGAAAAATCAGACAAACTGAACATTTTGCAGTGGTCTCTTAATTTTTGCCAGCGCTGCATACACTAATATTTTTTAAAACTTTTTTTTTACTATTTACTTGCTTCAATAGTTTCCATGGGAGACTAGAATCTGCGATCATCCAAGCCTGTGCTACACATAGCAGAGCGCCGATGGGAGGAGCTGAATGGCATTTAACATGTTAGCAGCAGAGGGTGAATCATGATTCCATCCTCGGCTGTTAGGGTTACAAGTGTTGGAAATCTTGAGGGCTCATCGCCGGAGCCCGCATCAAACAGGGGGAGGCGACCTATGATGCACCTATACGTCATAGGTCATAACGGGGTTAAAGTCCACGACTATAGCTGTATTTACATTGAAAGATTATCGTTTTTACTAAAGTTCGTTTCACGATAATCTTTCATTGCAAAACGCTCATTCATCAAATGAGATGATTTTTTGTGTAAAAGATCATCGTTAAATATATAACTAATATCTCCTAGTTTAAATTCTGGTTTTGCCTACTCTTTACAAGTATGGAAATTGTTAAGTCATAATCATAAAAGAGCAGCATGGAGACGATGCAAAGATTACAATTTTACCCATTCCGGCCGATAAAACTCCTAAGAATCTAGAAGTGATGGACAGAAATTGATACCTGTTAAACTTGCCATACACATAAATTACTGTAGCAGTTGGATGAAAGTTTGTTTAGCAGACAGCGATCCCTCCAAACTCCCCTATATACACAAGCGCTCCACTCAGCCAAATGTTCATCTGTTTTCAGTCTACAAAGATGCTTCAGACCTCTGGCAGCTCCTTAATGTCCCTGCAAACATGAAATTCCAATTGCCTAATAATTTTCTGCACCGACATCACCTGTCGCAAGAGAATCTGATTGTCAGCTAGTACTGCTGAATTTAATTAATCTAATGTATATAGGGACCTTTGAGGTCATCTAAAATCCAATATCCCCAACAAACCATCTTCTAAAAGTATCTTATACAGTATGTTAAAAAGCTTCTCTCGCAATCAACAAAATGAGAGTTGGGTCCAATAGTGATGAGCAAATACATTCGGCACTATTTGTTACTCGCACGAATAGTACGCTATTCGGGCTATTCGTTACTCGGCGAGTAATTTGTTATTTGCCTCAGTACATTCGAGTGACCCACCCAGCATGTTTGGCGCTTTATTTGCAGCCAATGAACATGCTCAGCTTGCTTGCCAATCACAGTAATGTCGGCACCATCTTTGGTGTCGCATTACTATTATTGGCTGGCCTTACAGTGTCATTAGGGGAAATGTCTGCTGGCGCCATCTAGCGCACATTGCAGTCGGAAACAGCATAGGGAGAGCATAGTGTAAGAGTAGTGAGAGTGAAAGCAGCGTGTAGGGAGAGTTTGTGATTACAAAAAGCATTTTTAAGGGCTTAAGATTGTGAATATTAGTTCTTTGTTAGGTGGAGATAGCAAAGAGAGAGATTTAACACAAGGGAGAGTGAAAGGCAGGCACCTGGGTGTTATCATCATTGCAAGAACATGCTACAGATCTCTACTAGTTTGTATTGTGTTGTAAAGTTTAGGAACAGACTGGGATTAGGGAGAGATCGGCAGGGTTTCAGCCGCTACCATAATATACAAAGCAGCTCTTTTTAGAGCCAAATAATATTAGTTAGTACCAGCATATACTAAACAAATTTTTTGAAGCCACATAATATTCCTGCATACCAGCATATAAAAACAATTTTTTTACAGCTAAATAATATTCGTTAGTGCCAGCATATAGTAAACATCCTTTTTAAAAGCTAATTGTTTAATAATATTCCTTGCCTATTGCTGAAATAGCTAACATTTATCTAGCAGTTGTGCGACTGTCGCAAAACTTTCTGAGCTAATGGAAACGTCACTATTTACCTGAAAGTTTCCTGAGTCTGCTGTTGGCGTGTCTCAAAAAGGCGATATAAAAAATAAAATAAAAATTATATTGGTTAAATAAATAGCGTATCTTTATCTAGCAGTTGTGCGACTGGTGCAAACAGTGCAGGGATACGCAAATGTCACAATTTACCAGTGGCAATAATTTTCCTTACTCTGCTGTTGACATGAGGGTGTAACTATGACGAGGAGTGAGAAGTTGATCAAGATGATGAAGTAGTACTTAAATGACCATACCAGCGTCCTTCCTGATTCTTCAGTGCCATTTAACTATTGGTTGTCCACACTGCACACATGGCCCAACCTCTCCTTGTACACCTTGGAGATGCTGCCATGCCCTGCCTCAAGTGTGTTGTCTGAGCGTGGTTTTAGATTGGCCGGTGCAATCATGACGGATAGGCACACACAGAAAATGCAGACAGGCTGACTCTTCAAAAACTGAACAAGGGCTGGATTTCCTCTGACTTTATAAGCCCTACTGATGACAGCAACCTAACCTGAATGCAGCCCAAATGTTCTTTTATGGAAGTTGTTTTAACCTCCATGCCTTACCATCCAAACCCATTTTGATCAGGAAATTACGTCCTACTCCTCCTGCTTCTGCAACAAGTACTTAGTGGTCATATTTATATATACCCCACGTTGGTAATGTTTTAAAATATTTGGAAAATATTTGGAAAACCTTTGGAAACCTTTGTGAAACCTTTGTGAAACTTGTACTCCCTATTTAATAATATGCAAGTAATAACTGAAAAATGTAGTGTGAGGTCCCCATTATGGTCTCTTTCAGCATGTATGATACAGTGAGTAATTTTTGGAAAACTTTGCACATAGTGCAATGGTGAAACTTGTACTCCTTATCTCTAACTATTCTAAGGCTGCCGTCACACTAGCAGTATTTGGTCAGTATTTTACATCAGTATTTGTAAGCCAAAACCAGGAATGGGTGATAAATGCAGAAGTGGTGCATATGTTTCTATTATACTCTTCCTCTATTTGTTCCACTCCTGGTTTTGGCTTACAAATACTGATGTAAAATACTGACCAAATACTGATAGTGTGACAGCAACCTAATAATTGAAGAATGTATTGTGAGGTCCCCATCACAGTCTCTTTCAGTGTGTATGAAACAGACCCCTTGGGTAATTTTTGGAAACTTTTCTACATTGTGCAATGGTCAAATTTCTACTCTCAATCTCTATATATTATTTTATTTTAATTTTTTTTATTGTTTTGCCCTTCTCACATTCTCTTTAAGTGTGAATCTGGGAGCCTGATGTTGAGTTTTGGATCTGCACTTGGACATTGTGGAACATCAATCCATTAATATGTTAAACACACTTCTTCAGGTTTCAGCCTTACACACAATAATAATATGAGTAATGAAATATGTTCTATATATATATGCTCCAGTTCAAAAATGTTACCCACACATCCTTTTATAGAGGGAAATTATATATAATATCTCTGTTAGCATATGCCATATACTGCTCACCTACGCAACACTCCAGTAGGTGGGCGGAACACCTCTCTACTAAATCTGTGTTTGAGGGTGAAACCGCTGGCCCTTCTCCTGTACTACATTTTTCCCAATCTGCTGTCCAGGAAGGAGGCGCTGATGCCTCTTGCCCACAACCTGCAGTTGCAGAGACATGACAGTCAGCAACCACGTCCAGTTTGTTGTCCCAGCGCAGCATTCAGTTGTCCCTTGTCAGCATATACAGGTGCTTCTCACAAAATTAGAATATCATCAAAAAGTTAATTTATTTCAGTTCTTTAGTACGAAAAGTGAAACTCATATATTATATAGAGTCATTACAAACAGAGTGATCTATTTCAAGTGTTTATTTCTGTTATTGTTGGTGATTATGGCTTACAGCCAATGAAAACCCAAAAGTCATTATCTCAGTATATTAGAATACTTTATAACACCAGCTTGAAAAATGATTTTAAAATCCCAAATGTTGGCCTACTGAAATGTATGTTCAGTAAATGCACTCAATACTTGGTTGGGGCTCCTTTTGCATCAATTAATGCATCAATGCGGCACGGCATGGAGGCAATCAGCCTGTGGCACTGCTGAGGTGTTATGGAAGCCCAGGTTGGTTCGATAGCAGCCTTCAGCTCATCTACAATCTTGAGTCCGGTGTTGTCATGTCGGACGCTGTTCAGACCAGGTAGTCCGACAGACAGCGGTAATTCCGCTTTTGTCCACTATGAGCTCATTGGCATCGGCTAGATTTTATCTAGCTGGTCCGGGGTTAATTTACCTGGTGATCGGATTGGAAGCTGGGCCATGCCCACTGCCTTTAAATAGTTCTCCTGAACATTGGGCGTCGCCGATTATAGCTTCTGTCTTGTGCGTTGTTATCTCGGTCTGGAGTGGTGAGCTAGTAGTTGGAGTATCGTTGCTGGTGGAGTATTTCCCTTTGTCTTATTTACTCCTTCCTATATTTGTATTTATTTTGCCCTGCGCATTTATAGTATATTCCTGAGTGACTGCGGCGTGGTGTATATTTTCCGTTATCCCTGTCTGTGCTAACTGTGGGTATTGGTGTATTATCTTTTCACTGGGTGGTGGGCGGTGGTTTCAGCCTAGGGTTGAAACAAGAGACAGGGCGAGAGTCGAGGCCTAGACATGCACACCATCAGTGTAAACTCTAGGTAGAGGGTCAGTCAGGATTTCCCTAGTCTGAGGGAAATTGCAGGGGCCCGGGTTATTAGCTCTTGCCCACCTAGTCTTCCCGTGACATTATAATCGGCCTTAAAAAAAAAAAAAAAAAGGCTTTCCTTTTTTTGTTTTGTCATGGATCCCATGACTTCCATAACCCGCCAGTTGGAGGCGCTGTCCCTACAGGTCACTGAGTTGAGGGGGGCAGTGGAGCAACAGGGACTAGCAGTATCTAATGTGCAAGCTGGAGCGACAGGTAGAGTTGCGAAGCCTAAGTTTCCTTTGCCTGAAAAATTTGCTGGGGAACGCAGTAAATTTGTTTCTTTTTGTGAAGCTTGCAAACTGTATTTTCGGATACGTCCGATCTCCTCCGGTAATGAGGCTCAGCGTGTGGGCCTGGTGTTGTCATTATTAAGCGGGGATCCCCAAGCATGGGCGTTTTCTTTGCCATCTGATTCTGCTGCATTTGACTCAGTGGAGAGTTTTTTTCCTTTCTTGGAAATATTTACGATGAACCTGACAGAATGGCTCTAGCAGAATCGAAGATAAGCACTATTCGCCAGGGGGAGCGAGTTGCAGATGATTACTGTTCTGAATTTCGCCGCTGGGCGGTCGACACTCAGTGGAATGATTCCCCGCTGCGGAGTCACTTTATTCATGGAGTTTATAATAGGGTTAAAAAAGCCCTCCTGATGTACGAGACTCCTACTTCATTAGATTCCGCTATGAGTCTTGTTGTCCGCATTGATCGCTGTTTGCGTCTGGGGGAGCATGAGACGCCGCCTGTGGGAGGAGGTTTAGGTTCACGTGAGGTTGCTGCAGGTGAGCCCACGGAACCTATGCAAATCGCAGGGGTATCACATGTTAAGCATCGTGCTCCTGTACTCAGAAAGCAGGGAGCCTGTTTTTTCTGCGGTAAAACTGGTCATTTTATCAATATCTGTCCTCTGTTGTCAAAGAAAAATGCAACGGCGGAAAAACTTCTAAGCTCAGAGGGTGTGGAGGAGTCCAATCTGAGCTTATGTATATCCTCCATGATGGTTTCTCAGTGCATGCTCCCTGCCAAAGTTGTTGTCACTGGCAGAGAGCTGCCAATCACGGCTTTTGTGGATAGTGGTTCTGCCACAAATCTCATTGATGAGGAGTTTGCGCGCACTGCTGGTTTTAAGATCGAAAAACTGCCTCATCCTATCCGCGTGGTCACCATCAATTCTGCTCCTCTCCCACAGGGGGAGATTATGGAGTTTGTGGCTGAGATTAAACTCCACATTGGGGTTCTTCATTTCAAGCAGGTTACATGTAAGGTGCTCAAGAGTCTTCCGGCACAATTGGTTCTGGGTTTTCCATGGTTGTCTACAAACAACCCGGTGATTGACTGGAAAACTCAGGATATAATTCAGTGGAGTGATTTCTGTCAGGAGAATTGCTTGGCCACATGTGTTGCTGCTGTGACTTCAAGCATTCCTGAGTCACTTCTGGATTTTGTGGATGTGTTCTCTGAGAAGGGTTGTTCAGAGTTGCCACCACATCGCTCCTATGACTCTACTATCAGGTTTAAACCAGGGGCTAAATTGCCTAAAGCAAGGATGTTTAACATCTCCAGTCCGGAGAGACAAGCGCTAAAGGATTACATTATTACATTACTGAAAGTTTGAGTAAAGGGCACATCAGGCCTTCATCCTCACCTGTGGCAGCAGGGTGTTATGGTTCTGGTGGTAAGAACACATGAACTGACCTAATAGGTAAACCCAAACATAGGACAAGCTCTGGGGATGTGGGAACTTTACTGACCGCAATCCTGATCCTATCAACACACACTATAGGCAGCCGTGGAGCGTTCCTAACTCGACCTAGACGCCTCTGCACAGCCTGAGAAACTAGCTACCCCTAGAGAGAAACAAAGCCTCACTTGCCTCAGAGAAATTTTCCCCAAAGTGAGAGCAGCCCCCACAAATAATGATGGTGAGTTAAGAGGAAAACACAAACATAGAAATGAAAATAGGTTTTAGCAAATGAGGCCCGCTAATAACTAGTCAGAGGATAGCAAGGAATCTGTGCGGTCAGTATAAAATACTACAAAATTATCCAGGCAGAGAATACAAAAAGACCCCCACACCGACTCACGATGTGAGGGGCGCAATTCCGCACCCCAGAGCTTCCAGCTAGCAATCAAATAGCATATAAGCAAGCTGGACTGAACTCATAATATACTGAGAAACATTTTCAAATAGCTATGAGCAAAAATAGACTAGCATGAACTTAGCTTCTCCACGAGGAGACAGGTCACAAGAGAAGTCCCAGAGAGATCTGAACCAGCACTGAATACAACGACAGCAGGCAACAAGTAAAGGTCCAGGTGGAGTTAAATAGGCAGCAAGCCTAGCAGGAAACGAGGCAGCTGGAGTCCAGCTACAGACCAGCCGTAACACTAAAAGCCACCAGAGGGAGCCCAAGAACAGAACTCACAAAGTACCACTCATGACCACAGGAGGGAGCCCGAGAACGGAATTCACAACAGTACCCCCCCTTGAAGAGGGGTCACCGAACCCTCACCAGAGCCCCCAGGCCGATCAGGATGAGCCAAATGAAAGGCACGAACCAAATCGGCAGCATGGACATCAGAGGCAACAACCCAGGAATTATCCTCCTGACCATAGCCAAGTACTGAAGCTTCCGTCTCGAAATACGAGAATCCAAGATCTTCTCCACCACATACTCCAATTCTCCCTCGACCAACACCGGAGCAGGAGGATCAACAGAAGGAACCATAGGCACCACATACCTCAGCAACAAAGACCTATGGAACACATTATGAATGGCAAAAGATGCTGGGAGGTCCAAACGGAATGACACAGGATTGAGGATTTCTGAAATTTTATAAGGACCGATGAAACAAGGTTTAAACTTAGGAGAGGAAACCTTCATAGGAACGTAACGAGATGACAACCATACCAAATCCCCCACACGAAGTTGGGGACCCACACAGCGATGGCGATTAGCAAAGCGCTGAGCCTTCTCCTGTGACAACGTCAAATTGTCCACTACGTGGTTCCAAATCTGCTGCAACCTATCCACCACAGAATCCACCCCAGGACAGTCAGAAGGCTCAACCTGACCTGAGGAAAAACGAGGATGAAAACCAGAATTACAAAAAAAAGGCGAAACCAAAGTGGCAGAACTAGCCCGATTATTGAGGGCGAACTCAGCCAATGGCAAAAAAGTCACCCAATCATCCTGATCAGCAGAAACAAAACATCTCAGATAAGCTTCCAAGGTCTGATTAGTTCGTTCGGTTTGGCCATTTGTCTGAGGATGGAAGGCCGAAGAAAAAGACAAATCAATGCCCATCTTAGCACAAAAGGACCGCCAAAATTTGGACACAAACTGGGAACCTCTGTCAGACACAATGTTCTCCGGAATACCATGCAAACGAACCACATTCTGAAAAAACAGCAGAACCAAATCAGAGGAGGAGGGCAACTTAGGAAAGGGCACCAAATGGACCATTTTAGAAAAACGATCACAAACCACCCAGATGACAGACATCCTCTGAAAGGCTGGAAGATCCGAAATGAAATCCATGGAAATATGCGTCCAAGGCCTCTTCGGGACAGGCAAAGGCAAAAGCAATCCACTGGTATGAGAACAGCAAGGCTTGGCCCGAGCACAAATCCCACAGGACTGCACAAAGGAACGCACATCCCGCGACAAGGAAGGCCACCAAAAGGACCTGGCCACCAGATCCCTGGTACCAAAAATCCCAGGATGACCCGTCAACACCGAAGAATGAACCTCGGAAATAACTCTACTGGTCCATCTATCCGGGACTAACAGTCTCTCCGGTGGACAATGGTCAGGTCTATTGGCCTGAAATTCCTGCAGCACCCGCCGCAAATCAGGGGAGATGGCAGACAAAATCACCCCCTCTCTGAGGATACCAGCCAGCTCAGAAACTCCCAGAGAGTCAGGCACAAAACTCCTAGAAAGGGCATCAGCCTTCACATTCTTTGAGCCCGGAAGGTACGAAACCACGAAATCAAAACGGGAGAATAACAGCGACCAACGAGCTTGTCTAGGATTTAACCGCTTGGCAGACTCGAGATAAATCAAATTCTTGTGATCCGTCAAGACCACCACGTGATGCTTGGCTCCCTCAAGCCAATGTCGCCACTCCTCGAATGCCCACTTCATTGCCAACAACTCCCGATTACCAACATCATAATTCCGCTCGGCAGGCGAAAACTTTCTAGAAAAGAAAGCACATGGTCTCATCACCGAGCCATCAGAGCTTCTCTGTGACAAGACAGCCCCTGCTCCAATCTCAGAAGCATCAACCTTGACCTGAAAGGGAAGAGAGACATCAGGCTGACGCAAGACAGGAGCCGAAGAAAACCGACATTTCAGCTCCTGTAAGGCCTCAACGGCCGCAGAAGACCAATTCGTCACATCAGCACCCTTTCTAGTCAAATCCGTCAAAGGTTTAACCACACTAGAAAAATTAGTGATGAAGCGACGGTAAAAATTAGCAAAGCCCAAGAACTTCTGAAGACTCTTCACCGATGTAGGTTGAGTCCAGTCATAGATGGCCTGGACTTTAACTGGATCCATCTCGATAGTAGAAGGGGTAAAAATAAATCCCAAAAAGGAAACCTTCTGGACTCCAAAGAGACATTTAGAGCCCTTCACAAACAAGGCATTGGCACGCAGGACCTGAAACACCATCCTGACCTGCTTCACATGAGACTCCCAATCATCAGAAAAGACCAAAATATCATCCAGGTACACAATCATACATCTATCCAGATACTCTCGGAAGATGTCGTTCATGAAGGACTGAAACACGGAAGGGGCATTAGAAAGCCCAAAAGGCATCACCAAGTACTCAAAATGACCTTCGGGCGTATTAAATGCTGTTTTCCATTCATCGCCCTGCTTTATACGCACAAGATTATAAGCTCCTCGAAGATCTATCTTGGTGAACCAACTAGCCCCCCTAATCCAAGCAAAAAGATCGGACAGCAGAGGCAAAGGGTACTGAAATTTGACCGTGATTTTATTTAGAAGGCGATAATCTATACAGGGTCTCAGAGAACCATCCTTCTTGGCCACAAAAAAGAACCCTGCACCCAAAGGTGACGAGGACGGATGAATATGCCCTTTCTCCGAAGACTCCTTTATATAAGTCCGCATAGCAGTATGTTCTGGTACAGATAAATTAAAAAGTCGACCCTTAGGGAACTTACTACCAGGAATCAAATTTATAGCACAATCACAATCCCTATGAGGAGGTAGGGCACTGGATTTGGGCTCATCAAATACATCCTGGTAATCCGACAAAAATTCAGGGACTTCAGAAGGAGTAGAAGAAGCAATTGACACCAAAGGAACATCGCCATGTACCCCTTGACAACCCCAACTTGACACAGACATTGCTTTCCAATCCAGGACTGGATTATGAACCTGCAGCCATGGCAGACCCAACACGACAACATCATGCAAATTATGTAACACCAGAAAGCGAATAACCTCCTGATGTGCAGGAGTCATGCACATAGTCACTTGAGTCCAGTACTGAGGCTTATTCTTGGCCAATGGCGTAGCATCAATTCCCTTTAGTGGAATAGGGAATTGCAATGGCTCCAAGATAAAACCACAGTGCCTGGCAAATGACAAATCCATCAAATTCAGGGCAGCGCCTAAATCCACAAAAGCCATAACAGAGTAGGATGACAGAGAGCAAATCAAAGTAACAGACAAAATGAATTTAGGCTGTACAGTACCAATGGTGACAGACTTAGCGAACCCTTTTGTGCGCTTAGAACAGTCAGAGATAACATGAGTGGAGTCACCACAGTAAAAGCACAACCCATTCTGACGTCTGTGATTTTGCCGTTCAATTCTGGTCAGAATCCTGTCACATTGCATAGACTCAGGCTTCTGTTAAAAAAAAAACGCCAGATGGTGCACAGGTTTGCGCTCCCACAAACGCCGATCAATCTGAATGGCCAAAGACATTGACTCATTCAGACCCGCAGGCGTGGGGAACCCCACCATAACATCCTTAAGGGCTTCAGAAAGACCCTTTCTGAAAATCGCTGCCAGGGCACACTCATTCCACTGAGTGAGCACTGACGACTTCCTAAACTTCTGACAGTAAACCTCTGCTTCATCCTGACCCTGAGACAGAGCCAGCAAAATCTTTTCTGCCTGGTCCACTAGATTAGGTTCCTCATAAAGCAATCCAAGCGCCAGAAAAAACGCATCCACATTTAGCAATGCAGGATCTCCTGGCGCCAGGGAGAATGCCCAATCTTGAGGGTCACCACGTAACAAAGAAATAATAATTTTAACTTGCTGAGCAGGGTCACCAGAGGAACGAGGTCTCAGAGAAAGAAACAATTTGCAATTATTTTTGAAATTCAAAAACCTAGACCTATCTCCAGAGAACAGCTCAGGAATTGGTATTTTAGGTTCTGACATAGGACTGTGAATTACATAATCCTGAATGCTTTGTATCCTTGTAGCGAGCTGATCCACACAAGAGGACAGACCTTGAATGTCCATATATGCAGCTGAGTCCTGAACCACCCAGAGATTAAGGGGAGGAGAGAGGCTAAACACACTGCAGAGGAAAAAAAAACACCTCAGAGCTTCTCTTATCCCTCTTTTGCGATGCATTAACACTTTACGGGCCTGCTGTACTGTTATGGTTCTGGTGGTAAGAACACATGAACTGACCTGGTAGGTAAACCCAAACATAGGTCAAGCTCTGGGGATGTGGGAACTTTACTGACCGCAATCCTGATCCTATCAACACACACTATAGGCAGCCGTGGAGCGTTCCTAACTCGACCTAGACGTCTCTGCGCAGCCTGAGAAACTAGCTACCCCTAGAGAGAAACAAAGCCTCACTTGCCTCAGAGAAATTTTCCCCAAAGTGAGAGCAGCCCCCACAAATAATGATGGTGAGTTAAGAGGAAAACACAAACATAGAAATGAAAATAGGTTTTAGCAAATGAGGCCCGTTAATAACTAAATAGTCAGAGGATAGCAAGGAATCTGTGCGGTCAGTATAAAATACTACAAAAATTATCCAGGCAGAGAATACAAAAAGACCCCCACACCGACACACGGTGTGAGGGGCGCAACTCCGCACCCCAGAGCTTCCAGCTAGCAATCAAATTGCATATAAGCAAGCTGGACTGAACTCATAATATACTGAGAAACATTTTCAAATAGCTATGAGCAAAAATAGACTAGCATGAACTTAGCTTCTCCACGAGGAGACAGGTCACAAGAGAAGTCCCAGAGAGATCTGAACCAGCACTGAATACAACGACAGCAGGCAACAAGTAAAGGTCCAGGTGGAGTTAAATAGGCAGCAAGCCTAGCAGGAAATGAGGCAGCTGGAGTCCAGCTACAGACCAGCCGTAACACTAAAAGCCACCAGAGGGAGTCCAAGAACAGAACTCACAAAGTACCACTCATGACCACAGGAGGGAGCCTGTTGTGAATTGACTTTTTGGCTCCCTCTTGTGGTCACTAGTGGTATGACTCTGGGATTGTCTTTCTTCAGTTTGGAACTCACCTGGGTCGTTAGTCCAGGGGTGTCGCTATATTAACTTCCTGGATCCTTAGTCCAGTGCCTGGCATCGTTGTAATCAGATCCTTCTGTTGCTCCTGTCTGCTGGTCCTGGCTCTTGCAATATTAAGCTAAGTCTTGCTTTTTTGTTTTTTGAGTTATTTGCTTTGCTCCTATTTTTGTCCAGCTTGAACTAAATGTGATTTCTGACCTTGCTGGAAGCTCTAGGGGGCTGGTGTTCTCCCCCCGGCCGTTAGTCGGTTCGGGGGTTCTTGAATATCCAGCGTGGATATTTTAATAGGGTTTTTGCTGACCATATAAGTCATCTTACTATATTCTGCTATTAGCTAGTGGGCCTCTCTTTGCTAAATACCTAGCTCATGCTTATGTTTGTCTTTTCCTCTTACCTCACCGTTATTATTTGTTGGGGGCTTGTATCCAACTTTTGGGGTCTTTCCTCTGGAGGCAAGAAAGGTCTTTATTTTCCCTTCTAGGGTTAGTTAGTTCTCCGGCTGGCGCGAGACGTCTAGAACCAACGTAGGCACGTTCCCTGGCTGCTTCTATTTGTGGTGCTAGGATTAGATATATGGTCAGCCCAGTTACCACTGCCCTATGAGCTGGTTTTTTGTGTTTGCAGACTTGGTATTATTTCCTGAGACCCTCTGCCATTGGGGTCATAACAGTATGCCAGGCCAACATTGAATGTTTAATGCATTGCAGAAGTGGGATAATAAGAAAGGAAATTCTGAGGTTTTTTTTTTTTTCCCTCTCTTCCTCCCCTTTACCTCTGAGTGGCTTGAGCTTGCTGCAGACATGAATATCCAGACCTTGATTACAAGTGAGGACCAGCTTGCTGCTCGTGTGCAAGGCATACAAGATTTTGTTACCAGTAGTCCTATGTCTGAACCTAAAATACCTATTCCTGAACTGTTTTCTGGAGACCGATTTAAGTTTAGGAATTTCAGGGATAATTGTAAATTGTTTCTATCTCTGAGACCCCGTTCGTCTGGAGACTCAGCTCAGCAAGTTAAAATTGTTATCTCTTTTTTACGGGGTGACCCTCAGGACTGGGCTTTCTCGCTAGCGCCAGGAGATCCGGCATTGGCAAATATTGTTGCGTTTTTTCTGGCGCTCGGATGGCTTTACGAGGAAACCAATCTTGAGGTTCAGGCAGAAAAAGCCTTGCTGGCTATTTCTCAGGGCCAGGATGAAGCATCGTGTGGTGGTCTTGACTGATCACAAAAATTTGATGTATCTCGAGTCTGCTAAACGCCTGAATCCTAGACAGGCCCGCTGGTCATTATTTTTCTCCCGTTTTGACTTTGTGGTCTCGTATTTACCAGGTTCAAAGAATGGAAAGGCTGATGCTCTTTCAAGGAGCTTTGTGCCTGACTCTCCGGGAGTCGCAGAACCTGTTGGTATTCTTAAAGAGGGAGTTATCTTGTCAGCCATTTCTCCAGATTTGCGACGTGTGTTGCAGAGATTTCAGGCTGGTAGACCTGACTCTTGTCCACCTGACAGACTGTTTGTTCCTGATAAGTGGACCAGCAGAGTCATTTCCGAGGTTCATTCCTCGGTGTTGGCAGGGCATCCGGGAATTTTTGGCACCAGAGATCTGGTGGCTAGGTCCTTTTGGTGGCCTTCCTTGTCACGGGATGTGCGGTCGTTTGTGCAGTCCTGTGGGACTTGTGCTCGAGCTAAGCCTTGCTGTTCGCGTGCCAGCGGGTTGCTCTTGCCCTTGCCTGTCCCGAAGAGGCTTTGGACACACATTTCCATGGATTTCATTTCAGATCTCCCGGTTTCTCAGGGCATGTCTGTCATCTGGGTGGTATGTGATCGCTTTTCTAAGATGGTCCACTTGGTACCTTTGCCTAAGCTGCCTTCCTCTTCCGATCTGGTTCCTGTGTTCTTTCAGAATGTGGTTAGTTTACACGGCATTCCTGAGAATATTGTGTCTGACAGAGGATCCCAGTTTGTTTCCAGGTTCTGGCGATCCTTTTGTGCTAGGATGGGCATTGAGTTGTCGTTTTCGTCTGCCTTTCATCCTCAGACTAATGGACAAACGGAGCGAACTAATCAGACTCTGGAGGCTTATTTGAGGTGTTTTGTTTCTGCGGATCAGGATGATTGGGTGACCTTCTTGCCATTGGCTGAGTTTGCCCTTAATAATCGGGCTAGTTTCGCTACATTGGTTTCGCCATTTTTCTGCAACTCTGGTTTCCATCCTCGTTTTTCCTCGGGACATGTGGAGCCTTCTGACTGTCCTGGGGTAGATTCTGTGGTGGATAGGTTGCAGCAGATCTGGAATCATGTGGTGGACAACTTAAAGTTGTCACAAGAGAAGGCTCAGCGTTTTGCCAACCGCCGCCGCGGTGTGGGTCCCCGACTTCGTGTTGGGGATTTGGTATGGCTGTCTTCTCGATTTGTTCCTATGAAGGTCTCCTCTCCTAAATTTAAGCCTCGCTTCATCGGTCCTTACAAGATATTGGAAATCCTTAATCCTGTGTCCTTTCGCTTGGATCTTCCGGTGTCGTTTGCCATTCACAACGTGTTCCATAGGTCTTTGTTGCGGCGGTACGTTGTGCCTGTGGTTCCTTCTGTTGAGCCTCCTGCTCCGGTGTTGGTTGAGGGCGAGTTGGAGTACGTGGTGGAGAAGATCTTGGATTCTCGTCTCTCCAGGCGGAGGCTTCAGTATCTGGTCAAGTGGAAGGGCTATGGTCAGGAGGATAATTCCTGGGTGGTTGCCTCTGATGTGCATGCGGCCGATTTAGTTCGTGCCTTTCACGCTGCTCATCCTGATCGCCCTGGTGGTCTTGGTGAGGGTTCGGTGACCCCTCCTTAAGGGGGGGGTACTGTTGTGAATTGACTTTTTGGCTCCCTCTTGTGGTCACTAGTGGTATGACTCTGGGATTGTCTTTCTTCAGTTTGGAACTCACCTGGGTCGTTAGTCCAGGGGTGTCGCTATATTAACTTCCTGGATCCTTAGTCCAGTGCCTGGCATCGTTGTAATCAGATCCTTCTGTTGCTCCTGTCTGCTGGTCCTGGCTCTTGCAATATTAAGCTAAGTCTTGCTTTTTTGTTTTTTGAGTTATTTGCTTTGCTCCTATTTTTGTCCAGCTTGTACTAAATGTGATTTCTGACCTTGCTGGAAGCTCTAGGGGGCTGGTGTTCTCCCCCCGGCCGTTAGTCGGTTTGGGGGTTCTTGAATATCCAGCGTGGATATTTTAATAGGGTTTTTGCTGACCATATAAGTCATCTTACTATATTCTGCTATTAGCTAGTGGGCCTCTCTTTGCTAAATACCTAGCTCATGCTTATGTTTGTCTTTTCCTCTTACCTCACCGTTATTATTTGTTGGGGGCTTGTATCCAACTTTTGGGGTCTTTTCTCTGGAGGCAAGAAAGGTCTTTCTTTTCCCTTCTAGGGTTAGTTAGTTCTCCGGCTGGCGCGAGACGTCTAGAACCAACGTAGGCACGTTCCCCGGCTGCTTCTATTTGTGGTGCTAGGATTAGATATATGGTCAGCCCAGTTACCACTGCCCTATGAGCTGGTTTTTTGTGTTTGCAGACTTGGTATTATTTCCTGAGACCCTCTGCCATTGGGGTCATAACAGGAGCCCGAGAACGGAATTCACAACAGCAGGGTTCTTCTTTGTTAAGAAGAAAGATGGTGGACGTGTCTGGATTTCAGGGAGTTAAACCAGATTACGATTCGTGATCCATACCCTATGCCATTGATACCGGATTTGTTTAACCAGGTGGCAGGTGCTAAGTGGTTTACCAAGCTTGACCTCAGGGAGGCGTACAACTTCATAAGAGTCCGTCAAGGTGATGAGTGGAAGACGGCTTTTAATACCCCTGAGGGTCATTTTGAAAATTTGGAGATGTCATTGGGTTGACAAACGCACCTGCAGTGTTTCAGCATTTCATAAATGATGTGTTCTCGCATGTTTTGGGGAAATTCGTTATTGTGTACCTAGATGACATCCTCATATATTCTTGCGACCGTGATACTCATTTAGATCATGTCAGGCAGGTGTTACAGCTTCTCAGAGAGAATAAGCTATATGCAAAACTGGAGAAATGTGTGTTTTCGGTACAGGAGTTGCCTTTCTTGGGCTATATTGTGTCTGCTTCTGGTTTTAAAATGGACGCCGCTAAGGTGCAAGCGGTGTTGCATTGGGAACGGCCTGATAACCTGAAAGCACTTCAACGGTTCCTTGGGTTTTCTAACTATTATAGGAAATTTATCAAGGATTTTTCCATCATTGCTAAACCGCTAACTGACATGACTAAAAAGGGTACCAATTTCTCCGTTTGGCCTGAGGCTGCTGTGTGCGCATTTGAATCTCTTAAGAACAGGTTTGTTTCAGCCCCCATTCTTGTGCAGCCAGATGTATCGAAACCTTTTGTGGTGGAAGTCGATGCGTCTGAGGTTGGTGTGGGGGCGGTGCTGTCACAAGGCTCATCCTTGAGCGCTTTGCATCCATGCGCCTACTTTTCCAAGAAACTGTTGCCCGCTGAAGGTAACTACGATATCGGCAACAGTGAGTGGTTGGCAATCAAATTGGCCTTTGAGGAATGGAGACACTTCTTGGAGGGGTCGATTCATCAGATTACTGGTATTACCGACCATAAGAATTTGCTTTATTTGGAGTCTGCCAAGCGTCTGTCTCCCAGGCAGGCTCGCTGGGCATTGTTTTTCACGCGGTTCAACTTTGTTGTCACTTACAGACCTGGTTCTAAAAACACTAAGGCGGATGCCCTGTCCAGGTGTTTTCCGGGGGGAGAGCCTCGGGAAGATCCAGTACCCATCCTCCAAAAGGGTGTTGTGGTTTCGGCTCTCACTACCGAGGTTGAGGCTGAGATTGCCGAGGCCCAGGAGGAGGTACCGTCTGAGCTTCCCATCAACAAAACGTTTGTACCGCTTCATCTCCGCTTAAAGGTTTTGGCGGAGCATCATGATACCATCCTGGCTGGCCATCCAGGGGTTAGGGGTACTTTGGAGTTGGTGTCACGTCGGTTTTGGTGGCCCAAGATCTCACAGGACGTGGTCTCATACATGTCGGCTTGCACCACGTGCGCTAGGACTAAGACGCCCCGCTCCCGTCCTGTTGGCACACTACTTCCTCTCGAGGTACCTAGTAAGCCATGGACGGAAATCTCCATGGATTTTATCACTGACTTGCCCTCCTCAGCTGGGAACACGGTCATCTTGGTGATTATTGATCGATTCTCAAAAATGTTGCATTTTGTGTCTTTGCCTTCGTTGCCTAACGCTAAGACTCTGGCTCAGGTATTTGTGCAGGAGGTGGTCAGACTTCATGGGGTTCCGTCTGACATCGTTTCTGATAGGGGGTCTCAGTTTGTGGCAAAATTTTGGAAAGCATTTTGTTCACGGCTGGGGATCAAGTTGTCTCATTCTTTGGCGTTTCATCCTCAGTCAAATGGTCAGACCGAGCGTATGAACCAAAATTTGGAACAGTACTTACGCTGCTTTATTTCGGATAACCAGGAGGAGTGGTCGAAGTTCCTTCCTTTGGCTGAGTTTGCCATCAATAATCACCGCCAGGAGTCGTCTGGGGAGTCTCCGTTTTTTTGTGTTTACGGGCTTCATCCTCAATTTTGTACTTTGAGTCAGGGGGGCTTTTCCGGCGTCCCGGAGGAAGACCAGTTAGGAGCACAATTATCATCTGTCTGGAGGAGAGTTAAACAGCGCCTGTTGAGTGTGGGTGCTAGGTACAAACGTGTGGCTGACAGTAGGCGTGTGCCAGGTCCGGACCTGAGTGTGGATGACTGGGTGTGGTTATCCACAAAAAACATAAGACTCAAAATACCATCCCTTAAATTGGGTCCACGGTTTATTGGTCCATTTAGGGTCGCCTGTTATGACCTGGTGGTTAGGAGCACCCGAAGTGACCTGATGGTTAAAACAGAAAACCTGGGACAAGCTCTGAGGAAGTGGTAACTCTACTGACCGCAATCCCTAATCCTATCACACACACTAGAAATAGCTGTGGAGCGTACCTAACTCTCCCTAGACGCCTCTTCACAACCTAAGAGCTAACTACCCCTAAAGATAGAAATAGTAGCCTACCTTTCCTCAGAGAAATTCCCCAAAGTAAAGGTAGCCCCCCACAAATATTAACTGTGAGTTAAGAGGGAAGTGACAAACACAGGAATGAAACAGATTTTAGCAAAGGAGGCCGAATCCTCTCTAGAAAGACAGAGGACAGGAAAGGGAACTATGCGGTCAGTATAAAAAACTACAAAAACCACGCAGAGTGTGCAAAAAGACCTCCACACCGACTCACGGTGTGGAGGTGCAGCTCTGCACCCCCAGAGCTTCCAGCTAGCAAGGAAATATCATAATAGCAGGCTGGACTGAAACATAGCATGTACTGAAAAATATATTCAAAAACCAATGAACAGCAAATGACTAGCAAGGACTTAGCTTCGGCTGGAGTAGTCAGGTCATCTGACAATTCCAAGAGAGATCTGAACCAGTACTGAAACATTGACAGCTGGCATGAATTAACGACCTGGGCAGAGTTAAATAGGGAAGCCAGCAGCAGCAATAAACGAGTGCAGCTGAGAAAGCCAACCTCAAAGATCAGCAGTTCCACTTAAAGCCACCAGAGGGTGTCCAAGGACAGAACTCACCAAAGTACCATTCATGACCTCAGGAGGGAGCCCGAGAACGGAATTCACAACAGTCGCCGCTGTCATTAACCCAGTAGCGTACCGGTTGGAACTTCCTACGGTGTATAAAATACACAACATGTTCCACAGATCGTTGTTAAAGAAGGTGGTGGGTCTTGTGGACGCGACACCAATGCCTTCTCCAGTCTTGGTGGATGGTAACCTGGAATTTGAAGTCTCCGAGGTGGTTGACTCTCGTGTAGTGCGCTGCACTTTGCAATACTTGGTACACTGGCGTGGTTATGGGCCTGAGGAGAGGTCCTGGGTACCAGCCTCAGACGTTCATGCGGATCGGCTGGTCAGATTGCTTCACCTCCGCCATCCGGACAAACCGGGTCCTATAAGCCGTGAGGGCCCTGGGGTCCCTCGTAGAAGGTGGGGTACTGTCATGTCGGACGCTGTTCAGACCAGGTCGTCCGACAGACAGCAGTAATTCTGCTTTTGTCCACTATGCGCTCATTGGCGTCGGCTAGATTTTATCTAGCTGGTCCGGGTTAATTTCCCTGGTGATCGGATTGGAAGCTGGGCCATGCCCACTGCCTTTAAATAGTTCTCCTGAACATTGGGCGTCGCCGATTATAGCTTCTGTCTTGTGCATTGTTATCTCGGTCTGGAGTGGTGAGCTAGTAGTTGGAGTATCGTTGCTGGTGGAGTATTTCCCTTTGTCTTATTTACTCCTTCCTATATTTGTATTTATTTTGCCCTGCGCATTTATAGTGTATTCCTGAGTGACTGCGGCGTGGTGTATATTTTCCGTTATCCTTGTCTGTGCTAACTGTGGGTATTGGTGTATTATCTTTTCACTGGGTGGTGGGCTGTGGTTTCAGCCTAGGGTTGAAACAGGAGACAGGGCGAGGGTCGAGGCATAGACATGCACACCATCAGTGTAAACTCTAGGTAGAGGGTCAGTCAGGATTTCCCTAGTCTGAGGGAAATTGCAGGGGCCCGGGTTATTAGCTCTTGCCCACCTAGTCTTCCCGTGACAGGTGTCTCTCATCTTCCTCTTGACAAAATCCCATAGATTCTCTATGGGATTAAGGTAAGGAAAGCTTTCTGGCCAATTAAGCACAGTGATACTGTTGTTTTTAAACCAAGTATTGGTACTTTTAGCAGTGTGGACATGTGCCAAGTCCTGCTGGAGAATGAAATTTTCATCTCCAAAAAGCTTATCGGCAGAGGGAAGCATGAAATGCCCTAAAATTTACTGGTAGGCAGCTGCTCTGACTTTGGTCTTGATAATTCACAGTGGACCGTCAACACCGTCAGATGACAAAGCTCCCCAAAACCATCACTGATTGTGAAAACTTCACACTAGACCTCAAACAGCATGGATTATGTGCCTTTCCACTCTTCCTCCAGACTCTGGGACCTTGATTTCCAAATGAAATGTAAGATGTACTTTCATCTGAAAACAAAACCTTGGACCACTGAGCAACAGTCCTGTTCTTTTTCTCCTTGGCTTCGCTTCTGGCGTTGTCAATTGGTCACGAGTGGCTTGACACAAGGAATGCAACACTTGTAGCCCATGTCCAGGATACGTCTGTGTGTGGTGGCTCTTGAAGCAATGACTCCAGCAGCAGTCCATTCCTTTTGACTCTCCCCCATATTTTTCAATGGCCTTTTCTTAACTATGCTTTTAAGGCTGCAGTTATCCTGGTTGCACCTTTTTCTACCACACTTTTTTCTTCCACTCAACCTTCCATTAATATGCTTGGATACAGCACTCTGTGAACAGCAAGCTTCTTTAGCAATGACCTTTTGTAGCTTACTCTCCTTGTGGAGTGTGTCAGTGACTGCCTTCTGGACATCTGTCAAGTCAGTAGTCTTCCCCATGATTGTGGAGCCTAGTGAAACAGATTAAGGGGCCTTTTTTGTTAATTATTCTAACTTACTGAGATAATGACTTTTGGGGTTTTCATTGGCTGTAAGCGATAATCATCAACATTAACAAAACTAAATACTTGAAATAGATCGCTCTGTTTGTAATGACTCTATATAATATAGGAGCCTCACTTTTTGTATTGAAAAACTGAAATTATTGGGGTATTGGTCAGTTTCTGTACATTTTAAGTACGTCTAAGAGACTTTGTTAATATGCACAGACCTATTCAGGCCGCAGCCTTACACTCATTGGAACATGGTCATTGCCACGCTAAGGCCTTTACCTGAGCTCTGTAGCACTGCCTGTCACCTGAGTAATACACTAGACAGACATTGACACTCTCTGGGACATATCCTCTAATTACCCCATTGTTGCTCAAAACCTTGCAAAAGATACATTCTGCCTGGTTGGGTAGTTTCCAGAAGAAGTGTGTAGGCGTGTGCAGATTAGTCAATGGTACTCCTGTCTCTTTCCTTTTGAGGAGGCTGCTTTCAAGTAAAATGAGGCTTGAACATGTTCCTGACATGGGTTTCAGGCCTGACAGACTGACAATACAGGCCCTTGCTTGCATACACTGTATTCAGAATTTAATTCTAATGCTTTTGGTGTCTGGTAGAATCCATTTTCCTGACATTGAACATACAGCTCCCCCAATTCCTGTATTATATTCACCTTACAGCGGCTTCACCTGCTATGACAGTGGCTCCATTGGAATCCAGTAGCCAAAATGAACTGTGGAGCTCACAAAACTTAGGTTTCATGGCTTCATGGCACCTGCTGGCCCTCCGAAAATGTGAAACGAGGGCCGCATAATGACATGGCAGTGGACATGGTCTTGGGGAATATGTATTCCACTTTCTTGCTAACAATTTGAAATGTGGGAGGGATCTCCAAATGTAGGAGTGAGAGCCCTCACACATGTTAAAGGAAAAACTAAAGCCAAAACGCTCCGTGTGAGCATATGATAAAGGGGAGATACTGTATATATATATATTTTTTATTTTGCTTTACAGACATGTAATTAATTATCAATCCAAGAGGAAGAGAAACAAGCTGATTGTTCTGAAAATATACACTGCTCAAGAAAATAAAGGGAACACTTAAACAAAGGAATATAATTCCAAGTAAATCAAACTTCTGTAAAATTAAACTGTCCACTTAGGAAGCAACACTGTTTGACAATGAATTTCACATGCTGTTGTGCAAATGGAATAGACAACACATGGAAATTATTGGCAATTATCAAGACACGCTTAATAAAGGAGTGGTTCTGCAGATGGGGACCACAGACCACATCTCAGTATCAATGTTTTCTGGCAGACGTTTTGGTCACTTTTGAATGTTGGTTGTGCTTTCACACTCGTGGTAGCATGAAACGGACTCTACAACCTACACAAGTGGCTCAGATAGTGCAGCTCATCCAGGATGGCTGTGTCTGTCAGTGTAGTGTCAAGAGGCAGGAAGAGCTACCAGGAGATGTGAAGGGGGCCGTAGGAGGGCAACAACCCAGCAGCAGGACCGCTACCTCAACCTTTGTGCAAAGAGGAACAGGAGGAGCACTGTCATAGCCCTGTAAAATGACCTCCAGCAGGACACAAATGTGCATGTGTCTGCACAAACGGTTAGAAACCGACTCCATGAGGATGGTCTGAGTGCCCGACGTCCACAGATGGGGGCTGTGCTCACAGCCCAACACAATGCAGGATGATTGGCATTTGCCACAGAACAACAGGATTGGCAAATTCGCCACTGGTGCCCTGTACTCTTCACAGATGAAAGCAGGTTCACACTGAGCACATGTGACAGACATGACAGAGTCTGGACATGCCATGGAGGGTGATCTGCTGCCTGCAACATCCTTCAGCATGACCGGTTTGGCAGTGGGTCAGTAATGGTGTGGGGTGGCATTTCTTTGGAGGACCGCACAGCCCTCCATGTGCTTACCAGAGGTAGCCTGACTGCCATTAGGTACTGAGATTAGATCCTCAGACCCCTTGTGAGACCATATGCTGGTATGGTTGGCCCTGGGTTCCTCCTAATGCAGGACAATGCCAGACCTTATGTGGCTGGAGTGTGTCAGCAGTTCCTGCAAGATGAAGGCATTGAAGCTATGGACTGGCCCGCCCGTTCCCCAGACCTGAATTTGATTGAACACATCTGTGACATCATGTCGCACCATCCACCAACGCCACATTGCACCACAGACTGTCCAGGAGTTGGCGGATGCTTTAGTCCAGGTCGGGAAGAGATCCCTCAGGAGACCATCCACCGCCTCATCAGGAGCATGCCCAGGTGTTGTAGGGAGGTCATACAGGCACATAGAGGCAACACACACACAACTGAACATCATATCCTTGTCTTGAGGCATTTCCACTGAAGTTGGATCAGCCTGTAACTTCATTTTCCACTTTGATTTTGAGTATCATTGCAAATCCAGACCTCCATGGGATATTAATTTTTATTTACATTGATCATTTTTATGTTTTATTGTTCTCAGCATATTCCACTATGTAATGAATAAAGATTTGCAACTATAATATTTCATTCAGTGATATCTAGGATGTGGTATTTTAGTGTTCCCTTTATTTTTTTGAGCAGTGTATATTATGAAGTTACTTATTTTCACATGTTCTATTAATTTATGAAATAAAAATTAAAATGATGGTTTCTCTTTACTCCCTAATTGTACTGAAATGTAACTGATCATCACAACACTCACATCGCTTATTACTTTCATCCACATTGCAGGCATAATTTCTGGTATGATTAATCATTTAATATTTGCATTGTTTCTCAGTCCAGACAGACCCCAGAAGGTGAATTCCTGCCACTAGACCAACGTGAGCTGGATGTTGGATTTGGCACCGGAGCTGATCAACTGTTCCTTGTTTCTCCACTAACAATCTGCCATGAGATCAACCGTCGGAGTCCATTCTTTGATCTCTCGCACAAGTCACTGCGGAGTGAGCAGTTTGAGATAGTGGTCATTCTAGAAGGCATTGTGGAAACTACAGGTGAGGATTAGAGCATAATAATGATTCCATGACCACTACAGCAGGAACCAAGAATGAAGTACAACATAATTTATTATAGCAGATCAATAATGTAATGATTTACATCAAGAGTATGATAAATGTGATAAGGAGGATACGGGGAGAGGGAGCAGGAATGAGATCAGATGAGAAAATAAGTGATAGGGGGAGGGAGACAGAGAAAACAGGTCAGGCTGAAGGAGGGAGAAAAGAGAAAAACAAAGGAAATAAAGGGAGAAGGCATAAGCCAACTTCACTGATCAACTGCAACACAAAAGTGCTATCTTCAGAAAACTAATATTGCTGTGTAGCCTACACACATTCATACCTATGCAGAGCTAGCAAACGGGGCAGCATTGGGGCCAGTGGCAACAGCATTATAATAGGTGGCAAGAATAACATAGGAAAATGTACAAAGGTCATAAAAAAGGGCAGGGGCCAACAGTTGTATGTGGTTAGGCGTACAGTGGTGGCAAGCACCACCTATAAGCAAACCCTTTTGATTGTTTGTCATAGGACCTTCCATCTTCTATGTATAACAATGGGCCTGTGGGTCCAAATAAGTTGAATCCATAGGTGGTATCTATCGATTCTGAAAATACTGCAAGGAAGAATGGCAGAGGATCCCCAAATCCAGGTGTGAAAAACTTGTTGCATTATTCCAAGAATACTCATGGCTGTACTAGCTCAAAAGGATGCTTCTACTCTATACTGATCAAACGGTCTGAGTACTTATGACATGTGATATTTCAGTTTTTCTTTTTTAATAAATTTGCAAAAATCACTACATTGCAGGTTTTTTTCAGTCAAGATGGTGTGCAGAGTGTATATTAATGAGAAAAAAATGAATTTTTTTGAATTTTCCAAATGGCTGCAATGAAACAAAGAGTGAAAAATTTAGAGGGGTATGAATACTTTCCATACCCACTGTATGTCACTTTGTTTGAGGTTATCCTGATATTCCTAAAAAAAAAAATCCGTTTGAAAATGGCACCCAAATCAGGATAACCTCAAACACATTAAGGGCTGTCCCACACGTCCAGATAATTCCGGTACCGGAATAAATCGGTACCGGAGTTATCCGTGTCCGTGTGCCTGGGAACTCACGGAGGCCATACGTGCGGCACACGTGTGCCGCCCGTATGGCGAGTGGGTACCACACGGAGCGTGTGGTACCCACTCTGCATGGTGCTGAAGCTGCTGAAGCTGCTGAAGCTGCGATTCATATCCTCTCTGCAGTAGCGTTTGCTGCAGAGAAAATATGAAGAATAGTGTTAAAAATAAAGATTTAGGTGTCCGCCGCCCCCCCACCCCCTGTGCGCCCCCCCGCTGGTCAGAAAATACTTACCCGCTCCCTCACTCCTTCCTGGTCTGGCCGCGGCTTCTCCTGCATGCGGTCACGTGGGGCCGATCATTTACAGTCATGAATATGTGGCTCCACCTCCCATAGGGGCGGAGCCGACTATTCATGATTGTAAATGATCGGCCCCACGTGACCGCATACAGTAAGCCGTGGCCAGACCAGGAAGGAGCGAGGGAGCGGGTAAGTATTTTCTGACCAGCGGGGGGGCGCACAGGGGGTGGGGGGGCGGCGGACACATGGGTCTTTATTTTTAACACTATTCTTCATATTTTCTCTACAGCAAACGCTGCTGGAGAGAAGATATGAATACCGGCTTCAGCACCATGTGGGGGGGACAGCGCTTACTGTAGCGCTGTCTCCTGCACGCACACGGACCCCAGACGGAGAATGTCCGTGTGAGGTCTGTGTTTTACGCGGACCCATTGACTCTATTGGGTCCGTGTAAAACGTGCGCTCCCACGAACACTGACATGTCTCCGTGTTTGGCACACGGAGACACGGTCCGCAAAAAATCAATGACATCTGCACAGATGCATTGATTTTTATGGGTCTACGTGTGTCAGTGTCTCCGGTACGTGAGGAAACTGTCACCTCACGTACCGGAATCACTGACGTGTGAAACCGGCCTAATTATACACACAGTACATATGCTGGCGGAGTGGGTTTTTTTTTTTTCAATATGTATATTTAATATTCTTTATGTAAACTAGGAGGCAGGTCACTGAGTTTGTCAGCAGTCTTCATTATGAATAGGTAATCACTCAGAGCACCACATGAAGACCCCCCAACAAGACGGATTTCATCAAGGTATCATTTTTACCCCTTTACCCCCGAAGATGGTTTTCACGATACTGACCAGGCCAATTTTTACCATTCTGACCACTGTCAGTTTGTGAGGTAATAACTCTGGAACGCTTCAACGGATCCCGGTGATTCTGAGAATTTTTTTTGTGACAGCATGTTAGTGGTAAAATTTCTTCTTTATGACTTGCATTTATTTGCGGAAAAAAAAATGGAAATATAGCGAAAAATTAGAAATTTTTTGCCATTTTCCAACTTTGAATCTTAACACCCTTAAATCACAGAGATATGTCACACAAAATAGTTAATAAAAAACATTTCCTACATGTCTACTTTACATCAGCACAATTTTGGAACCAATTTTTTTTTGTTAGGAAGTTATAATAAGGGTTAAAAGTTGACCAGCAATTTTTCATTTTTCCACCAAAATTTACAAAACCATTTTTTTAGGGACCACACCACATTTGAAGTCACTTTGAGGGGTCTATATGACAGAAAATACCCAAATGTTACACCATTCTAAAAACTGCACCTCTGAAAATGCTCAAAACCACATTCAAGAAGTTTATTAACCCTTCAGGTGCTTCACAGGAATTTTTGGAATGTGGAAAAAAAGGAACATTTAACTTTTTTTCACAAACAAATTACTGTATATTGAGTTTTTATGTTTGGCTGGTGTCACACACTACGCTTTTTATTGCAAAAAATAGTTTACATCACTATATTTTGAGAGCTATAATTTTTCCATATTTTGGCCCACAGAATCATGTGAGGACTTGTTTTTTGTGACTCGAGTCAACATTTTTATTGGTACCATTTTCGGGCACATCACATTTTTTGATTGCTTTCTATTCCGATTTTTGGGAAACAGAATGAACAAAAAACAGCAATTCAGGAATTTTTTTGAGGAGGGGGTTTATGCCGTTCCGTGTGTGGTAAGACAGTTTTATTCCTTTGGGCAGTACGATTACAGCAATACCTCATTTATATCTCTTATTACACAATAAAAAGTATTTTATATAAGAAATAAATATTTTTGCATCGCTTTATTCTGCGAGCTATAACTTTTTTATTTTTCTGCTGATGGAGCTGTTTGGCATCTTGTTTTTTGCAGGACAAGATGACGTTTTCACCGGTACCATGATTATTTATATCCATCTGTTTGATCACGCTTTTTTACACTTTTTGTTCGGCGATATGATGATAAAGCATTCTTTTTTTTTGCCTTGTTTTTTATTTACTTTTATGGTGTTTACTAAAGGGGTTAACTAGTGGGACAGTTTTATAGGTCAGGTCGTTGTGACACTGGTGATACTAAATTTGTGCACTTTTAATTATTATTTTTTTCATAGAAATATTTATTTTGTACAGCATCCCCATGCTGTTCAATCTGTCAGCTCTGCACTGACAGAGAAAGTTGCTAATCATGCACTGCGCATGATTAGCAACTTTCCTAGGTCTACTGACCCGGATATCGTCATGATGACATCCGGTCACCATGGCAACGATCGGGATCCGCATCACATCGCCGGGTCTCTGGCAGAATGGAAGGCTTTAACTATTTCTTTGTAATTTCACCACATAATTCATCAGCATTTCTTCCCCGTAATGTGTGTAATAGGCAGTAATCAAAGTTCATTCTACCAAAATAGTTTGGCAGAAAAGACTTAATTTACCATTCGATTTTGAAGTTCATACAGTGGAATGGACAATTGCAGGGAGACATTATGAATACCGTACTCCAAACCATTCATCCCTATACAATTGAAATGTGAAAAACATTCATTCATTTCAATGCCGTCAAATTATTAAAGGGGTTGTCTGGGATTACAATTTTCCAGTAACTGCAGAGCGCCATTATTCTTACTGGACTTTTCTTTGTATTGCAGTTCATCCACATTCAATGGAAAACAGTTTAAATAACAGAAATAGCCAAGAGTGGCATTCTTAAAACACAACAAAAAAAACTTCTACTTGTTTTTCCTTAGTCTTAGACAGCCAATTGTCATGGTCATGATGCTCTTTCAAAAATAATGTTATTCATACTTTTATTTATGCAATTTTTTGCTCCCTGACTGAAAAAAATCTCTATTTTAATTGATATGCAAATTGAGCTCAAGTGCTCTGAGAGTGTCAAAGCACTTCCCAAACCTTTGCCCATCCAATCTTCTACTACTTGATTGTGACAAGCCAGTGAGACGTCAGTTAACTAGAAGCTTGGGAAGTGCTATGACATGCCCTGAGCTCTTAAGGCTATGTGCACACGGTGCAGATTTGGGTGCAGAATTTTCTGCACAAAAGCTGCATCTCCTGGCAGAAAACGCAGGTGCAGATTTGATGAGTTTTTATTGTTGCAGATTTGCTGCGGATTCACAAAATGACCATATAAATAGTTTGAGGAAGGGGCGGAGATCTTCTAGATAAATTTACTTTAAAGCACCACTCCAGCATTTTTTTTTTTAATTGCACTGCTGGAGTGGTGCTTTAAATGTAAGTCTCCTGCCCCCTGTCTGATACTCAGATTCAGGTATTTTCATCTGTTTTCGCTGCCGCTCCCATTGGTCTCCGGCAAAAAGTAAACACCAGACAGCTCCAGTGTTTCATGGAGCTGCGTGGAGGTCACTTTTCAATAGTCTATTAGAGCATCATTCCTGCTTCTGGTTTCCAGCCAGTCAGAAGCTACTGTCACAAGATCCTGGACCAGACAAGTGGTGAAAAATGGGGAAGATGTAGAAGCTGTCACGGGGAGACTAGGTGAGCGAGAGCTAATAACCCGGGCCCCTGCAATTTCCCTCAGACTAGGGAAATCCTGACTGACCCTCTACCTGGAGTTTACACTGATGGTGTGCATGTCCAGGCCTCGAACCTCACCCTGTCTCCTGTTTCAACCCTAGGCTGAAACCTCCGCACACCACCCAGTGAAGAGGTAATGCACCAATACCCACAGTTAGCACAGACAAGGATAAAGGAAAATATACACCACGCCGCAGTCACTCAGGAATACACTATAAATGTGCAGGGCAAAATAAATACAAATATAGGAAGGAGTAAATAAGACTAAGGAAAATACACCACCAGCAACGAATCTCCAACAACCAGCTCTCCACTCCAGACCGAGATAACAACGCACAAGACAGAAGCTATAATCGGCGACGCCCAATGATCAGGAGAACTATTTAAAGGCAATGGGCATGGCCCAGCTTCCAATCCGAGGATCAGTTAAATTAACCCCGGAACAGCTAGATAAAATCTAGCCGACGCCAATGAACAAATAGTGGTCAAAAGCGGAATTACCGCTGTCTGTCGAACGACCTGGTTTGAACAGCGTCTGACATGACAGTACCCCGCCTTCTACGAGGGACCCCAGGGCCCTCACGGCTTATAGGACCCGGCTTGTCTGGATGGCGACGATGAAAAAACCTGACCAGCCGATCCGCATGAATATCTGAGGCTGGTACCCAGGACCTCTCCTCAGGCCCATAACCACGCCAGTGTACCAAGTACTGTAAAGTGCGACGCACTACACGAGAGTCAACCACCTTGGAGACTTCAAACTCCAAATTACCATCCACCAAGACTGGAGGTGGCATAGGCGCCACGTCCACAGAACCCACCACCTTCTTTAGAAGAGACGTGTGGAACACGTTGTGTATCTTATACACCGTAGGGAGCTCCAATCGGTACGCTACTGGGTTAATGACGGCGGTGACCCTAAATGGACCAATAAACCGTGGACCCAATTTAAGGGACGGTACTTTGAGTCTTATGTTTTTTGTGGATAACCACACCCAGTCATCCACACTCAGGTCCGGACCTGGCACACGCCTACTGTCAGCCACACGTTTGTACCTAGCACCCACATTCAACAGGCGCTGTTTAACTCTCCTCCAGACTGATGACAATTGTGCTCCTAACTGATCCTCCTCCGGAACGCCGGAAGAGCCCCTCTGACTCAAGGTACAAAATTGAGGATGTAGCCCGTAAACACAAAAAAACGGAGACTCCCCAGACGACTCCTGGCGGTGATTATTGATGGCAAACTCAGCCAAAGGAAGAAAGGTAGACCACTCCTCCTGGTTATCAGAGAAAAAGCAGTGTAGGCACTGTTCCAAATTTTGGTTCATACGCTCAGTCTGACCATTTGACTGAGGATGGAACGCCGAAGAATGAGACAACTTGATCCCCAGCCGTGAGCAAAATGCTTTCCAAAATTTTGCCACAAACTGAGACCCCCTATCAGACACGATGTCAGACGGAACCCCATGAAGTCTGACCACCTCCTGCACAAATACCTGAGACAGGGTCTTAGGCAACGAAGGCAAAGACACAAAGTGCGACATTTTAGAAAACCGATCAACAATCACCAAGATGACAGTGTTCCCAGCTGATGAGGGCAAATCAGTGATGAAATCCATGGAGATTTCCGTCCATGGCTTACTAGGTACTTCAAGAGGAAGTAGTGTGCCAACAGGATGGGAGCGGGGCGTCTTAGCCCTAGCGCACGTGGTACAAGCTGACACGTATGAGACCACGTCCTGTCGGATCTTGGGCCACCAAAACCAACGTGACACCAACTCCAAGGTACCTCTAACCCCTGGGTGGCCAGCCAGGACAGCATCATGATGCTCCGCCAAAACCTTTAAGCGGAGATGAAGCAGTCCAAAAGATTTGTTGATGGGAAGCTCAGATGGTACCTCCTCCTGAGCCTCGGCAATCTCAGCCTCAACCTCGGTAGTGAGAGCCGAAACCACAACACCCTTTTGGAGGATGGGTACTGGATCTTCCCGAGGTTCACCCCCCGGAAAACACCTGGACAGAGCATCCGCCTTAGTGTTTTTAGACCCCGGTCTGTTAGTGACAACAAAATTGAACCGCGTGAAAAACAATGCCCAGCGAGCCTGCCTGGGGGACAGACGCTTGGCTGACTCCAAATACAGCAGATTGTTATGATCGGTAATAACAGTAACCTGATGGCCCGACCCCTCCAAGAATTGTCGCCATTCCTCAAAGGCCAATTTGATTGCCAACAACTCCCTGTTGCCGATATCGTAGTTACGTTCGGCGGACGACAGTTTCTTGGAGAAATAGGTGCACGGACGCAAACCACTCAAAGATGAGCCTTGAGATAGTACCGCCTCCACACCAACCTCAGACGCATCGACTTCCACAACAAAGGGTTTTGATACGTCTGGCTGCACAAGAATGGGGGCTGAAACAAAACTGTTCTTAAGAAACTCAAATGCGCGCACAGCAGCCTCAGGCCAAACGGAGAAATTGGTACCCTTTTTAGTCATGTCAGTTAGCGGTTTAGCAATGATGGAAAAATCCTTGATAAATTTCCTATAGTAGTTAGAAAATCCAAGGAACCGCTGAAGTGCTTTCAGGTTATCAGGACGTTCCCAATGCAGCACCGCTTGCACCTTAGCGGCGTCCATTTTAAAACCAGAAGCAGACACAATATAACCCAAGAAAGGCAACTCTTGAACAGAAAATACACATTTCTCAAGTTTAGCATACAGCTTATTCTCTCTGAGAAGCTGTAACACCTGCCTGACATGATTTAAATGAGCATCACGGTCGCAAGAATATATGAGGATGTCATCTAGGTACACGATAACGAATTTCCCCAAAACATGCGAGAACACTTCATTGATGAAATGTTGGAACACTGCAGGTGCGTTAGTCAACCCAAAAGGCATCACCAAATTTTCAAAATGACCCTCAGGGGTATTAAAAGCCGTCTTCCACTCATCACCTTGACGGACTCTTATGAGGTTGTATGCCCCCCTGAGGTCAAGCTTGGTAAACCACTTAGCACCCGCCACCTGGTTGAACAAATCTGGTATCAGTGGCATCAGGTATGGATCACGAACCGTAATCTGGTTCAACTCCCTGAAATCCAAACACGGGCGTAATCCGCCATTTTTCTTCTTCACGAAGAAGAACCCTGCTGCCACCGGCGAGGATGATGGCCTGATGTGCCCTTTGCTGAAGCTTTCAGCAATATAATCTTTTAACGCTTGTCTCTCCGGACCGGAGATGTTAAACATCCTTGCTTTAGGCAACTTGGCCCCTGGTTTAAACCTGATAGAACAGTCATAGGGACGATGTGGCGGCAACTCTGAACAACCCTTTTCAGAGAACACATCCACAAAATCCAGAAGTGACTCCGGAACGCTTGAAGTCACCGCAGCCACACATGTGGCCAGGCAATTCTCCTGGCAGAACTCGCTCCACTGAATTATGTCCTGAGTTTTCCAGTCAATTACCGGGTTGTGCATGGACAACCAAGGAAAACCCAAAACCACCTGAGCAGGAAGATTCCTGAGCACCTTACATGTAACCCGCTCGGAATGTAGAACCCCAATGTGGAGTTTCACCTCAGCCACAAATTCAGTATTCTCCCCTTGAGAGAGAGGAGCAGCATTGATGGTGACCACGCGGATAGGATGAGACAGTTTTTCAATCCTAAAACCTGCTGTGCGCGCAAACTCCTCATCAATATGATTTGTGGCTGAACCACTATCCACAAAAACAGTAAATGGCAGCTCACTGCCAGCGATAAAAACCTTAGCAGGGAGCATGCATTGAGAAACCACCATGGAGGATATACATAAGCTCAGATTGGTCTCCTCCACACCCTCTGAGCTTAGAAGTTTTCCGCCGTTGCGTTTTTCTTAGACAGCAGAGGACAGATGTTAATAAAATGACCAGATTTACCACAGTAAAAACAGTCTCCCTGCTTCCTGAGCTCAGGGGCTCGACGCTTCACATGTGACACCCCTGCGATTTGCATAGGCTCTGTGGGCTCACCTGCAGCAACCTCACGTGAACCTAAACCCTCTCCCATAGGCAGTGTCTCATGCTCCCCCTGACGCAAACGGCGATCAATGCGGACAACCAGACTCATAGCGGAATCTAGAGAAGCAGGAGTCTCGTACATCAGAAGGGCTTTTTTAACCCTTCCAGAAACCCCAACTCGAGCATGGGAAAATATTCTGAAAAGTTCCCACGCTGGAGTTCATATCAGTTCATCCAGCAGAGGGCGCATCACCGCGACTCGAAGTAACTACAGTAAATTTCCCTGCATTCCATTCATTCACCAAGTTTTACAGTCAGGAGCACAGCTGCATTAGTAGAGCTCCTGGGTGTAAAATGATATAACCCCTTCAGATGGATTTACAGCGTGGGACAAGACTGTAACAATGGAAGGTATGGAATATTGTTGTTTGTTTTTTCAACTTTATTTCAGGTGACAAGGGTCTTCAGGTGGATTAAGAGTCTAATAAAATATTAAAACACCAAGTGTCTTTATTTCATTAAAATACTTTTTAATAATGTGTGTGTGTTTTATTAACCATTTCATACTATTGGATTAATAATGGATAGGTGTCATAATTGATGCCTCTCCATTATTAACCTGGCTTAATGTCACCTTACAGTAGCAAGGTGACATTAACCCTTCATTACCCCATACCCCACCACTACTTGGGAGTGGGAGGAGAGAGGCTAAATGCCAGAATAGGCACATCTTACAGATGTGCCTTTTCTGGGGTGGCTGGGGGCAGATGTTTTTAGCCAGGGGGGCCAATAACCATGGTCCCTCTCTAGGCTATTAATATCTGCCCTCAGTCACTGGCTTTCCCACTCTGGCGGAGAAAATTGCACGGGAGCCCACGCCAATTTTTTCCGGGATTTAACCCTTTAATTTAATAGCTAGAGCCCCCAAATTTGACACAAAGACACTTCTTACATGAGTAAAGAGGAATATGTGATAAAAAAGGGATATGAGATGGTTTACTGTATGTAAACCATGTCTCATATCCTGTCGGGTTTGTGAAGGAGATAGGAAAAGCCGGCAATTGAATTACCGGCTTTTCTGCTATCTAGCACTGAATTAAATATTATATATATATATATAGACTGTATATATGTTTTTAAGAATATTTGAGCCGATGGATCCATGATATGTCCATTTTGCAAGCCTGCGAGAAAAAAACGCTGTACGGAAGCCATATGGATGCCATATGGATGACACACAGATAAATTTGTGCGTAAAAATCACATCCTCGCATTGAATACGGAACAGTGTTTTGGGACAATTACTGTGTATTATGGCCGTAAAAAACGGACCGTATTTACTTACGCCTAGTGTGATGCCGGCCTTAGGCACATCAGGGGCTCTCAAAATGTGACATGGCATCTCCTAATTATTCCAGAAAATTTTACATTCAAATATTGCTTCTTCCCTTACGAGCTCTGTTGTGTGCCCAAACAGTGGTTTTCCCCCACCTATGGGGACTCTGTAAACTCAGGAGACATTGCACAACAAATTGTATGTTGCAATTTATCCAGTTACCCTTCTGAAATTACAATATTTTGAGCTAGAAAACATTTTTGTGGGAAAAATTTTATTTTTTTTGTTTTCACGGCTCAACGTTATAAACTTCTATGAAGCACCTGGGGGGTTCACCACACATCTAAATAAGTTCCCTGAGAGGTATAGTTTCCAAAGTGGAGTCACTTGTGTTTTTTTTCCACTGTTTAGAAACATCAGGGGCTCTCCAAACGCAACATGTGTCTACTAATTATTCTAGCAAATTTTACATTCAAAAAGTAAATGGCACTCCTTCCCTTCTGAGCTCTGTTGTGTGCTTAAACAATGGTTTTCCACAACATATAGGGCATGCTAAAGAGAAATTGCACAACAAATTGTATGGTGCAATATCTCCAGTTAATCTTATGAAAATGAAAATTTGGGTCTATAGGAAATTTTTTGTGAAAAAAAGTTATATGTTTAATTTTTCCTTCCACATTCCATAAATTCCTGTGAAGCACCTGAAGGGTTAATAAACTTCTTGAATGTTGCTTTGAATACCTTGAGGGGTGCAGTTTTTAGAATGCTGTCACTTTTTGGCATTTTCTATCATATAGGCCCCCAAAGTCACTTCAAATGTGATGTGGTTTCTAAAAAAAATGGTTTTGTAAATTTTGTTGTAAAAATAAGAAATCGCTGATCAAATTTTAACCCTTATAACTTCCTAATAAAGAAAAATTATATTTCAAACATTGTGCTGATGTAAAGTAGACATGTGGGAAATGTTAGCTATTAAATTAACTATTTCCATTCTGATTTAAGGCATAAAAATTAAAATATAACAATTGTAAAATTTTCGCCAAATTTCCAATTTCTTCACAAATAAAAGCAAGTCATATCAAATAAATTTTACCACTATCATGAAGTACAAAACGTCCCAAAAAAAACCTCAGAATCAGTGGAATCCATTGAAGCATTCCAGAGTTATGACCTCATAAGTTGACAGTGGTCAGAACTGAAAAAATTGGCCTGGTCAGGAAGGTGAAAACAGGGATTAGGTACACATTTGAGTTCCAGAATGCAGAACATTCCCACAAAATACAGGACTGTTTGCAAGTATGCACCAATAACAAATCGCTAACTTTTTTTTTACTCTTTAGTGTTTAACATTTTGCTATGCATCACTCTGGTTTCGATCATTTTTTTCTGTAATAATCTTGTTTCCTGTCCTTTAGGAGCAATTTCCTAAAACAAGTCTTTGTAGAGAGGAACGCCACTGAACGTAATGTCAACTTTGGGGTTAGGGCTGGTTTCTGCTTTTTCTGCTTGCCGGGTTATCTCCTTATAATGTGCACTGTTAATATGCTCTCTTCCCAGCTCGTCACTTCTCACCAGAGCTGGCGAGGGATCTCACTGTCAGTGTGTATTAAAAAGAATATTGCACAGTGACAAGGTCCTACAGAGCACACTTCGGAATTGACAACCAACATATACTCAATAGAGCAGTGGGTAGCTCTGCCCCTGGAATAGATGTCAGTGACTGCAGTTTATCCCCCTTGATTACGTCTTGTTTTACTATCGCAACATGCACTGGAGATTCTCAAACAAAACATCATCAAAGAGGAAGAAAAGTAATTAGATCATTACATTAAAAAGATCGGTATTTAGGATAAAATTTTTGTAGGATAATATCTCTATTGACTTGTATGCCCTTATTCTTATTTGGGACTCGTTTGGTTTAACAGAAATGTGGTTACTTTGGCGACCCTAAAGCTCCTGACAGGTTCCCTCTAATACATACAATATATCATATGTATATTATTGAATTTAAAAAATCTAATAACATCTTGATTGTCTTGCAGGAATGACTTGCCAAGCAAGAACATCCTATACTGAGGATGAAGTTCTTTGGGGACATAGATTTCTTCCAGTCATGTCCCTAGAAGAGGGCTTCTTCAGGGTGGACTACTCCCAGTTTCACGCCACCTTTGAAGTCCCAACTCCTTACTACAGCGTAAAGGAATTAGAGAAGAAACAAGCCCCAAGTTCTCCTCTAACATCTCTTTGCAATGATAAATATCACCGGGATAGGGTTTGCTCTTTGGACTACCTCAATGTGTTTGAAGTAGGCAGCAGTTTACTTCCATCCAAGCTTCAAAAACTCAGTCGGGGCAGTGACAATGCCCAGAGAAAACTACTAAGAATGTGTAGTAATAGTGTGGAAAGAGCATGCAGCACCGGGGACCTCCCATTAAAAATACAACGGATCACAGTTTCCACATGTGAAGACAGCGAGGAGAATACACCACTGAAATATTTCAAGGTGAAACCCGAGTGTATGACACAGTCTACTGGAAACCTCCAGCTTCAGAAGAAGACACAGGGCATGCTAACCTTGGGGACAATGCTGGATAGTAATCTACCAGCAAAGCTGAGGAAAATGAATTCTGGCTGCATCAGCTAAACGTATATGAACTGAAGAGGTTTCCAAAGTGGAATATAATAATAAATGGCCTTAAACTTTGTGACAAGAAGAGACATTCACTGTTCTACATTTTTGTCATAAAACATTGTTTTCGACATTAAAACATGCATTGAAAAAGTGTTTTCTTTTCATTAATGCATGAGAATTGACACATAGATTATATAATATGTATTTGGAACAAGGAAAAAAAATAGTTGAAAATAATAAAAATTCTCTTAAAATGTGAATCAAGATTTACTGAATGTACATGAACTCGAGTATTTACTGCTCTGTTTGTGTGCAGTTTTTAAGATTTATACTTATTTCATACACGTTTTATTTTCCCAGTTTTTTATTATGTCCTTAAGAGCTTGTCTTGGTCGGTATTTTGCATCAGTGTTTGAATGCCAAGCGGAACTTACAAAGAAAAACTATAACTGAAAGATTGACACATGAGATACTCCTGATTTTGCGCCATACAATTACTGATGAAATACTGATCAAAAATACTGATGTGTGAAAAAACCTTAGACAGGTTATCAATATCAAATCGATGGGGTTCCGACTCCCTACACCTCGTTTGTTTGATTGAAGAGGTCTTTGTCTTTATTGCTTACCTGGCACAGTGCCATACATTTTTTAGTGGCAGTGACTTGGTATTGCAGCTAAGGGTACTGTCACACCGTGCAATTTTCGTCGCTACGACGGCACGATCCGTGACGTCGCAGCGTCGTATGAGTATCGCTCCAGCGTCGTAGACTGCGGTCACACTTTGCAATCACGGCGCTGGAGCGATGCCGAGGTTCGCTGGTAACCAGGGTAAACATCGGGTTACTAAGCGCAGGGCCGCGCTTAGTAACCCGATGTTTACCGTGGTTACCAGCGTAAAAGTAAAAAAAAACCAAACCGTACATACTCACCATCTGATGTCTGTCAGGTCCCTTGCAGTCTGCTTCCCGCTCTGACTGAGTGCAGCCGTACAGTGAGAGCAGAGCGCAGCGGTGACGTCACCGCTGTGATCTGCTCTCACTTTCCGGCCGGCGCTCACAGTCAGAGCGGGAAGCAGACTGCAAGGGACCTGACAGACATCAGATGGTGAGTATGTACGGTTTTTTTTTTTTTACTTTTACGCTGGTAACCACGGTAAACATCGGGTTACTAAGCGCGGCCCTGCGCTTAGTAACCCAATGTTTACCCTGGTTACCAGCGAACGCATCGCTGGATCGCTGTCACACACAGCGATCCAGCGATGACAGCGGGAGATCCAGCGACGAAAGAAAGTTTCAAACGATCTGCTACGACGTACGATTCTCAGCAGGGTCCCTGATCGCTGCTGCGTGTCAGACACTGCGATATCGTAACGATATCGCTAGAACGTCACGAATCGTACCTTCGTAGCGATCAAAATTGCACTGTGTGACAGTACCCTAAGTCCCACTCAGGAGACTGAACAGCAGTGGCTGTAATACCTGGCAAAGCCACTACATATTGTATACCGTGGACCCTTTAAAAAGCTAACCGAATATCGGTACAAACAGCTGGACTTCTCTTAATTAGGTATTCATGACCGATCCTAAGAATAGGTATTCAGGGTAAGAGTCACCCCAAACCCCTTTAACAGAGAGGCATTCCTACCCACAAAGAATGTATCTAGATGTCTAGATCAATAGTGTAGCAACCGGGGGAGGGGGCAGTGACAATTAAACTCTATAGCAGAGTAGGGAAGCATTGTATCCCTGCACTACTGCTCTCTGTTCTGGAGACCGCAGGTCGCTATAGACTGCATTGTGATGATTGCATTGTGTTGGTCCACCTGCACCCTGCAGCTCTCTGCCATCAGACTCGCAAGGAACCAGGGCTAAATGCATATATGATGTTTATTTGTTATTTTAATAATACTTGTATGGGGACTGTGAGGCCATCATACAGTGTGAAGGTTACAGTGGAACATCATACAGTGTGGGGACTACTGTGGTAGCAAACATACAGTGTGGGTGGCATTACACTTTGTATAGGGGGGCCATGGGGCATCATCCAGTGTAGAGGCATTTTACTGTGTATCATGGGGCATGGGGGGCATTATACTGTTAGGACTACTGTGAGGCCATCATAGTGGGTATAGGTGGGCATTATACTGATTATAGAGGGGCTCTAGGGGGCATTAAACTGTCTCATACAGTGTGTGGTGCATTATGCTGTTTACAGGGGGAATTGGTGCATTATACTGTGCGTAGCAGAGCATTATACTGTATACATGGGGATTTGAGGGCTATCATACTGTTTACAGGGAGCTGTAGAGGCATTATACTGCGTATAGGGGAGCTATAAGGGCATCATACTACTGTTTTCAGGGAACTGTGGAGGCCACCCTATTGTATAAAGGGAGCTGGGGCCCATCAAACTATGTATAAGGGACTGTGGAGTACATCATAATGTGTATAGGGGATCAATGGGAACATCATACTGTGTCTGGGACATCATACTGTATATAGGGGAGCTATGGGTCCATCATACTGTGTATTGAGGACTGTGACTGCATCATTCTGTGTATAAGGGGAGCGGTGCGCATATTTATAGGGAAGCAGTTGAGGCATCACACTGTATATAGCGGAGCTGTGGGTAGAATCTTACTAATTAATCTAATTAATGCTGTACTGTGGAGGACACGGGACTATATTGCTGTATGGAAGAATTAGTGAACATTATTACTGTATGTGAAGGGGACTCAGAGGACATTATTAAATGTTAAGTTGCCACTTAAGAAGAACTATAGTTATGGGTGTGATCGTCAAAAGAGAACACTGGGGCATTATTACTTTCTAGGGGACAAAATGTGGGTATTGTTTTCTAAGGCACTTGCAGAGCACATTAATATTTTCTAGGGATCAAGTTTACGATCAAGAGGGCATTTTCTTTGTAAGGGGCACAGTGGTAGGCATTATCATGTGGGCCACTAAGGAGCGCTGTATCTGTACCACACAGTAGGTTCAGTAACAGCAACAAATATGGCAGCAGAAGGCTCAGCATTGGGATGACAGTAGGATAGGGAGCTTGTGCAAGTTGGGAATAGATGGAGACGATGCTGGAAATGTGAGAAGTCAAACATATTTTTGTTGTAAACTCTGCAGACGAGTCGTGGTTAGAAGAAGTTGCCAGGTCGGTCTGGGCCAGATGGAAACGACGAGAAAAGTGAACAATTCCATCAGAAAGAACGTTGCCTGTGAGTCTCTGTAACTGTATTGCAATATTTTATATGTTCGGCAAGACTGATATCTACCACTATATGGTTGACATATACCGGTGATATCAGTGTTGGTCTTTGCATAGAGATTTATTCTCACTCTCTTAATAAATAAGGCACGTCTTCAAAGAGGCATGCAACCCCTTGCACCTAGCAACAATTCTTACTCCAGTCAAAGACTAGAGTAAGATTTGTGACATAAAGTACGGAAGGCTTGTCATGATTTAGACGAACGGGTGACACCATGCTGCATCCCGAAGCTGGCCGAACCTGGCATGGAAATGACATTTTCACACCCTCATGTTGTGACTTTTCAAAGCGTATTACGCCAGTATTCTAGCATAAGAGATTTGATGAAATTAGGCCATTGTCTTTAAGGGGTTTTCCTACTACCTAAAAAATTTCTGTTAAAAAAGAAAATGGTATTGCATACTTAAAGAACATATAATTAACTGTTAATTAACCCTCCTCTACAACACATGTTCTCTGGTAGTTACATAGGGTGAAAAAAGACCAATGTCCATCAAGTTTAACCTTTCTCCACCAAGGGTGAAATCTTTATCACTAAAAAATCTATGACTCACAATGTCATTTGTGCTGAAGAAAAGCATCCTCACTAGTGTTGAGCATTCCGATACCGCAAGTATCGGGTATCGGCCGATATTTGCGGTATCGGAATTCCGATACCGAGTTCTGATATTTTTGTGATATCGGAAATCGGAATCGGAAGTTCCCAGTGTATGGTTCCCAGGGTCTGGAGGAGAGGAAACTCTCCTTCAGGCCCTGGAATCCATATTCATGTGTAAAATAAAGAATAAAAATAAAAAATAGGGATATACTCACCCTCTGACGCGCCCTGGTTGTAATCGCTGAAACCGGCAGCCTCCGTTCCTAAGAATGAGCGAGTGAAGGACCTGCGATGACGTCGTGGCTTGTGATTGGTCGCGTGAGCGGTCACATGAGCGGTCACGCGACCAATCACAAGCCGCGACGTCATCGAAGGTCCTTAACTCGGCATTCTTAGGAACGGAGACACCGCTAAGAGCAGGGGCCGCCGGAGGGGTGAGTATATTAATATATTTTTTTTTTAATTCTTTATTTTATACATGAATATGGATCCCAGGGCCTGAAGGAGAGTTTCCTCTCCTTCAGACCCTGGGAACCATTCCGATATTTTGTGTCCCATAGATATGCATTGGTATCGGGTATCGGTATGGGCGAGATCCGATATTTTGCCAGTATCGGCCGATCCAATCCGATACCGATACCTTTGCATATCGGAAGGTATCGCTCAACACTAATCCTCACTTTTTTTAAAAGCTGTTATAGTGTCTGCCATTACTACTTCCTGTGGCAGGGCATTCCACATTCTCACTACTTTAACTGTAAAAAAACCCCTTTCCTATTTAGCTGCCGGAATCGCCTTTCTTCCACCCATGGTGAGTGCCCCCTAGTCCTTTATATGGTCTTTAGAAGGAATAAGTCATTTGCCAGTGTTTTGTACTGACCACACATATATTTATACATATAAATGAGATCCCCTAAGCTGAACAAGGCCAACTTTTCCAACTCCAATCATATGAAAGGCCTTCCACCTCTTGTAATATTCTAGTTGCCGCCTTTGAACTGACTCTAACTTCTGAATATCCTTTTTAAAATGTGGAGCCCAAAACTGGATCCCATATTCTAGATGTTACCTCACCAGTGATTTATAAAGGAGTAACAATATGTTGGAATGGCAGGATTTTCTCTCTCTTTTTACATATCCTAAAATCTTGTTTGCATTGCGGCTGCTGCTTGCCATTGAGTACTGCTGCTCAGCTTACTGGTAACCAGAATACCCAAGTCCTTCCATTCTGTAGTTCCAAGTATACTCCCATTTATTGTATATATATATATATATATATATATATATATATATATATATATATATATATATATATATATATATATATATATATATATATATATATTTAGCTATAGGATTACTCCATCCTAGGTGCATTACTCTACATTTATATACATTAACCCCTTAACCCCCGGAGTTTTTCGCTCCTCTCCTTCCCAGAGCCATAACTTTTTAATTTTTCCGTCAATATGGCCATGTGATAGCTTATTTTTTGTGGGATGAGTTTTACTCTTGAACGACACCATTGGTTTTACTATGTCGCGTACTAGAAAACGGAAAAAAAATTACATGTGCAGTGAAATTGCAAAAAAGTGCAATCCCACACTCTTTTTTGTTTGGCTTTGTTGCTAGGTTCACTAAATGCTAAAACTGACCTGCCATTATGATTCTCCAGGTCATTACAAGTTCATAGACACCTAACATGACTAGGTTCTTTTTCATCTAAATGGTGAAAAAAAATTCCAAACTTTGCTAAAAAAAATAAATTGCGCAATTTTCCGATACCCGTAGCGTCTCTATTTTTCATGATCTGGGGTTGGGTGAGGGCTTATTTTTTGCATGCCAAGCTGACGTTTTTAATGATACCATTTTGGTGCAGATACATTCTTTTGATCGCACATTATTGCATTTTAATGCAATATTGCGGCGACCAAAAAAACGTAATTGTGGCATTTTGACGTTTTTATCACTACACCATTTAGCAATCAGGTTTATCCTTTTTCATATTGATAGATCGGGCTATTCTGAACTCGGCGATGCCAAATATGTATGTGTTTGATTTTTATTGTTTTATTTTGAATGGGGCGAAAGGGGGGTGATTTGAACTTTTATATTTTTTTTATTCTTTTCAGAATTTTAAAAACCTTTTTTTCTTTACGTTTGGTATGCTTCAATAGCATCCATGGGAGGCTAGCAGCTGCCACAACTTGATAGGCTCTGCTACAAGCACCTCCGGGGCCCAGTACAGAGGGGAAAGCTGAAAAGAGAGGGCGGCAAAGAGCCACTCTATATACATCCTGAAGAGGCTGTCATGTACTTTTCGCCCCTTTCATTGGCCCTACAAATTTAAACCCTGCCCCCTCACCCCATTAGCTAGTTGGCAGGTGGGAAGCAGCATGATCTAGCAACCTCAAGGGAATGAGGGGGGTGCCGCAGTCAGAGGCACTCTCCTTACACAGTACAGTGCCTCCTATTCTTAAAAATCGGTACCACGTGAACCATCCTCCAATCCTGTGGCACCCGTTACACAAGAGACTAAGAAGTTGAGACACATCTTCTCAGATGTACAGTAAATAAAGTTCGTACAGGTTTTTATTCATTTGGATAAAGAAACAACTGATGCCACTGATTGGCTGCAGCAGTTGTGAGCAAGTTACTGGATGCAGTAACGGCCTGGAGGTAGAGCAAGAGTTAACAGATTTATTAACAGAGGTATACTCCACACAGGGAGGTAATGGGTTAAGCAGGCTGTATGGGAATTGATATTAGCACAGTATGAGTGAGGGGTGAGGTAAAAGATAAAACAACTGTTCTTGAAAGGGTTAACTTATCAGTCCGCAGGCTTCCTGGCTGCAGAGCCTTAAGTTCCAACGGTGGCGCCCAGGCAACTGGCACGTGATGACTCCGGTGTTGTCCTGAAGAAGCTGGAGGTCCAGTTCCCTGCAATGGCGGTGCGTCCTCGTTGTACCAAGCGGGGTCTTGGATCCAAGGTTTGTCGTATGGTAGCAGCACAGTCTGTAACACCGCCAGAGCGTGACTCAGCTCAGCATTAGTATGCGGGTGAGGAATGACACAGTTGTAGATGAGTCACCTGGTCTGTCTTAGGCAGCACGCACGCAGCAACCACCAGCCCAGAGCGTCTGTAACTTTCGTCATGGGAGACAATGGGCACCCAGCAGATCTCTGTCCACAGTCAGTGTACCTGGACAAAGGAAATCTACAGCGCAGGCCTGGGCTATCACGATGCTCAGAGGCCGGAGCACCAACTTTCCTCTGCTGTGCGCTGTCTTCCCGATAAGTCTGCACAGGACCTTTTATCATCGTCACGCCCCCTGTTGTCAAGTGTAAAGGTCGGTCTGGGTTGGAAAACTTTCCCCCAGACAACAATGGTGACAGCCCCGACAGTACCGGAACCAGGGCAAGAGCGGTACCCCCGGTCCGGTCCATGTTCTTAGGCTAGGTTCACATTGCGTTAGGGCAATCCGTTTAGCGCTAGCGCTAGCGGATTGCGCTAACGCAATGTTTATTTAGGGGCCGCGTTAGGGGTCACGTTAACGTCCCCGCTCTCGCAGATCCCCGATCTGCGAGAGCGGGGAACTGACCTCGGGCGCGCCGCGGACGCTGCAAGAGCGTCCGAGGCGCGCCACAGAAGAACGGCACATCACTAGCGCGAGCCGAAAAAGGCACGCGCTAGCGATGCGCTGCAGGCGAAATTTACATTGCTGTCAATGGGTGCGCTAACAGACCCGTTGCACGGCGTTAATTGCGACATTTTCCCCGTGCAACGCTGTCTGTTAGCGTGCACACATTAACGCAATGTGAACCTAGCCTTACCCAGTCATAAGAGTAAAGGGAACATCATTGCTGCAGCCGTGTAAACAAACACAATTTTTTTAGGGTTTAAATAAATCCCTATAAGTTGCTACCCTTTAAACAATATTTTCCAAAATACCGTAAGCAAAGTTTAAGACAAAGCAGGCCAAAATATCCTCAGAAATAAGCAAGAAACTGCTTTAGGAGTTTGGTTGCTTTAAGCACGTGGACATGTGCAGCGCCTCAGAGTCTGGTCGTTGCAGTAACGTCGGTCTTCCACCAGGGGGAGTGATGGTACGTCTGATTGCACTAAAAGAGTTCACCTTGCCAGGTATCACAGTCACACATTACACTTCACACTCCGGCCGCCAGGGGGAGCAAAAGGTCCTATTTACTAGGCCACTCCTCACACATGGGTAAAACTTGGGGTTGGATAGGAAGTTAGGGAGAAAGCAGCCCGGGAGAGTTTGGGAGAGGACCTGTCAGGGGTGGGATCCTGACAGCAGCCTAGCACAGACAGATCGTCACGGAGCCGTGCCTGTATCTTATAGCGGCAGTCTACTAAGAAAGGACACGAAGCGAAGTATATTGTGGAGAAGTGAGAAATGAGATCACATACAAAGGCGATAGAACCAGAAGGAGTCGTGCCCCAAGATCGGCAACATCCTTCTGAGGCGCGTAGCCGGTGGCCGGAGCACCGAGGAAGTAATAGGCTCTACGCATTACTTTGAACTACAGGAGGGCAGTTAACTTTAGGTTGGCTGTCTCACCTTTTACACCTAATGAAGACAACGGAGGCAATTGTGGGAGAGGGGCATCTCTAGGGTCCCTATAAAATAACTCCAGGCCTACCCCGTCATACGGGTGCGCCCTATCCATATCATCTGGGGGACGGAGAGAAAGAAAAGGAACAAACACGACAGTTGTGAGGACTATCCCGTGGTGCTCAGCAGGGAGGTACTACAACACACAGGCGCAAGTAGGAAGGCTACTGATTTCCACCTGCAAAGGGAACTCTGGATGTGCCTTCGGACCGGCCAGTCTCATCCAGCCCTGTTAGCAGTGCTCTGGATTGCAGATGCCGAAGCCTTCAGTAAAAAGGTAAAGAGACTACAACCCTGTGTCCTCGTTATTTACTGCGACCTACACCATCACAAACACCCTTTTATTGGGCGCCCCTTAGCAGGGCCACGGACCGGGTCAGGCCACCGTGACATCCCCAGAACCGAGAGACCCGGTACCGAGTACCCCGCTGCCCTGCGTTTGGGGGCCGCTCCACATGCTGATATCTATCAGAGAACCACGTGTCCTCCGGTGTTCACATCTCATTTTAAGCCCCATAATTGACATAATTGAGATGTACTTCATGGGAATCTCCCAATGTATACCGTAATCTGGGCCAGCGTTAGGGGAAGGGGCAAATGCCCATGGTCTTCAATCGCTTGGGTGCCCCCAGCGTCTACAGCAGGAGGTACACTGATAACAGCGGTAAAAGTAAAACAAAAATAAAAATACATACAGGTACTTCTCACAAAATTAGAATATCAAACAGTTAATTTATTTCAGTTCTTCAATACAAAAAGTGGAACTCACATATTATATTGAGTCATTACAAACAGAGTGATCTATTTCAAGTGTTTATTTCTATTAATGTTGATGATTATGGCTTACAGCCAATGAAAACCAAAAAGTCATTATCTCAGTAAATTAGAATAATTAACAAAAAACACCTGCAAAGGCTTCCTAAGCGTTTAAAAAGGTCCCTTAGTCTGTTTGAGTAGGCTCCACAATCATGGGGAAGACTACTGACTTGACAGATGTCCAGAAGGCAGTCATTGACACACTCCACAAGGAGAGTAAGCCACAAAAGGTCATTGCTAAAGCTGGCTGTTCACAGAGTGCTGTATCCAAGAAGCATATTAATGGAAAGTCCAGTGGAAGGAAAAAGTGTGTTAGAAAAAGGTGCACAAGCAACCGGGATAACCACAGCCTTGAAATGATTGTTAAGAAAAGGCCATTTAAAAATTTGAGGGAGATTCACAAGGAGTGGACTGCTGCTGGAGTCATTGCTTCAAGAGTAGTATCTCCTGACTGGACAACCACTTTATATTTTTCTTTATGTGGTTATAACATTAAAGAAATTTTCCACCCAGTGCAAATGTTTAGTCACCAGTGCTGAATACGAACAGAGTGTAATGTTTGGATTTGGCTTTACTAGGAGCTCAAGCAGTTGACACGTTACTGAAAATATGCTTTTTACCAAACCGATTCTCATCCGTTTCTCTTTAACCCTAGAACGCGTACCTGGGGCCTCGCAGGCCTGCTAGGTTACTTGTTTTCTATTATCTGTAAAACTACATTAGTTAGAATTTTGAAACTCAAGGTAATCCTCAGGTATATAGTTGTTAGTAATATCCAGTTGTTCATATATTTTTATGTTATAGGCATCTCGTATAGCAACGCTTTTTTTGTGACTACCCCAGATTCACGTACCTGGGGCCTTTGAGGCCTGCTTTGGTTTACATGTACTCCTCAGTCTTTTTGTCTGTACTGTTGTTGGGGAAGAACTTATGACTCAGTCTTTATGACTATTGGTCGATGGCTGTTGCTGGGAAGAGTGTGGATTCTGCCTGACATGGTAATGTGATCCTGGAAGGGAGTTTCCCCTCACAAAGTAACGTGATTATGATGTCAGTACAGGTCCTTTAGTCCTAAATCCTAGTTGCTGGAGAGACTTTGGAGGAAGAAGTCAGCTTTCTTTGGTCTGTAACAAAGAACCTTTCTGAGCTCCAAAACCAGAGGCTTCTACTGCACTTACAAGAAAGTGATCTGTTGAAGGTAAGAGTAGGGGGGCTGTACTTTACCCTAAGCACACAAACACTAACAAAGTCTTAGCACACACAGTGTATAGTGCACAAGCCTGATTGTAATCTTTATTTTTTACTTTTCATTTTAGTTTACTCACATCTAAGATTACAATGGCACAGTCTACATCAAGGGGATTGACTGTCCAAGAAATTGAGGCGATTATTTTCAATAGTGATGAAGACAGTGACATTTCTTTGTCGGATGAAGAGTATATTCCACCAGCTAATGTATCAACTTCATCGTCCAGCGATTCCTCAGATGATGAAGAAGTAATGGATCCAGCAGAATGTGCAAGTAGAACATCTAAAACTAATGTTTTTTGGAACAGTACTGCTGTGGCTCATGCACGCACCCCATCACATAACATTATTAGAGTTCCTCAAGGAGCTGTCGGAATTTCCCAATTCATGTCCAAAAAAGATGTTTTCAGTAAATTTGTTTCAGATGATATTGCAGATAGCTATATTGTTTATTGTCAAACTAATCCAGAATTCCATGCCAACAGGAAGGACAATAGACGTATATTTTTGACAGAACTTTGTTATGAACTTTTGATGCCTACTATGCTAGAGAGAAGCAGCACAAAATGCTTATAAAGGCAAATTACAGAGGCAATGATCCGATGTGGAATATGCTTTCAGGAACAGCCAGAGCAAAGAGAAAAAAAAGAAAGCGCTGCTATATTTGTCCAGCAAAGAAAGAAAGAAAATCGGAGCGTTTCTGTTCTACTTGCGGACAAAATGTATGCAGGGAACATTCTGAAGAAAAAATAATATGCAAGAATTGTCGGGGAAATATGTAAAGTGGAAAATAAATATTCCTGCACAAAGTTTGCTACAGACTTTATGTAAAAACTTCTTATAAGAAAAAATGTATCCATCATAAAAAATTGTACTGAGTGAACATATTGGGCGTGCCCGTTTAGTTACATTTTTGTTGTTTTATGTACATAATTTTTTTGGGGAATTATACACATCTTAGGCTATGTTCCAAGTAGCGCTGGGGTTCACCAGAATGTGATCCATAATGGATCTGACCTCCTGGTAACTCCAGCTAAGGCTGATGAAATGCCGGCATTCCACCAGCCTTAGCTGAGGTCACCAGGAGGTCAGATCCATTACGGATCCCCTCCTGGTGGACCCCAGCGCTAGTGGGAATGCATCCTTACTTTGCAAATTTAAAATAAACTTTGAAAAGTATTTTTATTTGAGTTATTCCATGTTATTTGCACACAGGCCTAAAAGGCCCCAGGTACGTGAATATGGGGTAGTCACAAAAAAAGCGTTGCTATACGAAATGCCTATAACATAAAAATATACAAACAACTGGAAATTACTAACAACTATATAGCTGAGTAATACCTAGAGTTTCAAAATTGTAACTAAAGTAGTTTTACAGAAAATAATAAAAAAGTAACCTGACAGGCCTGTGAGGCCCCAGGTACGCGTTCTACCAGCCTTAGCCGGGGTCACCAGGAGGTCAGATCCATTACGAAATCCCATCCAGGCGGACCCCAGAGCTAGTGGGAATGCATGCTTACTTTCAAATAACTTTGAAAAAAAAAATTTTTTGAGTTATTCCATGTTATTTGAAAACAGGCCTCAAAGGCCCCAGGTACGTAATAGTGTAGATTTCTATGGTCACGCATTCTAGGGTTAAGGGGTTATCCAGTCTAAATCTACAAGTCTGCATTCACACGATGTGTCACTAGTAAGTACAGTATATTGCGAGTGCGAATGTGGCCGGGTGTATGCATATCGCCTATTCCTGGTCACGTGACCGACTGACCGCCATTCCCAGTTCTAACATTGCACTCTGTTAGTATTCAGGACTGGTGTCTAAACATTTTCACTGGGTGGAAAACTCCTTTAATAAGGTGGGAGGATCAGTTGAGTCTATAAACTATAATTATCATAATATGACCCGACCTTAGGTCCTCCTGCAGCTAGGGGCATACATTGAATTCATGGTGCTCCATAGCAGACATCCTATTTGGGGGTTTTCCCTTCCACATAGGTGCAGTCACAGAAGGCTGTATCTCCCAGGTCTTAAAGGTAGGGAGATGGACATGTATTGTAGCTCTTACTAAGTCATTTTTGTCTATTGAACCCCCTAGTATTCTCACCCACTATGATAATCCATTAATGGCTACCATAATCTATGATACCAACACATTTTTTCCGCAAACACATGATACTCTCACAGTAAATTCCTCCACAGTACCCTCCACATATACAGCATGATTTCCTATCAATACCCACACACAGTGATGACCCCACAGTCCCCACCCTTACATACACGCAGTAAGATTTCCAGTGATCTCAACACTTTTTGATGGCCCTTACTGTTCCCCAACACAGTATAATGTCACCCAAAGTAATTATTATTCTACGTGTTTCAGAGTTCAAGACTCCTTTATCAGGAAACACCACTGGAGTGGTGGTGGTTCCTGTGGTGTTTCCTGATGAAGGAGTCTTGAACTCTGAAACATGTAGAATAATAAATCCACATGTACTAATAACTCTGGAATTCTATTGATTCAGCAGCACAGACATTTACCACAATTTTCCCAATCTGTATAAAATACTTAATAAGTAGTGATGAGCGAGTGTACTCGTTGCTCTGGTTTTCCCGAGCACGCTCGGGTGACCTCCGAGTATTTATGACTGCTTGGAGATTTAGTTTTCATAGCGGCAGCTGAATGATTTACAGCTACTAGCCAGGCTGAGTACATGTGGGGGTTGCCTGGTTGCTAGGGAATCCCCACATGTAACCAAGAAGGCTCGTAGCTGTAAATCATTCAGCTGCCGCAAAGAAAACTAAATCTCCAAGCAGTCATAAATACTCGGAGGTCACCCGAGCGTGCTCGGGAAAACCAGAGCAACGAGTACACTCGCTCATCACTATTAATAAGTCTACTTATAATAATAATAATAATAATGTCTACTTTACATCAGCACAATTTTGAAATCAAAAATGTTTTTGTTAGGAAGTTATAAGGGATAAAAGTTGACCAGCAATTTCTCATTTTTACAACACCATTTTTTTAGGGACCACATCACATTTGAAGTCACTTTGAGGGGTCTTTATGATAGAAAATACCCCAAAATGACACCATTCTAAAAACTGCTCCCCTCAAGGTGCTTAAAACCCCATTCAATAAGTTTATTAACCCTTCAGGTTCTTCACATGAATTTTTTGGAATGTTTAAAAAAAAATGAACATTTAACTTTTTTTTCACAAAAAATTTACTTTAGATCCAATTTGTTTTATTTTACCAAGGGTAACAGGAGAAATTGGACCCCAAAAGTTGTTGTGCAATTTGTTTTGAGTACGCTGATACCCCATATGTGGGTGTAAATCACTGTTTGGGCGCATGGCAAAGTTCAGATGAGAAGGAGCGCCGTTTGACTTTTCAATGCAAAATTGGCTGGAATTGAGATTGGACGTCATGTCGCGTTTGGAGAGCCCCTGATGTGCCTAAACAATCATGGGATCTGCATGCAATAGAAGCTGTTAGCGCTGCAATCCCTGCACACTGACCATAGAGACTTCCTGACATGCACTGCGCATGACAGGAAGTCTCTCAGTTCTGGCAACCCGGATGTCGTCATGACAATATTGGGTTACCATGGGAGCGATCAGAACCCCGTGTCATGCCGCGGGGTCTACGATCCAAAGGCAGAGGGGCTGACAGCTTTAGAGTATGAGTCAGCGGGCGGGAAGAAGCCCCCAGGGACCTGTCTGTAGGACTAGTGCACAGCGCCGCTCGCTCCCCAGCAGCTATTAGTATGTTTTTCTCTGAAAACACTGCAGCTTTACAAAGACATACCTGGTGAGATAATACAGCCGGTGCTGCACATAGTTTGAGCAGCCTGTCTGTATAACCTGTCAGACTTCCTTTAAGGGGTAGTCCAGGATTAGGATAAAAGTCTGTAGTCAATCTATGTGACTGCAGACTGCGATATTATTATTATAAATTTTTATAGCGCCATTTATTCCATGGCGCTTTACATGTGAATACGGGGCAAGTACAGACAAATACATTAATCAAGAGCAAAAAACAAGGCACCCAGGTACATAAGGAGGGAGGACCCTGCCCGCAAGGGCTCACAGTCTGCAGGGGATGGGTGAGGATACACTAGGAGAGGGTAGAGAAGGTGTGCGGCGGTTCAGTAGGTTGAGGATCACTGCAGGCTATAGATTTGTCGGAAGAGGTGAGTCTTCAGGTTCTTTTTGAAGGTTTCTATGGTAGGCGAGAGTCCGATGTTTTGGGGTAGAGAGTTCATGATATCATGACGAGGTGCAGTGCGCCTGCTGCCATGAGTCCGATCAAGTGCGATCAGGCAGTCATGCAAGCGCATGTTTGCTATTTGCATGTGCCGACTAGATATGATTGGCGTCTTTCAATAAAAAATAAATGAGAGACTTGGGGACATTATTTTTGTACATGGGAGGACTCGGGGGACATTATTAAATGTTAAGATAAGTAGAACTCAGCACTCAAGAGAGGTATGCAACAAGAATTACATTATGTTCACAATAAAATTAGTTCAATGTGAATAAAATTTCAGAGGACCCTCATATAGTGCGGGGCCAATTATACAGCATGGGAGCTAAAGTAAGTACCATTATACAGTGTGAGAACTACTGCTGGGGCCATTATACAGTTTGCGAGCTAATGAGAGGGCCATTACACAGCTTGGGAGCTAATGTGGGGGCCATTATACAGTGTGAGGAATACTGTTGGAGCCATTATACAGTTTGTCCGCTAATTAAAGAGCCATTATACAGTTTGAGGACTACTATTGGGCCATTATACAGTTTGGAAGCTAATGCAGGGCCATTATACAGTGTGAGGACTACTGTTGGGGCCATTATACAGTTTGGGAGCTAATGTGGGGCCATTATACAGTGTGAGGACTACTGTTGGGGCCATTATTCAGTTCAGAAGCTAATGAGAGGGCCATTATAAATCTTGGGGGCTAATATGGGGACTACTGTGAGAGGCCCTCATACAGTGTGGGAGCCAATATAAAGTGTGGGGACTACTGTGGGGCCATTATACAGTGTGAAAGCTAATATGAGGGCCATTCTACAGAGGTTCCCCTATGCCGACAATTAGGGTGTGCCACTATGGGTGTGCCATAGTTGTAATAAGGGTTACCTGGTTAGGGGCCCACTCAGATGTTTCACCCCCCAGAGCTAAACCACTAGCTACGCCTCTGACCTGGGATAATGAACACTTGGAGACAGCCAGCGCTTTCTATTCACAGCCGAGCTGTCAATCAACACGCTGACAGCTCAGCATGTCTCATTGCCAGACTGGATGACTGAGGTGTCAAAGTACTGACAGCTTCAGCACACTCCTGTACCAGATTGGACAGCTGAGCTGTCAGTAACTGTATCCCAGACACACTGAGGGGTGGATCTGTGACAGCTGCAGTGTTTCAGAATCTAACATACTTGGTTGAGATCATGCAGGCAGGGTCTGATACATGCTGCCCATGGTTTGACTCCACACCGATCGACAAATTATCACCTGTCTTGTGGAGAGATAACTTATAGTCACAGGACATCTCCATTAAAGGGAAGGTGCCACATTTTATTTTTTGTATTAAAAATGATTGTTTATATAAACAATTATTTTTAATACAAATTTACATTTTTTAACTTTAACTTTTTTTATTATTAATTTTTTCTTCAACCACTGGGCGCCGCTATTTTGCTTTGCAGGAGTGTAAGTGTAGCTGCAAGACACTTACACTCTGCAAATACGGCAGCCCTGGGCATAGAGATCTGCGGTCGGCATCCGACCCTATACTTTACATTGAGCTGCTCCCTGCTGTGATCTGGCCACGCCCCCTGAGCCGTCCACATCACAGCAGAGGCAGGAGATCGGCGCCATCTTTCTGGAGCTCACAGTGCATCTGTGAGCTCCAGTTTCCCAGTATAATCGCAGGAGCCCTGTGGTTATAGGAGGAGGAGAAGAAGGAGACCAAGGACAGGAGGGAGAAAGGACTCAGCAGCGGAGCAGTGAAGTAAGTCTCAGTGGGGAGGGGGAGAGGCAATCTAATCCTATCCTTTGTGATGCTGACTCTGAGCAGTGTATCTCCTCCCGTGTGTTACTGTGCTGACTGTGTATCTACTCCTCTCCTGTGTGATACTGTCTGCTGAGCCATGCATCTAATCCTGTCCTGTGTGATACTGTGTACTGAGACGTGTATCTAATCCTCTCCTGTGTGATCCTGTATGCTGAGCCATGTATCTAATCCTACCTGTGTGATACTGTCTGCTGAGCCATGTATCTAATCCTGTCCTGTGTGATACTGTCTGCTGAGCCGTGTATCTAATCCTCTCCTGTGTGATAGTGTCTGCTGAGCCATATATCTAATCCTACCCTGTGTGATACTGTGCTGAGATGTGTATCTAATCCTGTCCTGTGTGATACTGTGTGCTGAGACGTGTATCTAATCCTCCCCTGTGTGATATTGACTGCTGAGCTGTGTATCTAATGCTATCCTTTGTGATACTGACTGCTGAGCTGTGTATCTAATCCTATCCTGTATGATACTGACTGAGCTGTGTATCTAATCCTCTCCTATGCACTCCTCTCCCCCGTTATGTGTGATCAATATGGCGGTATTATGTGTGCTCTATATGGCGATATTATGTGAGAACACTGGCGGTATTATGTGAGATCTATATGGCGTCATTATGTGAGAAGTATATGGCGGTATTATGTGTGAAGTATATGGGGTATTATGTGTGAAGTATAAGGCGGTAATATGTGTGAAATATATGGCGGTATTATGTGTGAAGTATATGGCGGTATTATGTGTGAAGTATATGGCGGTATTATGTGTGAAGTATATGGCGGTATTATGTGTGCTCTATATGGCGGTATTATGTGAGATCTATATGTCGGAATTATGTGAGAACACTATGGCATCGTTATTTGCGTTCTATATGATGGTATTATGTGAGAACTATAGGACAGTATTATGTGTGATCTATATGGCGGTATTATGTGAGAACACTATGGCAGTATTATCTTCAGAAACGGAACCCAATCTAGGGTGGTCCTGGCTGAGCAGCTGCACACGGGTCTGGTGTTATAGAGGGGGCAGCATGACCTCCAGTTAGGTGCAGTCAGGGGAAGGCTGGTGAGGCAGCTGAAGAGAGGGGTCTCATGTTTAACACTACTATATGGCTACATTTTCCCCCAGCGTCACCCGACTGCGCCTGTCGCCTCGCTTTCACACATCTCCAGGACAGGATCTGAGGAGGGGAATGGGATATTAGCATGCAATGTCTGGATCAGAAAAGGCCATCAATCAGCAGAAATGTTTCCTGGATTTCTGAGGAGTCGGTCCGTCCATGTGTATAAAAGACAGCGCTCTATGTACAATCCCTGGCTGCTCCGCGCACCAATAGACCTGCACACTGCTTTTCTGAAATACTCTGTGCTGCTGTCACCCTGCTCCCTCCACCACATATCTCTCAGAATCCTTGCTGCCTGCCATCCTCGGTGACTGTCTACTTGTCAGTACAAGGCTGCCGTCACACATTCAGTATTTGGTCAGTATTTTACCTCAGTATTTGTAAGCCAAAACCAGGAGTGGATGATAAATGCAGAAGTGGTGCATATGTTTCTATTATACTTTTCCTCTATTTGTTCCACTCCTGGTTTTTGCTTACAGATACTGATGTAAAATACTGACCAAATACTGACAGTGTGACGGCAGCCTTACTCTGCAGTCACCAACAAAATGGCTGCTCACTGTGTTCCTGAATATCATCCTCTCTTATCCCTTAGCAAACACCCAGAAGGGAAGGAGAGGAGACATCACACAGGTCAGCAGACTCCGCCCATAATTACTGCAGTGCTGTGAGCTAGTTGTACACTAGGTTTTTGTCAAATTTCATTAGCTGCTCCCCCTAGTGTTTAAAAGTGGAAAAGCCAAACCTTTTAAAATTATTTGTCATAGTTTACTAATTTATAAACAAATGATAATATTGTTTAAGAAAATTTAAACATTAATTCTTTACATTTTTTCAATCGCTGGAAAAAAATTTTTTTTATGGCACCTTCCCGTTAAGTTGGCCAAATTACTTTAACAATGACAGCTGTAATGCTTGCAGTGAATGTATAATGAACTGTACCTTATCCATTTTAGTAGTAATGACCTGTCGTTAATTTGTGGTGGTGGTGAAGGGGGCCTCAATTAAAGTCATTGCATTTTTTTTTACTGTAGATAATACATGTGTACACTAAATTACGATGGGCCAAACAGCAGAAAAGCTCCAGGATAGATAAAAGCACTGCACTAAATGTTAAGGCGAGGATTCTTATACAATTGGTTCCATGATTTCCAAATGGACACCGCATCAATGTTTAAATACATCAAATATTCTTCAATGAGTTATTATTAAGCGGCATCATTCTGCAAAATAACCTAACAAAAAAATTGCGTAGACTTTGTTTTGTAGAGGTACAACTTAGGTTACACAAAATAATTTTCTTAATAAGTCTGGCAGTTGATGCAGCAAAATGTGCAAAGTTATCAGACTTGTTCTACCGCACAACTGTTCAAACCACAACACCTACAACAGCTAATATTCCTCTGACAGTGACAGAAGCCGAAATAACATCTGAATTGGTACCTACATTTGATCCTCCTTCAAGTGATACTGAACCTGAACTTGTTACATTAACTACTGTTGCACCTGGAGATCCGTGTTCATCGCATACTGTGTCGGAGCCAGTCACATAGTTTTGCAGTATTGTACCCGTGGCTTCAACTTCTCAATCTGTTCCACCACGTATTGAGTATTCACCATCGGTTAGTGGTTCTTTCAGTGTGAAAACCACCTATAGAGAAAGCATCAACTATTTTGCACGCCCTTCATCAGCCCAATTGTCTATATTTTTCAAAAAATCACCAAAAACAAGATACCCAAGATCCTAATTTCCAAAAAGTCTTTTTGCGCAAAGATGGAACAAATCGAAGATGGCTGACATACAACATTAAAAAACAAATTATTAGTGTTGAGCGATACCTTCCGATATCGGAAAGTATCGGTATCGGAAAGTATCGGCCGATACCGTCAAAGTATCGGATCTAATCCGATACCGATACCCGATCCCAATGCAAGTCAATGGGACGAAAATATCGGAATTAAAATAAACCCTTTCTTAACTTGTAGGTTCATTCTACATGAAGGAAAACAACTAAGAATAATGTAGGATGTATTGGGGGAGGTGGCGGAGACATTAAAGGCACAGAGGTTTAGCCCAATCTAATAGAATAGCAGGATTTTGTTTTGTTTTTTTATGACGTTCGGCGTTAGAAAGATTTTGACTATGTTAATTTTTTTCACTACTTCCACGCCCTTCACCTTCTTTTTTACTTCTCCCACACTTTCTTCTTCATTATCCTCATCATCAGCTTCTTTGACATCAACTTCTTCACCTTATTCATCTTCTTCTTCATCTTCTACCTATTATTTTTTTTGTTACATTGTTCATATTCTTTTTATTTTACTATTATCTTCTTCATATTCAACTTCTTCATCATATTCTTATTTGTGACAGGCATTCCCGTAGTTGTTATCTATAAAAGTTTGAAGATTACACCTTCCGTTCTGCCTGTCACAAAACAGTTACATTTGTCCACGTTCAGTTTGGCCTGCAGCATCAGGCTTTATCCAGGGGCACCACGAGGAGGAACGGACTCACCCCCATACACTGCTTAGTCTTCTTCTGCTTATAATTTAGATAATATCTTTTGCTCTGATATTTAGTCTCATGCTTAATGTTCTTCTGCTCTTTGTTCTGCAGCCTCTTGTTCTTCTGCTTCTCGGTCTTCCAGGTCGTCGTCGTCTCCAGGGTCATCGTCTCCGGGGTCGTCGTCATCGGGGTGGTCTTCAGGGTCATCGTCTCCAGTGTCGTCGTCATCTCAGTGGTTGTCGTCTCTGGTATCGTCGTCATCTTAGGGGTGGTCTTCCGGGTCGTTGTCTTTAGGGTCTTGAACTTGGAAATGTAGCAGAAGGTACAAGAAGGTTGAGAAAATGCCGAGAAACAGCTGATGGAACTGGAACTCGGATGGCTACCCGAAGGTCCAAGAGCCAATGGAACTACCGAGGACCAGCTGACGTTACTGGAACCCGGTTACTAAGCAGGAGGTACCCGTGCCTGAAATCACTATCAAGGACCACCTGACGTTGGTGGAACTCGGATACCCAGAGGGAGGCACCTAAGCCAAAGGCTCTGCCCGGAACCAGCTGACGGTACTGGAACCAGGATGGGGAGCAGAAGGTACAAGAGCAAAAGACACTGCCGAGAACCAGCTGACGGTACTGGAACCCGGATGGGTAGCCGAAGGTCCAAGAGCCAATGGAACTACCGAGGACCAGCTGACGTTACTGGAACCCGGTTACTAAGCAGGAGGTACCCGTGCTGAAAGCACTACCAAGGACCACCTGACGTTGGTGGAACTCAGATACCCAGAGGGAGGCACCTAAGCCAAAGGCTCTGCCCGGAACCAGCTGACGGTACTGGAACCAGGATGGGGAGCAGAAGGTACAAGAGCAAAAGACACTGCCGAGAACCAGCTGACGGTACTGGAACCCGGATGGGTAGCCGAAGGTCCAAAAGCCAATGGAACTACCGAGGACCAGCTGACGTTACTGGAACCCGGTTACTAAGCAGGAGGTACCCGTGCCTGAAAGCACTACCAAGGACCACCTGACATTGGTGGAACTCGGATACCCAGAAGGAGGCACCTAAGCCAAAGGCTCTGCCCGGAACCAGCTGACGGTGCTGGAACCAGGATGGGGACCTATTCAAGCTTGTCTTCCTAGAGCCCCAACTAGCGGTGTTGGAGCAAAGGGTCAGCAGGGGGAGCAGAGTGTAGGCCGAAGCCTGCACTGGAGGCATTTGTAGGTCTGTTGTGTCTGCGTGGCTGTTGCAGGACACGTTGCCGGCTACACAGCAGGGGAACAGCTGGCGGTGCTGAACCCCACTGACACATTGGCGGGTGTTTTTCTCTGTGCAGCCAGCACTTCGGGGCACCAACTGGCGGTGTTAGAGCCCAGGATCTGCAGGGGGAGCAGAGTGTAGGCCGAAGCCTAATTGAACCAATTTTAAAGGTAACCTTTAACCCCCCCCTCAGGTGTTACAAACTAGAAGAGCCACGTCTTATGCAGCAGTAGTGCTGCACAAGTCAAAGGTTGCTCTTTTAATTTTGTTCCTTGCACAAGCTGAATGAAACACGTACAACATTTTGGCCCTTATACAGTCAATCTGTCTTGGAGGCGGGAGTTCCCTTCGTAATAAGACGCAGCACAGCTGGCAAAAATACCACCTTGGTGCTTGGTGCGGCCTCCTGAGCATCGCATTTTGATGTACAGGAGTCTGCGTTGTTGCGTTATCCCTTGGCCATGCGCTGCCCGTCTTCTGACATCATTTCATGTCGGCTGGTGCGGTTCGTGATGCCCATGAATCCCAGCCCCGCAGTGTCTTTACAGTGTTTCACACTGCGGGGCTGGGATTCATGGCCTGGCGCAGTACATATGTTCGCCTCTCGCTCGTGTCCTTACACCTGCTACAGACTGTGCGGCGTCAGCTGATCCCTTATCGCATGCCACGACCATGAAGCCGCACAGTCTGAAGAAGGCGGAAGGAGCTGAGTGACAGCCTGGCGAAGATATGCACTGCTCATGCCCGTCAATCACACCCTCGCAGTAAAAATAAATAAGACACCGAGGGTCGTTGTGTCGGGCAGGGCGGCCGCAGAGGCGCAGCCAGCCAAACAATGATGTCAGAAGAAGGGCTGCGCTACCAAGGGGGTTGTTGCGTGTCATTACAAAGGAAAGTCACACCTCAGGGACGTTTTAATGGTCTCAGGGGACACATTGTAGACGTGTTCCGTTCCACGTGTGCAAGGAGAATAAGTTTATGAGCCACCTTGCACACATGCAGCATTACTGCTGTACAAGGTGGCTGTAAAACATACAAACACCTGGGGGAGGGGGGACAGGTTCCCTTCAATTTCAGTTCTTGTGTCTGCGTGGCTTTTGCAGGACACGATGCCGGCTACACAGCAGGGGAACAGCTGGTGGTGCTGAACCCCACTGACACATTGGCGGGTGTTTTTCTCTGTGCAGCTAGCACTTCGGGGCACCAACTGGCGGTGTTAGAGCCCAGGATCTGCAGGGGGAGAGGGAGCAGAGTGTAGGCCGAAGCCTGCACTGGCGGCAGCTTTGTGTCTGCGTGGCTGTTGCAGAACACGTTGCCGGCTACACAGCAGGGGAACAGCTGGCGGTGCTGAACCCCACTGACACATTGGCGTGTGTATTTCTCTGTGCAGCCAGCACTTCGGGGCACCAACTGGCGGTGTTAGAGCCCAGGATCTGCAGGGGGAGCAGAGTGTAGGCCGAAGCCTAATTGAACCAATTTTAAAGGTAACCTTTAACCCCCCCCCTCAGGTGTTACAAACTAGAAGAGCCACGTCTTATGCAGCAGTAGTGCTGCACAAGTCAAAGGTTGCTCTTTTAATTTTGTTCCTTGCACAAGCTGAATGAAACACGTACAACATTTTGGCCCTTATACAGTCAATCTGTCTTGGAGGCGGGAGTTCCCTTCGTAATGAGACGCAGCACAGCTGGCAAAAATACCACCTTGGTGCTTGGTGCGGCCTCCTGAGCATCGCATTTTGATGTACAGGAGTCTGCGTTGTTGCGTTATCCCTTGGCCATGCGCTGCCCGTCTTCTGACATCATTTCATGTCGGCTGGTGCGGTTCGTGATGCCCATGAATCCCAGCCCCGCAGTGTCTTTACAGTGTTTCACACTGCGAGGCTGGGATTCATGGCCTGGCGCAGTACATATGTTCGCCTCTCGCTCGTGTCCTTACACCTGCTACAGACTGTGCGGCGTCAGCTGATCCCTTATCGCATGCCACGACCATGAAGCCGCACAGTCTGAAGAAGGCGGAAGGAGCTGAGTGACAGCCTGGCGAAGATATGCACTGCTCATGCCCGTCAATCACACCCTCGCAGTCAAAATAAATAAGACACCGAGGGGCGTTGTGTCGGGCAGGGCGGCCGCAGAGGCGCAGCCAGCCAAACAATGATGTCAGAAGAAGGGCTGCGCTACCAAGGGGGTTGTTGCGTGTCATTACAAAGGAAAGTCACACCTCAGGGACGTTTTAATGGTCTCAGGGGACACATTGTAGACGTGTTCCGTTCCACGTGTGCAAGGAGAATAAGTTTATGAGCCACCTTGCACACATGCAGCATTACTGCTGTACAAGGTGGCTGTAAAACATACAAACACCTGGGGGAGGGGGGACAGGTTCCCTTCAATTTCAGTTCTTGTGTCTGCGTGGCTTTTGCAGGACATGATGCCGGCTACACAGCAGGGGAACAGCTGGCGGTGCTGAACCCCACTGACACATTGGCTGGTGTTTTTCTCTGTGCAGCTAGCAGTACCGGGCCCCAACTGGCGGTGTTAGAGCCCAGGGTCAGCAGGAGGAGAGGGAGCAGAGTGTAGGCCGAAGCCTAATTGAACCAATGACCAAGAGGCGCAGCCAGCCAAACAATGATGCCAGAAGACGGGCAGCGCTACCAAGGGGGTTGCAGCGTCTCATTACAAAGGAAAGTCACACCTCAGGGACGGTTTAATGGTCACAGAGGACACATTGTAGACGTGTTCAGTTCCACGTGTGCAAGGGGAATAAGTTTCTGAGCCACCTTGCACACATGCAGCATTACTGATGTACAAGGTGGCGGTGAAACATACAAACGCCTGGGGGAGGGGGGACAAGTTCCCTTCAATTTCAGTTCTTGTGTCTGCGTGGCTGTTGCAGGACCTGATGCCGGCTACACAGCAGGGGAACAGCTGGCGGTGCTGAACCCCACTGACACATTGGCGAGGTGTTTGGCTCTGTGCAGCCAGCACTTCTGGGCCCCAACTGGCGGTGTTAGAGCCCAGGGTCAGCAGGAGGAGTAGAGGGAGCGGAGTGTAGGCCGAAGCCTGCACTGGCGGCAGCTTTAGGTCTGTTGTGTCTGCGTGGCTGTTGCAGGACACGTTGCCGGCTACACAGCAGGGGTACAGCTGGTGTTGCTGAACCTCACTGACACATTGGCTGGTGTTTTTCTCTGTGCAGCGAGGCACATCTGGGCGCCAACTGGCGGTGTTAGAGCCCAGGGTCAGCAGGGGGAGCATAGTGTAGGCTGAAGCCTGCACTGGAGCAAGTTGAAAGGGGACCTTTAACCCCCCCCCCCCCCCCAGGGGTTTGTAGCTGAAAGAGCCATATTGTCCAGCACTAATGCTGGAAAAGGTAAACTTAGCTCTTTTAATTATGGTCCTTGCAAACGCTGAACTTGACACTTATGAAATGTGTCCCCTCACACCGTTAAACTGTCCTGTCGGAGGGACTTTCCTTTGTCATGTGACGCAGCACAGCTGTCATTTTTACCCCCTTGGCGCCGTGCGCTGCCTCCTCAGCGTTGTTTGAATCTGTCCCGGAGCCTGCGCTGTTATGTTAGCCCTTGTCCATGCACACATTTTGCGCTGCCCATCTTCTGACATCATTTGGTGTCAGGCTGGCTGCGCCTGTGCGGCTGCGCTGGCCAAGATCCCGCCTCGCTGTGTCATCTAATGTAATCACTCTGCGGACCTGTGATCCATGGGCATGCGCAGTGCATATCCTTGCCTCTCACTCCCCTCCTTCCAGCTTCTTCAGACTGTGCGGCGTCATGGCCGTGGCATGCTATTAGGGATCAGCTGACGACGTCTGAAGAAGGCTGAGGGAGATGAGAGAGAGGCGGAGGTTAAGATATGCACTGCGCATGTCCATGGATCACAGGCCCGCAGTGGGATTAAATCAGAAGACACTACGAGGCGGGATCTCGTCCAGCGCGGCCGCACAGGCGCAGCCAGCCTGACACCAAATGATGTCAGAAGATAGGCAGCGCAAAATGTGTGCATGGACAAGGGCTAACATAACAGCGCAGGCTCCGGGACAGATTCAAACAACACTGAGGAGGCGGCGCACGGCGCCAAGGGGGTAAGAATGACAGCTGTGCTGTGTCACATGACAAAGGAAAGTCCCTCCGACCGGACGGTTTAACGGTGTGAGGGGACACATTTCATAAGTGTCAAGTTCAGCGTGTGCAAGGAGCACCACAAAAAGAGCCACTTTTTCCTTTTGCATCATTATTACTGCTGAACAAGGTGGCTCTTTGAGTAACAAACGCCTTGGGGGGGGGGGGACAGGTTCCCTTAAATTTAAGTTGCTGTGCCTGCGTGGCGGTCACATGACACTTTGCCGTATACACAGCAGGGGAACAGCAGGCATTACTGAACCCCACTAACACATTGGCGAGGTGTTTGGCTCTGTGCGGACAGCACTTCTGGACAACTACTAGCGGTGTTGTAGCCCAGGGACAGCAGGAGGAGGAGGTGGAGGAGATAGGAGGGATTGCCACACACACAGCTGGGGAACAGCTGACGTTACTGAACCCCAATAACAGAGGAGGGACTGTTGGGACTGTGCGGACAGCACTTCTGGATGGCAACTAGCGGTGTTGGAGCCCAGGGACAGCAGGAGGAGGAGGTGGAGGAGATAGGAGGGATTGCCACACACACAGCTGGGGAACAGCTGACGTTACTGATCCCCAATAACAGAGGAGCAACTGTTGACTGTGCGTACAGCACTACCAGGCAACAACTAGCGGTGTTGGAGCCCAGGGACAGAAGGAGGAGGAGGAGGTGGAGGAGAGAGGAGGGATTGCCACACACACAGCTGGGGAACAGCTGACGTTACTGAACCCAAATAACAGAGGAGCGACTGTTGACTGTGCGGACAGCACTACCAGGCAACAACTAGCGGTGTTGGAGCCCAGGGACAGCAGAATGAGGAGGAGGTGGAGGAGATAGGAGGGATTGCCACACACACAGCTGGGGAACAGCTGACGTTACTGAACCCCAATAACAGAGGAGCGACTGTGGACTGTGCGGACAGCACTTCCGGACAACAACTAGTGGTGTTGGAGCCCAGGGACAGAAGGAGGAGGAGGAGGTGGAGGAGAGAGGATGGATTGCCACACACACAGCTGGGGAACAGCTGACGTTACTGAACCCCAATAACAGAGGAGCGACTGTTGACTGTGCGTACAGCACTACCAGGCAACAACTAGCGGTGTTGGAGCCCAGGGACAGCAGAATGAGGAGGAGGTGGAGGAGATAGGAGGGATTGCCACACACACAGCTGGGGAACAGCTGACGTTACTGAACCCCAATAACAGAAGAGCGACTGTTGACTGTGCGGACAGCACTACCAGGCAACAACTAGCGGTGTTGGAGCCCAGGGACAGAAGGAGGAGGAGGAGGTGGAGGAGAGAGGAGGGATTGCCACACACACAGCTGGGGAACAGCTGACGTTACTGAACCCCAATAACAGAGGAGCGACTGTTGACTGTGCGGACAGCACTTCCGGACAACAACTAGCGGTGTTGGAGCCCAGGGACAGAAGGAGGAGGAGGAGGTGGAGGAGAGAGGAGGGATTGCCACACACACAGCTGGGGAACAGCTGACGTTACTGAACCCCAATAACAGAGGAGCGACTGTGGACTGTGCAGACAGCACTTCCGGACAACAACTAGCGGTGTTGGAGCCCAGGGACAGAAGGAGGAGGAGGAGGAGGTGGAGGAGAGAGGAGGGATTGCCACACACACAGCTGGGGAACAGCTGACGTTACTGAACCCCAATAACAGAGGAGCGACTGTTGACTGTGCGGACAGCACTTCTGGACAACAACTAGCGGTGTTGGAGCCCAGGGACAGAAGGAGGAGGTGGAGGAGAGAGGAGGGATTGCCACACACACAGCAGGGGAACAGCTGATGTTACTGAACCCCAATAACAGAGGAGCGACTGTTGACTGTGCGGACAGCACTTCCGGACAACAACTAGCGGTGTTGGAGCCCAGGGACAGAAGGAGGAGGAGGAGGTGGAGGAGAGAGGAGGGATTGCAGCACACACAGCTGGGGAACAGCTGACGTTACTGAACCCCAATAACAGAGGAGCGACTGTTGACTCTGCGGACAGCACTACCAGGCAACAACTAGCGGTGTTGGAGCCCAGGGACAGCAGGAGGAGCAGAGGAACACAGTGTAGGCCGAAGCCTGATTGGAGAAAGTCAAAAGGGAACCTTTAACCCCCCCCCCAAGGCGTTTGTAGCTGAAAGAGCCAGCTTGTGCAGCACAAAGGATGCAAAAGGAAAAGGTGGCTCTTTTCATTATGCTCCTTGCAAACACAGAACTAAACACTTATAAAATGTGTCCCCTGATACCGTGAGACCGTCCCAGAGGTGGGACTTTCCTTCGTAATATGACGCAGCACAGCTGTCATTCCTACCCCCTTGGCGCCATGCCCCGGCTCCTCAGCGTTGTTTGATTCCGTCCCGGAGCCTGCGCTGTTATGTTATCCCTTGGCCAGGCACACTTAGCGCTGCCCATCTTCTGACATCATTTGGTGTCAGGTTGGCTGCGCCTGTGCGGCCGCGCTGGCCAAGAGCCCACCTCGCAGTGTCGTCTAATGTAATCCCACCGCGGGCCTGGGATCCGTGGCCATGCGCAGTGCATATCCTCGCCTCTCACTCCCCTCCCTACGGCTTCTTTAGACTGTGCGGCGTCACGGCCGTGGCATGCTATTAGGGATCAGCTGACGGCGCACAGTCTGAAGAAGGCGTAGGGAGATGAGTGTGAGGCGGAGGTTCAGATATGCACTGCGCATGTCCATGGATCTCAGGCCCCCAGTGGGATTAAATCAGAAGACACTGCGAGGCGGGCTCTCGGCCAGCGCGGCCGCACAGGCGCAGTCAGCCTGACACCAAATGATGTCAGAAGAGGGGCAGCGCTAAGTGTGCCTGGCCAAGGGATAACATAACAGCGCAGGCTCCGGGACGGAATCAAACAACGCTGAGGAGCCGGGGCACGGCGCCAAGGGGGTAGGAATGACAGCTGTGCTGCGTCATATTATGAAGGAAAGTCCCACCTCCGGGACGGTTTTACGGTATCAGTGGACACATTTTATAAGTGTTAAGTTCTGCGTGTGCAAGGAGCTAAACAAAAATAGCTACCTTTTCCTTGTGCAGCATTACTGCTGCACAAGGTGGCTCTTTCAGTAACAAACGCCTTGGGGGGGGGGGGTGACAGGTTCCCTTACATTTCAGTTGTTGTGTCAGCGTGGCGGTCGCAGGACACATTGCCGGCTACACAGCTGGGGATCAGCTGACGTTACTGAAACCCAATAACACTGGGTGGTATGTTTTGACTGTGCAGACGGCACTTCTGAGCCTCCACTGGCGGTGTTGGAGCCCAGGAATTAAAGTTCAGGTGGTAGAAAGATGAACACAACAGAAGACCTGGATACTGTAGACAGTCACCTAATTATTTAATCAGGAAGAGGAGTGGCAAATTCCTGCGAGATCCAGGCCTTGTTCATTTTCAGGAAAGTAAGCCGGTCAACGTTATCGGAGGATAGTCGCATGCGACGGTCAGTTAGTACACCACCTGCAGCACTAAAGACGCGTTCCGATAATACACTAGCCGCAGGGCAAGCCAGCACCTCCAATGCATACTGGCTTAGCTCTGGCCATGTATCCAGCTTTGAGACCCAAAACTTGAAAGGGGAAGAGCCGTCTGGGAGTACAGCAAGAGGGCAAGACATGTAGTCTGTCACCATCTGACGGAACCGTTGCCTCCTGCTGACTCAAGCCGTCTGTTATGGTGTAGACTTTTGTGGCGGGCACACAAAACTGTGCCACAGTTGGGCCATACTGGTCTTGCCTTGGGCAGAGGCACTGCTTCTGCTCCCTCTTTGTGCAGAGCCTCCTCCACTGCCTGGATGCACTGAGCTGCTTTGTAATGCACTAGCAGCACTTCTCTCAGTTGGAATAGAGAAGATGATGGAATTCACCAGTGTGTCTTGGTACTCCCGCATTTTTCGCTCCCGGTTCAACGGTGTGATGAGGCTTTCTACGTTGTCCCGGTAGCGAGGATCGAGGAGGGTGAACACCCAATAATCAGACATGTTGAGAATGTGGGCGATGCGGCGGTCGTTTCTCAGGCACTGCAGCATGTAATCCACCATGTGCTGCAGACTGCCAACTGCCCAAGAAATGCTGTCCCCTGCTGGAGGCGTGATCTCTGCCCGCTCGTCATCACCCCACCCTCGCTGTACACACTGAGTACTGGACAATTGTGTAACTCCCTCCTCTGGACGGATGTCTTCCTCCTCCATTGACTCCTCCTCCTCCTCCTCACAAAGTGTCCCCTGCCTACGCGTTTGTGAGGAACCACGTGGCGCTGACTGTCCAGAAGATGATGGAAATGGTGAATCCTCATCCTCCACCTCTTCCACAACATCATCCCTTAGCGCTTGCAGTGATTTTTCAAGCAGGCAGATAAGGGGGACAGTCATGCTGACTAGTGCATCATCTGCACTTGCCATCCGCGTGGAATAATCGAAGGGACGCAAAACCTGGCAGACGTCCTTCATAGTGGCCCACTCTGTGGTTGTGAAGTCTGAACGGCGCGGAGTGCGACTTCTTTGCGCCTGATGCAGCTGGTACTCCATTACAGCTTGCTGCTGCTCACACAACCACTCCAACATATGTAACGTGGAATTCCACCTGGTAGGTAGGTCACTTATGATGCGATGTTCCGGCAGGCGGTGTCGGCGCTGCAGAGCCGCAATGCGCGCTTTTGCCGTGCTGGAACGCCGCAAGTGAGCACACTCTAGGCGGACCTAGTGCAGCAGTGCTTCAAGATCTGGATAGTCCCTCAAAAAACTCTGCACGACCAAATTGAGCACATGTGCCAGACATGGGATGTGAGTGAGGTTGCCGAGGCCCAGAGCTGCCACCAGATTTCGGCCATTATCAAACACTACCATGCCTGGCTGGAGATTCGCTGGCACAAACCACACATCGCTCTCCTGCTTGATGGCATTCCAGAGCTCCTGCGCTGTGTGGCTTCGATTCCCCCATAGAAATTAATTTCAAGACGGCCTGTTGACGTTTGGCCACGGCTGTGCTCATGTCGGTCGTAACAGGTAAACGTTCATCACGGGTCCATGTGGAGGTGGACTGTGACGGCTCCTGCAGCGATGATTCTGAGGAACTGGTGTAAGAGGAGGAGTCAATGCGTACAGAATGGATTCCTGCAATCCTTGGAGTGGGCAGGACACGTCCTGCGCCACTCGTACGATCTGTACCCGGCTCAACGACATTAACCCAATGGGCAGTGAGGGAAAGGTATCGCCCCTGTCCATGTTGACTGGTCCACGCATCGGTGGTGAGGTGGACCTTGATACTGACGGCGTTCAGTAGCGCGTGTTTTATGTGTCCCTCCACATGCTTGTGCAGGGCAGGGACAGCTTGCCTGCTGAAGTAAAAGCGGCTGGGCACATTGTACTGTGGGACTGCCAATGACATCAAGTCACGGAAGCTGTCAGTCTCCACCAGCCTGAATGACAGCATTTCCAGTGACAGAAGTTTGGCAATGCCTGCAGTCAGAGCCTGTGCTCGTGGGTGGTTTGACGAGAAAAGCCGCCTTTTCTCCCATGCCTGTACTACCGATGGCTGTAGACTGGGCTGGGAGTGTGTGGATGACTGGGAAAGTGGTGCTGCGGGTGGAATTACAGTGGGTCTCTGGACAACAGGGCCAGAGGTTCTTCCACGGCGATCCTGGGAGGAAGCCGAACCAGCTGCGTGTGAGCTGGAGGAAGAGGCAACACGAGCTGAAGAGGTGGTAGTTGCCGCTGTTGGTTGGCCTAGCTCTTCGGTGTGTTTTTCTAACTCCGCCGCGTGCCTGTTGCGCACATGTTTCCACATGTTGGAGGTATTGAGGTTGCTGACATTTCGACCTCTTTTGACTTTGTGATGACACACCTTGCATTTGACATAGCAAATGTCATCTGCAACTGTGTCAAAAAAGGGCCAGACACTGCAAGTCTTGGGAGCGCCCTTTTTGGCTTTTGGAACAGACATGCTCCTAACGGGTGCCAAAGTGGAGGCTACAGGCTGCGCAGTCTTCCCCCTCCCTCTACCTCTTTGGCCCGTTCTAGGAATATCTTCCTCGGAGCTGCTCCCACCACCTTCCTGTCCCTTACGCCACGATGGGTCAAGGACCTCATCATCTACACTACCCTCTGCCACCAACTGCTCCTCCTGGGTAGTCTCAGCTGCAGAGCACGCACCAGAAAGTGGCACCTGAGTGTCATCATCAGCGGATGCGGCCTGCGATGTGGTGACCGGAGGCACTGGCCCACCCGTCTCTTCAGACTTAGAGAGAAAAAGCTGTTGGGCATCACTGCACCCTGCCTCTTCTTCCATTTCTCCAATGCTGCTTGGCTGGCCCCCTGTTTCCAAGCCAAGAGATTCAGAGAACAGAAGTAGAGAAGGCTCCTGTCCTGGGCTCTCTGTCTGCCTGGCCAATTTGGCAGGTGGTGAAGAGACAGATGGCTGCTCTCCAGTGCTCTGTGTCTGAGAGGATGTGGCACTAATTGAAGTCGATGCGTTAGCTGCCATCAATCCGACAACGGCTTCAATTTGGTCTTCACGCAGCAGCGGTGTACGGCGCTCTGCGACAAAGCTGCGCATGAAGGACTGTTCCCTGGTGAAACTGGGTGCTGAGGAGTCACCGGTGCCCGCAGCAGGCACAGAAACCACACGTCCTCTCCCTGCTCCGCGCCCACGCCCACGTGCCTTACTCCCTGCCTTCTTCATCTTGGTTGACTGATAAAGATAAGCAGAAAAGTACTAACGGCTTTGTGTGCTTATTCCTGAACAGCTCCGAGTCCTAACAGGTATAGGAAACACTAATTTTCTAAAGTGTGGACTAGACTTTAATATGAGCTAATGTGGCCTACACAAATGTAAAGTGGTGTGTTTGGTGAACTCTATTATTTATTTATTTTTGGGGGGCTGAACTGACAACAGAGAGAGCTGCAGTCACACGGAGACCGTGCAGACAGCCGTAAATGGCACTGCAAGGCCCAAAAAACCTCCTCTACTTTATCCTATGTAGTGTTTTTCCACAAGTTAGCTGGATACGGGTGGACAAATACTTACCTTGAATTGGTATATTAGATAAAATCCCAACAAAAAACATTTGTTTGTGGGTGAATGTGAAAAAAACGTGGAAAAGTTCACAGGGAATGAATACTTTATCAAATCACTGTACATAACATAAAAGTAGGAATTTTGCTAATTATGCAGAGATTGTCTACATGATGCATTTACTAAAAGATTAAATTAAATTCCTTCTCACCATATTTGTTACTGAGTATGGGCCACTAATAGTGTTGAGCATTCCGATACTGCAAATATCGGATATCGGCCGATATTCGCTGTATCGGAATTCCGATACCGAGTTCCGATATTTTTGCGTTATCGGAAATCGGAATCCGGATCCATATTCATGTAAAAAATAAACAATAAAAAAAAAAATATGGATATACTCACCCACCGACGGCCCCTGGCTCTCAACGGTGCAACCGGCAGCCTCCGTTCCTAAGAATGCAGTGAGTGTAGGACCTGCGATGACGTCGCGGTCTTGTGATTGGTCGCGTGACCGCTCATGTGACCGCTCACGTGACCGCGATGTCATCGAAGGTCCTTCACTCTGCATTCTTAGGAATGGAGGCAGACGCTTGCAGCGGTGACAGCCAGGGGCCGTCCGAGGGTGCGTATATCCATATTTTTTATTTTTATTCTTTATTTTTTACATGAATATGGATCCCAGGGCCTGAAGGAGTTTCCTCTCCTTCACACCCTGGGAACCATCCAGGATCGCTCCCTATTACGTTCCGATATTTGTGTCCCATTGACTTGTATTGGTATCGGGTATAGGTATCGGCGATATCCGATATTTTTGGGATATCGGCCGATCCGATCCGATACTTTCAAATATCGGAAGGTATCGCTCAACACTAGCCACTAACAGTCTCACCTGTGCTCATACCACACTGATAACTTACATTATTTCGAGGAACATTCATTGTAAGCTGAAAATATCATATAGTGACCAGAGACCATAACTCTGTGGAAAACTAGTATTTTGTTCCTAAGCCTCAAAATGTCTCCAAAAATAATAAAAAAGACTCATATGGATAAATCAACTCAGTCAGACAGAGATACTGGGAGCTGTAAATCACTTTCTTTCTTTAGGACAGGAGCATTTTCAGGGTCCTGAACAGTGCATTCGGTATTCTGAAAAATAAATATAACTGCTTTCATCTGATGTCCAAAGAATCAGTTCATCCTGACCCAAGTAAAGGACAGTACAGAAGATGATGTATTACTGTACTGTAAAAAAGCGCTACTATACAATAGCATGTAAAAATCTGGGCACCCTTGGTCAAAATTATTGTTATTATGAACTGTTAAGAAAGTTGAAGATGAAATGATCTCCAAAAGGCCTAAAGTTAAAGATGACACATTTCCTTTGCCTTTTAGGGGAAAAAAATAAACTGAACACTAAAATACCACATCCTAGATATCTCCGAATGAAATATTCCAGTTGCAAATTTTTATTCATTGCACAGTGGAATGTGTTCAGAACAATAAAACATAACAATTATCAATGTCAATCAAAATGAATATCCCATGGAGGTCTGGATTTGGAATGATACTCAAAATCAAAGTGGAAAATCAAATTACAGGCTGATCCAACTTCAGTGGAAATGCCTCATGACAAGGAGTATTGTGTGTGGCCTCCACGTGCCTGTATGACCTCCCTACTGTACAACGCCTGGGCATGCTGATGAGGCAGCGGATGGTCTCCTGAGGGATCTCCTCCCAGACCTGGACTAAAGCATCCCCCAACTCCTGGACAGTCTGTGGTGCAACGTGATGTTGGTGGATGGAGCTTGATATGATGTCCCAGATGTGCTCAATCGGATTCAGGTCTGGGGAACGGGCGGGCCAGTCCATAGCTTCAATGCCTTCATCTTGCAGGAACTGCTGACACACTCCAGCCACATGAGTTCTGGCATTGTCCTGCATTAGGAGAAACTCAGGGCCAACCGCACCAGCATATGGTCTCACAAGGGGTCTGAGGATCTCATCTCGGTACCTAATGGCAGTCAGGCTACCTCTGGCGAGCACATGGAGGGCTGTGCGGCCCTCCAAAGAAATGCCACTCCACACCATTACTGACCCCCTGCCAAACCGGTCATGCTGAAGGATGTTGCAGGCAGCAGATCGCTCTCCACGGCATCTACAGACTCTGTCACGTCTGTCACATGTGCTCAGTGTGAACCTGTTTTCATCTGTGAAGAGCACAGGGCGCCAGTGGCGAATTTGCCAAATCTGGTGTTCTGTGGCAAATGCCAAGCGTCCTGCACAGTGTTGGGCTGTGAGCACAACACACATCTGTGGACATCGGGCACTCAGACCATCCTCATGGAGTCGGTTTCTAACCATTTGTGCAGACACATTCACAATTGTGGCCTGCTGGAGGTCATTTTGTAAGGCTCTGGCAGTGCTCCTCCTGTTCCTCCTTGCACAAAGGCAGAGGTAGTGGTCCTGCTGCTGGTTTGTTGCACTCCTATGGCCCCCCTCCACGTCTCCTGGTGTTCTGGCCTGTCTCCTGGCAGCGCCTCCAGCCTCTGGACATTACGCTGACAGACACAGCAAACCTTCTTGCCACAGCTCGCATTGATGTGCCATCCTGGATGAGCTGCACTACTTGAGCCACTTGTGTGGGTTGTAGAGTCCGTCTTATGCTACCACGAGTGTCAAAGCACAGCCAACATTCAAACGTGATCAAAACATCAGCCAGAAAGCATTGGTACTGTGATGTGGTCTGTGGTCCCCACCTGCAGAAGCACTTCTTTATTGAGTGTGTCTTGATAATTGCCCATAATTTCCATCTGTTGTCTATTCCATTTGCACAACAGCATCTGAAATTGATTGTCAATCAGTGTTGCTTCCTAAGTGGACAGTTTGATTTCACAGAAGTTTGATTTACTTGGAGTTAGATTCTGTTGTTTAAGTGTTCCCTTTATTTTTTGAGCAGTGTATATAAATTTTTATGTTTTACATATTAAAAATTACAAAATGGAAAATGTGCCAATGCAAAAGTTTGAGCGCCCTGCATGGCTATTACCTAATAGCACTCCCTTTTGAAAGTATCATGGCTTGTAAACACTTTTTGTAGCCAGCCAAGAGTCTTTCAATTCTTGTTTGAGGGATTTTTATCCATTCTTTCTTGGAAAATGTTTCCAGTTCTGTGAGATTCTTGGGCTGTCTTGCATGCACTGGTACTTTGAGATATAGCCACTGATTTTCAATGATGTTCAGATCAGGGCACTGTGAGGGCTTTTGCAAAATCTTCAGTTTGCGCCTTTTGAGGAAGTCTATTGTGGATTTTAACATATGTTTAGGATCATTATCCATTTGTAGAAGCCATCCTCTTTTCAACTTTTGGTTTTTTTTTTAGAGATGGTGTTATGTTTGCATCAAGAATTTGTGGAAATTTCATTAAATCTATTCTTTCCTCTACCCATGAAATGTTCCTCATGTCATTGGCTGCAACACAACCCCAAAGCATGATTGATCCACTTCCATGCTTAATGGTTGGCAAGATGTTCTTTTCCTGAAATGTTGTTCCCTTTTATCTCCACACATACAAGTGCTAATCACTAAATTAGAATATCATCAAAAAGTTAATTTATTTCAGTTCTTCAATACAAAAAATGAAATGTCGTGCTCAAAAGTTTACATACCCTGGCAGAATTTTTACTTTCTTGGCCTTTTTTTCAGAGAATATGAATGATAACACCAAAATTTTTCTCCACTCAAGGTTAGTGGTTAGGTGAAGTCATTTATTGCCAAACTACTGTGTTTTCTCTTTTTAAATCATAATGACAACCCAAAACATCCAAATGACCCTGATCAAAAAGTTTACATAACCCATTTCTTAATACAGTATATTGCAGTTAACTGTACCAGCATCCAGACAATACAGTTGAACTTGCGATGACGGGCAGGGGGCCACTGCTGGCACCGGGGCCCTCTCCTGCTCAGGCAGAGGGGCAATGCAGGGAGATCGAGTCTCCCTGCTCTGCCACAGAACATAACTGTACAGGCATGCTGTGCATGCTGATACAGTTGCAGTAGCGTAGCTCCGGGTGGGCTACAGCCCCCTCTGCCCCTTCGGTAGCTACGCTACTGAAAGGAAGGCATTTTTATGGGTCCGGATATTCGGAAACTCATGAAGGAAGACATGTTCGAAACACAAATGAAAGCTGTTGAAAAAAGGGCTTGTGATTCTTTTAAAGAAATCGTGAAGAAACTTCTAGTTAATAACAAAGATCCAAAGTTCCTCACGGAAGAACATGCTGAAACGTTTTAAAGCCTTGGGTTGTCTAACAAATTTGAAGTTCGATTTTTTACATTCCCATTTGGACTACGTTCTTGAATACACTGGTGCTGTTAGCGAGGCGCTTGGACAAAGATTTTGTCAGCATTAGTGTTGAGCATTCCGATACCGCAAGTATCGGGTATCGGCCGATACTTGCGGGTATCGGAATTCCGATACCGAGATCCGATACTTTTGTGGTATCGGGTATCGGTATCGAAACAACATTAATGTGTAATATAAAGAATTAAAATAAAAAATATTGCTATACTCACCTCTCCGACGCAGCCTGGACCTCACCGAGGGAACCGGCAGCGTTCTGTGCTTAAAATGCGCACGTTTCCTGATTCCCGTGACGTCACGGCTTGTGATTGGTCGCGTGCCGCCCATGTGGCCGCGACGCGACCAATCACAGCAAGCCGTGACGTAATTTTCAGGTCCTGAATGCCTAATTCTAGGCATTCAGGATTTTAAAATTACGTTCCGGCTTGGTGATTGGTCGCGTCGCGGTCACATGGGCGACGCAACCAATCACAAGCCGTGATGTCACGGGAGGCAGGAAACGCGCGCATTTTAAAATTATGTCACGGCTTGTGATTGGTTGCGTGCCGCCCATGTGACCGCGACGCGACCAATCACAGCAAGCCGTGACGTAATTTCAGGTCCTGTATGCCTAATTCTGCATTCAGGACCTGAAATTACGTCACGGCTTGCTGTGATTGGTCGCGTCGCGGTCACATGGGTGGCACGCAACCAATCACAAGCCGTGACGTAATTTTAAAATGCGCGCGTTTCCTGCCTCCCGTGACGTCACGGCTTGTGATTGGTCGCGTCGCCCATGTGACCGCGACGCGACCAATCACCAAGCCGGAACATAATTTTAAAATCCTGAATGCCTAGAATTAGGCATTCAGGACCTGAAAATTACGTCACGGCTTGCTGTGATTGGTCGCGTCGCGGCCACATGGGCGGCACGCGACCAATCACAAGCCGTGACGTCACGGAAGGAAGTAAACGCGGGCATTTTAAGCAAAGAACGCTGCCGGTTCCCTCGGTGAGGTCCAGGCTGCGTCGGAGAGGTGAGTATAGCAATATTTTTTATTTTAATTCTTTATTTTACACATTAATATGGATCCCAGGACCTGAAGGAGAGTTTCCTCTCCTTCAGACCCTGGGAACCATCAGGGATACCGTCCAATACTTGAGTCCCATTGACTTGTATTGGTATCGGGTATCGGTATCGGATTAGATCCGATACTTTGCCGGTATCGGCCGATACTTTCCGATACCGATACTTTCAAGTATCGGATGGTATCGCTCAACACTAGTCAGGATATCAAGGAGATGGAATGAAGATACTAAGGTAAATGGAATGTGAACATGATGGGAGAACACTGCTGGATGCTTCACAGAGAAGATTGCAGCCCTTTTATAAGAGAAAAGGTATCAAGAGAAGCTTTGAAGAGTAAAGAAAAGAGCAAGAATTTCCAATAAAGTTGTAGGATGAGTGCTCAATACATTTTTATATATATCCTGTCCGTCTGCTAACTATAAAACAAGTAAACATGACCTACTTCCTTTGTTAGTTGGAGCAGCTAAACACCTGATAGCAGTTCACTGAAAGCAATCCACTCCGCCAACTATTGAGGAATGGATTGATAAAGTCCGTTTGATCTATAGATTAGAGGAACTCTCCAGTTGGGTAATGCATTTCCATCCTATATTCCTAAAGTCATGGGCCCCATGGATAAGTAAATATGGGGGAGGTTAGAATGATAGTCTGTCTGTTTTCTCTGGATCATCTGTTATCATGTTTGGTGTTGTTCTGAAGCCATCGTGATCACCTCACATCGCAATTTTGCGATTCTAGATCCATTATAGAATCTAAAATTAATCTTTAAATGATTAATGATGCACTGAGTCTTTAAACTAAAGAGTCTCAACTGTTTTAGTCCTGGGGTCCTGGGTTCAAATCCCATCATGGACAACATCTGCAAGGGGTTTGTATGTTCTCCCCATGTTTACGTGGGTTTCCTCTGGGTGCTCCGGTTTCCTCCCATACTCCAAAGTCATACTGATAGGGAATTTCAATTGTGAGCCCCATTGACAGTGATGATAGTGTATATAAAGCGCTGCGGAATAAGATATTGTTATATAAGCAAAGCATAGTAAGGCTGGTTTCACACTTGCGTTTTGATCTGCAGCGTTTTAAACGCATCTGCAAACTCATGAAAAAACGCATGTAAACGTGTACAAATGCAGCGTTTTTTAGACGCATGCGTTAACACATGCGTTTAAAAAAACGCAGCGTTTGACCGCGTTTACATGCTTTTTTTCATGCGTTTGCATTTTTTTTGCGCAAGAAGAGAAATTTCACAATAGCAAAAACAAGATAACCAGACACCACCAATGGGACTACAGAGGGCGTATATGATGGGCTCTCTATATATATACCCTACGGCTACTTAAATTTTAACAGCTTGCTACTGTATCCTGTGTCATGATGGATCTTTGCATGGAGAGCTTTTATTTCAACCTGAATTTCAGCTTCAAGATGTTTCTGGCCTGTGCTTTTGCTTGGGAGCAAGACCGAAACCGCGAAAGATGGAGAAGGAGACAACGTAGGCGTTTTTGGAGGCACCCCATTATTGAAGTGCGTGAGAGGCGTGGAGCCTATCACACGCTCTATGCCGAGCTGAATGCCAGCCCGGAGAAATTCCAGGAGTACACGAGAATGTCGCAAGAATCGTTCCGGGATTTGCTGTCTCGTGTCCAAGGAGCCATACGGCGACAGGACACCCAGCTCCGTAGAGCGATTCCACCCGAGGAACGTCTGCTGGTGACATTAAGGTACGTTCAAAATCTAAACCAAAAGAAAAAACTGAGAACAAAAAACCGAACTAATGCCCATATAATCAATAGATAGAATTTATTGTAAAGATAATACTACATAAATTGGTAGGGGGGAAGAAAGAAACCAAAAAATGGGGCACACAAAGGAGACACAGCAGCATACAAAACATAGTCCAAAATCTTACAATGCTAACATGATATAAATAAATAAATAAATAAATACATATATATCATTAAATAACGGACTGATAAATGTTAATGTGACTCTATTTGTACCAGCATAGAATGCCGAAAACATAGATATATGTGACCATAGTGCAAAAAATCAGTGCAAATTTAAAGTGCACAGGTGCAAAAAATCGGCTGCTGGAGTAACTACTAAATACAGGTAACTGCTATTTGGTATAGTGGGCACTGGAACAGGTATGGTTAATAGTATTGCCCATAAATGGTTGGCTATTTTAAATGTAATAAAAAGGACAGTGCCCAAAGCAGGATTTACCTGATAGCTGCCGTCTCCTGGATGTGCCAGTCCCCGACGCGCGTTTCGGCGTGAGCCTTCGTCAGGGGGGTGCATAGTAGTATTATCTTTACAATAAATTCTATCTATTGATTATATGGGCATTAGTTCGGTTTTTTGTTCTCAGTTTTTTCTATTAATTTTCCGAGTTGTCCGCTATTACGTCCAGTTTTTGGGGTACATGTGTTATGCACAAATATATACTGAACATTTGAGCACACGTGCAGTTCTGTGTATCCCTTGCCTTGAGCTGTTTGTTTATTTAAAATCTAAACCAATGACAGTCCAAATTTTGGTTATTCTGACATGTTTTTTTTTTGTATTTTCCTCTTTTTTTTTTTTTTATTTTGAACCCCTTCCACGTAGGCGTCATGAAAACCTGTGCCAATCCGACCCATGACGCCTGTGTGGCGTCATGGATTGATCGAGTCCCTGCAGATCGGGTGAAAGGGTTAACTCCAATTTCACCCGATCTGCAGTGGTACTTCAGCCCAGGGGGGGAGGCTTCACCCCCCCCCCCCCCGTGGCTACGATCGCTCTGATTGGCTGTTGAAAGTGAAACAGCCAATCAGAGCGATTTGTAATATTTCACCATGAAAACTGGTGAAATATTACAATCCAGCCATGGCCGATTCTGTAATATCATCGGCCATGGCTGGAAAACCTAATCTGTCCCCCCCCACACCCACCGATCGCCTCCCCAGTCCTCGGTTCTGTCCCGTGCTCCCCTCCATCCTCCTGTCCGCTCCACCGTCCTCCTGCCCGCTCCCCCCGTGCTCCGATCCCACCCACCGTACTCCGATCACCCCCCCGTGCTCCGATCACCCCCCCTCAAACTTACCGAGCCTCCCGGTGTCCGTCCGTCTTCTCCACGGGTGCCGCCATCTTCCAAAATGGCGGGCACATGCGCAGTGCGCCCGCCGAGTCTGCCGGCTGGCAGATTCGTTCCAGCTATATTTTGATCACTGTGATAAAACCTATCACAGTGATCAAAATAAAAAAATTGTAAATGAACCCTGTAAATGAACTTTATCACCCTCATAGGTAGGGACAATAATAAAATAAAGAAATGTTTTTTTTTCCACTAGGGTTAGAACTAGGATTAGGGGTAGGGTTAGGATTAGGGGTAGGGTTAGCGTTAAGGGTAGGGTTAGGGGTAGGGTTAGGGGTAGGGTTAGAACTAGGGTTAGCGTTAGAATTAGGATATGTGCACACGGTGCGGATTTGGCTGCGGATCCGCAGCGGATTGGCCGCTGCGGATTTGTAGCAGTGTTCCATCAGGTTTACAGTACCATGTAAACCTATGGAAAACCAAATCCGCTGTGCCCATGGTGCGGAAAATACAGCGCGGAAATGCTGCATTGTATTTTCCGCAGCATGTCAATTCTTTGTGCGGATTCCGCAGCGTTTTACACCTGCTCCATAATAGGAATCCGCAGGTGAAATCCACACAAAAAACACTGGAAATCCGCAGGTAAAACACAGTGCCTTTTACCTGCGGATTTTTCAAAAATGGTGCGGAAAAATCTCACACGAATCCGTAATGTGGGCTCATAGCCTTAGGGTTGGAATTAGAGTTAGGGTTGGAATTAGGGCTAGGGTTGGAAATAGGGTTAAGAATAGGCTTGTGGTTAGGGTTATGGTTAGGGGTGTGTTGGTGTTAAAGTTGTGGTTAGGCTTGGGGTTAGAGTTAGGGTTGGGATTAGAGTTAGGGTTGGGATTAGGGTTAGGGTTGGGATTAGGGTTATTGTTGGGATTAGGGTTAGGGTTGTGGTTAGGGGTGTGTTGGGATTAGGGTTGTGATTAGGGTCATGGTTAGAGTTGAGATTAGGGATAGGAGTGTGTTGGAGTTAGTGTTGGAGTTAGAATTGAGGGGTTTCCACTGTTTAGGCACATCAGGGGTCTCCAAACGCAACATGGCGCCACCATTGATTCCAGCCAATATTGCGTTCAAAAAGTCAAATGGTGCTCCCTCCCTTCCGAGCCCCGACGTGCGCCCAAACAGTGGTTTACCCCCACATATGGGGTACCAGCATACTAAGGACAAACTGGGCAACAATTATTGGGGTCCAATTTCTCCTGTTATCCTTGCGAAAATAAAAAATTGCTTGCTAAAACATAATATTAGAGGAATGAAAAATTATTTTTTATTTTCACAGCTCTGCGTTATAAACTTCTGTGAAGCACTTGGGGGTTCAAAGTGCTCACCACACATCTAGATAAGTTCCTTGGGGGGTCTAGTTGCCAAAATGGGGTCACTTGTGGGGGGTTTCTACTGTTTAGGCACATCAGGGGCTCTGCAAATGCAACGTGACACCCGCAGACCATTCCATCAAAATCTGCATTTCAAAAAGTCACTGCTTCCCTTCCGAGCCCCGACGTATGCCCAAACAGTGGTTTACCCCCACATATGGGGTACCAGCGTACTCAGGACAAACTGCACAACAACTATTGGTGTCCAATTTCTCCTGTTACTCTTGAGAAAATAAAAAATTGCTTGCTAAAACATAATTTTTGAGGAATGAAAAATTATTTTTTATTTTCACGGCTCTGCGTTGTAAACTTCTATGAAGCACTTGGGGGTTCTAAGTGCTCACTACACATCTAGATAAGTTCCTTGGGGGGTCTAGTTTCCAAAATTTGGTCACTTGTTGGGGGTTTCCACTGTTTAGGCACATCAGGGGCTCTGCAAACGTAACATGATGCCCGCAGACCATTCCATCAAAGTCTGCATTCCAAAATGTGACTACTTCACTTCCGAGCCCCAGAATGTGCCCAAACAGTGGTTTACCCCCACATATGGTGTATCAGCATACTCAGGAGAAACTGGACAACAACTCTTGGGATCAAATTTCTCCTGTTACCCTTGGGAAAATTAAAAAATTCTGGGCTAAAAAAATATTTTTGAGGAAAGAAAACACATTTATTATTTTCACGGCTCTGCGATATAAACTTCTGTGAAGCACTTGGAGGTTTAAAGTGCTCACTATGCATCTAGATAAGTTCCTTGGGGGGTCTAGTTTCCAAAATGGGGTCACTTGTGGGGAGTTTCTACTGTTTAGGCACATCAGGGGCTCTGCAAACGCAACGTGACGCCCGCAGAGCATTCCATCAAAGTCTGCATTTCAAAACGTCACTACTTCCCTTCCGAACCCCGACGTGTGCCCAAACCGTGGTTTACACCCACATGTGGGGTATTAGCGTACTCAGGAGAAACTGGACAACAACTTTTGGGGTCCAATTTCTCCAGTTACCCTTGGGAAAATAAAAAATTGTGGGCTAAAAAATCATTTTTGAGAAAAGAAAAATTATTATTTATTTTCATGGCTCTGCGTTATAAACCTCTGTGAAGCACTTGGGGTTCAAAGTGCTCACCACACATCTAGATTAGTTCCTTGGGAGGTCTAGTTTCCAAAATGGGGTCACTTGTGGGGGAGCTCCAATGTTTAGGCACACAGGGCCTCTCCAAACGCGATATGGTGTCCGCTAATGATTGGAGCTAATTTTCCATTCAAAAAGCATGCCTTCCCTTCCAAGCCCTGCCGTGCTCCCAAACAGTAGATTACCCCCACATATGGGGTATCATCGTACTCAGGACCAACTGGACAACAATATTTGGGGTCCAATTTCTCCTGTTACCCTTGGGAAAATAAAAAATTCCGGGCTAAAAATCATTTTTGAGGAAAGAAAAATTATCTTTTATTTTCACGGCTCTGCGTTATAAACTTCTGTGAAGCACCTGGGGGTTTAAAGTGCTCACTATGCTTCTAGATAAGTTCCGTGGGGGGTCTAGTTTCCAAAATGGGGTCACTTGTGGGGGAGCTCCAATGTTTAGGCACACGGGGGCTCTCCAAACGCGACATGGTGTCCGCTAAAGATTGGAGCCAATTTTTCATTCAAAAAGTCAAATGGCGCTCCTTCCCTTCTGAGCACTGCCGTGCACCCAAACAGTGGTTTACCCCCACATGTGAGGTATCAGCGTACTCAGGACAAATTGGACAACAATGTTCGTGGTCCAGTTTCTCCTTTTACCCTTGGGAAAGTAACAAAATTGTTGCTAAAAGATCATTTTTGTGACTAAAAAGTTAAATGTTCATTTTTTCCTTCCATGTTGCTTCTGCTGCTGTGAAACACCGGAAGGGTTAATAAACTTCTTGAATGTGGTTTTGAGCACCTTGAGGGGAGCAGTTTTTAGAATGGTGTCACTTTTGGGTATTTTCAGCCATATAGAACCCTCAAACTGACTTCAAATGTGAAGCGGTTCCTAAAAAAAATGGTTTTGTAAATTTTGTTGTAAAAATGAGAAATCATTGGTCAAATTTTAACCCTTATAATTTCCTAGCAAAAAAAAAATTTGTTTCCAAAATTGTGCTGATGTAAAGTAGACATGTGGGAAATGTTATTTATTAACTATTTTGTGTCACATAACTCTCTGGTTTAACAGAATAAAAATTCAAAATGTGAAAATTGCGAAATTTTCAAAATTTTCCGTTTTTTTCACAAATAAACTCAGAAATTATCGACCTAAATTTACCACTAACATGAAGCCCAATATGTCACAAAAAAACAACCTCAGAATCGCTATGATACGTTGAAGCATTCCTGAGTTATTACCTCATAAAGGGACACTGGTCAGAATTGCAAAAAACGGCCAGGTCATTAAGGTCAAAATAGGCTGGGTCATGAAGGGGATAACCACACCATAAAAAGAGTAGATTGTAATGTTGTTTTTTGTTTGTGTTTTTCTTATAGATTTCTTGCCACAGGGGAAAGTTTATCTTCCCTCCACCTCCAATACCGGCTTGGAATATCCACCCTGTCCGGAATAGTTGTGGACACCTGTCGGGCTTTATGGAATGCACTCCGTGATGAGTTTATACCACTACCCACCACGGACATGTGGCGTGAAATTGCTGTAAAATTCTGGAATGTGTGTGATGTTTAGGAGCGGTGGATGGAAAGCACATCCGCATTATCAAACCTGCCAGAACCGGATCGGAGTTTTTCAACTACAAAAAATATTTTTCTGTAGTGCTCATGGCAATAGCTGATGCGGACTGTCGCTTCATCGCAGTGGACATTGGAGCTTTTGGCCATGGCAACGATTCCTAGACTTTCAAGAGCTCGGATATGGGCTGGCGTATGTATGGGAACAATTTTAATTTTCCCCCTCCACAGCCTCTCCCCAACACTCAAGGCCCACCGCTGCCATTTGTTATGGTTGGGGATGAGGCCTTCCAGATGTGTGAAAATCTACTGAAGCCCTATTCCAGTCGTGACTTGGACCACACTAGAAGGATCTTCAACTACAGACTGACGAGGGCCCGAAGAACAGTAGAGTGTACCTTTGGCATTCTGGTCGCTAAATGGCGCATTCTTGCATCAGCCATAAATCTAAAAGTGGAAACAGTTGACGAGGTGGTCAAAGCCTGTGTGGTTCTCCACAATTACATAATTACTAAGGAACGACCCCACATTGAACTGGATGAACCAGTTGCACACCCTCTGCCTGATTTACAGCATCACCCGCTGCGGTCAACTGCAGCCGTTGGTCTCATGCGGGACCAATTTGCTGCTTATTTTGATTCAGATATTGGACGGGTGTCATGGCAGGACAATGTTGTGTAAATGTCCTGTTGTATCTTTATCTGTACCAGTAATTTTCTACAATGAAAATAATGTTTCACATTAATAAACTTTAGTGTTGGTTGTGTTGACCGTGTCTCCTATCTTTTTCCTCTCCAAACCAAGGTTACCCAAAAATGGGCAGTAAACCATGTCATATCCCCCCTTTTTTGCATATTCCACACTACAAATGTTAGTAGTGTGTATGTACAAAATTTTGGCGCTGTAGCATTTAAAATAAAGGGTTAAATCGCGGAAAAAATTGGCGTGGGCTCCCGCGCAATTTTCTCCGCCAGAGTGGTAAAGCCAGTGACTGAGGGCAGATATTAATAGCCTAGAGAGGGTCCATGGTTATTGGCCCCCCTGGCTACAAACATCTGCCCCCAGCCACCCCAGAAAAGGCACATCTGGAAGATGCGCCTATTCTGGCACTTGGCCACTCTCTTCCCATTCCCGTGTAGCGGTGGGATATGAGGTAATGAAGGGTTAATGTCACCTTGCTATTGTAAGGTGACATTAAGCCAGATTAATAATGGAGAGGCGTCAATTATGACACCTATCCATTATTAATCCAATTGTATGAAATGGTTAAAAAAAACACACACACAATATTGCAAAGTATTTTAATGAAATAAACACACAGTTTGTTTTAATATTTTATTGCTCTCTCAATCCACCTGAAGACCCTCGCTCTGTGAAATAATAAACCAACAATATACATACCTTCCGATGATCTGTCACATCCCACGATGTAAATCCATCTGAAGGGGTTAAAATATTTTACAGGCAGGAGCTCTGCTATAATGCAGCTGTGCTCGTGCCTGCAAAACCCCAGGGGAATGAAGGAAATGTAGGTCAATGACCTGTAGTTACCTTCATTCCCGGTGATGCATCCGGCTGCACTGTCTCACAGTCCATTGCGCTTGTCGAGCGCTCGCCCATGCCAGAGTCCTGCTGCGTAGTGGTGGGGATGAAACATAAAGCCCTGCCAGGGTCCTGCTGCATCGTGATGGGGGCGGTCCTGAAAGCCACGCCAGGGTCCTGCTGCAACGTGGTGGGGCCGGTCCTGAAAGCCACGCCAGGGTCCTGCTGCATCGTGGTGGGGGCGGTCCTGAAAGCCATGGCAGGGTCCTGCTGCATCGTGGTGGGGCCGGTCCAAAAAGCCACGCCAGGGTCCTGCTGCATCGTGGTGTCAGTGGAGGAGGTCCAAGCCGGAGCAGCGGTGGTCACGGTGGTGGCAGTGGGATGTCCAACTGCACTCGTCATGGTGTTGGCGCTGTAGTGGAGTCCGCCTGTGGAAGGAATTGAGATGGCCGTGCAGTGGTATGCAGCAGAGGTCGGCATGGAGGTTAATCGTGACAGTGACGGCACAGTTGGATATGCCGCCACTGTCTGCTGTAAATAACGACTCTGCTGCATAGCCTGCACAAAAGCAGCATTGCAGGCCTGCATAACACTGAGCTGGAGATCAGGGCTAAGGTGTTCCGACATGCCCTGCTCAATTTGGTTGAAAAAATGATGAGCTGGCCTCTGGAGGTCGGCTTTCACTTGATCAAGGCTTTTGGCAACCTCCTGGATACGGCAATTGAAGAGGTTATGAGAAACATCCATTCGGTCACCTAAAGCCTTGATTGCTTTGTGTAAAACCGAGCTCAAGTGCAAAAACTCGGGCATGAGTGACCTGTCCGAAGCTCTCTGTCGCTGCCGGGATGAGCCCAAAAAAAAGGGTGCAGTGGAAGAGGACTGCGAAAGGGGAAGACCTGATGGGCCAGCTCCCTGGTCTCCAGTTAGTGTGGAAGGCCCAGCTGCTGCTGCGCTGCTGGATGGCTGGGACGGGTCCGTGGCTGCCGGATGAAGGACCGCTCCAGAACCTGGGCCGACAGTCGTGCTGTGAAAAAAGGAAACAGAAAATTAATACCAAAAAATAACCAGACGCTAAATCCTGTGGAATTTTAAAATACAGATTATGTCAATACAATACAACCGAAAGCATGTGAGAAAAACTTACGTTCTCTGGACAAGGACCGGTCTTAAACATGACAGCACGCGATGATATTTGTACAGTCTGACCCTTGCTCCTGAACCACTGGCAGCACGACTCTCTTGGCGCAGGTCCTTGTTGAAGCGGTCCTTCATGGAACGCCAACGTGTTTTGACTTTGTCCACTGTTAAAAAAAAAAAAAATATGGTCAGGACATGGAATTTTTGACGTTCAAAGACAACTGTGTGTGATGAGAGAAACTCCGGAGAGTTTCTTTCATCACACACAGTCAAGAGAGCACGGCAAAGGTCTCTGCTGCTTCACACTGCAGTGCAATACTTACCAAATGCACTACGGACCCGTGGCGTGGCATTGTCCCATCCATCCCACAACGCTTGGGCCACCTCATTCCATAAACGGCGGAGCGTGGTGTTCATCGAATGCAGTGGATCCCGGCTGTCCAACAACGGAACTCGCTCCTGGACCAGGGTTATTAGGAGGTCGTTGTCGATAAGATCGTCATCCCATCGTGAAACCTAAAAATTAAAGACAATCATTACAGTTTGCTCAATCACATAAGGAAAAGAAAGAGAACAGATGATGAGAAATGGCATGAATACGAAAGTAAACATACAAATGGATTCCATAAGAAAAATTTAAAGAAATACGAGTGTAAAGAAAGGAAGATTCAAGAATTTTACAATGAGGACAGTCAGCCTTGTATACATACCCGCTGCCGTCTTCCCACCGGACCTTGACTCCGCTGCTCCTGCCCGGTCTGTGCCTCAGTAGAAGTGCTCTAAAAAAAAGGAAAAATCAAATTGTCACATGTGTCGATGTGACAGTGAATACTTACCAATCTGACGAGGCAAATGCTCACCTCACTGACATGCTGCACTTCCGACTGACGTGGATCAAACTCGTATGTAAACAATAAAGTACTTGGCACTCAGAGATTTATTTGCAAAAAAACGTGAAGGTTTTTGTTTACCGAGCGGCTAAACAAGAAGCCGAACGGCTTCTGGATACACCGGCTCCACAGCACCTCGGCACCCCAGACCTGGACTCACTGGCGCCATCTCCTGTAGCGGTTTTCCGCCCTCCCAGTGCGCCCTGCTTCCTATATACCCTCCAGGACTCCCGAGGTGTTTGTGCCAGGTCTTTTCATACATGCACGTGGGTCTTTGAGGCCTATGCATTGCGCTGGTCTGCTTCCAGTTTCTTGAGAGATGTTTCTGATGAAGGTCTTGTGACCGAAAACGTTTAAACACTCTTGAACTGGTCGCACAAATAAACAAAAACCTTCACGTTTTTTTGCAAATAAATCTCTGAGTGCCAAGTACTTTATTGTTTACATACGGGTTGGATACCTGACTTGTGCACCACCAAAGAACCTTGAGTGCCGTGGACTATTGGTATATGTGGATCAAACTCCTCACCAGATGAAGACTCCGAAGAAGACATTCTGAGGCATGTAGAAAGAAAGAAATGGAAGAAATTAGGACATGTAGAGCCAAAAAATAGAAAATAAAGGCATTGGTAGGATATACTCACATTGATCTGGGTCTTGTCCTCCAAAATGCGGTCTGCCAGTGTCTTGTCTTCTTGAGAGTCTGATGAGAAGTGTCTGGAAACTTTCCCCAACCTCCCTTTTATCACCTTGTTGGCAGGGGTTGTCTTATCAGTGTCTAGACATGGTTATCTTAATTGAAACGCATGCGTTCAAAAACGCATGCAAACGCATGTACGCAAAAACGCATGCGCTTCCATAGATATCAATGTATTTTTTGACGCAAATGAACGCATGCGTTTCTATGCGTCCAAAAAATGCCTCTGAAAATTACTACATGTTGCATTTCTGCGACAGAACACGTGCAGCTAAAAAGTTTTTAATGTCAAACATAGGGGAAAAAATGCATGTGTTTTTTTCAGTACAAACGCTGCAGATCAAAACGCAAGTGTGAAACCAGCCTTAATAAATATTTTTCTTGTTCATCTTTCTAGTACGTAATTTCACGTACATAATTTCACCCTTGTTTTGTGCTAAATCAATACGTGATAGTTAAAAATAGCAGTGTTTTTTAAATCAGGGCATGAGGAAACATAAGAATCAGTCATTGGATTTGAAACCGTTTTCATAAATCCAAATTTAGTATACCTGTGTAATTAATTCTTAAAACTCTCAATTCACAGGTAAAATCTGTATTCAGTGAAGACAGACTTTTACATTACTGAGATAGGAGATGACAGTTGCTACTGATAATAATAATAATCTTTAGATAGCGCCAACATATTCCGCAGCACTTTACAGTTAAACATTTTCAAAACACAAATCATAACTAACAACGTTAACAATACAATAATTAAAGTAAAATTAAACGACCCTGCTCGTGAGAGCTTACAATCTACAATGAGGTGGTGGAGATACAAAGTACAGGTGTGTATCTACAATGATGTTCCAGCCATCTTGAGGGAGTGGGGGATAGATGGAGATAGTGAATGGGCTACACACACTTACACATAAAATGACTTTGATTAGTGACCGTAATAGGTCGCTCTGAATAAATGTGAACAAATGATAAGATTGTATGTAGAGGCGAGGGGGGATGAGCCTCTAGCTCCTCCCTTCTCCTCCCCTCTAGATATTTTTTAGGACAAAAAAATATAGAAACATACTAGCAATGGTTGCATTTCTTAGGGCAACTCCTATTTTACTAAAAAGCCCCATAGATAATGATCTTATCATTGGGTCTTCCATTGCTAGGACTTCCAACAATCAGCTATAACTGGTTGTCAAACCTGGCAGCCAGTGTTGAGATTTCCTGCAGTGCCCCGACAGGAAAAATAAAGTATTACACAGTTCTCATTGAAAAAATTAGTTGTCTGTGTACTACTTGTAGGGTCCTCCAGAGCTAAAGAATGACTGGTTGGAAAAAACATCTCTATTATTATTATTATTATTTATTATTATAGCGCCATTTATTCCATGGTGCTTTACATGTGAGGAGAGGTATACATAATAAAAACAAGTACAATAATCATAAACAATACAAGTCATATCTGGTACAGGAGGAGTGAGGACCCTGCCCGCAAAGGCTCACAATCTACAAGGGATGGGTGAGGATAAAGTAGGTGAGGGTAGAGCTGGCCGTGCAGCGGTTTGGTTGATCGGTGGTTACTGCAGGTTGTAGGCTTGTCTCTATATGAATAATTGCTATTGGACTATTAGTGCTATTGGACTCATAAGGGCACCTACCATGTCCTGTTTGAGCAGGTCATCTTATAGATTCCCAGAGGTAGATACTTTTAGATTAATTGATTCTTAGAGAGACTATCCCATAAGGATGATTCTATTTTGCTTTACAGCCCCTTAACTAGCTAATCCGTGCTGCTGGAAATCCCAGTGATCACTAGTCATAGCTACCAAGGCTAACAAAGTCTTATGTGCCACCCACAACTGACATAATAACCACTCAAATATGGTCACATATGGCATAAACATCTCTTGACAGAGTACAACAAAGACTTGTTTTTTCTTAAAGCTGGCCACCTCACAACTCTCATTACAGGATATGTTGAGCCAAGAGTAAGGGTACGGATGGACATTTCTGTACCATTTTGATTTTCCACAATCACTGTACATTATGTATGAACCATCGCTCTCTGTGCATACGAATATGATCTCATGAGGAATGATTTTTGCCCTGGCAATTATTTAGCATTATATGCAAAGTATATGAACCATTATATATTATAATGTATTGTGCTGTTAATACTTCATGGCTGTTCCCTCGAAATGCACATTGCGATCTGTTAAAATTACCATACATTTCATCATATCGTGTAATGGCTGTCATTCTCCACCAGCTTTTCAGAAAATGTATTCTCTATTCAAATATGGAGGGATGACTGTGGAAATATTCTATAGTATTCTGTCAGTAATATTATGCGTTACCGGGTTATTACGTCTCCATTAAATATAAATTCATGTGTATAGTTCCATTAAAATCTCTGGAACTGAGCTAGCTTAGGGAGCAATTAAGCCTACAGTATGTCAGACATATCTCCCAGAATCTGTGTTTGCACCTGCAAACGGTTAGCATTTACAAAGCAGATTCATCACTGCCTGGGCGCTGAGAACACATTTATTGCAGTGTGGTTGGATGGGTTTTATGGGAACTTGAAATGACTTTCCACTGACTTATGTCTGCAAATATTTACTGTTATTGACTGTGCGGTGAGCGTTGCTGTGTATGCAGTCTGTGCACCTGCTCAAGTTAAACATCTTGTAAAATAGTTTTTTATGCATCAACTACAATTTCTTCACCTACGTATGGAAAAATTGTTCACAAACTACAATAATTAACTTTAAAAAAAAAAAAAAAAAAAGGAAAAATTGAATGTTATTGATGCATTAGGAGTGACCTCATTTTGGAATTAGAACTGAACATCAATGCTCCTGATGTACAGAATCAAAAGTTTCTGCATAATTTGGTCTACTTTCCAATTTCTTAAAGAGGTTTTCCTGGACTTTATTATTGGTGATGACCTCTTTTTCGGGTTGTCCCACAAACAAAATACATTGTAATTAATAGATCTTCCTGCCTGTTTTATCACAGGAGTAAGTGTTTCTGCTGCTTCTCCAGCCCTCTGAGATCTTCATAAATCAAGTAATTGATATTGGAGTTCAGTAGCTGCCTGAACTCATATGTCAGTGACTTGATTTATGGTGAGCTCATAACATGCAGAAACATTCTCTCCTGTCCTAAAACAAGCAGGGAAATATGTTACCTTAGAAAGCAGCTCCTCTGCTGTTTAATCTGTATACTCACTTATCATAAGTGACTTATGCTTATTCCCCTGGCCAGGAACTGTGGTATGTGTCAGCCATGAACTAGAGCAGCTCTGCATTATCAGACACAGCCATTACAAAGTACATAGCAGGGGTGCATGATAAGATTATCTCAGCACAGGAATTTTTTTTTGCATCTCAAATTTTTGATCTTATTATTTCAAATCTATTAATTAAAGGGGTTGTCCATGCTTTTCATAAAAGTTTGTGCTTACTCTTTTTGACTGCAAACTTGTCGTTTGACCACATTTATGTGATATTCATAGTCCCTGCCACATTCCGACTAAATGTGCATGGCCTCACTCAGTTCACTTGTATTGAGTGAGTCCAGGCACCTCTAGTCGGAATATGACAGCTCATTCTTGCCATTTGCACGTGAGAATCCTTACAGTACGCACTGCGTCCAATGTGAAGATACACAATTCTGCAATTGCATATGTACTGCAGACTTTTGTGAGAGATCTGGACAACCCTTTTAAAATGTACTTTGTTCATCAGACAAACTCCTTTAAAACAGTATGTCACCAGATTTCACAATACACACTCACTGCTTGGAATAAAAAAAAGATCAAACTATTGGCTTCTCTTTGATTAAGGAAATAGGAAGAAATGTTTAAATTTCCTTTAGTAGATTCCAAAAAATAAGTTACAATGCAGCCCTGCCATGCAACACTCAGCTCCTTAAAGGAGTTGTCCACTTTAAGACTTTTTTTTCCCTACTATTCCCACTCCACCCCCTCTTTGGTTGTCCACTTTAAGACTTTTTTTTCCCTATTATTCCCACTCCACCCCCTCATCAACTTTGTAATGCACTTACCGTACATTTGTGTGTCTCCTCTTCGGTATTCTGCCATGCTGACCTGAACTCCACTGTTATGATCTGGCTGTGATTGCATCAAGTCTTCCATTCACATTGGCCTCTGGCTTCCTCCAATTTACAGTCCCGCTCCATTGACAGGATATCATCAGTGTCAGAGCGGGCATACAGTTCATGTCTACATCATATATCACTCATAAAGACCAAGCATACAGGCAAGAAAGGAGATGGGAGGATGGATCAATACTTCAATCAGTACCTCTATGTTTTATCTTAGAGTTAATCCACTTTCAGCTAAAAGAGTGTTCTCCAATCGAATGTGAGCCAAGTGTGTGTTGTGTCTGCTGTAGCAAAGCTGACTGTGTGTTGAGTATGTTGTAGCTTTGCTGAATATCAGTTTTGTCTGGTGTAGCAAAGCTAACTGTTCAGGTGTATAATCGATTGTGTATGTTGATTGGTCACCACACATAATAATCATAGGCAGAGTGGCATATTAAGCTGTGAAGAGGAAGAACAAACACCTAAAGAAGAAAAATGTCCAGCTCCACCGAATCCGTGAAGATAAAATGTCTTTCTTTATTAACAAACTTGTAACATAGAGGGTACAAACAGCAGTTTGTACCCTCTATGTTACAAGTTTGTGAATAAAGAAATTTTATCTTCACGGATTCGGGGGAGCTGGACATTTTCCTTCTTTTGGACTTTACACGTTTGGACACAGCAGGTCCGTGCTCCCGAAGTTTAACTAATGCATTACGGGTGAGCTGTTTTTTTTCTCCTCTCCTAAGAATAAACACCTACAGAGGAGAATAGAGAATTCAACTTGGATGAAGGGGAGCTTGGATGGTCTGCTCCTTTCAACAAAGTTTATTTTTTAAGTTATTCCCCCAGTACCCTGTTATGATCTGGTAGCAGCATGAGACATACTCTGGAGAAGATGGTACCTGTACTGACCGCAGATCCTGAACTTAACACCGCAACTAGAAGTAGCCGTGGAATGTACCTAGCACTCCCTGGACATCTCGACACAGCCGGAGGACTAACTACCCCTAGAGATAGAAAAGGGAAAACTATCTTGCCTCAGAGAAAATTCCCAAAGGATAGGCAGCCCCCCACAAATATTGACTGTGAGAGGAGAGGGAAAAAACATACACAGGCTGAAATCAGAATTTAGCAAAGGAGGCCACTTCTAGCTAAATAGAAAGGATAGGACAGAGTACTATGCGGTCAGTATTAAAACACTAGAAAATATCCACCACTGAAAATACAAAAACTCCACAGCTAACTAAAGATATGGAGGGTACATCTGCATCTCCAGAGATACCAGCTTGGCTAAACAAATCCTTATACAGACCAAGCTGGACAAGACAAAAAACATGGAAAAGAACTGAACAATAAGGCCACAGCATGTGGACAGCAAAAAATCAAGGCCAGAACTTATCTTTGATGAAAAGAACTGCAAAGCAGGAGAGACCAGGCAGAGATGTGAATCCTCCAGGAACAATGGACAACTGGCACTGACTAAAGGGAGAAGCAAGACTAAATAGCCCAGTCACAATTGCAAAAAGTGAACACACCTGATAAATGCTGTGATTCAGAGACAGCAGCGCTACCACTTACAACCACCGGAGGGAGCCCAAGAGCAGAATTCACAACAGTACCCCCCCTTGAGGAGGGGTCACCGAACCCTCACCAGATCCCCCAGGACGAGCCAAATGAAAGGCACGAACCAAATCATCAGCATGAACATCGGAGGCAACAACCCAAGAATTATCCTCCTGGCCATAACCCTTCCATTTGACAAGATACTGAAGCTTCCGCCTCGAAAAACGAGAATCCAAAATCTTCTCAACCACATACTCCAACTCCCCATCAATCAACACCGGGGCAGGAGGATCAACAGAGGGAACAACGGGCACCACATATTTCCGCAACAAAGATCTATGAAAAACATTATGGATGGAAAAAGAGGCCGGAAGGGCCAAACGAAAAGACACTGGATTGATAATCTCAGAAATCCTATAAGGGCCAATAAACTGAGGCTTAAACTTAGGGGAAGAAACCTGTTGTGAATTGGACTTTTTGGCTCCCTCTTGTGGTCACTAGCGACATGACACTTTGAGCTTCTTCTCTAGCTTGGTACCCACCTGGCTCGTTAGTCCAGGGGTGTTGCTATTTAAGCTTCCTGGATTTTCAGTCTGGTGCCTGGCATCGTTGTAATCAGTTCCTTTCTGTTTGCTCCTGTCTGCTGGTCCTGGTTCTTGCAAAATAAGCTAAGTCCTGCTTCCTTATTTTTTGGTTATTTGCATTTGCTCGTATTTCTGTCCAGCTTGTACCAAATGTGATTCCTGATATAGCTGGAAGCTCTAGGGGGCTGATATTCTCCCCCCGTGCCGTTAGACGGTTCGGGGGTTCTTGAATATTCAGCGTGGAAATTTTGATAGGGTTTTTGCTGACCGTATAAGTCATCTTCCTATATTCTGCTATTAGTCAGTGGGCCTCTCTTTGCTAAAAACCTAGTTCATCCTTACGTTTGTCTTTTCTTCTTACCTCACCGTTATTATTTGTTGGGGGCTTGTATCCAACTTTTGGGGACTTTTCTCTGGAGGCAAGAAAGGTCTATCTTTTCCCTTCTAGGGTTAGTTAGTTCTCCGGCTGGCGCGAGACGTCTAGAACCAACGTAGGTACGTTCCCCGGCTGCTGCTATTTGTGGTGCTAGGTTCAGGTATACGGTCAGCCTAGTTACCACTGCCCTATGAGCTGGTTTTTTGTGTTTGCAGGCTTGGTAATAAATTCTGAGACACTCTGCCATTGGGGTCATAACAGTATGCCAGGCCTAAGGTGAATGTTTAATGCATTGCAGAAGTGGGATAATAAGAAAGGAAATTCTGAGTTTTTTTTTTTTTTCCTTCCTCCCCTTTACCTCAGAGTGGCTTGAGCTTGCTGCAGACATGAATGTCCAGACCTTGATTACTAGTGTGGATCAGCTTGCTGCTCGTGTGCAGGGTATTCAAGATTTTGTTACCAGTAGCCCTATGTCTGAACCTAAAATACCTATTCCTGAACTGTTTTCTGGAGACCGATTTAAGTTTAGGAATTTCAGGAATAATTGTAAATTGTTTCTATCTCTGAGACCCCGTTCGTCTGGAGACTCAGCTCAGCAAGTTAAAATTGTTATCTCTTTCTTGCGGGGCGACCCTCAGGATTGGGCTTTCTCGTTAGCGCCAGGAGATCCGGCATTGGCAAATATTGATGCGTTTTTTCTGGCGCTCGGGTTGCTTTACGAGGAACCCAATCTTGAAATTCAGGCAGAAAAAGCCTTGCTGGCTATCTCTCAGGGCCAGGATGAAGCTGAAGTGTATTGCCAAAAATTTCGGAAATGGTCCGTGCTTACTCAGTGGAATGAGTGTGCTCTGGCTGCAAATTTCAGAAATGGCCTTTCTGAAGCCATTAAGAATGTGATGGTGGGTTTCTCCATTCCTACAAGTCTAAATGATTCCATGGCGCTGGCTATTCAGATTGACCGGCATCTGCGGGAGCGCAAAGCCGCTAATCCTCTGGTGGTGTTGTCTGAACAAACACCTGATTTAATGCAATGTGGTAGAATTCAGACTAGAAATCAACGGAAAAATCATAGACGTCTGAATGGGTTGTGTTTTTACTGTGGTGATTCTACACATGTTATATCAGCACGCTCTAAACGCCTAACTAGGGTTGTTAGTCCTGTCGCCATTGGTAATCTGCAACCTAAATTTATTTTGTCTGTGACTTTAATTTGCTCATTGTCTTCCTACCCTGCTATGGCGTTTGTGGATTCAGGTGCTGCCCTGAGTCTTATGGATCTCTCGTTTGCCAAGCGCTGTGGTTTTGTACTTGAGCCGTTGGTAAATCCTATCCCTCTTAGAGGTATTGATGCTACGCCATTGGCGGAAAATAAGCCGCAGTTTTGGACACAGGTAACATGTGCATGACTCCTGAACATCGGGAGGTGATTCGTTTTCTTGTTCTGCATAAAATGCATGATTTGGTCGTTTTGGGTCTGCCATGGTTACAGACCCATAATCCAGTTTTGGATTGGAAGGCAATGTCAGTGTCAAGTTGGGGCTGTCAGGGAATTCATGGTGATTCCCCGCCGGTGTCTATTGCTTCCTCTACTCCTTCGGAAGTTCCTGAGTATTTGTCTGATTATCAGGATGTTTTCAGCGAGTCCAGGTCCAGTGCTCTTCCTCCTCATAGGGATTGTGACTGCGCTATAGACTTGATTCCAGGTAGTAAATTTCCTAAGGGAAGATTATTTAATCTGTCTGTACCTGAGCATACCGCAATGCGTTCGTATATCAAGGAGTCTCTGGAGAAGGGGCATATCCGTCCATCCTCTTCCCCTCTTGGTGCGGGATTCTTTTTTGTGGCCAAGAAGGACGGATCTTTGAGACCTTGTATAGACTATCGGCTTCTGAATAAAATCACTGTTAAATTTCAGTATCCTTTGCCTCTGTTGTCAGACTTGTTTGCCCGGATTAAGGGTGCCAAGTGGTTCACCAAGATAGATCTTCGTGGTGCGTACAACCTTGTGCGCATTAAGCAAGGAGATGAATGGAAAACTGCATTTAATACGCCCGAAGGTCATTTTGAGTACTTGGTGATGCCTTTTGGGCTCTCTAATGCTCCTTCAGTTTTTCAGTCCTTTATGCATGATATCTTCGGAAGTATCTGGATAAATTTATGATTGTTTATCTGGATGATATTCTGGTTTTTTCTGATGATTGGGACTCCCATGTTAAGCAGGTCAGGACGGTGTTTCAGGTTTTGCGTGAGAATGCTTTGTTCGTTAAGGGCTCAAAGTGTCTCTTTGGAGTACAGAAGGTTCCCTTTTTGGGTTTTATTTTTTCCCCTTCTGCGGTGGAGATGGACCCAGTCAAGGTCCGAGCTATTCATGATTGGACTCAACCCACGTCAGTTAAGAGTCTTCAGAAGTTCTTGGGTTTTGCTAACTTCTACCGTCGTTTTATCGCTAACTTTTCTAGCGTTGTTAAACCTTTGACGGATATGACCAAGAAAGGTTCTGATGTTGCTAACTGGGCTCCTGCAATCGTGGAAGCTTTCCAAGAGCTGAAGCGCCGGTTTACTTCGGCGCCTGTTTTGTGCCAGCCTGATGCCTCACTTCCCTTTCAGGTTGAAGTGGATGCTTCTGAGATCGGGGCAGGGGCCGTTTTGTCGCAGAGAGGCCCTGGTTGCTCTGTAATGAGACCATGTGCTTTTTTTTCTAGGAAGTTTTCGCCTGCTGAGCGGAACTATGATGTTGGCAATCGGGAGTTGTTGGCCATGAAGTGGGCATTTGAGGAGTGGCGTCATTGGCTCGAGGGTGCTAAGCATCGTGTGGTGGTCTTGACTGATCACAAGAATCTGATGTATCTCGAGTCTGCTAAACGCCTGAATCCTAGACAGGCCCGTTGGTCATTGTTTTTCTCCCGTTTTGACTTTGTGGTCTCGTACCTACCAGGTTCAAAGAATGTGAAGGCTGATGCTCTTTCAAGGAGCTTTGTGCCTGACTCTCCTGGAGTTTCAGAGCCAGCTGGTATTCTTAAAGAGGGAGTAATCTTGTCAGCCATTTCTCCGGATTTGCGACGTGTGTTGCAGAGATTTCAGGCTGGTAGACCTGACTCTTGTCCACCTGACAGACTGTTTGTTCCTGATAAATGGACCAGCAGAGTCATTTCCGAGGTTCATTCCTCGGTGTTGGCAGGGCATCCGGGAATTTTTGGCACCAGAGATTTGGTGGCTAGGTCCTTTTGGTGGCCTTCCTTGTCACGGGATGTGCGGTCATTTGTGCAGTCCTGTGGGACTTGTGCTCGAGCTAAGTCTTGCTGTTCTCGTGCCAGCGGGTTGCTCTTGCCTTTACCTGTCCCGAAGAGGCCTTGGACGCACATTTCCATGGATTTCATTTCAGATCTTTCGGTGTCTCAGGGCATGTCTGTCATCTGGGTGGTATGTGATCGCTTTTCCAAGATGGTCCATTTGGTGTCTTTGCCTAAGCTGCCCTCCTCTTCCGATTTGGTTCCTTTATTCTTTCAAAATGTGGTTCGCTTGCACGGCATTCCTGAGAATATCATGTCTGACAGAGGATCCCAGTTTGTTTCCAGGTTCTGGCGATCCTTTTGTGCTAAGATGGGCATTGATTTGTCATTTTCGTCTGCCTTTCATCCTCAGACTAATGGCCAAACGGAGCGAACAAATCAGACTCTAGAGGCTTATTTGAGGTGTTTTGTTTCTGCAGATCAGGATGATTGGGTGACCTTCTTGCCATTGGCTGAGTTTGCCCTTAATAATCGGGCTAGTTCCGCTACTTTGGTTTCGCCATTTTTCTGCAACTCTGGTTTTCATCCTCGTTTTTCCTCGGGACATGTTGAGCCCTCTGACTGTCCTGGGGTAGATTCTGTGGTGGATAGGTTGCAGCGGATCTGGAATCATGTGGTGGACAACCTAAAGTTGTCACAGGAGAAGGCTCAGCGTTTTTCCAACCGCCGCCGCGGTGTGGGTCCCCGACTTCGTGTTGGGGATTTCGTGTGGCTGTCTTCTCGGTTTGTTCCTATGAAGGTCTCCTCTCCTAAATTTAAGCCTCGCTTCATCGGTCCTTATAAGATTTTGGAAATCCTTAATCCAGTGTCCTTTCGCTTGGATCTTCCGGTGTCGTTTGCCATTCACAACGTGTTCCATAAGTCTTTGTTGCGGCGCTACGTTGTGCCTGTGGTTCCTTCTGTTGAGCCTCCTGCTCCGGTGTTGGTTGAGGGCGAGTTGGAGTACGTGGTGGAGAAGATCTTGGATTCTCGTCTCTCCAGACGGAGGCTTCAGTATCTGGTCAAGTGGAAGGGCTATGGTCAGGAGGATAATTCCTGGGTGGTCGCCTCTGATGTTCATGCGGCCGATTTAGTTCGTGCCTTTCACGCTGCTCATCCTGATCATCCTGGTGGTCTTGGTGAGGGTTCGGTGACCCCTCCTTAAGGGGGGGGTACTGTTGTGAATTGGACTTTTTGGCTCCCTCTTGTGGTCACTAGCGACATGACACTTTGAGCTTCTTCTCTAGCTTGGTACCCACCTGGCTCATTAGTCCAGGGGTGTTGCTATTTAAGCTTCCTGGATTTTCAGTCTGGTGCCTGGCATCGTTGTAATCAGTTCCTTTCTGTTTGCTCCTGTCTGCTGGTCCTGGTTCTTGCAAAATAAGCTAAGTCCTGCTTCCTTATTTTTTGGTTATTTGCATTTGCTCTTATTTCTGTCCAGCTTGTACCAAATGTGATTCCTGATATAGCTGGAAGCTCTAGGGGGCTGATATTCTCCCCCCGTGCCGTTAGACGGTTCGGGGGTTCTTGAATATTCAGCGTGGAAATTTTGATAGGGTTTTTGCTGACCGTGTAAGTCATCTTCCTATATTCTGCTATTAGTCAGTGGGCCTCTCTTTGCTAAAAACCTAGTTCATCCTTACGTTTGTCTTTTCTTCTTACCTCACCGTTATTATTTGTTGGGGGCTTGTATCCAACTTTTGGGGACTTTTCTCTGGAGGCAAGAAAGGTCTATCTTTTCCCTTCTAGGGTTAGTTAGTTCTCCGGCTGGCGCGAGACGTCTAGAACCAACGTAGGTACGTTCCCCGGCTGCTGCTATTTGTGGTGCTAGGTTCAGGTATACGGTCAGCCTAGTTACCACTGCCCTATGAGCTGGTTTTTTGTGTTTGCAGACTTGGTAATAAATTCTGAGACCCTCTGCCATTGGGGTCATAACAGAAACCTTCATAGGGACATGACGGGAAGACAACCAGACCAAATCCCCAACCCGAAGCCGGGAACCAACACACCGACGACGGTTAGCAAAACGCTGAGCCCCCTCCTGAGACAACACCAAATTGTCAACAACATGAGCCCAAATTTGCTGCAACCTGTCAACCACAGAGTCCACCCCAGGACAATCAGAAGGCTCAATCTGCCCCGAAGAAAAACGAGGATGAAAACCAGAGTTACAAAAGAAGGGTGAAACCAAGGTAGCAGAAGTAGCCCGATTATTAAGGGCAAACTCGGCCAATGGCAAGAAAGCCACCCAATCATCCTGATCAGCAGACACAAAGCATCTCAAATAAGTTTCCAAAGTCTGATTAGTTCGCTCGGTTTGGCCATTTGTCTGAGGATGAAATGTGGAAGAAAAAGACAAATCAATGCCCAGCCTAGCACAAAAGGCCCACCAAAACCTAGAAACAAACTGGGAACCTCTATCGGACACAATATTCTCCGGAATGCCATGCAAACGAACCACATGCTGAAAAAACAACGGAACCAAATCAGAAGAGGAAGGCAACTTAGGCAAAGGTACCAAATGAACATTCTTAGAAAACCGGTCACAAACCACCCAGATAATTGACATCTTCTGGGAAACCGGAAGATCCGAAATAAAATCCATAGAAATATGCGTCCAAGGCCTCTCAGGGACCGGCAAAGGCAAAAGCAACCCACTAGCACGGGAACAGCAAGGCTTGGCCCGCGCACAAGTCCCACAGGACTGCACAAAAGAACGCACATCCCGTGACAAAGAAGGCCACCAAAAGGACCTACCAACCAAATCTCTAGTACCAAAAATCCCAGGATGACCAGCCAACACAGAACAATGAACCTTCGAAATCACTTTACTAGTCCATCTGTCAGGAACAAACAATTTCCCCACTGGACAGCGGTAAGGTTTATCAGCCTGAAATTCCTGAAGAACCCGTCGTAAATCAGGGGAGATGGCAGGAAGAATCACCCCTTCCTTCAGAATACCGACCGGCTCAAGGACCCCCGGAGAATCAGGCAAAAAGCTCCTAGAGAGGGCATCAGCCTTAACATTCTTAGAACCCGGAAGATACGAGACCACAAAATCAAAACGGGAGAAAAACAGGGACCATCGGGCCTGTCTAGGATTCAGCCGTTTGTCAGACTCGAGATAAATCAGATTCTTATGATCGGTCAAGACCACAATACGGTACTTGGCCCCCTCAGGCCAATGTCGCCACTCCTCAAATGCCCACTTCATAGCCAACAACTCGCGATTGCCGACATCATAATTGCGTTCCGCAGGCGAAAACTTTTGAGAAAAGATGGCACACGATTTCATCAAGGAACCATCAGAATTCCTCTGAGACAAAACGGCCCCTGCCCCAATCTCAGAAGCGTCAACCTCAACCTGAAAAGGAAGAGAAACATCCGGCTGACGCAACACAGGGGCAGAAGTAAATCGGCGTTTAAGCTCCTGAAAGGCAGAAACAGCCGCAGAGGACCAATTCGTCACATCAGCGCTAGGGTTGAGCGAAACGGGTCGGCCATTTTCAGAAGTCGCCGACTTTTGGCAAAGTCGGGTTTCATGAAACCCGACCCCTGTGTGGGGTCGGCCATGAGGTTGGCGATCTTCTGAATCTGGTATCGGAATTCCGATACCGAGGTCCGATATGTTTGCGATATCGGAAATCGGTATCGGAATCCACATTTAAGTGTAAAATAAAGAATTAAAATAAAAAATATTGATATACTCACCTCTCCGACGCAGCCTGGACATCGCCGCTGGTAACCGGCATCTTCCGTTCCTAAGAATGGTGCTTGAAAGACCTTTCGATGACGTCACGGCTTGTGATTGGTCGTGGCGGCCCACGTGACCGCTCAGCGACCAATCACAAGCCGTGACGTAATTCTCAGGTCCTTAAATTCCTCATTCTAGGAATTTAGGACATGAGAATTACGTCACGGCTTGTGATTGGTCGCTGAGCGGTCACGGAAAGAACCCGGAAAGAAGCAGGGCGCATCCGAGGGTGAGTATATACCTAATAGGAATATACTCACCCTCGGCTTCTTTCCGGCAGCCTTCCTTCTTAAGAATGAGCGCGTGAAGGACCTTTCGATGACGTCACGGCTTGTGATTGGTCGCGGCCGCCCACGTGACCGCTCAGCGACCAATCACAAGCTTGTGATTGGTCGCTGAGCGGTCACGTGGGCCGCCGCGACCAATCACAAGCCGTGACGTCATCGAAAGGTCTTTCAAGTAGTGATGGGCTCACCAAAAAGAGCCGGCTCTTTTGGCTCACGAACCGGCTCTTTTTGGATCCTAAATGGATCCGTATTGAATACCTGTTCAGGCGTCCGAAACTCCGCCCACCTACCGAGGAAACTCCGCCCACTTCTTAAAGCCAATTAAATTGAAGAGTGGGCGGGGTTTTGCTCAGGTGGGCGGAGTTACACATGCCGAAGCCCGGGATTTTACGCCCAGTGAGAGCCATTCAGGAATTTTAGTGGCTCTCACTGGTGTGCCAGCTCCCGTCGTTCACAGCAGGGAGCCGGCCCTTTGTGTCGGCTCGTTCGTGAACGACACATCACTACTTTCAAGCGCCATTCTTAGGAACGGAAGATGCCAATTACTACCAGGGCGCGTCAGAGGGTGAGTATATCAATATTTTTTATTTAAATTCTTTATTTTACACTTAAATATGGATCCCAGGGCCTGAAGGAGAGTTTCCTCTCCTTCAGACCCTGGGAACCATAGTATCCCATTGCACTGCATTGGGTTTCGTGTTTCGGCCGACCCCGGCCCCGACTTTTTTATAGGATCGGCCGATTTCACTCGACCCGACTTTTGAGAAAGTCGGGTTTCGTGAAACCCGACCCGACCCTATAAAAATAAAAGTCGCTCAACCCTAATCAGCGCCTTTCTTCGTCAAATCGGTCAGGGGTTTAACCACACTGGAGAAGTTGGCAATGAAACGGCGATAAAAATTAGCAAAGCCCAAAATTTTCTGAAGGCTCTTCACGGATGTGGGCTGGATCCAATCATGAATGGCCTGAACCTTAACCGGATCCATTTCTATAGATGAGGGAGAAAAAATGAAGCCCAAAAAAGAAATCTTCTGTACTCCAAAGAGGCACTTAGACCCCTTCACAAACAAGGCATTATCACGAAGGATCTGAAATACCATCCTGACTTGTTTCACATGAGACTCCCAATCATCTGAAAAAATCAAAATATCATCCAAATATACAATCATGAATTTATCAAGATAATTCCGAAATATATCATGCATGAAGGACTGAAACACAGATGGAGCATTAGAGAGTCCGAGTGGCATCACAAGGTATTCAAAATGGCCTTCGGGCGTATTAAACGCAGTTTTCCATTCGTCACCCTGCTTAATACGAACAAGATTATATGCCCCTCGAAGGTCAATCTTAGTAAACCAACTAGCCCCCTTAATCCTAGCAAACAGATCAGAAAGCAAAGGCAAAGGGTATTGGAATTTGACCGTGATCTTATTCAAGAGGTGATAATCAATACAGGGTCTCAAGGAGCCATCTTTTTTGGCAACAAAAAAAAAACTGCTCCCAATGGTGAAGAAGATGGCCGAATATGCCCCTTCTCCAAGGACTCCTTAACATAGCTCCGCATGGTGGTATGTTCTGGCACAGACAGGTTGAAAAGTCGGCCCTTAGGGAACTTACAGCCTGGAATCAAGTCAATAGCACAATCACAGTCCCTATGCGGTGGAAGGGAACTGGACTTGGGCTCATTGAATACATCCTGGAAATCTGACAAAAACTCAGGAATTTCAGAAGAGGGGGAGGAGGCAATTGACATCAAAGGAACGTCACCATGAACCCCCTGACAACCCCAACTAGTCACAGACATAGATTTCCAATCTAATGCCGGATTATGCACCTGTAACCATGGGAAACCCAGCACAATAGCATCATGCAAATTATGCAACACCAGAAAACGACAATCTTCCTGATGGGCTGGCGCCATGCACATGGTCAGCTGTGTCCAAAACTGAGGTTTATTTTTAGCCAATGGTGTAGCATCAATGCCCCTCAAAGGAATAGGACTCTGCAAAGGCTGCAAGGGGAAACCACAATGTCTGGCAAATTCTAAGTCCATTAAGTTTAGAGTGGCGCCTGAATCCACAAATGCCATGACAGAAAATGACGATAATGAGCAGATCAGGGTCACAGATAACAGAAATTTAGGTTGTACAGTACTGATGTTAACAGAACTAGCGATTCTCTTGGTACGCTTAGGGCAATCAGAAATAACATGAGCAGAATCACCGCAGTAAAAACACAACCTATTCTGACATCTGAATCCTTGTCGTTCAGCTCTAGACACAATCCTATCACACTGCATAGGCTCAGGACTCCGCTCGGAAGACATTGCCATAGTGTGCACAACTCTGCGCTCGCGCAAGCGCCGATCAATCTGAATGGCCAGAGACATGGAATCACTCAGACCAGCAGGCGTGGGGAACTCCACCATAACATCTTTAACGGATTCAGAAAGACCCTTTCTGAAGATTGCCGCCAAGGCATCCTCATTCCATTTAGTTAGTACAGACCATTTTCTAAACTTCTGGCAATATGATTCTGCCGCTTCTTGACCCTGAGACAGGGCCAACAAGGTCTTCTCAGCATGATCCACTGAATTAGGTTCGTCATACAATAACCCAAGCGCCTGAAAAAAGGTGTCTACATTAAGCAACGCCGGATTCCCAGGTTCCAGGGCAAATGCCCAATCCTGGGGGTCACCACGCAGCAGAGATATAACAATTTTAACCTGCTGGATGGGATCACCAGAGTAACGGGGTTTCAGAGCAAAAAACAGTTTACAGTTATTTTTAAAGCTCAGAAATTTGGACTAATCTCCAAAAAACAAATCAGGAGTTGGAATTCTAGGCTCTAAAACCGGAGTCTGAAAAATATAATCGGAAATACCCTGTACTCTAGCAGCAAGTTGATCCACACGAGAAGCCAATCCCTGAACATCCATACCAGCGCCGAACTCCTGAACCACCCAGAGGTAAAGAGGGAAGAAAAAAAAAAAAAACACAACAGACTACAGAAAAAAAAATGGCTCAGCACTTTCCTTCCCTTCTTCTGAGATGCGGTTAACTCATTGTTGGCCAGTTGTACTGTTATGATCTGGTGGCCTAAGAGCAGCATGAGACGTACTCTGGAGAAGGTGGTACCTGTACTGACCGCAGACCCTGAACTTAACACCGCAACTAGAAGTAGCCGTGGAATGTACCTAGCACTCCCTGGACATCTCGACACAGCCGGAGGACTAATTACCCCTAGAGATAGAAAAGGGAAAACTATCTTGCCTCAGAGAAAATTCCCAAAGGATAGGCAGCCCCCCACAAATATTGACTGTGAGAGGAGAGGGAAAAAACATACACAGGCTGAAATCAGAATTTAGCAAAGGAGGCCACTTCTAGCTAAATAGAAAGGATAGGACAGAGTACTATGCGGTCAGTATAAAAACACTAGAAAATATCCACCACAGAAAATACAAAAACTCCACAGCTAACTAAAGATATGGAGGGTACATCTGCATCTCCAGAGATACCAGCTTGGCTAAACAAATCCTTATACAGACCAAGCTGGACAAGACAAAAAACATGGAAAAGAACTGAACAATAAGGCCACAGCATGTGGACAGCAAAAAATCAGGGCCAGAACTTATCTTTGATGAAAAGAACTGCAAAGCAGGAGAGACCGGGCAGAGATGTGAATCCTCCAGGAACAATGGACAACTGGCACTGACTAAAGGGTGAAGCAAGACTAAATAGCCCAGTCACAATTGCAAAAAGTGAACACACCTGATAAATGCTGTGATTCAGAGACAGCAGCGCTACCACTTACAACCACCGGAGGGAGCCCAAGAGCAGAATTCACAACAGTACCCTCACTTACTGTCCCTTTTTTTGAGGTCCATACTGTCAGGCTCTACTGGCCCTTCTAATTGCGAGTGTCGGTTGTGTATCACCCTTCGGGCCCCACCCGTTAGTCACTTGACCACTTTGCCACCTGACTTCCACACTTTCGATCCTGTGACATCCTCAATCTCATCACAGGGGGACTTTATCATGGTGATCTCCTCTCCTCATCTGCCACTTACCTTTTATCTCTAAATTCCTCTCTCAGTCTTTCACAGTTTACTAACTCTCCTACACATGAAAATGGGAATAGGCTGGATCTGGTCTTCTCCCGACTCTGCTCAGTGCGTGATTTTACCAACTTCTGTCTCCCGCTCTCTGACCACAACATCTCTTCATTCTCTGTCAATAACTGTCACCCCACTAAGGACACCCCCCACTTACCACTCTTATAGGAATATACCTGCCATTAAAGGGAACCTGTCACCTCCCCGGGCGTTTTTAAGTAAAAGAGCCACCTTCTGCAGCACTAAGGCTGCATTCTCTGAAGATGGCTCTTCTGTTTGTGCTCCCTCCTATCGCTGAAATATTAAGTTTTATAAATTTAGCCCCATATCTGTACTCTGTCCGGGGAGCACGTTTTTTCCCCAGGACTCAACCGCCTCCCAGCCTTCAATTATCCCCGCAGTGTGCCGGGCACCACCTCCTCTGTCTGTAGTCACGTAACCGGCACCTGCGCTGTGCTTTCATTTTTCAGGCATGCGCCGTGCGCGCTGCCCTTCAACTCACAAGTTAATATGCTCCTTACATTTTCTCGGCCTACTACCCCAGTGACCCTATTCCCTTACATCTACTTCAGTCCCTAGTTGTCACCACTCACTTAACTCATCAACATGCCAGAATACATCCATTACTTAGAAATAATCATCCCTCGGCCAGAGCTGTACTGCTAACTAGAGACCTGTCTCTAACCTTTCCTTCATCTTTAAACCCCTAGATCACTTGGTGCACTCCTGTCTAAACAGCTATCTCTCAGATAACTCTCTTCTTGACCCTTTACAATTTGATTTCTGCTATTAAAACTGCCCTCACCAAATTCTCTAATGATCTACTAATAACTAAATCTAATGGTCACTACTCCCTACTGATTCCCCTGGATCTCTCTGCAGCATTCAGCACTGTGGATCACCAGCTTCTGCTCACTATGCTCCACTCTATCGACCTCAAGGATACTGCTCTCTCCTGGTTCTCTTCCTACCCCTCTGACTACTCCTTCACTGTATCTTTTGCTGGCTCCTCTTACTCTACTCTTCCCCTACTGTCAGAGTTCCTCAAGGATCAGTACTAGGCCCCTCCTCTTCTCCTTATGTACTGCCCCTATTGGACAATTATCAGTTGAATCGGTTTTCAGTACAATCTCTATGCTGATGACACCCGATTATACACATTGTATTCCTGACATCACCCCTGCATTACTACAAAATATCAGTGATTGTCTTTCTGCTGTTTCTAACATTATGTCCTCCCTCTATCTAAAACTGAATTTGTGAAAAACTGAATTCCTTTCTCCACTAAGCTACCTACAGGATCGGCGTTAGGGGCAGGCAGACCAGGCAGCTGCCTACGGCCCCTGATTATCCAGGGGCACCCAGCCAGTGGCGTGCTGCTAATAGCGGCACGCCACGTGCCCACTATGGGGCCCATGAGTAAGAGAGGATGGGCGCCCCACCCCTGCGCATAGCACATTCAGCTTATCGGCATCATAGATGCTGATACAGTTGAAAGCAGTGATGGAGGAAAGTGCATCAGATAACGCTCTCTCTCTAATTACTCCCCCTCTGTGACGCAACAGTGGAGCTGATGAGATGCGCTGCACAAGCCAGAGCAGCGAGGGAATGGACAGAGGTAAGTATTGTGCATGTTTGTCTGTTTGTGTGTGCGTGGGGGTTGCATTATACTGTGTGTGGGGGACTGCACTATGCTGTGTGTGGAGGGGCTGCATTATATTGTGTGTAGGGGGTTGCATTATACTGTGTCATGGGCTGCATTATATTGTGTGTGGGGGCTGCATTATACTGTATGTGGGGGGCTGCATTATACTGTGTGTGTGGGGGAAGGCTGCATTATACTGTTTGGAGGAGGAAACTGCATTATATTGTGAGATGGGGCTGTAATATACTGTGTGTGGGGGACTGCATTATACTGTGTGTGTGGGGGCTGAATTACACTGTGTGGGGGACTGCATTATACTGTGTGGGTGAGAAGGCTGCATTATGCTGTGAGGGGATTGCACTACACTGTGTGTGTGTGGGAGGCTGCACTATACTGTGTTTGTGGGGGGCTGCATTATACCGTGTGGGGGGCTGCATTATGCTGTGTGTATCGAGGGCTGCATTATATTGTGTGTGGGGGCTGCATTATACTGTGCATGGGGGCTGGATTATACTGTGTGGGGGCTGCATTATACTGTGTAGGGGGCTGCATGATACTGTGTGTGGGGTTGGCTGCATTATACTGTGTGTTTGGGGGTTGCATCATACTGTGTGTGTGACTGCAGTATACTCTATGAGGGCAGCTGCTGTTTACTCTATGAGGGCGGCTGCAGTTTACTCTATGAGGGGGCTGCAGTATACTTTATGAGGGGGCTGCAGTATACTTTATGAGGGGGGCTGCAGTATACTCTATGTAGAGGCTGCAGTATACTCAATGAAGAAAGCTGCAGTATACTCTATGAGGTGGGCTGCAATATACTTTATGAGGGGTGCTGCAGTATACCCTGAGGTGGGCTGCATTATACTCTGAGGGTGCTGCATTATACTCTGAGGGGGCTGCATTACACTCTGAGAGGGCTTTATGCTCAACTATGTTCATGGCTATTTTTAATGTCAAATTAGAGTAGTTGCGCCAATGTAGTCTATTGATGATTTTAGACGCGTCCTGCATGAACTGGGTCTTTAGTGTGGTGTGTCTTTTGGTACGTTTGAATTCTCCAAGAGGTACATTCTTCATGGTATGTGTGGGGTGGCAGGAGGTAGCATATATTGTTGAGTTTGTGGCCATAATCTTCTTATAGGGAGTAATCAATACTCCTCCAGGGGAGAAGGTGAGGGAGATGTCCAAAAGTATAAATTTTCACTTTCTGTATACTAAATGTGAATTGCAGGTTAATATCATTATGGTGCTTGAACCCTCTAGATTCAAGCAACATATTGTAATCCGATTTCTTATATTTTATTCTTCTCCGCGTTTTCCGCAATTAATGCGGCCCGAACCGCTTGGCGCAGAGACCTCATTCAGGTGGCATTTCGAAGCCCTCGGTGGGGACAGGTGTGCTATGTATTTTTGGAGTCGATCCGATTTGTAGTTTTTTAAAAAATCACATTTTTTAAAAAAAATTCCCATAGGAATTAATGGCGAACTTTCCATGACCCCCAACTTGACCTTCCAAAGATGGCAGCTATGCAAATGTACGGTGTCCATTTTAGGACATGATCATTTATCAAAGTCAAGAATAAAGTGACTATGACACCCTCCGGTCCCGTGAGTGAAAAGTAAGTGCCCCCCCGGTCCCGTGTGTGAAAAGTAAGTGCCCCCGGTCCCATGTGTGAAAAGTAAGTGCCCCCCGGTCCCGTGTGTGAAAATTAAGTGCCCAGTGCCCCCCGGTCCCGTGTGTGAAAAGTAAGTGCCCCCGGTCCCATGTGTGAAAAGTAAGTGCCCCCCGGTCCCGTGTGTGAAAAGTAAGTGCCCCCCGGTCCCGTGTGTGAAAAGTAAGTGCCCCCCGGTCCCATGTGTGAAAAGTAAGTGCCCCCGGTCCCATGTGTGAAAAGTAAGTGCCCCCCGGTCCCGTGTGTAAAAAGTAAGTGCCCCCCAGTCCCGTGTGTGAAAAGTAAGTGCCCCCCGGTCCTGTGTGTGAAAAGTAACTGCCCCCCAGTCCCGTGTGTGAAAAGTAAGTGCCCCCCGGTCCTGTGTGTGAAAAGTAACTGCCCCCCAGTCCTGTGTGTGAAAAGTAAGTGCAGCTGTAAAGCTGACAGCGCTGTTCAAGCACCATGTATTTCCTTCAGGAAATGCCCATCTAGTCATTATTAAAGTGCTATACAAATTTCTCAGCAGCCTCTTCAGTTCCCTTCCATATCAGGAGGAGGTCATCAATATAATGACCATAGCACCTGATATGAGAGATTTAAGAGTAGAAAACAAAGATCTCTTCCCAAATCACCATATAGATATTGGATACTGAAGGTGTAAATTCCGCCCCAGTGATGATCCTTGTCTTTGCAAAAAAAAAATTCAATTTAATGAGAAATAATTACGTAATAATAGAAACTCAGTCAACCATAATTATGAATTCTTTGATGCATACAGTGTAGTTGCCAAAGTGCTGCAAAAATATGTTAATGCTTTCAGTGCTTGGGTGTGTGGGATGATTGAATATAGTCCAATAGCATCACATGAAAGCCTCAAACAATGATCAGACCATTTAGATTTTAGAAATTACATGTTTAGTATCCCGTGAGAAACTGGGGATTTGTTTGACCAATGGCTGCAGATAAAGGTCTATCCAAGAGCTCAGCCTTTCTCTCAAACTGCTAATGCCCACAACTATGGGATGCATGGGAGGTGGAATTGTTGTTTGTGTACTTTAGGGAAAGAATGAAAAATTGGAACTATCGAGTAGGAAACCATGAGATTCTCAGATAATTTTTCGGTTATCGACCCCATACTAACACCCTCTTTTAATAATTTCTCAAGTTCCTCAGTAAATTTCAGGGTGGGGTCAAAGCTCAGCTCTTGGTAGATATCTCCATCTGCCAACATTTCCATATTCAGTTTTTCATAAAGTCACTACTCCTCCTTTATCTGCATGGTGAATAAGAAGATCTTTATTGACCAAAAGTTTTTTCAGGGTGCATTTTTCATCTGCGCTGAGGTTGGAAGAATGAGGATTTTTCCAGACTTTGTCTTTAAATAGATGTAACTCTTGTTCAATTCTCTCTTGGAATTCATCCAGACTTGGTGGACGAGACTGAATAGGATAATCGAAGGGCTTCATAGTCTTATAGAAAGTATTTAAATCTCCTGTGTTGGATAGGGATGCACTAGCTAAATGTGCAGATTGTATATGGAGCATTGCTCCTCAAAGTTATGTATATTAGAGATAGTTGCAGAGGGGGCATTCAGGATCTCATGCGGCTCTCCATGCTCTATAGAAGATTCTCTGTATTCAGAAAAATGGCAGGGCAGAGTTAAAGCTCTTGAAAATGTATTCATATCTCGTAATGTTCTATATATATCAAATTCGTTTGTTGGAGAGAGAGTCCTTTAGACAAAATTTCAATTCAGATTCACTCAGTATGTAACTGGAGATATTTGCCACTGGTAGTGTTAGATTATCCTCAGTCGACGAGATGACATACTGATTTCTTTTATGTTTCCTACCACTGCCTGTTCCTCTTACTTTTTTTGGGTTAAACTGCCAGGGAGCAGTGCGGACACCACTGTTGGCAGTGAGTGCAGGGTGTCAGCTGAACACCCGACAGAGATCGCACACGCACAGCTCTTGTGTACGCAAAATTACTTAGGCCGCTTTCACATTTGCGGTTGTGTCCGCAGCGTTTCTTCTGCAATTATCTGCATGTGTTGTGTTTTCCTATATTTAACATTAGGGACGCATGAGTCTGCAATCGGTTGCATTTTGCCGTGTTTGACAACGCATGCGTCGTTTCGTCATCTGCGGTTTGGCGCGGTAAACACAACATGTAGTAATTTTAGAGGCGTCAATTTGCCGCCTAGAAATGTATGCGGTTGTTAGCGCAAGGAATGTGGCAAAAAAACGCATTACTATCTATGGGAATGCATGCGTACACATGTCTTTGCGTACGCATGCGTTTGATGCGCTTGCGTACTTCGAACTGCGCATGCCATTAAAGACACACCCTCCTGGAAATATCAAACGCATGCGCATAAAAAGCGCAAACACATGTAAAAACGCATGCAAACGCTGCGTTTTTTTTACCATCATGCGTAAGCTGATGCGGATAAAAACCGCTGCGTTATCAGACTTTTGCATGTGGTTGCGGATGATATGCTGCGGATTCTAACGCAAATGTGAAAGTAGCCTTAGATACATGCACAGCTCTTGTACACGCAAAATTTCCTGGATGTATGCATACTCCAAGGTCGGTAAGTATCTTCAACAACAATTTGTGTGTGTAGGTAAAGGTTTTCTCTGCCCACTCTTCCATAAAGGCCATCTCTATGGAGTGTATGGCGTATTGTGGTCATATGGACAGATACTCCAGTTTCTGCTTGGGAACTCTGCAGCTCCTTCATTGTTAACTTTGGTCTCTGTGCTGCCTTTCTGATTAATGCCCTCATTGTCCGGGCAGAGAGTTTTGGTGGGCAGCACCCTCTCTGCAGGTTTTTTTGTGGTACCATGTTCTTTCCATTTGATGATAATGGATTTTATAGTGCTAGAGGAGATTATCAGAGATTGAGATATTCTTTATAATCCAATCCTGACTTGTAATTCTCACCAACTTTGTCCCTTGCTCTTCATGGTGTTTGGTTAGTGGTGCCTCTTGTGTAATGGTGTTGCAGCCTCTGTGACCTTTCAGGAAAGGTGTGTATATAAAGACAGACCATGTGACACTTAGGTTGCACACAGGTGGGCTTCCTTTAACTAAGCATGTGATTTCTGAAGGTAATTGCTTGTACTATAAATTTTAGGGGCGTCATAGCAAAAGGGGTGAATAAACATGCACATGCCAATTTAAAGTTATTTCATCCCATAAATTAAATTTATGCCTATATTTTTCCCACTTCACTTTACCATCATAGACTATTTAGCGCTGATACATCACACACAAATCGGGTTACAAAAACAACACAATTTGTTGTAATGTAACAAAATAGGTAAGGGGGTGAATACTTTCACAAGTTACTGTAATGCAGCTTTTGTTTCCACTTTGTGGGCTGACAGGGTTATAACTGCATTCACCAGTGATGTCTCAGCTGTATTGTAGTTTGTGGCTTTTGTAGTAGGTGCATGCTGAGCTTAAAGAGTAACCGTCGTTTTAATTTTTATTTAATAAATCAATAGAACGCATAAAAATAGGGAACATAGTTATATACAGGGAGATTTACTTGAAAGGGGCCTCGAATATTCTGTAATAACGCTCGCTAGGACAAAATATTCTGACTGAGAAAACATGCAATGTGCCTCTCGGAACATGGAGCTTTGAACAAGCCAGGATGCTCCCGGTTCAGAAAAGTGGGCTAGGTACTGGACAGCACAGCAGAACATTTGTATATTGGTTGCAGTCAGTGTATTGTGTGTTTTTCCTGGTTGTCCATCACAGGCCCTATTTTCTTTGACTCCACCATAAACACTGATGTGTGCGTGAACATTTTTGAGCAGTTTGTGAATCAACTGGATGATCATGAGTTTACAGAAGGTTACTTCAAGCAAAATGGTACAACGTGTCACATATCAGCAAGGAGTATGGCAAAAATTGAGACGTTTATTGGTAACAGGATCATTTCAAAGGGGCTTTACCCTTCACGGGATTTACAACACAATATTCAGGGCCTATTTTGAGTGAATTTCCTTGTAGCTTATCAAAAAAATTTGCTTCTCCATCCAGGACTAATCTTTCGCTCTTAATTCATGAGTAAAATCTGTATTCATTGAAAGCAGATTTTACCATTTCTAAAATAGGAGATGATAGTTGGAGCTTTTAAAATCCTATGATGGGAGGAACTAGAGGAGAAAGAGGAGGATTTCTCTAATAAGATAAATTACAAGGTTTCTTTTATTCACTTGTGGTCTATGGAAAAAAAATAAAACAAAATTATTTCTGTGGGCATGCTATATAATTTTAATAATAAACAGCTATAATTAAACAGTTGTGGTGTGGTCTTTCACCTAAAACATAAAGCTAATGAAATATGTAAAAGTAATATTTACAAAAATGATGCAGTGTCTCCCACATGGGTTGTGGAGAACAATGTCCCAAGATAAATTTGATGTGTATATATCAGTCTTGTGTTATTGTGTAAAATGTTGGAAAATATTGCCAATGGTGGAATAATCTGTTTTGATGTCCATTTAAGGGTTTCAGAATGCACCGATCTCATCACCCTTTGTCCCGTAAAGTGAATCTGATATATTACACATATCCAGTCTGTGGACAGCGTGGTGTAGAAACGCAGAAGCTTAGTTGAATGATATATAAGTTTGTTGGAAAACATCAGTAAGCTTGTATTTTATTCAATGAAATCCCTGGTGTTTGTATGCATATGAGGCCAGAGGGTGGTGTTACTGGTGATCACTGGTAGGACTGCCCACTGGACTCATATGCATACAAACATTAGGGATTTCAATGAATAAAATGCAATTTATAACAAAACATTTCCCACAAAAAAAGTGTATCAATCCTGTAACATCCTCCCTGCGGAACAGATACCATTTTCACCATGACAGATTCCCATAGACTTCAGCATGATAACCTCTTGGGACCCATCAGCCATTATTGATGTGGTAGAAAAGTTGCGTTTTAAACATACCCACATGCCAAACCTTGTGAAGATGTCCCATTCTCCTGTGAGCAAAATACACTCTCTTATATGCCTTTTGAACTCCAAAAATTAAAATATGTTTTTGAGATCTTGAGGAAATCAATACAGCATAGCCATGTATGGTGTACTAGATAAAACTACTGCTTTATTAACACATGTGGCCCTTTAAATAGGGTCACAGACAAAGAAATAGTTCCCTCTGACCTATGAACCAATAGTAACCTTAGGGGTGTGAATAGAAATGTGAAACTTTCCCACCCAGCAGTGTTACCTGATCACCATTCCATAGGATACATAGGACAAGATGGAGACCATGTACTCAAAATGGATACCACAGCCAAACAAAATGTATTCTGTTCTCTCACACTCCTGAAGCTCATTTTATATGAAAGCGATGGAGAACTTATATCTCTTCATGAGGGATATGATATTCCTATATAGTCCATGTGAATTTGAAATCACACACTTGAACTGTAATAATGAGGTCCTCTAGAAAACTATGTGGTACTTTTTGTACAATTTCTTCAATTCAGTCAATTGCAGATGAAGAGATGTCTGATCTTGAGGAGTTCTGATCTGGTTATATTTCTTACCTAAGCTTTTTTTTATTATAGGTCGAAAGCATCAAAAATTCTCTAAACTTTGAGCTTTCGGATAGCTAAGGCTATGTTCACATCTATTTTTCCTACACATCAAAGGTATGTGTCAGAAATATTCTCTGATGGAGGTCGCTGATGTGTCAAAAGCATTCTATGCACGGTCATAAAAGTCAGATGAACACAATACTGACACCCAGACACTATATATAAAAAATCTTCAATACTATTCCACAAGTTATTATGGAATAATACATAATGAAACTTGCAAAAAGTGCTATGTGCAATATTCTCAAAGGCCACTTGCTTCTAAAGATGCATATTGTGCAAAATGTGCATAGAAAAAAAAGTGCTGTATGAGGATGCTATCAAAGAGCCACTTACTTATGAAAATGGGGGAGTGCACATTATCAAGCATTTGGGGGTCCTGGAACCTTCTTCCCCCATTTTCATAAGTAAGTGGCTCTTTGATAGCATCCTCATATAGCACTTTTTTTTTTCTATGCACATTTTGCACAATATGCATCTTTAGAAGCAAGTGGCCTTTGAGAATATTGCACATAGCACTTTTTGCACTTTTTGCAAGTTTCATTATGTATTTTTGGTATGATATATATATTTTGTGATATTTTATACCCATGTTTCTTATGTTTTTTTAATTGTATCACCCCTTATAGCATATGCAATACATTGTCCCCCTTCTTTTGATATTTTGTTTTGCCTATTGGGGTATATAGTATATAAATTGACCTGCCTTATGTAATTGGATATTACATTATAATATAATATATACCAGGAAGGAGCGACAGCCGACGGGGGACCCGGGTAAGTATTTTCTGACCAGCGGGGGGGCGCACAGGGGGTGGGGGGGCGGCGGACACATAGATCTTTATTTTAAACACTATTATTCATATTTTCTCTGCAGCAAACGCTGCTGCAGGGAACATATGAATCGCGGCTTCAGCACCATGTGGGGGGACAGCGCTTACTGTAGCGCTGTCTCCTGCACGCACACGGACCCCAGACGGAGAATGTCCATGTGAGGTCCGTGTTTTACACGGACTCATTGACTCTATTGGGTCCGTGTAATACGTGCGCTCCCACGAACACTGACATGTCTCCGTGTTTGGCACACGGAGACACGGTCCGCAAAAAATCAATGACATCTGAACAGATGCATTGATTTTTATGGGTCTACGTGTGTCAGTGTCTCCGGTACGTGAGGAAACTGTCACCTCACGTACCGGAGCCACTGACGTGTGAAACCGGCCTTAAACAGGGCGGAAGTGGGAGTGAAAATCTGCCCTGGGGCACAAACCAAAGCAGCCCACATAGAATTTTTTTTATTTTTTTTTAATTGGAAGGTTATCTTTTCGATGCAACCTTCTCCCTACAGTTTGATAAGTCAGAAATATCTGGGAATTCTGCAGATCTACAGAAACACATTTTTCACAAAACAGAGGTCTTTAAAGTATGGTCCCACAGGATAAATACATTACACATTTTCGGTGGCCGGTTTGCGTGTGGTAATCATTTGTAAGTTACCATTTGTAATTATATTAGCTTTGTGGAAAAATAAGTGCTGGAAAACATACATGCACATACTGTATGTATCAAACAGTTTAGTGCTGTAGCTGGAACTTTCCATCATAATACGTGTAATTAACTTAACAAGAAGGAGTCATGATAATAATTTTTTTTTTTTTATTAAGTTATAGGATTTCAAGAATACAACAATTAAATATATAGTGAAAACACAATCTCAAAACATTGAGATGATGAAAAACAATAACAAAAACATCTATTCAATCCTTGAGGAAATGTTGGTCTGATGACTGAGGTATTTTAGGTCATTAATTCACAACATGAATAAAACATACATTATTCAGAAAAATGCAGCATGTCAGAAAAAAACTAACATAATAAAATTGCAATATGTTTAAAAGGGTTATCAGCTACTCAAACAACCCTTTCTCAATTACTGTATTCCACCATGTAATATAACAGCCTGCACTCATCTCTGGTGCCAGCACTGTTCCAGCCACATCGGTACTGAGTCTCTTGGGGCTTGCATGACATTATGTCGCATGAGCCTTGCAGCTAATGGGCTGCTTCACACTCACCTACTCAACTGCTGCTGCTTTCTTTCTGGATGTCAGTTACATCCAAATAAAGTGAGAGTTCATCGGCCCATTAGCAGCTGCTGATTGGTTGCAGGGCTCATGTGGCATAAAAATTTGTTGCAAGCCCCAGGAGACCCAGTGCCGATGTTGCACATTGCTAGCACAAGAGGTGATTGCAGGCTGGTATTATCTTACATGGTGGAATATAGTAATTGAGAAGGGGTTGTCTGAGTAGAGGACAACCCCTTTAACCCCTTCACCCCCAAGGGTGGTTTGCACGTTAATGACCCGGCCAATTTTTACAATTCTGACCACTGTCCCTTTATGAGGCTATAACTCTGGAACGCTTTGACGGATCTTGGCGATTCTGACATTGTTTTCTCGTGACATATTGTACTTCATGTTAGTGGTAAAATTTATTCGATATAACTTGCGTTTATTTGTGAAAAAAATGGAAATTTGGCGAAAATTTTGAAAATTTTGCAATTTTCCAACTTTGAATTTTTATGCCCTTAAATCACAGACATATGTCACGCAAAATACTTAATAAGTAACATTTCCCACATGTCTACTTTACATCAGTACAATTTTGGAACCAAAATTTTTTTTTGTGACGGAGTTATAAGGGTTAAAAGTTGACCAGCAATTTCTCATTTTTACAACACCATTTTTTTTTAGGGACCACATCTCATTTGAAGTCATTTTGAGGGGTCTATATGATAGAAAATACTCAAGTGTGACACCATTCTAAAAACTGCACCCCTCAAGGTGCTCAAAACCACATTCAAGAAGTTTATTAACCCTTCAGGTGTTTCACAGGAATTTTTGGAATGTTTAAATAAAAATGAACATTTAACTTTTTTCACACACAATTTATTTCAGCTCCAATTTGTTTTATTTTACCAAGGGTAACAGGAGAAAATGTACCCCCAAAGTTGTTGTACAATTTGTCCTGAGTACGCTGATACCCCATATGTGAGGGTAAACCACTGTTTGGGCGTATGGCAGAGCTCGGAAGGAAAGGAGCGCCATTTGACTTTTCAATGCAAAATTGACTGGAATTGAGATGGGACGCCATGTTGCGTTTGGAGAGCCCCTGATGTGCCTAAACACTGAAACCCCCTACAAGTGACACCATTTTGGAAAGTAGACCCCCTAAGGAACTTATCTTGATGTGTGGTGAGCACTTTGACCCACCAAGTGCTTCACAGAAGTTTATAATGCAGAGCCGTAAAAATAAAAAATCATATTTTTTCACAAAAATGATCTTTTCGCCCCCAATTTTTTATTTTCCCAAGGGTAAGAGAAGAAATTGGACCCCAAAAAATGTTGTGCAATTTGTCCTGAGTACGCTGATACCCCATATGTGGGTGTAAACCATTGTTTGGGCGCATGGCAGAGCTCGGAAGGGAAGGAGCGCCATTTGACTTTTCAATGCAAAATTGACTGGAATTGAGATGGGATGCCATGTTGCGTTTGGAGAGCCCCTGATGTGCCTAAACATTGAAACTCCCTACAAGTGACACCATTTTGGAAAGTAGACCCCCTAAGGAACTTATCTAGATGTGTGGTGAGCACTTTGACCCACCAAGTGCTTCACAGAAGTTTATAATGCAGAGCCGTAAAAATAAAAAATCATATTTTTTCACAAAAATGATCTTTTTGCCCCCAATTTTTTATTTTCCCAAGGGTAAGAGAAGAAATTGGACCCCAAAAAATGTTGTGCAATTTGTCCTGAGTACGCTGATACCCCATATGTGGGTGTAAACCATTGTTTGGGCGCATGGCAGAGCTTGGAAGGGAAGGAGCGCCATTTGACTTTTCAATGCAAAATTGACTGGAATTGAGATGGGACGCCATGTTGCGTTTGGAGAGCCCCTGATGTGCCTAAACATTGAAACTCCCTACAAGTGACACCATTTTGGAAAGTAGACCCCCTAAGGAACTTATCTAGATGTGTGGTGAGCACTTTGACCCACCAAGTGCTTCACAGAAGTTTATAATGCAGAGCCGTAAAAATAAAAAATCATATTTTTTCACAAAAATTATCTTTTTGCCCCCAATTTTTTATTTTCCCAAGGGTAAGAGAAGAAATTGGACCCCAAAAAATGTTGTGCAATTTGTCCTGAGTACGATGATACCCCATATGTGGGTGTAAACCATTGTTTGGGCGCATGGCAGAGCTTGGAAGGGAAGGAGCGCCATTTGACTTTTCAATGCAAAATTGACTGGAATTGAGATGGGACGCCATGTTGCGTTTGGAGAGCCCCTGATGTGCCTAAACATTGAAACTCCCTACAAGTGACACCATTTTGGAAAGTAGACCCCCTAAGGAACTTATCTAGATGTGTTTTGAGAGCTTTGAACCCCCAAGTGTTTCACTACAGATTATAACGCAGAGCCGTGAAAATAATTTTTATTTTTTTTCTCAAAAATGATTTTTTAGCACCCAGCTTTGTATTTTTACAAGGGTAACAGAATAAATTGGACCCCAAAATTTGTTTTCCAATTTGTCCTGAGTACGCTGATACCCCATATGTGGGGGGGAACCACTGTTTGGGCGCATGACAGAGCTCGGAAGGGAAGGAGCGCCATTTGGAATGCAGACTTAAATGGATTGGTCAGCAGCCGTCACGTTGCATTTGCAGAGCCCCTGATGTACCCAAACAGTACAAACCCCCCACAAGTGACCCCATATTGGAAACTAGACCTCCCAAGGAACTTATCTAGATGTGTTTTGAGAACTTTGAACCCCCAAGTGTTTCACTAAAGTTTATAGCGCAAAGCCGTGAAAATAAAAATTCTTTTTTTTTTTCACAAAAATGATTTTTTAGCCCCCAGTTTTGTATTTTCACAAGGGTAACAGGATAAATTAGACCCCAAAAGTTGTTGTCCAATTTGTCCTGAGTACGCTGATACCCCATATGTGGGGGTGAACCACTGTTTGGGTGCATGACAGAGCTCGGAAGGGAAGGAGCGCCATTTGGAATGCAGCCTTAAATGGATTGGTCTGCAGGCGTCACGTTGCATTTGCAGAGCCCCTGATGTACCCAAACAGTACAAACCCCCCACAAGTGACCCCATATTGGAAACTAGACCTCCCAAGGAACTTATCTAGATGTGTTGTGAGAACTTTGAACCCCCAAGTGTTTCACTACAGTTTATAACGCAGAGCCGTGAAAATAAAACATCTTTTTTTTCCCACAAAAATGATTTTTAGCCCCCCAAATTTTTATTTTCCTAAGGATAACAAGAGAACTTGGACCCCAGAAGTTGTTGTTCAATTTGTCCCGAGTACGCTGATAACACATATGTTGGGGTAAACCCCTTTTTGGGCGCACGGGAGAGCTCGGAAGGGAAGGAGCACTGTTTTACTTTTTCAACGCAGAATTGGCTGGAATTGAGATTGGACGCCATGTCGCGCTTGGAGAGCCCCTGATGTGCCTGGACAGTGGAAACTCCCCAATTCTACCTGAAACCCTAACCCAAACACACCCCTAACCCTAATCCCAACGGTAACCCTAACCACACCCCTAGCCCTGACACACCCATAATTCTAATCCCAACCCTAATCCAAACGTAAATGTAATCCAAACCCTAACCCTAACTTTAGCCCCAACCCTAACTTTAGCCCCAACCCTAACTTTACCTCCAACCCTAGCCCTAACCCTAACCCTAACCCTAAACGTGACTGAAATACGTGGCACTGAAATACGTGGCACTGAAATACGTGGCACTGAAATACGTGGCACTGAAATACGTGGCACTCAAATACGTGATACGTGGCACTTAAATACGTGGCACTGAAACACGTGGCACTGAAATACGTGATACGTGGCACTGAAATACGTGGCACTGAAATACGTGGCACTGAAATACGTGGCACTTAAATACGTGGCACTGAAATATGTGATACGTGGCACTGAAATACGTGGCACTGAAATACGTGGCACTGAAATACGTGGCACTGAAATACGTGATACGTGGCACTTAAATACGTGGCACTGAAACACGTGGCACTGAAATACGTGATACGTGGCACTGAAATACGTGGCACTGAAATACGTGGCACTGAAATATGTGGCACTGAAATACGTGGTACTAAAATATGTGGCACTGAAATACGTGATACGTGGCACTGAAATACGTGATACGTGGCACTGAAATACGTGATACGTGGCACTGAAATACGTGGCACTGAAATACGTGGCACTGAAATACGTGGCACTGAAATACGTGGCACTGAAATACGTGGCACTATGACTGTCAGAAAATGTTCATTAAACGGTTAGGGGTGAGGTTAGGGGTAGAGTTAGGGTTAGGGTTTGGATCCCTTTATCACCTTGATGGTGGTGGGTGGCTTTTCAGTGTGTTTTCTGTTTTTTTTTTCGAAAAAATGCATGCGTTTTTAACGCAAACAAACGCATGTGCTTAAAAACGCAAGAAAATACTGCAGGTTGTATTTCTGAAAATGAACGCATGCAGAAAAAAACAGCATGCGTTTGAAAACGCGACCAAACGCGTACAAAAAAACCGCATGCGTTTTCAATGTTAAATATAGGGAAAAAAACGCATGCGTTTTTTTGTGCAAAAAACGCTGCAGACAAAAACGCAAGTGTGAAACCAGCTACGCTTTTTATAGCAAAAAAGTTTTTGCGTCTCCACATTTTGAGACCTATAATTTTTCCACATTTTGCTCCACAGAGTCATGTGAGGTCTTGTTTTTTGCGGGACGAGTTGACGTTTTTATTGGTAACATTTTCGGACACGTGACCGTTTTTGATCGCTTTTTATTCCGATTTTTGTGAGGCAGAATGACCAAAAACCAGCTATTCATGAATTTCTTTTGGGGGAGGCGTTTATACCGTTCCGCGTTTGGTAAAATTGATAAAGCAGTTTTATTCTTCGGGTCAGTACGATTACAGCGATATCTCATTTATATCATTTTTTTATGTTTTGGCGCTTTTATACGATAAAAACTAAAATATAGAAAAAATAATTATTTTGGTATCGCTTTATTCTCAGGACTATAACTTTTTTTTTGTTGCTGATGATGCTGTATGGCAGCTTGTTTTTTGCGGGACAAGATGACGTTTTCAGCGGTACCATGGATATTTATATCAGTCTTTTTGATCGCGTGTTATTCCACTTTTTGTTCGGCGGTATGGTAATAAAGCGTTGTTTTTTGCCTCGTTTTTTTTTTTTTTCTTACGGTGCTTACTGAAGGGGTTAACTAGTGGGGCAGTTTTATAGGTTGGGTCGTTACGGACGCGGCGATACTAAATATGTGTACTTTTATTGTTTTGTTTTTTTTATTTAGATAAAGAAATGTATTTATGGGAATAATATATATTTTTTTTTTATTATTTATTTAGGATTTTTTTTTTTTTTTTTTTTTTACACATGTGGAAAAAATTTTTTTTTACTTTTTTACTTTGTCCCAGGGGGGGACATTACAGATCATTGATCTGACAGTGTGCACAGCACTCTGCCAGATCGACGATCTGCTGTGCAGGGCTGCATGCTTACCAAGTGTCTGCTCTGAGCAGACACTCGGTAAGCCACCTCCTTCCCTGCAGGACCCGGATGCCGCGGCCATCTTGGATCCGGGACCTGCAGCCAGGAAGGAGGTAGGAGACCCTCGCAGCAACGCGATCACATCGCGTTGCTCCGGGGGTCTCAGGGAAGCCCGCAGGGAGCCCCCTCCCTGCGCGATGCTTCCCTATACCGCCGGTACACTGTGATCATGTTTGATCGCGGTGTGCCGGGGGTTAATGTGCCGGGGGCGGTCCATGACCGCTCCTGGCACATAGTGCCGGATGTCAGCTGCGATATGCAGCTGACACCCGGCCGCGATCGGCCGCGCTCCCCCCGTGAGCGCCGCTGATCTGTGATGACGTACTATCCCGTCGGCGGTCATACGGGCCCACCCCACCTCGACGCGATAGTACGTCTGATGTCAGGAAGGGGTTAAAAACAAAAGTGCAATGCTTAGATGTCAATACTCTCAAAATTATTTCATAATAATAATCTTTTTTTTATATAGCGCTAACATATCCGCAGCGCTTTACAGTTTGCACACATTATCATCGCTGTCTCCGATGGGGCTCACAATCTAGAATCTCTATCAGTAAGTCTTTGGAATGTGGGAGGAAACCGGAGGAAACCCACGCAAACATGGGGAGAACATACAAACTCCTTGCAGATGTTGTTCTTGGTGGGATTTGAACCCAGGACCCCAGTGCTGCAAGGCTGCAGTGATATCCACAGAACGTCACATTCTTTGTAAACCACATATAAATTAAACATCTCTGGACATCATTTAATTGTATTCTGACTGATACAGTTCTTACAGTTTCATACACCAAATTGCCCAGAAAGTTGCCATTTCCATCTAACAAAACTTTACAGCACCACTCCATCGGTTGTTTTTTTCAGTGCTGGTTTGGTGCTTTAAATTTAAGTTCCCTGCTCCTGTTCTTATACTCACCCTCCGTCGGCTTCATCGTTTTTCAGCACTGCTCCGGTCCCGCGGTGCCATCTTGTGATTGTAACTTCGGACTGGCTGGAAGTCAGAAGTCATGTCACAAGCTCCCAATGCTAGTCAGAGGCAGAACGAGGCACTCCTAGACATGCATCGATTTGTGACCTCCGGCGCTGCATATCACACTGGAGCTGCCGGCAGATCACCACTTCAGAACGATATTAAATGACCCTTGCTCCCTAATTATATACCTAAGGCAATGGTGTACATTTCCAGTAAACTCCATTAATGAATTTAAAGTAAATAATAATGTAAAAAAGAGAACCTCCTACATCTATTGCACTTTCTTTTTCTAACCCCTTTCTGTTATCGGATGTACTATTCCGTCCATGTGGGGTGGGCCCTACTTCCCAAGGACGGAATAGTACGTCCAGCGCAGCTGACATCCGGCACTATGTGCCATGAGCGGTCACAGACCGCCCCCGGCACATTAACCCCCGGCACACTGCGATCAAACATGATTGCAGTGTGCCGGCGGTATAGGGAAGCATCACGCAGGGAGAGGGGCTCCCTGCGGGCTTCCCTGAGATGATCGGTACAAGGCGATGTGCTCACCTTGTACCGAGCGTCTCCTCCCTGCAGTCCCTGGATCCAAAATGGCCGCGGGGCTGCATCCGGGTCCTGCAGGGAGGTGGTTTCACAGCGCCTGCTCAGAGCAGGCGACGGGAAGCCTCCCTGCTGTGCTGTGTGATCGCCGATCTGACACAGTGCACAGCAAAGTGTCAGATCGGCGATCTGTCACTTTACAGTGATGTCCCCCCCTGGGGCAAAGTAAAAATTAAAAAAAAAAAGAAAAATTACATGTGTAAAAAAAAAAACAATCCTAAATAAATAATAATAAAAAAAATATTGTTCCAATAAATACATTCCTTTAGCTAAATAAAAATAAAAAAACAATAAAAGTACACATATTTAGTATCGCCGCGTCCGTAACGACCCAACCTATAAAACTGTCCCACTAATTAACCCCTTCAGTGAACACCGTAAAAAAGAAAAAAAAACGAGGCAAAAAACAACGCTTTATTATCATACCGCCAAACAAAAAGTGGAATAACATGCGATCAACAAGACAGAAATAAATAACCATGGTACCGCTGAAAACGTCATCTTGTCCCGCAAAAAACGAGCTGCCATACAGCATCATCAGCGAAAAACTAAAAAAGTTATAGTCCTCAGAATAAAGCGATGCAGAAATAATTATTTTTTCTATAAAATAGTTTTTATCGTATAAAAGCGCCAAAACATAAAAAAATGATATAAATGAGGTATCGCTGTAATCATACTGACCCAAAGAATAAAACTGCTTTATCCATTTTACCAAACGCGGAACTGTATAAACGCCCCCCCCCCCCAAAAGAAATTCTTGAATAGCTGGTTTTTGGTCATTCTGCCTCACAAAAATCGGAATAAAAAGCAATCAAAAAATGTCACGTGCCCGAAAATGTTACCAATAAAAACGTCAACTCGTCCCGCAAAAAACAAGACCTCACATGACTCTGTGGACCAAAATATGGAAAAATTATAGCACTCAAAATGTGGTAACGCAAAAAACATTTTTTGCAATAAAAAGCGTCTTTTAGTGTGTGACGGCTGCCAATCATAAAAATCCGCTAGAAAACCCGCTATAAATAGTAAATCAAACCCCCCCTTCATCACCCCCTTAGTTACAAAAAAATTAAAAAATTAAAAAAATGTATTTATTTCCATTCCCATTAGGGTTAGTGTTAGGGCTAGGGTTAGGGCTAGGGTTAGGGTTAGGGCTAGGGTTAGGGCTGGGGTTAGGGCTAGGGTTAGGGCTACAGTTAGGGTTAGGGTTGGGGCTAAAGTTAGGGTTGTGGCTAAAGTTAGGGTTAGGGTTTGGATTACATTTACAGTTGGTAATAGGGTTGGGATTAGGGTTAGGGGTGTGTCAGGGTTAGGAGTGTGGTTAGGGTTACAGTTGATATTAGGGTTAGGGGTGTGTTTGGATTAGTGTTTCAGTTATAATTGGGGGGTTTCCACTGTTTAGGCACATCAGGGGCTCTCCAAATGCGACATTGCGTCCGATCTCAATTCCAGCCAATTCTACGTTGAAAAAGTAAAACAGTGCTCCTTCCCTTCCGAGCTCTCCCATGCTCACAAACAGGGGTTTACCCCAACATATGGGGTATCAGCGTACTCAGGACACATTGGACAACAATTTTTGGGGTCCAATTTCTTCTCTTACCCTTGGGAAAATAAAAAATTGGGGGCGAAAATATCATTTTTGTGAAAAAATATGATTTTTTATTTTTACGGCTCTGCATTATAAACTTCTGTGAATCACTTAATGGGTCAAAGTGCTCACCATACATCTAGAAAAGTTCCTTAGGTGGTCTACTTTCCAAAATGGTGTCACTTGTGGGGGGTTTCAATATTTAGTCACATCAGGGGCTCTCCAAACGCAACATGGCTTCCCATCTGAATTCCAGTCAATTTTGCATTGAAAAGTCAAATGGCGCTCCTTTGCTTCCGAGCTCTGCCATGCGCCCAAACAGTGGTTTACCCCCACATATGGGGTATCGGCGTATTCAGGACAAATTGTACAACAACGTTTGGGATCCATTTTCTCCTGTTACCCTTTTTAAAATAGAACAAATTGGAACTGAATTAAATTTTTTGTGTAAAAAAGTTAAATGTTAATTTTTATTTAAACATTCCAAAAATTCCTGTGAAACACCTGAAGGGTTAATAAACTTCTTGAATGTGGTTTTGAGCACCTTGAGGGGTGCAGTTTTTAGAATGGTGTCACACTTGGGTATTTTCTATCATATCCCCTCAAAATTACTTCAAATGAGATGTGGTCCCTAAAAAAAAATGGTGTTGTAAAAATGAGAAATTGCTGGTCAACTTTTAACCCTTATAACTCCCTAACAAAAAAAAAATTTTGGTTACAAAATCATGCTGATGTAAAGTAGACATGTGGGAAATGTTACTTATTAAGTATTTTGTGTGACATATCTCTGTGATTTAATTGTATAAAAATTCAAAGTTAGAAAATTGGAAAATTTTCAAAATTTTTGCCAAATTTCCATTTTTTTCACAAATAAACGCAGGTAATATCAAAGAAATGTTACCACTATAATGAAGTACAATATGTCACGAGAAAACAATGTCAGAATCACCGGGATCCGTTGAAGCGTTCCAGAGTTATAACCTCATAAAGGGACAGTGGTCAGAATTGTAAAAATTGGACCGGTCATTAACGTGCAAACAACCCTTGGGGGTAAAGGGCCTAATATAACAAAAAAAGAATGGTGAGACTGTATTCATTACTTAACGCATCAACACACTTGACAGTAGCTTGCTATTCTCAGCCACTTTGTCAATAATATAATCTCCATCAAGTTTCATCAGTATGTCCTTTTCAGTAGCCATTAACATGAAAGATTCTAGGTGACTCTGATTCATGCTGTTTCTTAATCTGTTTTTTTTAAATAAATTTTAATGTAGAGAAGCTACGTTCACAAGCAATTTGTGTAAAGGAGACACTTAGAAGAAATTTGTATGTCGTTCAATTATATGTAAGCATCGGTAAGTAGATTATAGCGCTGTAGTAATTGATAGACACAAAAAGAACAGTTCTTGCATGAACAGCAGCTTTTATTCACTAGTTCGGTGTCATCAATGGTCTCATCTTCGGGGCTTGTGTCTGTTGCCACTCTAAGATTATATTCTTCTAAGGGCGATCTTTTCAATTTCTCCAAGTGCAAAGCCAGGCTGCTCAGCTCACCGCGAATATTCTTACCTGTTGCTCGCTAATCAAATTTAATCAAGAGTTGCTTGTCTCATCCAAAGCATGGCGATTTAATCCATTTTCTCTTATGGAATTAAAGTTTCCTGGATCAAGGCAGTCAAGGTCTGCATATATCGTCCCATTTGCAGTGAAACGTTGTTCCATGCTTTGTGGGACAACATCCAAGATGACACTATGGACTTTCACCATGTATGTAATTTCTGCATTTGCATGTTACTCATCTTCGGCTACTTCACCTGCCATTAGTTTTCTTCTACTAATTCTTTTCTCATGCAAAGAATTTTCAAAGCTAAATTCTCCATATTCTTCTTGAAGTTGGTTATTTGCCCATTTCACTAAATTATTTGCAGCTTCTTTGACCTCATCAAATGATCTAGCATAGCTTTTTAGACTTTTCTGCATGTCCATCACCATCCAATAACCTCTCAATATATCCATGCCAGGTGTTTGCAAATATTTAGATAATGAAGAGGTGAGTTGAAATATGCCTAAAAAAAATTAGGCTGGAATTATTGTTTCATATCTAAGCAGGCAGTCACAGTATCCTTTCGTTTTTTCACAAGCATCAACGTTATGCTTGCTTGAATAATAGAAAATTCTAAGCATGACAATGAGACTGACATAAAGCACAATCTGGCTTGTCAAAGGATCCAAAAACCTTTTTCAAAGCAACAACTTTTGACCACCATCGTGTTTCAGCTATTGTTGAAAGCCTGTGACTGAGTGGGTCCTGACTTACATTCTTTCACAAATCCATTCGAATATACGATTCATTAATGAACGTTGCTACATCATTGAGAAGCATAAATAATGATGCACTTTGCAAAGTAGTCTTGGTGCTGTCTGACAAAACTAGGTTTAGGAAATGTGAATAACAGCACACATGTGTTTGGCCCAGAGAGACAGTTTTGAACAAAGTGGAAAAGCCATTGTAAGTCCCTTGCATATTAGCTGCCCCGTCAGAGAATTGCCAATGTATTTGGTCATGTCTATGTTGCATACAGTGAGAACGTTCATTAGAAGCTGGTTTATTGCTTCACTGGTGGTTAATTTGCAGTTTACTACTACAAGCAGTCTTTCATGGATTTGGTTAGTGACATAACGGATTATAACGGTCATCTGTTCTCATGATGTTATATCTTGTGATGTGTCAATCTGGATAGAGAACATTCCAGCATCCCTTACTTCTTTTTTCATAGTCTGAATAAGTTGCTTGATGGCATCAAGAATTCTATTCACAATGTTTTTTGACAGCAACATTATTAAGGATCCTCTGCCTCTAGCACCTTTGCTCTTGGCTTTTTTCAATGCATTTACTTACATGTTCTTGCAGACAGACATCATACTTGCTTAACAGTAGAACTAGTTCCAGAAAATTCCCATGATATAAAGTCACATCCTTTAATGGATATGCTGCCTCAGCTTTGTCCCCTCTGTAGCTAAGTCCACATTTTCCAATCACCTTTATAATCTCTATTACCCTCTGAAGAACTGGCCTTCTTTTTTGAACTTGCTCTCGGTGAATTAACATTTGTTTATGAAGAAGAAGGCTCCCAATAGCTGCACTGCTTGCCTTTAGAAAATATGCTTCAGCACAACTTCTGTGACTTTGACTTTTCACATGTTCCTCTAATCTCCGATAAACGTGCCTTCGCTCTTTCAACCCATCCATAAATGGACCAGTTGTAGGAGGCTTTGAAAATGCAAGTCAGACAGTACTAAATAATAATTTGTAGTGTTGAGCATTCCGATACCGAAAGTATCGGGTATCGGCTGATACTTAGCGGTATCGGAATTCCGATACCGAGATCCGATACTTGCCGCGTATCGGATACCGGAATCGGAAGTTCCCAGGATTCAAACTGCACAAATTTGGACAAAATCAGCCAATGAGAATGATTCCAAGTGTGGGCACATCCTGTTCAGCATGGAGGGCATGAAACTACTGGCAAGGCTGTGATTGGCTGCTGAAATGATGTCACGATGCAGTTTAAAAGTCGCTGGCGCCATTTTGCGCTCACTCTGCTGTGAATTCAGTTAGTGACAGGACGCTGTTTGCTGACTGAGGGCCAGTTTAGAGATATCGATTTGCTTCTTTGTGCTTTTCCAAGGCTAATTTAGCAACCGCTGTGTTCACCTACTAATCACCTTGCTTTTGCCTTGCAGCGCTGTTTTCACAGCGATCTGCAAGGTCTGTGTGTGTGTGTGTGAGTGCAGCCCACTCTCTAGTCTGAGTGCAGCCACATAGGCCATCCATAGCTGGTTGTATTCAGTTCAGGGAGGGTGGTTCATTGCCTCATACTGTTCTATTTTTTTTTTTTTTCAAGTAGTGTAGTCTGCTGCTCATTTTTTCTAATAATTCCTATTAGTGACTTTCCACCCGTATCCAGCTAACTTGTGGAAAAACACTACATAGGATAAAGTAGAGGAGGTTTTTTGGGCCTTGCAGCGCCGTTTACGGCTGTCTGCACGGTCTCCGTGTGACTACAGCTCGCCCTGTAGTCTGTGAGCAGCCATGGCCTGGTTGTATCCAGCTCAGGGTTGTTCACTGCGTCATACCGTAAAATCAATTTTCCTTTTGTTTTAAGTAGTGCAGGCTGCTGCACATTTTTTCAAAAAATTCCTATTAGTGTCTTTCCACCCGTATCCAGCTAACTTGTGGAAAAACACTACATAGGATAAAGTAGAGGAGGTTTTTTGGGCCTTGCAGCGCTGTTTACGGCTGTCTGCACGGTCTCCGTGTGACTGCAGCTCGCCCTGTAGTCTGTGAGCAGCCATAGCCTGGTTGTATCCAGCTCAGGGTTGTTCACTGCGTCATACCGTAAAATCAATTTTCCTTTTGTTTTAAGTTTGTGAGGTGTCAAAGAAATGATACAAACTTTTCTAATTGCTTTAAAAATATAAATCTGAAAATAGTGACATTCATTTGTATTCATCCCCTTGTAGTCTGATATCCCTAAATAAAATCTTGAGTGACCAATTGTCTCCAGAAGTTACATAATTATTAAATTTAGTCCACCTGTGCTTCATTTATTCTCAGCATAACTACAGCTGTTCTGTGAAGGCTTCACAGATTTGTTTGAGAAATTAGGGATCAAACACCATCATGAAACACAAGGAACACACCAGACAGGTAAGGGATAAAATTGTGGAGAAGTGGGGGGGGGGGGGGGGCGTGGCAGGAAGTCAAGGAAGCAAGACATGCCAGACAGGGCTCTGATCTCACAATACTTAATCGGATTAGGCAATCTTTAAGCTAAAAAGGACATCCAAGGCCTAGAATATCCTCCTTCCCTTACTACTCTAGCCTCCAGCTCTCATCTGAACCTTCCTGGGTCCAAATTGCCTGAACTGCAGCGCAGGAGGACATTGAGGCCTACCTCAGACCTGCAGCCTCGAACTTTCCAGCAGGCATCAGCACGCTCACTGCCCTGAGCCAGCCCACTCCATCTGCGACAGGATCTGGATCGACGGAGTACCAGAGGTGAGGAAGAGATGTCTAGAGGGTGTCCCCCGGCCCCTCGTGACCTGCAGCTGTGAGCTCCAGTATAGAAGCGTGTGCACTAAGGACATTGTGACCCACGCCGACTGCGCATCTGGTGCAGCAATCAATAGTATCCAAAGTGCAATGTGTAAAGTGGCACTGCCTCAATATATAACAGGTCAGACTGAGGGAGGGAAGATTACTTAATAACTACCTGAATAAGTCGCCACGTCCTGTATTAGCGCACCCTGATACTATTAATTGCTGCATTTGGATTTGTTTTTGGCACTTGCAACTATATGAATTTTATAGCTACATATTCACATCAGTTTCAGATATGAATTGCTTTGCACATTGCATTTTCTTTTTTCCTGCCGCTTTTGCACAATTTGCACCTGAGGGACATATTCATATATGAATTTGGTCGACCAGTAATATCTAAACTGTGAAACAATTATATATATTGTTCTTTGTCCTGTTATGCGCACAGATATTTGTTGTTTTATTTTGCCATCATAATTAAATAAAGGCATTTTAATAATCTTTTCCTGTGTGGTGCCTCCCTGGCAATCCGTAGATTGGTTGTTGTGCTGTTCTTCTTGACAATAAATGAAGCACAGGTGGACTAAATTTAATAATTATGTGACTTCTGGAGGCAATTGGTACCTCAACATGTTATTTAGGGATATTAGACTAAAAGGGGCTGAATACAAATGCATGTCACTGTTTACAGATTTATATTTTTAAAGTAATTAGAAAAGTTTGTATCATTTCTTTGACACCTCACAAATACTTACCTTGAATTGGTATCTACTATATAATTGTCTAAGGGTCACTTCCATCTGTCCTTCTGTCTGTCTGTCATGGATATTCATTGGTCGCTGCCTCTGTCTGTCATGGAAATCCAAGTCGCTGATTGGTCGTGGCAAAACGCCCACGACCATTGCCACGACCAATCAGCGACGCGCACAGACCGGAAGAAAATGGCCGCTCCTTACTCCCCACACTCAGTGCCCGGCGCCCGCATACACCCCTCTGGTCACCGCTCACACAGGGTTAATGCCGGCGGTAATGGACCACGTTATGCCGCGGGTAACGCACTCCGTTACCGCCGCTACTAACCCTGTGTGACCAAGTTTTTACTATTGACGCAGCCTATGCAGCGTCAATAGTAAAAACATCTAATGTTAAAAATAATAAAAAAAATAAAAAATCATTAGATACTCACCTTCTGCCGCCTTTCCTGCTCCTCGCGATGCTCCGGCCGGTCCATGCAAGCGGCACGTTCCGGTGGCAAGGATGGTCTGGGAGAAAGACCTGCGCGCCTGCGCGAGCAGGACCTGCCGTGACGTCAAGGTCATGTGACCGTGACACGGAGATGTGACCACGACGTCATCACAGGTCCTGCGCACCTGCGCGAAAAGGACCTGCCATGACGTCACGGTCACGCGACCGCAACGTCATCACACCCTGGGACCGGAAGCAGCCGCCTGCATCCCACACAGGCGACAGAACTACAACGCGCCTGTGAAAGGTGAGTATATGTTTATTTTTTATTTTTTTAACCTGTGACATATGTGGCTGGGCAATATACTACGTAGCTGGGCAATATACTACGTGAATGCCCAATATACTACGTGGCTGGCCAATATACTACGTGGCTCTGTGGTGTATACTGCGTCACTGGGCAATATACTACGTCGCTGTGCAATATACTACGTGGCTCTGTGCTGTATACTACGTCACTGGGCAATATACTACGTCGCTGGGCAATATACTACGTCGCTGGGCAATATACTACATCGCTGGGCAATATACTACGTCGCTAGGCAATACACTACGTCGCTGGGCAATATACTACGTCGCTAGGCAATATACTACGTCGCTGGGCAATATACTACGTGGCTCTGTGCTGTATACTACGTCACTGGGCAATATACTACGTCGCTGTGCAATATACTACGTGGCTCTGTGCTGTATACTACGTCACTGGGCAATATACTACATCGCTGGGCAATATACTACGTGGCTGGGCAATACACTACGTCGCTGGGCAATATACTACGTCGCTGGGCAATATACTACGTCGCTAGGCAATATACTATGTCGCTGGGAAATATACTACGTCGCTAGGCAATATACTACGTCGCTGGGCAATATACTACGTCGCTGGGCAATATACTACGTCGCTAGGCAATATACTACGTCGCTAGGCAATATACTACGTCGCTGGGCAATATACTACATGGCTGGGCAATATACTACGTGGCTGGGCAATATACTACGTGTCTGGGCAATATACTACGTGTCTGGGCAATATACTACGTGGCTGGGCAATATACTACGTGGACATACATATTCTAGAATGCCCGACGCGTTAGAATCAGGCCACCATCTAGTATTACATAAAATCTCAACAAAAAACATTTGTTTGTGGGTGAATGTGAAAAAACGTGGAAAAGTTCATGGGGAATGAATACTTTATCAAATTACTGTACATAACATAAAAGTAGGAATTTTGCTAATTATGCAGAGATTGTCTACATGATGTATTTAATAAAATATTAAATTAAATTCCTTCTCACTATATTTGTTTCTGACTATGGGCCACTAACAGTCTCACCTGTGCTCATACCACACTGATCTCTGAACTTACATTATTTCAAGGACATTCATTGTAAGCTGAAAATACCATATAGTGACCAGAGACCATAACTCTGTGTAAAACTAGTATTTTGTTCCTAAGCCTCAAAATGTCACCATAAAATAATAAACAAGACTCATATGGATAAATCAACTCAGTCAGACAGAGATACTGGGAGCTGTAAATCACTTTCTTTCTTTAGGACAGGAGCATTTTCAGGGTCCTGAACAGTGCATTCGGTATTCTAAAAAATAAATATAACTGCTTTCATCTGATGTCCAAAGAATCAGTTCATCCTGACCCAAGTAAAGGACAGTACAGAAGATGATGTATTACTGTACTGTAAAAAGCGCTACTATACAATGGCATGTAAAAATTTGGGCTCCCTTGGTCAAAATTATTGTCATTATGAACTGTTAAGAAAGTTGAAGATGAAATGATCTCCAAAAGGCCTAAAGTTAAAGATGACACATTTCCTTTGCATTTTAGGGGGAAAAAAATAAAGGGAACACTAAAATACCACATCCTAGATATCTCTGAATGAAATATTTCAGTTGCAAATTTTTATTCATTGCACAGTGAAATGTGTTCAGAACAATAAAACATAACAATTATCAATGTAAATCACAACTAATATCCCATGGAGGTCTGGATTTGGAATGATACTCAAAATCAAAGTGGAAAATCAAATTACAGGCTGATCCAACTTCAGTGGAAATGCCTCATTACAAGGAGTATTGTGTGTGGCCTCCACGTGCCTGTATAACCTCCCTACTGTACAATGCCTGGGCATGCTCCTGATGAGGCGGCAGATGGTCTCCTGAGGGATCTCCTCCCAGACCTGGACTAAAGTATCCCCCAACTCCTGGGCAGTCTGTGGTGCAACGTGATGTTGGTGGATGGAGTGAGACATGATGTCTCAGATGTGCTCAATCGGATTCGGGTCTGGGGAACGGGCCGGCCAGTCCTTAGCTTCAATGCCTTCATCTTGCAGGAACTGCTGACACACTTCAGCCACATGAGCACATGAGGTCTGGCATTGTCCTGCATTAGGAGAAACTCAGGGCCAACTGCACCAGCACATGGTCTCACAAGGGGTCTGAGGATCTCATCTCGGTACCTAATGGCAGTCAGACTACCTCTGGCGAGCACATGGAGGGTTGTGTGGCCTTCCAAAGAAATGCCACCTCACACCATTACTGACCCACTGCCAAACCGGTCATGCTGAAGGATGTTGCAGGCAGCAGATCGCTCTCCACGGCATCTACAGACTCTGTCACGTCTGTCACATGTGCTCAGTGTGAACCTGCTTTCATCTGTGAAGAGCACAGGGCGCCAGTGGCGAATTTGCCAATTCTGGTGTTCTGTGGCAAATGCCAAGCGTCCTGCATGGTGTTGGGCTGTGAGCACAACACAAATCTGTGGACGTCGGGCACTCAGACCATCCTCATGGAGTCGGTTTCTAACCATTTGTGCAGACACATTCACATTTATGGCCTGCTGGAGGTCATTTTGCAGGGCTCTGGCAGTGCTCCTCCTATTCCTCCTTGCACAAAGGCTGAGGAATGCGGTCCTGCTGCTGGGTTGTTGCCCTCCTATGGCCCCCTCCATGTCTTCTGGTGTACTGGCCTGTCTCCTGGTAGTGCCTCCAGCCTCTGGACATTACGCTGACAGACACAGCAAACCTTCTTGCCACAGCTCGCATTGATGTGCCATCCTGGATGACTGGCGAAGAGCGGACACGTCCGAGTAACGATTAGCCAGATGGACGACCCTGGCTGCTGCATTAAGGATAGACTGGAGAGGGGAAAGTCGCGTGAGGGGGAGGCCAATTAAAAGAGAGTTGCAGTAGTCCAGGCGGGAGTGGATTAGGGCGACAGTGAGAGTTTTTGTTGTCTCCATGGTAAGAAAAGGGCGGATTCTAGTGATGTTCTTTAGGTGTAAGCGGCACGAGCAGGCATGAGATTGTATGTGGGAGGTGAAGGAGAGATCGGAGTCAAACATGACACCCAGACAGCGTGCCTGCTGCCTAGGTGTTATTATGGTGCCACCCACGGAGAGGGAAATGTCAGATTTAGGGAGGTTAGTAGAAGGCGGGAGCAGAAGAAGTTCAGTTTTGGAGAGGTTGAGCTTCAGATAGAGAGCGGACATGATGTTAGAGACTGCGGACAGACAGTCAGTGGCGTTCTGTAGTACAGCGGGGGTAAGGTCAGGGGCTGACGTGTATAGTTGTGTGTCATCAGCGTAAAGATGGTACTGAAAGCCAAATCTGCTGATGGTCTGTCCAATTGGGGCCGTGTAGAGGGAGAAGAGAAGGGGGCCAAGGACTGAGCCCTGAGGTACACCGACAGTGAGAGGAAGAGGAGATGAAGTGGAGCCGGAGAACAGAACACTGAAGGAGCGGTCAGAAAGATAGGAAGAGAACCAGGAGAGAGCAGTGTCCTTAATGCCTAGTGACTGGAGCCTAGAGAGTAGGAGAGGGTGGTCAACAGTGTCGAAAGCTGCAGAAAGGTCGAGGAGAATGAGCAGAGAGTGGTCACCATTACATTTTGCTGTCAGAAGGTCATTGGTCACCTTGATGAGTGCAGTTTCTGTTGAATGTAGGGGGCGGAACCCGGACTGTGAAGGGTCTAGGAGGGAATGAGTGGAGAGGTAACGGGTAAGGCGGGAGTAGACTAGGCGCTCCAGGAGTTTTGAAATGAAGGGTAGATTGGAGACCGGTCTGTAGTTGTTTGCACATGATGGGTCAAGGGTGGGTTTTTTTTAGTAATGGAGTAATGATAGTGTTTGAAGGAGGAGGGGAAAATGCCAGAGGAGAGGGAGAGATTAACGATTGCAGTTAGGTGAGTTGTGACGACTGGAGAGAGAGACTGGAGGAGGTGTGAGGGAATGGGGTCGGTGGTGCATGTAGTCAATAAATAAAAGAGAATAAATATTATTGTGACTATAAATAAAAGGACTTATGTAATAAAAGTTGTAATGATAGGTGTAATAATACACTTTGATACGATAATCTAGCAATTATAGTATCAGACTCATTCAATTCATACCGTATGATGTCTATTTAACACACTTTATGCGCTTTTATTTAATTAACTGCTGGCCAAATAAATATTATTGGGACTATAGGTGTATGAAAATGTAAATAAAAGAGAATAAATATTATTGTGACTATAAATAAAAGGACCTATGTAATAATAGGTGTGATAATAGGTGTAATAATACACTTTGATACGATAATCTAGCAATTATAGTATCAGACTCATTCAATTCATACCGTATGATGTCTATTTAACACACTTTATGCGCTTTTATTTAATTAACTGCTGGTCAAATGAATATTATTGGGACTATAGGTGTATGAAAATGTAAATAAAAGAGAATAAATATTATTGTGACTATAAATAAAATGTGATAATAATCACAACATCAAATTATTTCTGTGTGGTTTAAGGAGTGCTTGTGTGGAATGTTTTTATCTCCAACACAGAAAGTCTGCCTGTCTAGTTAGTGGTCAGTACAGATACATTTTAACAGCTGCTAGCAAGTGGAATGTTTGTATCTCCAACACAGAAACTCGTTTTGCTGTGCTGATTGAGGAACCATGTGTGTGCTGATGAACTTCTTACACATTACATGCTGCAGACAGAAACACTGGGTCTAAAATACACTGCTCTGATTACGGGAGCAAATAATACACTTTGATACGATAATCTAGCAATTATAGTATCAGACTCATTCAATTCATACCGTATGATGTCTATTTAACACACTTTATGCGCTTTTATTTAATTAACTGCTGGTCAAATAAATATTATTGGGACTATAGGTGTCTGAAAATGTAAATAAAAGAGAATAAATATTATTGTGACTATAAATAAAAGGACTTATGTAATAATAGTTGTAATGATAGGTGTAATAATACACTTTGATACGATAATCTAGCAATTATAGTATCAGACTCATTCAATTCATACCGTATGATGTCTATTTAACACACTTTATGCGCTTTTATTTAATTAACTGCTCGCCAAAAAAATATTATTGGGACTATAGGTGTATGAAAATGTAAATAAAAGAGAATAAATATTATTGCGACTATAAATAAAAGGACTTATGTAATAATAGGTGTAATAATAGGTGTAATAATACACTTTGATACGATAATCTAGCAGTTATAGTATCAGACTCATTAAATTCATACCGTATGATGTCTATTTAACACACTTTATGCGCTTTTATTTAATTAACTGCTGGCCAAATAAATATTATTGGGACTATAGGTGTATGAAAATGTAAATAAAAGAGAATAAATATTATTGTGACTATAAATAAAAGGACTTATGTAATAATAGGTGTAATAATAGGTGTAATAATACACTTTGATACGATAATCTAGCAGTTATAGTATCAGACTCATTCAATTCATACTGTATGATGTCTATTTAACACACTTTATGCGCTTTTATTTAATTAACTGCTGGTCAAATAAATATTATTGGGACTATAGGTGTATGAAAATGTAAATAAAAGAGAATAAATATTATTGTGACTATAAATAAAAGGACTTATGTAATAAAAGTTGTAATGATAGGTGTAATAATACACTTTGATACGATAATCTAGCAATTATAGTATCAGACTCATTCAATTCATACCGTATGATGTCTATTTAACACACTTTATGCGCTTTTATTTAATTAACTGCTGGCCAAATAAATATTATTGGGACTATAGGTGTATGAAAATGTAAATAAAAGAGAATAAATATTATTGTGACTATAAATAAAAGGACTTATGTAATAATAGGTGTAATAATAGGTGTAATAATACACTTTGATACGATAATCTAGCAATTATAGTATCAGACTCATTCAATTCATACCGTATGATGTCTATTTAACACACTTTATGCGCTTTTATTTAATTAACTGCTGGTCAAATAAATATTATTGGGACTATAGGTGTATGAAAATGTAAATAAAAGAGAATAAATATTATTGTGACTATAAATAAAAGGTGATAATAATCACAACATCAAATTATTTCTGTGTGGTTTAAGGAGTGCTTGTGTGGAATGTTTGTATCTCCAACACAGAAAGTCTGCCTGTCTAGTTAGTGGTCAGTACATATACATTTTAACAGCTGCTAGCAAGTGGAATGTTTGTATCTCCATCACAGAAACTCTTTTGCTGTCACTTTGATAACAATTTCGATAATCTAGCAATTGTAGTATCAGACTCATTCAACTCATAGCAGTTGCATTTAATATAAAAATCTAATAGAATATAAAACAAACCAACACTATGATAATAATCACAACATCAAATTATTTCTGTGTGGTTTAAGGAGTGCTTGTGTGGAATGTTTGTATCTCCAACACAGAAAGCCTGCCTGTCTAGTTAGTGGTCAGTACAGATACATTTTAACAGCTGCTAGCAAGTGGAATGTTTGTATCCCCATCACAGAAACTCTTAGCAGTTGTTAGCAATTATAGTACCAGACTCATTCAAGCTCACGGCAGAATAATACTGTAGAAACACAGCCTCACTCTCCCTATCAGTGGATTATCAAATAAGACTAATCTTAATATATCATATAAACATCTAATATAAAACAATTACTGGGATAATATTCACTGTATTAACAAATTAATTAAACTATATCAAAAGGGAGAGCCAGACAAGGAGGGACAGCTGGCTGACAGGGAGGGGAGGAGGGGTTACACACTTTTGATACACTTTGATAGGGGCGTGTCCACCTGTCAAATTGAGTTTGACGAAACATATCTATGCTCTACTACTAATATGTACTAATCGTTAGTACATATTGTTATAAAAATATTTTGCCTAGTTGGCTCTCGATTTCTTGAGACACCCTTAATGACTTGCTCATTACAGTTTTATAGTTCTTCTGTTTCAGGTGTTTTCTATCAATTACAGGTATTCCTCAAGTTCAAGATTACCATCCACTTCTCGTCACATCTTCAAGATGGATAAGTGCCTTTTATTGGAGATATTATTGTTTACAGACTTTTGCGATTGAACATATGGGACTCTGCCTTAAATCTTTTATCTTTTCATTACCTGTTTGATGTTATACTATGTTAATCTCCCCGATATCCAGTATATCCAGCCTCAATGTTGACTGTTGGTCCCTAACCTTTCTACCTGTTTCTATTTACCCAGACTAACACCTTGTCCATTCAGGGCTCGGCTTAACTGTCATCCGCTTGAGTCCTGAAGCCCTATCTGTCCATCAGTCTCTTGATCTAAGAGACCATAATAATTGAGGTTAATCTGGTACTCCTTACTTCCTACACCAGGCTCACTACCTGCTAAATATGCCCAGCTCACGTTATCACCCCCTTCCTAAAATGTAAATATAATCATTATAACTCATAATGCGTTGTTCCTTACAAATCTCTATGACCATTCAGTGTTTCTACACACTGCTGTTCAGCAAGTTGTGCTTAGAAATCTTCAATACTTCCTACACCCCCTTCCTGCCTTGTCCCCTATATCTTCTACAAATTACACTAACTGTTCTACCCATCTTTACCCCCACCCCACTTAACTTGAGGGGACTCACAACAATTTACCACTCTCATTATTATGCTCCCATTATCAATTACAGGTCACAGGAGGGGAGGGACCTTTCCATATAACTTTGACACCCTTATCAATATGCCTTTAACCATCTTATCACACAATGTGCGGGGTCTTAATTTCCAACACAAATGTACCAATGTTTTCCGCTATTACAGATCCCAACATGCAGATGTGATTGGCCTTCAAGAGACATATTTCTTTACCTCATTGTACCCAAAGTTTTTGTCACCCTCTTACGCACTTTTCTACACAGCTAGCACCCCAAATAAAGGTGTTACCATTTGCTTCAAGAAATCCCTCCCCTTCATTCTTAAATCATTATTCGCAGAGAAAGAGGACCATTATCTCATGGTGACTGGTTCTATATCTGATGTGGTGGTGACCTTTGTCTCCTACTATGCTCCCGATACTCATCAATCTGCCTTCTTCTCTTGGTTACTTGATTTATTCTTCAAACAAGCCCAAGGCACTACACTACTATGCGGTGACTCCAACACTATACTTAACACTGCTCTCCACAAGTCTACAAACCCTCAAACTCCAACACCCTCAATAGCTCCTTTTTCTACAGACTCAGCTGCTCTAAACAAATTCCTTTTCCTCGGCCGAAGACTGTACATATTTCTCTCCATGACATTTAGTATACACTAGGATAGACCACATATTGGCCTGCCCATCATTCAAACCTAATATAACATGTTTCAATACAGTCTACTCCCTGGTCAGACCACTGTCAAGTCCAGCTCACCTGCTCCACTTTACACCCACGACCCCATTCATTCAGCTGGACTCTGAATGACTCCTTACTCTCTTATCCTGAAATTGCTCAGAGATTGAAAGATCATCTAGAAGAATATTTCTCTCTGAAACTTCAGTAAGCTTCTTCCCCAGTCTTCCTTTGGGAAGCAGTGTTGAGAGGCTTCTGCAATCAAGAAGCTTCTTGTATGAAGAAAGAAAGATATGCAAGAATAACTGCTCTGGAGAGTAGGGTTAAACATTAGAGTCCCAGATGAAGAACTGTCCCTCCCCTTCTACATACCCCTTCTACATACCCCTTCTACATACAGTGGACCAATAGGAGCCACAACAGGACCTGAGCATGTGACCCCCGACCTCCAATGGGAGGTCATCCCGTGGGCATGCTCAGTAAGGGAAAAGCAGGACTTAGTCCCAGAAAGACCTGCTCGCTGCTGAACATTGCTGGCTACAAGGACAGAGCCTTGAAGGGCACTGGTAACCAGTCGTCCAGTATCAGCCTGAGCTAGACACTGGGACCGAGGCCTCTTTGCTGAGCAGACTCCACTGTGGCTGGAGAAAAATGGGAGACCGCAGCGGAGATGGTTTGAGATTCCCCCTGTGCAGAGGCAGGAACTTGACACCTAACACACATTATGGTCTAATTACAGACCAATACCCCTGATCAACATAGATCTCAAACTCTTAGCAAAAAATGTTATCTTAAAGGGAACCTGTCACCTGAATTTGGCGGGACCAGTTTTGGGTCATATGGGCGGGGTTTTCGGGTGTTTGATTCACCCTTTCCTTACCCGCTGGCTGCATGCTGGCCGCAATATTGGATTGAAGTTCATTCTCTGTCCTCCGGAGTACACGCCTGCGCAAGGCCATATTGCCTTGCGCAGGCGTGTACTCCGGAGGACAGAGAATGAACTTCAATCCAATATTGCAGCCAGCGGGTAAGGAAAGGGTCAATCAAACACCCGAAAACCCCGCCCATATGACCCAAAACTGGTCCCGCCAAATTCAGGTGACAGAGTCCCTTTAATGTCTAAATTCAGGTCTGGGATCTCTCATACACAATGATTAGGTTGGTTTTGTGCCCCATAGGCAAGCGTCTGATAATATCCAGAGGGTTTCTCATCTTCTGCATCAATGCAAACAATGTGACAATGAAAGTATGCTACTATCACTTGATATTAAAAAAGCCTTTGATTCTTTCTCATGGCCACATCTGTTTGCAATCTTGCAGAAATGGAAATTTCCTGATCAATTTCTTTCATGGATCTATGTCTTGCATAGTTCCCCTTCGGCCTATGTCCGCTATAATGATTTCTCCTCCATTATTATTTCTCTTAGCAATCGAACCATTAGCAATCCATCTTTGTATCAACCCAAATATACAAGGTATAGAAATTGTGTTGGTTTCCCACAAACTTTATGTTTGCAGACCAGGGGCGGACCTACCGCCGGTTCAACCGGTGCAGCCGCACCGGGGCCCGGAGGTGGAGGGGGGCCCTTGCAGGCAGGGACATACAGGGGCCCGGCTTTGTGCTGCTGCAGTAGATCGGTGCATGGGTGCAGGCCTCGCACTGTATTAGCAGTGTACAAGTGCCGGCCGGCATCCTCCTATTGCAGACACAGCAGGAGCCTGTGTGTCTGCTGATCTGACGTCACCTGCGCGCCGGAGAGGAGAGATGAAGTTAGTAGAAAGCCATGGGGTCCCGGGCAGGAGGTATGTGACGGGCTTCATCTCACTCCTGCTTTCTTATCTGCTTTCTGTAGAGGATCTCTCTGTACTGTGAGATTTATTGCACCACCTTAAGTTTACATACAGATAAGGTCTCGGCTCCAGCGTCACCCGATCTGCATGTAAGCTGAAGCTGCAGCAATAAGTCACAGTGATCCTCACCCTGCACTGTGTGACCCTGAGCCCGGCTCCAGGACATCCCACATTATATATCAGATATATATTTGTACTATGTGCACATATATAGTGTTATGTGCACTGAGCACTGACCAGGCTGCAGGAACTCACATTATAATATAGTATATTATAATGTGAGTTCCTGCAGCCTGGTCAGTGCTCAGTGTATATAACACTATATATGTGCACATAGTACAGTGCACAGTATATACAGTATGGAGCCTCATGTGCAGTCATTATACAGTATGGAGCCTCATGTGCAGTCATTATACAGTATGGAGCATCATGTGCGGTCATTATACAGTATGGAGCATCATGTGCAGTCATTATACAGTATGGAGCATCATGTGCGGTCAATATACAGTATGGAGCATCATGTGCGGTCAATATACAGTATGGAGCATCATGTGCGGTCAATATACAGTATGGAGCATCATGTGCGGTCAATATACAGTATGGAGCCTCATGTGCAGTCATTATACAGTATGGAGCATCATGTGCGGTCATTATACAGTATGGAGCATCATGTGCGGTCATTATACAGTATGGAGCATCATGTGCGGTCATTATACAGTATGGAGCATCATGTGCGGTCATTATACAGTATGGAGCATCATGAGGGGTCATTATACAGTATGGAGCATCATGTGCGTCAGTATACAGCATGGAGCATCATGTGCGGTCATTATACAGTATGGAGCATCATGTGCGGTCATTATACAGTATGGAGCATCATGTGCGGTCAATATACAATATGGAGCATCATGTGCGGCCATTATACAGTATGGAGCATCATGTGCAGTCATTATACAGTATGGAGCATCATGTGCGGTCATTATACAGTATGGAGCATTATCTGCGGTCATTATACAGTATTGACCATCATGTGTGGCCATTATACAGTATGGAGCACTGTGTGGCCATATTTTTTTATTTATAATTATTCTTTATGAAAGTGTGATCAGCAGTGCTAAATGGGTGTGGTTGGGACGTGGATATGGGTGTGACTAGTTATGAATGGGTGTGGCCTAAAATTTGCCGCGGCGCACGTCGCGCGCCGCAAGCTTGGTCCCTCTTTCCCATCTTCAAAAGTTGGGAGGTATGATGCTGGGCAGGGAGGGGGGCCCAGACACATTTCTTGCACAGGGGCCCAAAGCTGTCAGTGTCCGCCACTGTTGCAGACGACATACTACTTTTTTTAACTGCCCCGCAATCTTCTTTGCTAGCCCTACTCCTCCACTCTCTTAATGAGTTTGAACACATATCTGCATTGCAGATAAACCATTCAAAATCAGATGCCATGAACATATCCCTTCCTGCCACCATTAGGGTATGTGCACATGTTGCGGATTTCCTGCGGATCTGCAGCGTTTTTTACTGTACAGAAACGCTGCAGCTCCGCAAGTGATTTACAGTACAATGTAAATCAATGAGAAAAAAAGCTGTGCTAATGGTGCGGACAATTCCGTGCGGAAACGCTGCGGATTAAAAGAAGTAGCATGTCACTTATTTTTTGCGGATCTGCAGCATTTTTGTACCCATTCCATTATAGAAATCTGCAGGGGTAAAAAAAGCAAGAAATCCACACAAAATCCGCAGCAAATCAGCACAAAATCCGCACAAAAAATGCGTCAAAACCACACCTGCGTTTTCTGCCAAGAGATGCCGAATCCGCACAAAACATTCCTGAGGCTAATTCGCAACGTGGGCACATAGGCTTATACCGCAGCTCAAACTAGATTTTCCCTTTTAATGGACCACCAATCACCTTGAATATCTAGGTATAAACTTAACAGCTAACATAGAGTTCCTTTTCTCTGCCAACTATCCTCAAATGCTTTGCAAACTTTGTTCACAACTTCAGAATGGCGAGAAGCTACATCTTTCTTGGATGGAAGGGATAAGGCGATTAAAATTACTTTCCTCCCCAGAATACTCTATTCTGTGTACTGCTACCTCAAATTAGCATGTTTAGTTAAAACTTTTGTTTAGACAGGTGGTTCCCCAGAGTTAATAGAGCAAATCTTTTCCGACACCGCCTAAAAGGAGGTCTGGGAGTCCCTAATCTTTCCAAATATTACCCAGTCCAGAGCCTCTCATCTAGCCAAATTAGTTCTCATGCTTTGCACTGACGAGGGCCAACAGCCCGAAACACCGTGTCTGCGAATTGAGATACTGATTTGGCTTTTATCCTTAGTCATATTGTACAACTCGTTAAAGGGTTGATTGTGACTTGTAGGATCGCTACTTCCAACAGGTGGCACTATAGAGTTTAAGTCCTCTTTTTCTCTGAAGAGGCAATTTGCATACAAATATTACCAGGCAGCCCAGTTAACTCTATACCATGCTTATTCAGAACTCCCACAATGGCTTTCCTTAGAACCCCCTGAGTGTCACCCAATGACCTTTGACGCTTTATTATGGATCCTCCCAGCACAACGCAAACAAATCCAATTCTGTCACATTCACTCAAAATATGGGATTCTGTAAAATATTTCTCAAACTTAATTTCCTCCTTCCTGCCTCTCACCCTACTATAGGGAAATTCGCAGTTCCCCCTGGAAAATGAGTCTCTCTGGAGCTTTCATCACCTTCCACCACCTATTTAACGTTGACGGTATTATTCCATTCCCAGCCCTCAAAAAAAAGTACAAACTCCCTCCTAGAGAAACATTCCGCTATTTACAATTGAAGAACTTTATTTCCACACTTCTGACAAACTCCACCCGGCCTTACATGTTCACTCCTTTCGAACAAAGGTGTCGCCAGAATCCACACGCCCCAGGTACCATCTCTATTCACATATCAACTACACCTCGCACAGGTGTAATTTAACTTAAAGAAGAATGTCCAGCTCCACCGAATCCGTGAAGATAAAGTTTCTTTATTAACAAAACTTGTAATATAGAGGATACAAACTTCAGCACAGACCAAATATGTGCGAATTTAACTTATACGTCTCGCTGAGAGTCTGATATCAGCTCTACCCTTACTGACCCACAATGGTTTCATATTTGACACTCTTCAACCAGCGGAATTCTAAATACCTTAATGCTAGAGACAAACTATAAGGTGTTAACTAGATGGTACTTAACCCCAGCTAGAGTTGCCTAGGTAGTTCCCAAATACTCTCACAAATAGTTTAGAGGTTGTGATTCTAATGAAGATATGTACCATATTTGGTGGTTGTGCACCGTGGTACGCAGATTTTGGACTAGGGTACATCACCTTACTCTCTCAGTCACAAACACTAACCTTAAAAAAAATCCTTGGGAAGCCTTACTTAACAAACGTACCCCTAACATCCCTAAACACACTCAAATTCTCATCTCATTTATATTCCTAGAGGCCAAGCAAACTATAGCATTGGCCTGGAACAAATCAGGTCTAGATTTGTCAGAAGTCATGAGACGTTTTTCTTGGTATATGATCAATGAAAAATTATCTGCCATACATATGGACAAAGTCAGTAAATTTGAAAAAATGTGGCTTCCCTGGGCGGAATATGCCAACCACACTCCCTTCGCCACACCTTCACTTTGTTTACAGGCTCCTGACTCCCCAGACTCATCCTAGTTCGATATATTAAATTTAGTCTCGACTAACCCCCTCCCACAGTAGGGCTCCTTTTCCTCCTCCTTTACCCTCTACTCCTTCCCATCAGTTATGTTAGCCCCTCATCTAAATGTTTGTTTTCTTTTTGATCACTGCAATGTACTTGTTTGTTATTTGAATAATTCTTCAATAAAAATCTATTGTTGAAAAATAAAAAATTGTGGAGAAGAGTAAAGCAAGATTAAGTTATAAAAATATCCCAAGCTCTGGACATCAGTTCAATCCATCATACAAAAATGGAAGGAGTAAGTCACAACTGAAAACCTAACAAGCCATGGCCGTCCACCTATACTGACATTCCAAGCAAAGAAATATAATACTGTACAATAACATGAGTCGGTGTCTACAACCACCAGAAGTTGCTCAGGTAGTGCAACTCATTCAGGATGGCACATCAATGTGAGTTGTGGCAAGATGGGTAGCTGTGCCTGTCAGCACAGTGTACAGATCATAGAGCAGATACCAGGAGACAGGCCAGTACACCAGGAAACGTGGAGGGGGCCATAGGAGAGAAACAAACCAGCATCAGGACCACTGCCTCCTCCTTTGTGCAAGGAAGAACAGGAGGAATAATGGCAGAGTCCTGCAAAATGAACTCCAGCTGGCTACTAACATCCATGTGTCTGCTCAAAGTGTCAGAAACTCCATAAGGGTGGTATAAGAGCCCGAAGTCCACAAGTGGGTGCTTACAGCTCAACATTGTGCAATGCAATTGGCATTTGCCAGAGAACACCAAGATTGGCAGATTTGACATTGGTGCCCTGTGCTCTTCATGGATGAGAGCAGGTTCACTCTGATCACATGTGACAGAGAAGACAGGCTCTGGAGACGCTGTGGAGAATGTTCTGCTGCCTCTAACATACTCCAGCATGACCGGTTTGGCAGCGGGTCAATAATGGTGTGGGGAGGCATTACTTTGGAGGGTTGCACAGCCCTCCATGTGCAAGCCAGAGGTACCCTGACTGCCATTAGGTATTGGGATGAGAACCTCCGACCCATTGCAAGACCATATGTAGGTGCACTGGGCCCTAGGTCCCTTCTGATGCATGACAATGCTAGGCCTCATGTGGCTGAAGAGTGTCAGCAGTTCCTGCATAATGAAGGAGGCATTGATGCTATAGACTGGCCTTCCCATTCCCCAGACCTGAATCCAATCAAGCACATCTGGGACATCATGTCTCGTTCCATCCACCAACTGCTCATAACATCTGTCGCCTCATCAGGAGCATTCCCTGCAGTTTTGTAGGGCGGTCATACAGGTACGTGTAGGCTACATACATTACTGAGCATTATTTCCTAACCTTGATGCATTTCCATTGAATTTGGAACAGCCTGTAATTTGATTTTCCACTTTTGAGTATCATTCCAAATCCAGACCTCTATGGGATATTAATTTAGATTTACATTGATCATTTTATGTTTTATTGTTTTCAATGCATTCCACTATGTAATGAATAAATATTTGCAACTGGAATATTTCATTCAGTAATATCTAGGATGTGGTATTTTAGTATTCCCTTTATTTTTTTGAGCAGTGTATATACATACATGTACATAAACACACACAAAAACACGCCTATATGTATACATACTGTACATAAATACACAGATACTGTACATACAGGACATATACAACTCTGGCAAAAATTAAGAGACCACTGCAAAATGTTCAGTTTGTCTCATTTTTCACTTTATAGGTATATTTTTGAGTAAAATGTAAATTATTCTTTTATTCTATAAACTTCTGACAACATGTCTCCGAATTTCCAAGCAATAAATTTTGTATCTCTTTTTTGAGGAGAAATAGTCAAAATTAAAAAAAAACAGTGCTTGCAGACCTCAAATAATGCAAAGAAAACAAGTTCATAATCATTTAGAAACAAAAATACTAATGTTTAACTCAGGAAGAGTTCAGAAATCAATATTTTGTGGAATAACCATGATTTTTAATCACAGCTTTCATGCGTCTTGGCATGCTTTCCACCAGTCTTTCACACTGCTTCTGGCTCAAAAATTTAAGCAGTTCTTTGGTTGATGGCTTGTGACTATCCATCATCCTCTTGATTGGGCTGTCCATGACAGGGTTTTAATGTGGTGGTCTCTTAATTTTTGCCAGAGCTGTACTTACACACACACACAGTGCAGAAGAACAAAAAGGACATTTTTGACTTGTTTTAAAGTGCATGGATTACATTTTACATATGTATGGTATATCCTAGACTTTACAAAAAAAAATCTAAGCACTAACAGGCAGGTAATTGCAACTTGCCTGAATGTTGTGCACGGCGCCATTCTTCCCCAACACAGAGCAGTCACAGACCGCTCCTGCCAGGAATTAATTGCTTCACAAAACATAAAGCGAAAATAGTAACAGAAAAACAGCCTTTCTGGCACAAATGAAAATAAAAAGTCTATACAAAACTCCTCCTCATTACACCATGTTCCAAATTATTATGCAAATTATATTTTTCTCGGATTTTCCTAAATGGTTGGTGCAAATGACAGTCAGTCTAATAAAAGTCATCACCCGTTAGAGTATACATCGAATTTTATTGAAGAAACCTCCCAAATGATAACAGTATAATCTCCAAAATGAATAAAAACTAGTGATGAGCGAATATACTCGTTACTCGAGATTTCTCGAGCATGCTCGGGGGTCCTCCGAGTATTTTTTAGTGCTCGGAGATTTAGTTTTTATTGCTGCAGCTGAATGATTTACATCTGTTAGCCAGCATAAGCACATTTGGGGGTTGCCTGGTTGCTAGGGAATCTCCACATGTACTTATGCTGGCTAACTTATTAAACCTGACAGGGCACACCTGTGAAGTGAAAACCATTCCCGGTGACTACCTCTTGAAGCTCATCAAGAGAATGCCAAGAGTGTGTAAAGCAGTCATCAAAGCAAAAGGTGGTTACTTTGAAGAACCTAGAATATAAGACATAATTTCATTTTTTTCACACTTTTTTGTTAAGTATATAATTCCACATGTGTTAATTCATAGTTTTGATGCCTTCAGTGTGAATGTACAATTTTCATAGTCATGAAAATACAGAAAAATCTTTAAATGAGGTGTGTCCAAACTTTTGGTCTGTACTGTATACCGTGTGTTAGGCATTGAGTTCCTGCCGCTGCACAGGGGAAACTCTCGAACCATGTCTGCTGCGGTCTCCCATTCTTCTCCAGCCGCAATGGAGCCTGCTCAGCGGAGACGTTGGTACCAGCGCCTGGCCAGGACAGACACTGCACGTTTGGTTACTGCTGCCCTTCCAGGTTCAGCCATTATAACTAGCGCTGTTCCATGGCGAGCAGGCGCTCCTGGGACTAAGTCCTGCTTTTCCCCTCCTGAGCATGCCCAGGGGAAGACCTCTCATTGGAGGTCGGGGGACACACGCTCAGGGCCTGTAGCAGCTCCTATTGGTCCACTAGGAAGGTCCTGAACTGCTACAGCTATAAAAGGTTTGCATGGCCGCACGGCCATGCGCTAGAATGATTTGTGTTTGGCAGTTGCCAGTGGATCTGTGCCACACTGTATATAAGTGGTGTGAGTCTGTTTAGCCTTGGGGCTGTACACTCAGGCAGGCAGCTAGCATCAGTGGGGGCAATTAGCCTTGGCTTAGCATCTGGTTCCTTCATGTGTGCGGTTAGCACAGAAGAGTTCCAGAGCAAGCACAACTTTTAGTTAGGGTTTTAGTCCCTGGGTACAGTGAGACTCTGTGAGGCAACAGAGTTCACTTTCATTTCACACGGGGTGAAGTTTAACCCACGTGTGAGCTCAGTGTCCATCCGCCATTACTTGCAGCAGGTATCTCTGCACGGTGGACCCCGCGCTGCGAAAGCACCTCGTATCTATCACCCTATTACTTGGTGCGTTCCGCTAGCCCTAACACTGTGTGTATATATATACACATATATATACATGTATATATAGATATAGATAGATAGATATGTATATACTGTATATCTATATATATTTTTTTTTTACTATTTTTATTCACTTTCTCTTTACTTATTTTCTTTGTCCCACTATAGGACCTTTGAATCTCTTCAGTCTGACCTCTTGTAAAGAGTAGCAAAGAAGGAGCTTTGCTATGCTTTACAAACTGTCAGCGCTGCACTTGCTGACAAACTTGCTACATCATACTCTGAGGATGGTGTAAGCAAGTTTGCTAGCTTTGTTGACCTGATGACATTGGGTCATCATGGCAACGATCGGCCCCTCGCAATGACGTCACCAGGGGGGCAGATAGAAGAGCAGAAGAGGCTCCCTCTGCTTGCCTGCTAAATACTGAGATCAATATTGATTACAGTACTTATTGGATTAAAATACAGGGAGCGGTGTGGACACAGCTCCTGCACTGAGTGCTGGGTGTCAGCTGTCAGAATCAACTGACATTAGGTGGTGATCGCGTGCGTACAGCCTCTGTGTGCGAAAAATTGTCATGATGTATCCATACGTCCAAGGTTGGCAAGTATCAGGCAACCTGGACATATGGATATGTAAAAGGGTTAAAGTATTCACTCTGTAAATCCAATACAGCTTTCTTTTACAGGATTTCTAGGCAAATAGGAAGCTCTAATGGTATTGATTCTATTGGTATGATCGAAAAACAACAAATATTTTTGTCATTTATCAGTGTGCAATGGTGAAACAAACCATGTGTCAGAAATCCCTTAGTGACATTTGCCCAATAGGAGTTTAGTCTCTGATGTAATGTATTGTAGTTTACACTTGCATTCAAACAGGTAAATCACATAACAAGTATGACAATTCATATGTGATGATTTTAATGGGAAACATTTGCCACTATGAGTTGATTTAAAAGAGATGGCATTGTGTTTTAAAAGAGGCATTTTTTTGCTTCATATTTGAAGCTGCATATTTTTAATGTAGTTGGAATGATTGAGGTCACAGGGACTGGGGTATTCTTTAGATGGCTTGAAGCCAAGATGTTCTTCAAGGTGAGTGGACGTCTAAAATTTAACCCAGGTGACCTGGGAATGAAAATACCAAGTATTGGATCATTCAATGATAAATGCCAATATTTTTAAAGTAATTTTCATATATAATTGTGCTCAGAGTTGAACACTCTGAGGTCAATCATCCGTGCCTTTATAGTCTTTCTACTAGGCACTGCTCCTGATAGCCAGTTTCCTACTCCACACTGATGAGGGGCAAAAACCCCGAAACAGCTGTCTGTGGATGGATACCATGCTTGGCATAGGTGGTTTTCCTTTATTGGATGTTTTCCTTTATTGGATGCTGCCCTTCCCTTGGTTGTTCCTTCCCGGGGAAAGGCCTGGCTATTCACTGCCTGCGTTGAGAAACACGTGATGGTGTCTCCAGAGCTCCTCCACTTGCATTTGCATATTTGGGGGCAGTGTTCTGAATCACTGCGTTGAGAAACACGTGATGGTGTCTCCGCAGTGTTGGATGTTTTGATCTCCACGAGGTCAATCATCCGTGCCTTTATAGTCTTTCTACTAGGCACTGCTCCTGATAGCCAGTTTCCTACTCCACACTGATGAGGGGCAAAAACCCCGAAACAGCTGTCTGTGGATGGATACCGTGCTTGGCATAGGTGGTTTTCCTTTATTGGATGTTTTCCTTTATTGGATGCTGCCCTTCCCTTGGTTGTTCCTTCCCGGGGAAAGGCCTGGCTATTCACTGCCTGCGTTGAGAAACACGTGATGGTGTCTCCGCAGCTCCTCTACTTGCATTTGCATATTTGGGGGCAGTGTTCTGGATCATTGCGTTGAGAAACACGTGATGGTGTCTCCGCAGTGTTGGATGTTTTGATCTCCACGAGGTCAATCATCCGTGCCTTTATAGTCTTTCTACTAGGCACTGCTCCTGATAGCCAGTTTCCTACTCCACACTGATGAGGGGCAAAAACCCCGAAACAGCTGTCTGTGGATGGATACCGTGCTTGGCATAGGTGGTTTTCCTTTATTGGATGTTTTCCTTTATTGGATGCTGCCCTTCCCTTGGTTGTTCCTTCCCGGGGAAAGGCCTGGCTATTCACTGCCTGCGTTGAGAAACACGTGATGGTGTCTCCGCAGCTCCTCTACTTGCATTTGCATATTTGGGGGCAGTGTTCTGGATCACTGCATTGAGAAACACGTGATGGTGTCTCCGCAGTGTTGGATGTTTTGATCTCCACGAGGTCAATCATCCGTGCCTTTATAGTCTTCAAGGTGAGTGGACGTCTAAAATTTAACCCAGGTGACCTGGGAATGACAATACCAAGTATTGGATCATTCAATGATAAATGCCAGTATTTTTAAAGTAATTTTCATATATAATTGTGCTCAGAGTTGAACACTGTATTAAATGTGTCATTGTACTTTTTACCAATCTCTGGTTTGATATTATTAGTTGATATACATTGATTTTGTGTAAGACTTCTGGTTTTATGCTAAGCTTTTTTTATGAGAGCCTTAGGGTAGTCTTGTTTATTAAAATGCTCCCTAAGAATTCCTGCTTGTAATCATCATCACGGCTGCAGTTTCCGCTTGATTAGTTGGTATTGATTGAATGTCATATTATCAAGCCACTTATAGTAATGGCTGCTGGCAAAATGAATGTGGATGTTTGCATCTACGTCTTTAAAAAAAGTTTTAATGCTAAAAGAAGTGTCCTCGTGGAATATGGTTAGATCAAGAAAATTGATGCTCTTGTAATCAATTGTCTCTATATACAAACATGCATGAATAGAAATAACTGTAAAATGTGTTTTACTCCCACATTGATTATATACAACCCCTGGCAAAAATTATGGAATCACCGGCCTTGGAGGATGTTCATTCAGGTGTTTAATTTTGTAGAAAAAAAACAGATCATAGACATGGCACAAAACTGAAGTCATCTCAAATGGCAACTTTCTGGCTTTAAGAAACACTAAAAGAAATCAAGAACAAAAAATGTGGCAGTAAGTAATGGTTACTTTTTTTAACCAAGCATAGAGGAAAAATTATGGAATCACTCAATTCTGAGGAACAAATTATGGAATCATGAAAAACAAACAAACAAAAAAACACTCCAAAACATCACTAGTATTTTGTTGCACCACCTCTGGCTTTTATTACAGCTTGCAGTCTCTGAGGCATTGACTTAATGAGTGTCAAACAGAACTCTTCATCAATCTGGCTCAAACTTTCTCTGATTGCTGTTGCAAGATCAGCTTTGCAGGTTGGAGCCTTGTCATGGACCATTTTCTTCAACTTCCACCAAAGATTTTCAATTGGATTGAGATCCGGACTATTTGCAGGTCATGACATTGACCTTATGTGTCTTTTTTTCAAGGAATGTTTTCACAGTTTTTGCTCTATGGCAGGATGCATTATCATCTTGAAAAATGATTTAATCATCCCCAAACATCCTTTCAATTGATGGGATAAGAAAAATGTACAAAATATCAACATAAACTTGTGCATTTATTGAAGACGTAATGACAGCCATCTCCCCAGCGCCTTTACCTGACATGCAGCCCCATATCATCAATGACTGTGGAAATTTGAATGTTCTCTTCAGGCAGTCATTTTTATAAATCTCATTGGAACGACACCAAACAAGTTCCAGCATCATCACCTTGGCAAATGCAGATTCGTGATTCATCACTGAATATGACTTTCATCCAGTCATCCACAGTCCATGATTGCTTTTCCTTAGCCCATTGTAACCTTGTTTTTTTTCTGTTTTGGTGTTAATGATGGCTTTCGTTTAGCTTTTCTGTATGTAAATCCCATTTCCTTTAGGTGGTTTCTTACAGTTCGGTCACAGACGTTGACTCCAGTTTCCACCCATTCATTCCTCATTTGTTTTGTTGTGCATTTCCTGTTTTGGAGACATATTGCTTTAAGTTTCCGGTCTTGATGCTTTGATGTCTTCCTTGGTCTACCAGTATGTTTGCCTTTAACAAACTTCCCATGTTGTTTGTATTTGGTTCAGATTTTAGACACAGCTGACTGTAAACAACCAACATCTTTTTCAACTTTGCGTGATGATTTACCCTCTTTTAAGAGTTTGATAATCCTCTCCTTTGTTTCAATTGACATCTCTCGTGTTGGAGCCATGATTCATGTCAGTTCACTTGGTGTAACAGCTCTCCAAGGTGTGATCACTCCTTTTTAGATGCAGACTAACGAGCAGATCTAATTTGATGCAGGTGTTATTTTTGGGTATGATAATTTACAGGGTGATTCCATAATTTACTTTCATCTGAAAAAAATACCTTTGACCACTGAGCAACAGACAAGTTCTTTTTCTCCTTGGCCCTGGTAAGATGCTTCTGGTGTTGTCTATTGGTCATGAGTGGCTTGACAAATGGAATGTGACACTTTTAGCCCATGTCCTAGATACATCTGTGTGTGGTGCCTCTTGAAGCAATGACTCCAGCAGCAGTCCACTCCTTGTGAGTCTCCAAATTTTTGAATGGCCTTTTCTTAACAATCCTTTCAAGGCTGTGGTTATCCCGGTTGCTTGTGCACCTTTTTCTACCACACTTTTTCTTTCCACTCAACTTTTCATTAATATGCTTGGATACAGCACTCTGTGAACAGCCAGCGTCTTTAACAATGATTTTTTGTGGCTTACCCTCCTTGTGGATTGTGTCAATGACTGCCTTCTGGACATCTGTCCAGTCAGCAGTCTTCCCCATGATTGTGGAGCCTAGTGAAACAGACTAAGTGTTAGGTGTCGCGTTCCCGCCTCTGTACAGGGGGAATCTCAAACCATCTCCGCTGTGGTCTCCCATTCTTCTCCAGCTGCAGTGGAGCCTGTTCAGCGGAGACGTCGGTCCCAGCGTCTGACTCAGGCTGATACTGGGCGACTGGTTACTACTGTTCTTCCAGGCTCTGCCTTTGTAGCCAGCGCTGAACAGCAGTGAGCAGATCTTTCTGGGACTAAGTCCTGCTTTTCCCTTTTCCCATACTGGGCATGCCCATGGGACAACCTCCCATTGGAGGTCGGGGGTCACATGCGCAGGTCCTGAAGCGGCTCCTGTTGGACGACTAGGAATGTCCTTGAGTGCTAAAACTATAAAAGGTTTGCATGGCCGCACGGCCATGCGCTAGTATCAAACCAATGTTAAAGAGCTCAGCGCCAGTGTGGTCATGCTTGTATGTGGTCAGGGTTTGGCTGAAATAAGCCCCTAGAATACCGGCACCTCCGGTGAGGAGTTTGTATGTTTGGATTCAGGGCTTTGGCTGAAATAAGCCCCTAGAATACCGGCACCTCGGGTGAGGAGTTGTTTGTCTGCTATTCTAACTGCATGACCACAATTTTGCTTTGTTTGGTAGCTGTGTACCTCTGTGAGGTTAACAGGGCACAGCATCTTGTTATTCTAGCCAATCTGTGAAGTAACAGAGTTCGCTAATACCACCATATAGTACCGCCTATTACTAGCAGCAGGTTTCTCTAATGCACGGTGGACCCCGGGTTGCGAACGCACCAACTGTCTCATATATATATATTCGGTGCGTTCCGCCAACCCTAACACTAAGGGACCTTTTTAAATGCTTAGGAAGTCTTTGCAGGTGTTTTTTGTTAATTATTCTAATTTACTGAGATAATGACTTTTGGGTTTTCATTGGTTGTAAGCCATAATCATCAACGTTAACAGAAATAAATACTTGAAATAGATCACTCTGTAATGACTCTATATAATATATGAGTTTCACTTTTTGTATTGTACTGAAATAAATTACCCTATATACTTGAGTATAAGCTGAGGTTTTCAGCCCATTTTTTTAGGCTGAAAGTGCCCCTCTTGGCTTATACTCGAGTCATTGTCCCAGGGGGTCACGGGGAAGGGGGAGTGGCAGGAGTGGCGGCTGTCACATCATACTCACCCCCTTCTGACGCTGTCTCTGCACATCCCTGCTTCTCAGATGGTCTCTGGTGCCGGCAGCTCTTCCTGGGTTCAGCGGTCACATGGTACCGCTCATTAAAGTAATGAATATGGACGCAACTCCACTCCCATAGGCATGGAGCGCATATTCATTACTTTAATGAGTGGTACCATGTGACCGCTGAACACAGCAAGAGCTGCAGGCGCCAGAGACCATCTGAGAAGCAGAGACCGCGCCAGGATGGGGTGAGTATGATGGGGGAGGGGGAGCCATGCGATATTCACCTGTCCCCATTCCACCACCGGGCTCTGTCCTCTGGCTGTGACGTTCAGGTCAGAAGGCGCAATGACCTGTTTAGTGCGTGCCCTCTGCCTGAACAGTCACTACAAAGACCCGGAAGACACAGCGATGCATGGCGGTGGAACAGGGACAGGTGAATATCGCAAGTGCTAGGGTAATGAGCCAGTGGCAACTCCGGCACCTGGCCCCCATAGCGCGCCGGTGTCCCCGCCTGCTCAGGACACCAACATCTCTCCCCCAGCGACGAGAGGTGAGTATGTCTTTTTTTTTTTAACACAGCAGCAGTAGCATATGGGGCATATTATTTTATGGAGCATCTTATGGAGCCATTATTAACCTTTGTGCAGCATTATATGGGGCATATTTTTTGTATGGAGCATCTTATGGAGCCCATCATGAACTTTATGGAGCATTATATGGGGCGTATTTTGTATGGAGCATCTTATGGGGCCCATCATGAACTTTATGGAGCATTATATGGGGTGTATTTTGTATGGAGCATCTTATGGGGCCCATCATGAACTGTATGGAGCATTATATGGGGCTCCTGATTCAATATGGATATTCAAAAACATTTAACCTACTGATGTCTCAATTAATTTTACTTTTATTGGTATCTACTTTTATTTTTGAAATTTGCCAGTAGCTGCTGCATTCCCACCCAAGGCTTATACTAGAGTCAATAAGTTTTCCCAGTTTTTTTGTGGCTAAATTATGGGTCTCGGCTTATACTCGGGTTGGCTTATACTCAAGTATATACAGTAACTTTTTGATGATATTCTAATTTTGTGAGAAGCACCTGTGTATATGTGTGTTTCTGGTATATTTGTTTCTTTATGAGGTTAATGCTTCCAGTCTGTCTTTTCATATTTTGCCATCTTTTAATTACATTTTCTTACTCTTATTGTTGCCTTCAGACTCTTAGATTACATAGAAGTTATAAGATAAGAACCATTAAATTTTTCTTAATATTTTAATTTTATTTTTTTATCCTAATTAGTTCATTGTTACAACTAATCTAAATAATCCCTTTGTATATTTATTTTGTATATGTTAGTTTCATATAATGGAAGTTTACTTATGTTCCTTGGAACGAATCAATTGCATCAGTTCCCACCTGTGGTTTAATATATATACAGTTGCGCTCAAAAGTTTACATACCCTGGCAGCATTTTTGCTTTCTTAGCCTTTTTTCAGAGAATATGTGTAACGAATGAAAGCAGAGGCACTGATGTTGCAGTGTCCATTCATTTATTGCTATTTTAGTGGAACCACTGGACCACAGCGCGGGGGGCTCTGAAGGGGGCATGATTATGCGAGCTCCAGACACCCGCAGTAAGACCCCTCGAGCAGAGTTAGATTGGAATGTCCGAGGGATGCAGGTGCTACCTCGTTAGACCCCGGACACATGGCAGCTGGCCCAGCAGAGCAGGTGGACTGGCTGAGATAGCAGGTAGCGGTGAGTTGACCGATGGCAAGAGGCTGAGTAAGATGGAGTTGGCACTGGCAGTACAGATGTCATCCTGGATGCCGGAGTGATGAACAGTTGAATGAGACGGGACTGGTACAGGCAGCACAGGTATTGTCCTGGGTAGGGGAGAATGAGTGACAGACAGTCTGAGAAGGCAAACAGTGTTAGCAGGATACTGGCCGGACACTGACGGTACACAGACAGAACGCAGGCACGACAGTACAGGGAACCGGAAGCTAGCAACAGGAAGCACTTGTTGCTCCAGCGCCTCCTCTAGGGCAGAGGCACCAGAAATAGTACTCATTATTCTATCATTGGCTTGGAGCATATTTGAAAAATGTGCGCTGTCTCTTTAAGAGACCAGGAGCATGCACGCACCCTCAGAAACATACCTGGAGACCTGCTGGCTGCACACCAGGAAGCAGCAGGAGGAGAGCCAGGGACCGAGGCCAGGCAGCGGAGAGCGGACCAAGAGCGGTAATCCCGACGGGACCCCTGCGGAGATACGGGCGCCGGTGCTACATTATGGATGAAAGCACCAAAATCTTTTCTTCACTCATGGTTAGTGGTTGGGTGAAGCCATTTATTGTCAAACTACTGTGTTTTCTCTTTTTAAATCATAATGACAACCCAAAACATCCAAATGACCCTGATCAAAAGTAATCGCAATTCTCCCATTGATGCGGTGAAGTAGTCCTGTGCCCTTAGCAGAGAGACACCCCCAAAACATAATGTTTCCACCTCCATGCTTGACAGTAGGGACGGTGTTCTTTGGGTCATAGGCAGCATTTCTCTTCCTCCAAACACGGCCAGTTGAGTTAAAGCCAAAGACCTAAATTTTTGTCTCATCTGACCACAGCACCTTCTCCCAATCACTCACAGAGTCATCCAGGTGTTCATTGGCAAACTTCAGATGGACCTGCACATGTGCCTTCTAAAGTAGGGGAACCTTGCAGGCACTGCAGGATTTTAAACCTTTACGGCGTAATATGTTAGCAATGGTTTTCTTGGTGACTGTGGTCCCAGTTGCCTTGAGATCATTAAATTCCCCCCATGTAGTTTTAGGCTGATCTCTCACCTTCCTCATGATCAAGGATACCCCACGAGGTGAAATTTTGCATGGTGCCCCAGATCGATGTCGATTGACAGTCATTTTGTATTTCTTCCATTTTCTTACTATTGCACCAACAGTAGTTTCCTTCTCACCCAGCGTCTTACTTATCGTTTTGTAGCCCATTCCAGCTTTGTGCAGGTCTATGATCTTTTTCCTGACATCCTTAGAAAGCTCTTTGGTCTTGTTCATGTTGTAGAAGTTAGAGTCTGACTGATTACTTGAGTCTGCGGACAGGAGTATTTTATAAAGGTGACTGTAAGACAGCTGCCTTTAATGCAGGTAATGAGTTGATTATGAGCGTCTAACTGGTCTGTAGAAGCCAGAACTCCTAATGGTTGGTAGGGGATCAAATACTGTATTTTTCGCTTTATATGATGCACTTTTATGATCCCCAAAATTAGGGGGAAAATGGGGGTGCGTCTTATAAACTGAACACTGTTCTTATGGAAGCTGCGGGGTGTAGCGGAGGTGGTGCGGTGGTCCTGCGGTGTGTGGTGGTGGTACGGCGGCGAGCGGTGGTCCTGCGGTAGTGGTATGGTGGCAAGCAGTGGTCCTGCTGTGGTGGTACGGCGGCGAGCGGTGGTGGTACGGCGGTGAGCGGTGGCCCTGCGTCGGCGGCATATTGAAGCTGCCATTCTTCTTCCGGAGTTCTGCGTCTGGCTTCCAGCTTCTCAGTAAGTGCAGGCGCAGATGGAGGAAAGCCGAAATCTCCATCTGCGCCTTCCTCTATTCGATGTCTCCAGGAAAATGGCGCAGTTGCAGCACAGGAGCAAAAGGAGCTCTCAGCCCGGCCTTGATGACGTCAACGCTGGTCAATGATGCTGCACTCGCAGCAGTTCATTCACCAGTGGTTTTCAGCCTGGACGGTTGCATCTTTGTCCAGGCTGAAAGCTGTTTGTCCCCCAGACATGGACGGTGTGGGACAGAACGACGGACAGATATGGTATATTGTTGATTTTTTATTTTACTTTTATTACAGGAGATCGAGGACTTCGGTGGAATTAGGCAAGGACGTAAGTATGGTTTAATTGAGATTATTAAAGGAGTCTGTGTCATTGTTTTCAATTAAAGGACTTTATTCTGGCTGTGTCTTTATTTACAATACATAAAAAATACAAAACTTCAGCACTCAAGTGATAAATTTATTCTCAAATATCCATGTGAAAAAAAGAGGCAAAAAAGCCACAATACAAAAAATCGGGACAAATGACCCCTAGTGAAAACAGATATACTTCAGCAACGTTTCAGCATGGATATGCCTTTTTCAAGCATAATCTGTGTGGAGAAGGGTGTTTGAGTGTAGGATTTAATCCTCATGCATGCCTGTGTGTTGTGGAAACTCTCGGTTCAGGATGCCATATGTGCCAGTGTGTCACATAAAATCTAGGTGCGTCTTATAAAGTGAAAAATACGGTACATACATATGAAAACCCTTTCTACTCATCTCCCGCCCATATCAACTGATTGACCTTTCACCCTCTTTTTGCATTTGCTTCACTGCCCAATAATGATTCCCTTGATTTACCACCCCTCTTTGGCACTTCACAACCCCTTTGTTACACATCCCAAATTGAGAAAAAACTCTATTTGGTATTAATCCATTTCTTCTCGCAAATTTCACATTCAATGTTCAATCCTTCACCGCTTTTCAAGCCATTTCACATACAAAACCTCTCCTTGAAATAAAAATCCACTTTACCCCTTCATCATTTTTTTAATACATATATATATATATATATATATATATATATATATATATTTTATATATATATATATATTTCTTTTTGTATTATTTTTAAATGTTATTTCTTTTCTTCTTTTTATTTTTTTTTCAATCTCCTGTATAATTTTCATTAATCCTGTCCACTACATTACATTGTCAAAATGCCCACTGCGGCCTTCAGCTATTAACCTGAATGGCTCCAGATATCGCCCATTACCTATTTTACTACTTTCTTTGTCTCCTGCACTCCACACTCTTTCTCTACAACAATTATCACTGACTCCCTTTTTCTTTATCCCTGCCTCTGTGGCATGTCTTTTTTCTTCTCAACCCCACTCTCCGATTATCTCTTCTTCCTCTTCCTCCCAATAGCTCAATAAATTCACTCACTCACTTACCCTTTCTTTTCTCCTAACACTGCACAGGTTCGATCCCCGCCCAACACTCTTCCAATCTATTCCATTTTTCTTTTTTTTATCTATTTTCACCTTATTTCTTTGCTAATTTTATGTTACTTTCATATACCTTGCCTTTCTTCTCTTTTTTTCTTCTATTATTTTAGTTTTATATTTTCTTTTTAATTTTTTCCTATCCCTTTTGCAATCCTGCAATATTATTAGTCTACTTCTCAATGTCCTCTCCTTCCCCTCTCCTCATCCTCCTACTCCTCCTTTTTTTTTTTTTTATTTCCTTGTGGGCGTTTTCTTCAGTTTCAGTCACACCTCCAGCCTTTTTAAACCCCATGCCCTATAACAATTACTATGCAATTGTTTTTTTCACTTGAAAAAGACGCTGGTCCAGCACTGAAACCTGTTGTAGAAATAAAAACTGCTCAACTCATATTGGTTCTAAGTCTTCTTTATTAAAGCAGCGCAGCCCGATATTGTGTTATTGTCTAAATTGATCACAAGACAACTATTAGGCTACGTTCACATTTGCGTTGTGCGCCGCTGCGTCGGCGACGCAACGCACAACGCAAACAAAAACGCAACAAAACGCACGCTAAAACGCTGCGTTTTGCGACGCATGCGTCCTTTTTCGCCGAAAGTTGGACGCAAAAAAAATGCAACTTGCTGCGTTCTCTGCGCCCAACGCTTGCGGCCAAAAAAACGCATGCGTCGCAAAACGCAGCACAACGCATGTCCATGCGCCCCCATGTTAAATATAGGGGCGCATGACGCATGCGGCGACGCTGCGGCGCCGAACGCTAATGTGAACGTAGACTTAGTCGTATGCTCCACATTTCTGGTTTTATGGAATAGTGGCAAGAAGAAAGCCATTTTTTAAAGCAGATCATAAGAAGTCCCATTTGCAGTTTTCCAAAAGCCATGTAGGAGACACAACTAGCATGTGGAAGAAGGTGCTCTGATCAGGTAAGACCAAAGTAGAACTTTTTAATCTAAATGCAAAATGCTATGTGTGACGGAAAACTAACACTGCACATCATGTTGAAAACACCAACCACACCATCAAACATGCTGGTGGCAGCATCATGATATGAGGATGTTTTTTTCAGAAAGGACAGGGAAGTTGGTCAGAGATTATGGAAAGCCTGTTAGAGGATTCAAAAGACTTGAAACTGGGGTGTAGATTCACCTTCCAGCAGGACGACCCTAAACAAACAGCATGCAAGCATATTCATGTGTTTGAATGGCCCAGTCAAAGCCCAAACCTATATTACATTGAGAATCTATGGCAAGACATGATTGCTGTTCACAGTCGCTCTCCATTTAACCTCTCTGAGCTAGAGCTAGTTTGCAAAGAATGGGCAAAAATTTCAGCCTCTAGATGTGCAATGCTGGTAGACATAATCCAAAAGACATGTAGCAGTTATTGCACTGGTAGATGGTCAATACAAAATAATGACTCAAGAAGGCTAAACACAAATTCATGTAATAATTTTCAGATTTATATTCTTAAAACATTTAGGCTACTTTCACACATCAGGTTTTTGCCGTCAGGCACAATCCGGCGAGTTTTGAAAAAAAACGGATCTGTTTTTTTTCTCCCAGATCCGTTTTTTTCCTCATAGACTTGTATTAGCGCCAGATGGCCTCACGTTTCATCCGGTTTTTGCCGGATCTGTCTAAAATCCAGCGGCCGGAGAACATAGGAACGTTTTTTCTGTCCGTCAAAAAACTGGAAAGCGATGGTTCCGGCAGAAAACGGGTGAAACGCAAGGTGAAAAGATGAATCCGGCAACTGATTCAGTTTTTTTCCAACTGAGCATGCCCAGTAGCAGCATTTTCTATTCTGGAGCTCTCTCATCAGTTTTTCACAATTTGCAACGGATCCATTTTTTTAAAAAATTAGCCGGATTCAGCCTGACGGCGAAAACCTGATGTGTGAAAGTAGCCTTAGTAAACCATTTCCTTAACACTTCACAAATACTTACTACTTTGTGTTGGTATATCACATAAAATCCCCCCAAAAGACATTTAAGTTTGTGGGTTAAAGTGAAAAAATGTGGAAAAATCTCAAGGGATATTAAGGGTATGTTTCCACGGTCAGGAACCGGCAGCGCTTTGGACGCAGCACATGTCCGCTGCGTTCAAAGCGCTGCCGGCTTTCGAACGCAGGTGATTCCGCATGTGTTCACTGAACCGTGTGGAATCATTGCACCCAATACATTGGACAGGAAATTTATCTTGCAGAGATGGCATTGGCATCAATAAATATTTCACTATACATGTGTGCATGGAGTCAGGACAAAAATAAATTCAGTTTTAACAACTTTTTTCACCAAGCTAAGCCAAGAAGACAATTGTTGGCTGTCTTACAAAAACAACCACATTCATATGCCCTGTTGGGGGTGTTGGGGCTGCTCAGAATCTCTATAAAGCAAATTGGTAAAATGCAATATCAATGTGGCTCCTATTTTAGCAGAATTAAAGAGGATCTTTCACCAAACTCATTTTTTCATGTTGAACTGGACACACAATGTAATAGTGGTTGCAGAGCGGAAGAAAACTTTTTTTTTTTTTTTTAATCTGCATCTCTCTTGCAGAGATATTAGTAATCAAACTATTTGGTAGCTAATGAATTCATTTTGTTAAGTCCAAAGGGGGTATTATCAGAGATTTAACTGGGGGTGTGCACTTCTTCACTCTGTATGGTGTTGAACAATCATAAGCAGGCAGCAACAATTAAGGGAAAGAACACATCCCACAATAGAATAATGTTTTTCTCCTGTGTGAGGCATATAATCTCTGCAGAGTGATTACCGCAGATCTGATGTCAATACTGTGACTTTTGAGCTTTCATCCCTTGGCAGTCAATATGGGGGAGGGGCAGCCCAGATGAGTTCACCTGTGTCACATTACAAATAGTGATGAGCGAATATACTCGTTACTCGAGATTTCCCGAGCACGCTCGGGTGTCCTTCGAGTATTTGTTAGTGCTCGGAGATTTCGTTTTTTTCGCTGCAGCTGGATGATTTACAGCTATTAGCCAGCTTGATTACATGTGGGGATTCCCTAGCAATCAGGCAATCCCCATATGTACTTAGCCTGGCTAATAGCTGAAAATCATTCAGCTGAGGCGATGAAAACTAAATCTCCGAGCACTAACAAATACTCGGAGGACACCCGAGCGTGCTCGGGAAATCTCGAGTAACGAGTATATTCGCTCATCACTAATTACAAACCCTTCTATCAGCTCTCCTCCTCTCATAGGACAGTCGCATATGTAATGTTTCATTCCAGAGAAAATCCACATTTTCTTAATATGTAAATGAATTAGTTGTTAAGATCTATGGCTGGGCACTGATCTGCATGTGAATCTACCTCCAGAGCTTATTTTAAGCTAAAGGAGGTGTTACCAGTGTGAGACATGTAGCCAACACAGAACAGGAATACTGAACTTTGTCTCAAAACAAACACTTTAGCAGCTGCAGCTCTCACAGCTCTGCTGTATTGCAACAATATTGCAACCCTGTCTGCCTGTGACATGGAAGCTGAATAAAACACGGATTGTATTGAAACAGCAAAACACAGCCTAATAAGTGACACAGCTGGAATTTGTTCCTACAATAGACTGCTCTCAGATTATATAGCAATACTTGCTGACTGATTTTCTTTAACCCCTTTCTGACATCGGACGTACTATCCCGTCGAGGTGGGGTGGGCCCGTATGACCACCGACGGGATAGTACGTCACAGGGGGAGCATGGCCGATCGCGGCCGGGTGTCAGCTGACTATCGCAGCTGACATCCGGCACTATGTGCCAGGAGAGGCCACGGACCGTCCCCGACACATTAACCCCCGGCACACTGCGATCAAACATGATCGCAGTGTTCCAGCAGTATAGGGAAGCATCGCGCAGGGAGGGGGCTCCCTGCGGGCTTCCCTGAGACCCCCGAAGCAACGCGATGTAATTGCGTTGCTCCGAGGGTCTCTTACCTCCTCCTTCCTGCAGCAGGCCCGGATCCAAGATGGCCGCGGCATCCGGGTCCTGCAGGGAGGTGGCTTCACTGCGCCTGCTCAGAGCAGGCGCCGGGAAGCCTCCAGGAGCTGTGCATGTCAGATCGCTGATCTGACACAGTGCACAGCAAAGTGTCAGATCGGCGATCTTACACTATAACATCATGCCCCCCCCCCGGGGCAATGTTATAGTGTACAAAAAAAAAATTCACATGTGTAAAAAAAAAAAAAAAATTCCCCCCCCAAAAATGCAAAAAAATATATATATTGTTCCTATAAATACATTTCATTATCTAAATTAAAAAAAAACAATAAAAGTACACATATTTAGTATCGCCGCGTCCGTAGTGACCTGACCTATAAAACTGCCCCACTAGTTAACCCCTTCAGTGAACACTGTAAAAAAAAAAAAAAACGAGGCAAAAAACAACGCTTTATTATCATACCGCCAAGTAAAAAGTGGAATAACACGCGATCAAAAAGACGGATATAAATAACCATGGTACCGCTGAAAACGTCATCTTGTCCCGCAAAAAACGAGCTGCCATACAGCGTCATCAAAGAAAAAATAAATAAGTTATAGTCCTCAGAATAAAGCGATGCAAAAATAATAATTTTTTCTATAAAATAGTTTTTATCGTATAAAAGCACCAAAACATAAAAAAATGATATAAATGAGGTTTCGCTGTAATCGTACTGACCCGAAGAATAAAACTGCTTTATCCATTTTACCAAACGCGGAACGGTATAAACGCCTCCCCCAAAAGAAATTCATGAATAGCTGGTTTTTGGCCATTCTGCCTCACAAAAATTGGAATAAAAAGCGATCAAAAAATGTCACGTGCCCGAAAATGTTACAAATAAAAACGTCAACTTGTCCCGCAAAAACAAGACCTCACATGACTCTGTGGACCAAAATATGGAAAAATTATAGCTCTCAAAATGTGGTAACGCAAAAAATTTTTGCAATAAAAAGCGTCTTTCAGTGTGTGACGGCTGCCAATCATAAAAATCCGCTAAAAAACCCGCTATAAAAGTAAATCAAACCCCCTTCATCACCCCCTTAGTTAGCGAAAAATTAAAAAAATGTATTTATTTCCATTTTCCCATTAGGGTTAGGGTTAGGGCTAGGATTAGGGTTAGGGCTAGGGTTAGGGTAAGGGTTAGGGCTAGGGTTAGGGTTAGGGCTAGGGTTAAGGCTACAGTCAGGGTTGGGGCTAAAGTTAGGGTTTGAATTACATTTACGGTTGGGATTAGGGTTGTGATTAGAGTTAGGGGTGTGTCAGGGTTAGGGGTGTGGTTAGGGTTACCTTTGGGATTAGGGTTAGGGATGTGTTTGGATTAGGGTTTCAGTTATAATTGGGGTTTTTTCACTGTTTAGACACATCAGGGGCTCTCCAAACGCGACATGGCGTCCGATCTCAATTTCAGCCAATTCTGTGTTGAAAAAGAAAAACAGTGCTCCTTCCCTTCCGAGCTCTGCCATGCGCTCAAACAGTGGCTCCCCCCCCACATATGGGGTATCAGCGTACTCAGGACAAATTGGACAACAACCTTTGGGGTCTAATTTCAACTGTTACCCTTGGAAAAATACAAAACTGGGGGCTAAAAAATAATTTTTGTGGAAAAAAAAGGATTTTTTATTTTCACGGCTCTGCCTTATAAACTGTAGTGAAATACTTGGGGGCTCAAAGTTCTCACAACACATCTAGATAAGTTCCTTTGGGGGTCTAGTTTCCAATATGGGGTCACTTGTGGGGGGTTTCTACTGTTTAGGTACATTAGGGGCTCTGCAAACGCAATGTGACGCCTGCAGACCAATCCATCTAAGTCTGCATTCCAAATGACGCTCCTTCCCTTCCGAGCTCTGCCATGCGCTCAAACGGTGGTTTCCCCCACATATGGGCTATCAGCGTACTCAGGACAAATTGGACAACAACTTTTGGGGTCTAATTTCAACTGTTACCCTTGGAAAAATACAAAACTGGGGGCTAAAAAATAATTTTTGTGGAAAAAAAATTTTTTATTTTCACGGCGCTGCGTTATGAACTGTAGTGAAACACTAGGGGGTTCAAAGCTCTCACAACACATTTAGATGAGTTCCTTAGGGGGTCTACTTTCCAAAATGGTGTCACTTGTGGGGGGTTTCAAAGTTTAGGCACATCAGGGGCTCTCCAAACGCAACATGGCGTCCCATCTCAATTCCTGTCAATTTTGCATTGAAAAGTCAAACGGCGCTCCTTCCCTTCCGATCTCTACCATGCGCCCAAACAGTGGTTTACACCCACATATGGGGTATCAGCGTACTCAGGACACATTGTACAACAACTTTTGGGGTCCAATTTCTTCTCTTACCCTTGGGAAAATAAAAAATTGGGGGTGAAAAGATCATTTTTGTGAAAAAATATGATTTTTTATTTTTACGGCTCTGCATTATAAACTTCTGTGAATCACTTAATGGGTCAAAGTGCTCACCACACATCTAGATAAGTTCCTTATGGGGTCTACTTTCCAAAATGGTGTCACTTGTGGGGGGTTTCAATGTTTAGGCACATCAGGGGCTCTCCAAACGCAACATGGCGTCCCATCTCAATTCCAGTCAATTTTGCATTGAAAAGTCAAATGGCGCTCCTTCGCTTCCGAGCTCTGCCATGCGCCCAAACAGTGGTTTACTCCCACATATGGGGTATCGGCGTACTCAGGACAAATTGTACAACAACTTTTGGGGTCCATTTTCTCCTGTTACCCTTGGTAAAATAAAACAAATTGGAGCTGAAGTAAATTTTTTGTGAAAAAAAGTTAAATGTTCATTTTTATTTAAACATCCCAAAAATTCCTGTGACACACCTGAAGGGTTAATAAACTTCTTGAATGTGGTTTTGAGCACCTTGAGGGGTGCAGTTTTTAGAATGGTGTCACACTTGGTTATTTACTATCATATAGACCCCTCAAAATGATTTCAAATGAGATGTGGTCCCTAAAAAAAATGGTGTTGTAAAAATGAGAAATTGCTGGTCAACTTTTAACTCTTATAACTCCTTAAAAAAAATAATTTTGGTTCCAAAATTGTGCTGATGTAAAGTAGACATGTGGGAAATGTTACTTATTAAGTATTTTGTGTGATATATCTCTGTGATTTTATTGCATAAAAATTCAAAGTTGGAAAATTGCGAAATTTTCTACATTTTCGCCAAATTTCTGTTTTTTTCACAAATAAACGCAGGTAATATCAAAGAAATTTTATCACTATCATGAAGTACAATATGTCAAGAGAAAACAATGTCAGAATCACCGGGATCCATTGAAGCATTCCAGAGTTATAACCTCATAAAAAGACAGTGGTCAGAATTCTAAAAATTGGCCCGGTCATTAACGTGCAAACCACCCTTGGGGGTAAAGGGGTTAAAGGGAATATGTTACCTAATTTTTGCCCTATAAGCTGCAGCCACTGCCATGAGGGGCTTATCTACAGCATTCTATAATGTTAGATTATACTTACCCAGGGGCAGTCCGGTGCGGTCTTGGTCCGATGGGTGTTATGGTCCGGGTCCGGCACCTCCCATCTTCATACGATGACGTCCTCTTCCTTGCTTCCTGACGCGGCTCCTGCGCAGGCGTACTTTATCTGCCCTGTTGAGGGCAAAGCAAAGTACTTGTACACGAAAATGAAGATATCCACCTCAGGAAATAAAATCAAAAGTCTTTATTTGGACAAGTTAAAATAAGCTGCTTGACAAGCCGATGCATACCGGAGGAAGAGATGTCTTGAGTAACTGTATTTTAACTTGTCCAAATAAAGACTTTTGATTTTATCTCCTGAGCTGGATATCTTCATTTTTGTGTACAAGTACCTGGTGTCAAGCAGAGACGTTTCAGTGCTCGGATTAATTCTCATGGGCTGTGAGAATACCATCACAAGGGTGAGCTGAAATATTCCTTTTTTTCCAGAGCAAAGTACTCCAGTGCGCAGGCGCCGGGAAAGGTCAGAGAGGCCCGGCGCCTGCAAACTACAGTACTTTACGCTGCCCTCAACAGTCCAGATAAAGTACGCCTGCACAGGAGCCATGACAGGAAGCAAAGAAGAGGACGACATCACATGAAGATGGAAGGTGCCGGACCCGGACCGTGACACCCATTGGATCGGAACACCCCTGGGTGAGTATAATCTAACTTGTTTTTCTTATCTTTCAGGTTACATCGGGGGTATCTACAGCATTACAGAGTGCTGTAGATAAGCCCCTAATGGCGGTGGCTGCAACTTATAGGGCCAAAATTAGGTGACAGATTCCCTTAAATGACCAGACAATATGATTCTCCCCATCAGTATGATTATAGTGATACCAAACTTTTCCCTTTTTCATTTTAGTTGTAAAAAAATAATCTGAAATTTGAAAAACAATTTTTTATTGTGACACCATTTTCCGAGACCAATAACACTTTCATTTTTTGGGACGATGGAGCTATGTGATGGCGTATTGTTTTCAAGGGCAGAGAATATTTTTATTGATACTATTTTAAGAGAGACATTGCATTTTGATTTTATTTTGTTTTTTACAGCATTTTTTGCCATATTGTAGCAACTAAAGAAAATGCAATTTTAATATTTTTAATTGTTTTTTGTTTACACTGTTTACCAATTGGGTTAATTATTTTTAGATTTTGTTAGACTAAACCTTTGTGAACACCGCAGTATCACATTGTGTAAAAAATGTATTATATTTAATGAGTGATTTCAACTAAAGTTTTTTTTATTTTTTTCAGTTTTTTTACAACGTTTTTTTTATTTTTCACTGTATTTATTAGTTCCCTTAGAGGACATGAATCTGCAATCGTCTGATTGCTTATACCATGTACAGCAATACCGCATTATTGCTGCATATAGTAAAAAGCATGGTGTCCTTTTAAGCTCGGCCACAGGCTGGATTTCAAGGGAGCTCTGTGATGACAAGCATGGTGGTCTTCAACAGACCCCTGACTGTAATAGCAACCCATCAGCAGAGCTCCCAATCATCCCGGATTCAACAGGACTGTCCCAATATGACATTGCTTTGTCCCGGCTTCTATACTCACCTGTCATTACTTTTTTTTGAGTCTCCTCTGAAATCAAACCCATGACTCCTAACATTACAGGCAGGAGCTAAAACTACTGAGCCACTGGCTCTACTGATGTGTAATAGTATGCAGGTACTGAGTATGTCACCACGGAACAGACAAACCAACAGTTGAGGGGTTTAATAACAGGAATCAGGTTCTCCTCGCAGGGAGGAAGCAATGGAATATAACTAGCAATAAAACAGTGCAAAAATATGGGAGTCAAACAGTGTAACAGAAGTAAGCAGGATTTCTTGAGAAAAGAACACTTATCAATCTGATGAGGACTTGCTTGAAGGGTCGTCTTCTCCAACGTAGGCGCCGAAGTCTCTACACGGGTCTCAAAGCGCCCCTCTCCAGTCACAGCAGAGTCCGCTTTCATGTACTCACAAGATGCAGTCTTTCTGGGCAATCTCCCTGTATTTGTCCTCTGACCGGGAGCTCTCTCTCTCTCCCGGAGCGCAGCTGCACCCTGCTCTGACCGCTGCTCACGCTGCTCTGAACCTCGCGCACGTGCCTTTCCCGTTCTCTGCCCGGCTTCCTTCCTGTCCCAGTCTCTAAGTCTGCCCCCTGGGGAACCTGTAGCACAGCTCAATGATTTCAGGCACAGAGCCGAGAAGGTAACTGCCCCCGGACACTTCTTGTGCTTCACCTCCTTACAGATGAAACAGGGAGAATTTTATATACTTGATCTTTATTGCAGGTACTGACTCCACAGACAGATTGTACTCATAGATTGTACACAGCAGTGTATTTCAATGTCCCTGGATTCTAGAGGGAGCATAAAAGAGATTTTTTTTCTTCTACTAAAAAATATTATGAAAAACACTTAAAATATTGTAATTTTTAATGCATTTTTTTTATTATTTAAATTATGATAATCAGAAATCAACAATCACCAAGGACATATTTGTAGTCCCTGCAATCCTAATTACCTGCACAACACAGCAATCAGATTATTTATGGGGATCGGTAAATGGCACACGAAATGTTGTGCTTGACATTTTTTCTCTATTGAAACCATAAAAAATGTACCGTAATAAAAATGTAACGCTGAGGCCATGTTCAAACGTGTTTCCCCCTTTATTTGATGCGATTTTGGTGCAGATATGAAGCAGAGTTTTTAACATTTTTTTAATAATACAGAAAATGTTTGATTCTGCACTTAAAAAAGAAGCCTATAAAGAAAAAATACACCGAAACCGCAGAGTTCATTAGTTTCTTTAGACGCATTGAGGGCGGCGATTTCATGAAATCACATCCACGGAAATTCTGCTATATTTAAATGTCCAAGCAAAGCAGATGTGATTTCATGAAAACTGAGCATCTAAGCACACTGCTGAATGTGCGGTTTTGGTGCTTTTTTTCTCTGCAGGCTCTTATGTGGAGTCTAAAAAAAATGCATTAAAAAAACTGCAGTTACTTTTTTAAGTGCAGAATCAAAGCTTTTCTGTACACTAAAAACATGTGAACGCGGCTTCACATCTGCATCAAAACGTATCACATAAGGGGGAAAAGGCCTTAAAAAATGCAGAGAAGATTGTTATTGTGTAGTTTGGTGGGGACACATGCAGAAAACAAAAAGCAAAGTATTTATGCAATGTGGGCACACGGACCAGTGCTGGAGCACACACAAGAAGAGGAAAACGAAGCAGCTGAACATAGCAATGCTCCCAGTCTGGTCCTCGGTTCACAGTGGGTGATGCATGCGCAAATTGAAAGCATCGCTTGCTGATAGATGCCGGCGCCATTTTGTTAAGGCTGCCGTCACACTAGCAGTATTTGGTCAGTATTTGACATCAGTATTTGTAACAGATTAAACGATATCTACCAATCCAGTTGATAATGCAGCAAGGTAGTGGTAAACTGATAAAAAATAACTTTTATTAATACTTTAAAATTCCAAATATTGACAAAGACCACAACAAACTTTACAAAACACACAAAAAACAAAAATAGACCAACACACAGAATCTTATAAATATCAGATTGATATTTATAAGATTCTGTGTGTTGGTCTATTTTTGCTTTTTTGGTGTGTTTTTGTAGTGTTTGTTGTGGTCTTTGTCAATATTCGGAATTTTAAAGTATTAATAAAAGTTATTTTTTATTAGTTTACCACTACCTTGCTGCATTATCAACTGGATTGATATTGTTATCAGTATTTGTAAGCCAAAACCAGGAGTGGAACAATTGGAGGAAAAGTATAATAGAAACATATGCACCACTTCTGCATTTATCACCCACTCCTGGTTTTGGCTTACAAATACTGATGTAAAATACTGACCAAGTTCTGCTAGTGTGACAGCAGCCTAAAGCAACATTTTTTTTTTTTTGGAAGACCAGAATATTAAATGCGCAGGCGCAGTATTTAAAATAGCAGTCAGGTCCCTGGAGGTTCACTGATCTGTCATTTAAGCCAGAATGATGACGATGAGGCCAGAACACCAAAAAAAAAGACCAGCTAGCAGGCCGCCCCAAAACAAGAATCTCATTAACTGAAAACTGCAAACACAGATTAAACAACAACCACAAGACGGAAACTTGAACCCAGGTATAATTTTAATCAATATAACAACGCCAACCTGACACTGTAGTTTACTTAGCAAAATCCTGATGACAGGTTTGCTTTAATGCGTACACGACGATTTGGCCTGACGACTGCATTATGACCAAAATGTTTACAATATATTGATTTCTCTGTTATCTTATGCAGATTAAACAAAAATTAAACTAACTTTGACAGCGTGACACTTCACTAAATACATGTCAGTATGAACACAGACTTAAATAGGCTACACCCTTTATTTTAAATGTATTACAGATGCCACCATTTGAATCAATGGAAAGTGTTATCTGGCCCTCATGCTACAGAACATAACCCTTTGTGTGTTGCTACGTGAATATTTTTCTGTGAATCAATTGTGACATCTTGTGGTATTACTGAGTACTATCCCCAAAGGAAACAATCCTTTTTATTATAATACAGTTGAATAGCATCATGCCCACAAAATAAGATTTAACCCCATAACCAGCAGACAATTTTTCGTTTTTCCCTCCCCTTCTTCCGAGAGCCAAAACTTTTTTATTTTTCCATCTGTATGAGAGCTTGTTTATTTTTGAGGCACAAGTTGTACTTTTGAATGACTCCATTGATTTTACCACATAGTGTACTGGAAAACATGGAAAGAATTCCAAGTGCGATGAAATTGTAAAAAAAAAGTGGAATTCCACAATTGTTTTTTGTGTTTTTTACTTACCATATTCATCATGTGATAAAACTGACCTGGTATGACCTGGTAATGTGATTCCCAAGGTCAGTATGAGTACGCAGATACCAAACATGTATAAGTGCTTCTCACAAAATTAGAATATCATCAACAAGTTAACTTATTTCAGTTCTTCAATACAAAAAGTGAAACTCAAATATTAAATAAAGTCATTACAAACAGAGTGATGTATTTCAAGTGTTTATTTCTGTTAATGTTGATGATTATGCCTTACAGCCAATGAAAACCCAAAAGTCATTATCTCAGTAAATTAGAATAATAAAAAAAACACCTGCAAAGGCTTCCTAAGCATTTAAAAAGGTCCCTTAGTCTGTTTCAGTAGGCTCCACAATCATGGGGAAGACTGCTGACTTGATATCCAGAAGGAAGGTAAGCCACAAAACGTCATTGCTAAAGAAGCCGGCTGTTCACAGAGTGCTGTATCCAAGCATATTAATGGAAAGTTGAGTGGATAGAAAAAGTGTGGTAGAAAAAGGAGCAAAAGCAACCGGGATAACCGCAGCCTTGAAAGGATTGTTAAAAAAGACTAATAAAAAATTTGGGAGAGTTTCACAAGGAGTGGAATGCTGCTGGAATAATTGCTTCAAGAGTCACCAGACACAGACATATCGAGGACATGGGCTACAAGTGTCGCATTCCTTATGTCAAGCCACTCAAGACCAATAGACAATGCCAGAAGCCTCTTACCTGGGTCAAGGAAAAAAATAACTGGACTGTTCCTCAGTGGTCCAAAGTGTTGTTTTCAGATGGAAGTAAATTTTGTATTTCATTTGGAAATCAAGGTCCCAGAGTCTGGAGGAAGAGTGGAGAGGCACACAATCCAAGCTGTTTGAGGACTTATGTGCAAGCTTTTTGGAGATGAAAATTTCATTCTTCAGCATGACTTGGCACCTGTCCACACTATCAAAAATACCAATACCTGGGTTAAAAACAACAGTATCAGTATGATGAGAGACATCAGACCCAACAAAACAGAGGAGCTTAAAGCTGTTATCAAAGCAATCTGGGCTTCCTTAACACCTCAGCAGTGCCACAGGCTGATCATCTCCATGCCTCGCCACATTGATGCAGTAATTGATGCCAAAGGAGCCCCGACCAAGTATTGAGTGCATTTATTGAACATGCATTTCAGTAGGTCAACATTTCGGATTTTAAAATAATTTTTCAAGCTGGTGTTAAAAAATATTCTAATTTCCTGAGATAATGACTTGTGGATTTTTGTTGGCTGTAAGCCATAATCACCAACATTAACAGAAATAAACACTTGAAATAGATCACTCTGTTTGTAATGACTCTATTCAATATAATATGCAAGTTGCCTCTTCAGAGAAAAAGAGGACTTGAACTCTATAGCGCCACCTGTTAGAAGTAGCAATCCTACAAAACACAATCAACCATTTAAGGAGTCTTGGAATATGACTTAGGATAAATAGCCAAATCAGTATCTCAATTCGCAGACACGGTGTTTCGGGCTGTTGGCCCTCATCAGTGCAAAGCATGAAAACTAATTTGGCTAGGTGAGAGGCTCTGGACTGAGGTCTAAGGGGTAATGTGTAGGGTTTGTGGAACTCCTAAGGTGAACCCGGTGAACCACGACAACGAACCTCCCAAGGGCGAGCTGGCCTGGTAGACCACCCCCTATGCAGGGAACGTCAGAAGCAGGCCCAGAGGAGACTATTGCCGTGGACGCTGATACCCAGGGACAGGACGTAGTAGAAGCACGAAAGGCAGGCGAGGAAAACAGGAAGCGGAGACTGGAGATAACAGGAGGGACTTATATGGAACAGACAGAGGAGGATGGAGGGAGGACACTCACGAGAGACTGGAAAACGGGACAGGCAAGGAGAAGACAGGGAAGGATGGGAGGCACAAAGAGAGCAGTCTGAGAGGTAACAGGGCAGGGAAGCACAGGATACGAGACAACGCAAAATACTGGACTGTGGCAGAAAAACAGGAAAGCTCATGGAAGCGAGGGACCTGAATATAGCATGAAGCACAATAGACAATCAGACAAAGAACAGGGGGAGAGGCTACCTGATAAAGGAAGAGTACCGCAGAACTTCCGGGTGAGGAAACCTCCAGAATCATGAAAAGGAAGAACGGAGCGAGCGAAGACCAGCATGTTGGAGTGCGCGTGCGCTGCTGGAGCTGGAAAGTGAAGTGCGCACGCGTCGCCGCCGAGATCAGAAGCCAGCGAGGTGGTCAGGTGGCGCACGAACACGTCAGGTGGCGCACGAACACATCGGGAGCGCGCAGGGCTGGACAAGCATGTCGGGAGCCGGAGGAAGACTCAGCAGAAGCGGCAGCAGTGGCAGAAGGTAACAGGTAAGTATGTCGAGAGCCAGGGGGAGGTGCAGCAGCCGTGACATAAGGTTTCTCCTTGTAGAGAGTGACATACCAGCTCTGGCTTGTCAAGGTAAGGAGGCTTATTCACCGTGCAATGCTCCTCTGGGAAATTTAATATGCAAATTGCCTCGTCAGAGAAAAAGAGGACTTGAACTCTACAGCGCCACCTGTTGGAAGTAGCGATCCTACAAGTCACATTCAACTCTTTAACGAGTCTTGCAATATGACTTAGGATAAATAGCCAAATCAGTATCTCAATTCGCAGACATGGTGCGCTTTACCATATTGGGTAAATGTTACTTTTTAACTATAGCACTATTGTCTCTCTGGCTAATGTCGCCACCTTCACGTCCACATATCTGTAGCGGCATAAATTCACATTTTCAAGCAAGGCACCATCACTTTTATTTGATGAATTCCAACCATCTTTACTCCTATGTCAGAGACACAACGGATGTACTTACTAAGATTGACGGTGTCTCTATTGATGATGTTATGATGCTTGTCACTACTGACATTGAATCATTATATACATCAATAAGACATTCTGATGGCCTTAGGGCAACCTGCTTCTTCCTTGAGACAGCCAACTGGGATGGCCACTTTTCGGATTTTATTTTGGATATGTTGGAATTTGTCCTGACGCACAATTTTTTAATTTTCAAAAATAATTTTTTTTTACAGACACAAGGTACCAAGATGGGTGCGGCGTGTGTTCCGTCGTACGCAAACCTGTTTCTCGGTTTTTGGGAGAGTCAGGTTTTACAGGGTGATGGAGCTCACGCCGCTGACCCAGTGATGGGCTGGTTTCGTTACATTGATGACGTGTTGATGGTCTGGGAGGGTGACGAGGACAGTCTGTCTAATTTTAAGCAACAACTCAATGCTAATTGTTTTAATTTGAAATTTACTTTCAAGTGGCTGTTAAATATTAATTAATAATTGAATTATTCATATCCTCAATTCTGTACTGAGCACATTGCCTCTCGCTGACATTACAAAAGCTATTTCTGTATATGTAGCTCAGAGTATAAGTTAACACCATATAGAGGGAACACGTGGTCTGTGGGACATATAAATAACGTCTCTTAGGAGGGTGTGGGGTTGGTCACGTGTTGGCTGTCACCTCCTGCCTTCACCATCATTCTCCATGGACGTCAGACATGTCACAAGGAATGAACAGCTGATTGCCATGATTCTACTCCAGGAAAGAAAGATGACTTCTACTCCATCTCAGAAACGATGAGTAACAAGCGCTGATATTTACAAATGGACAATCTGTTCGTAACTATTTCATCTATTTTTATGTTTTGCTGCAATGTGGTTTTTCTGTGGATAATTCAATAAACCACTACATTTTTTATGAAAATATCTTGACATTTTTCTTTAAGAGTAACTCACCTGGTTAGTCTTGATTAAATAAATGTGCAAAATAAGCATATTTAACATTGGCCAAGTCAGCCAGCTTTGATTTTTTGTGCTATTTTTGCCTGGATTTCCTTCACCTTCCACACGGGGGAAGAGAGAAGAGCTTCGCTAGATGTTGGCAAGTTTTCAGGAATTTCACTACAAAACTTCAAGTCACAAAGATCTCACAGAACCTCTGAGTAAGGAGACTTAACAGGTGCCAGATGGATTGACAAGTAGTAGGAGTACTACAAGTGCCAGACATGTTGAAGACAGACGTGCTGAAGACTTACATGCTGATGACCAGAGCCCAGTGTTGTCCAACAAAGAAACTACAAGCTGAGATATTTCAAGGTAAGAAAAATGGATTTAATTAATTCATATGCTAAGTCAAGTTCGCTGGAATTTTTAAGTCTAGGTGAAAAGTCTAAAAACGTGGAAATATTTTGGCTTTCTTTATTTGCAGAATGCAAGATAGAAAATCTAAAGATAGATTCTAAGCTAATATCTAGAAAAAAAGAAAGAGAGCATATTAAAAATATTTTACATTTGGCTGATGTATTTCACAAGTTCGTTACAGAGAAGTCCAAAAAAGACTGTGTAGAAAGAATTTCTAAGGAAATTAATGATGTTCCCAAGATTGACTGTAATGTGGAGAGTAAACAAGATGTGACACACGTGTCTGTAATAGCTACTCAAGGTGACCTTGTGTCTCATGATGAAAAACAAGATGGAGGAAACGTAGGAGACATGACAACTGAGAAAGTAGATGTACAAGGGCCACTAAAAATAGAAGATGACTCAGAAGCCCAACTTCAAACTAAATCTAGGAAAATCTTGTTAAAATTATGCAAAATCATACCTGCATATGATGAGAAAATCCATGTGTGCAGAAATTCAGAGATATTTGAGAGTTTTGGGGAGAAAAATCAGTTGTTTAAAATGTGGCTTCCGGTAACTTTTTCCAGAAGGTTCTCATTAAAAATGCAGAATGATGAGTTCCATGAAGAAATGACTGATATAGAAAGATTAAAAAATTTTATATTCTGTGGTTTAAAAGAAAATTATCCAGACATTGATATTCTTCTAAAATTGAAGATTGGCCGGAAAGAATGTACTTTTACATTCATGTCCATATTTGAAAGGTTGTACAAAACTGTCATTACAAATTTCAATAAACAATCAATGATAAATTGTTTTGTAAACAAATTTGGATTCCTAAATTCTGCATCTCGTATTATTGCGTCACAAAAAGATTCTTTATTTGAATGTGTGCAATCCCTTGATTTTTCTAGAAAACATGAGAATTTTGAAAGGAAAACAAATTATACCAAGTTTTTGAAAACAGACAGAAATATATCTTATCAAAAACCAAAATCAAAATCTCCAAAATTGTCCCCAAATCACATCTATGAAGTACGAAGAAAATTACATATTTGTTATAAGCCCTATCAAATGATTCAAGAGTCCTCCACTGAAGCTGCTCTGAAAGGGTTAAAAGCTGAAGGTTCAGATCTGTCTGTAAAGATGGCGGAAATTGACAGAAAGAAACAGGTGAGCATAGGGGGTGAGCTGAATATTCCATTACCAGAGCTCTTCAAAGAATCCATAGGTCTAAAAATGACAATTTTAAATAGAGCTTTTCAACAAATTATCGACAGAGAGTTGAGATTTGGTTTAGAAATTGGCTAAAAATGTAATTATATTATATAATGTGTAAATTAGCTATACAATGTATTATTTATTAATATGTAATTATTTTATACAATATAATTCTGCAGTTATATATTAATATAGTATACAGTAAATACTGTAGCATATTTGTATAAGTAGAGATTATATTAACTGTATTTTTATATGTATAGTGAAATAATTAAAATTTACTCCAGTAATAAAACTTAGAATTACATTAAATACATTTATTAAATATATACATATGTATAACATATTTAAATTATTTTGTTTCTGAATAAATATGAAATTAATCTTTATCTTTTATTTTTCCTTAGAATTTTCATTTCAAAACAGGAATTTAAAAAAAAACCCTCTTACATGGATTTATGTCTTTATTTACACAGGAAGTTATAATAACTGCTTGATTTTATATATTTAACACTTAACCCCTTCACCCCAAAGCCTGTTTTCACCTAAGTGACACGGCCAATTTTTACAATTCTGACCACTGTCACTTTATGAGGTCATAACTCTGAAACGCTTCAACGGATCCTGGTGATTCTGAGATTGTTTTCTCGTGACATATTGTACTTTATGATAGTGGTAAAACTTCTTCGATATGACTTGCATTTATTTGTGAAAAAAACAGAAATTTGTCGAAAATTATGAAAATTTAGCAATTTTCAAATTTTTCGTTTTTATGCCCTTAAATTAGAGAGTTATATCACATAATATAGTTAATAAACAACATTTCCACATGTCTGCTTTACATCAGCACAATTTTGGAAACATAATTTTTTTTTGTTAGGGAGTTATAAGGGTTAAAAGTTGACCAGCGATTTCTCATTTTTGCAACAAAATTTGCAAAACCATTTTTTTTACGGACCACCTCACACTTGAAGTGACTTTGAGGGGTCTATATGACAGAAAATGTCCAAAAGTGACACCATTCTATAAACTGCACCCCTCAAGGTACTCTAAACCACATTCAAAAAGTTTATTAACCCTTCAGGTGCTTCACAGGAATTTTTGGAATGTTTAAAAAAAATTGAACATTTAACTTTTTTTTCACAAAATTTTTACTTCAGATCCAATTTGTTTTATTTTACCAAGGGTAACAGGAGAAATTGGACCAAAAAAGTTGTTGTACAATTTGTCCTGAGTACGCCGATACCCCACATGTTGGGGTAAACCATTGATTGGGCACATGGCAGAGCTCGGAAGGGAAGGAGCGCCATTTGACTTTTCAATGCAAAATTGGCTGGAATTGAGATCGGAACCCATGTCGTGTTTGGAGAGCCCCTGACGTGCCTAAACAGTGGAAACCCCCACAAGTGACACCATTTTGGAAAGTAGACCCTCTAATGAACTAATCTAGATGTGTGGTGAGCACTTTGAACCTCCAAGTGCTTCACAGAAGTTTATAATGTGGAGCCGTAAAAAAAATTAATATTAATTTTCACAAAAAATGATATTTTTGCCCCAAATTTTTTATTTTCCCAAGGGTAGCAGGATAAATTGGACCCCAAAAGTTGTTGTGCAATTTGTCCTGAGTACGCTGATACTTCATATATGGGGATAAACCACTGTTTGGGCGCATGGCAGAGCTCGGAAGGGAAGGAGCGCCATTTGACTTTTCAATGCAAAATTGGCTGGAATTGAGATTGGAACCCATGTCGTGTTTGGAGAGCCCCTGACGTGCCTAAACAGTGGAAACCCCCACAAGTGACACCATTTTGGAAAGAAGACCCCCTAAGGAACTTATTTAGATGTGTGGTGAGCACTTTTAACCCCCAGTTGTTTCACTAAAGTTTAGAATGTAGCGCTGTGAAAATCAAAAAATCATTTTTTCTTTCCACAAAATGATGTTTTAGCCCGCAATTTTTTTTCCCCCAAGGGTAACAGGAGAAATTGGACCACAAAAGTTATTGTCCAATTTGTCCTGAGTACGCTGATACCCCATACATTGGGGGGAACCACTGTTTGGGCGCACGGCAGAGCTCGGAAGGGAAGGAGCGCCGTTTGAAATGCAGACTTAGATGGATTGGTCTGCAGGTGTCATGTTGCATTTGCAGAGCCCCTGATGTACCTAAACAGTAGAAACCCCCCACAAGTGACCCCATATTGGAAACTAGACCCCCCACGGAACTTATCTAGATGTGTTGTGAGAACTTTGAACCCCCAAGTGCTTCACTACAGTTTATAACGCAGAGCCGCGAAAATAAAAAATATATTTTTTTCCACGAAAATTATATTTTAGCCCCCATGTTTTTATTTTCCCAAGGGTAAGGCTGGTTTCACACTTGCGTTTTTTTTAAAAACGCATGTGTGAAAAAACGCATGTAATCGCGGTAAAACGCATGCGTTTTTTTAGACGCATGCGTTTTTATAGAAAAACACAAGAAAACAAGAAAAAAACAAAAAACCCTAACCCTAACCCTATCCCTACCCCTAACCTGAAATACGTGGCACTGAAATACGTGGCACTGAAATACATTTATATACGTATATACGTATATACGTATATAAGTGCCACGATATTTCAGTGGCCACGTATATAAGTGCCACATATATAAGTGCCACGTATATAAGTGCCACGTATATAAGTGCCACGTATATAAGTGCCACGTATATAAGTGCCACGTATTTCATGTACATGCCACGATATTTAAGTGCCACGTATATAAGTGCCACGTATTTAAGTGCCACGTATTTAAGTGCCACGTATTTAAGTGCCACGTATTTAAGTGCCACGTATTTAAGTGCCACGTATTTCACGTAAATGCCACGATATTTCAGTGCCACGTATTTCACTGAAATACCGTGGCACTTAAATACGTGGCACTGAAATATCGTGGCACTGAAATATCGTGGCACTGAAATATCGTGGCACTGAAATACGTGGCACTGAAATACGTGGCACTGAAATACGTGGCACTGAAATACGTGGCACTGAAATACGTGGCACTATGACTGTCAGAAAATGTTCATTAAACGGTTAGGGATGAGTTTAGGGGTAGGGTTAGGGTTAGGGTTTGGATCCCTTTATCACCTTGATGGTGGTGGGTGACTTTTCAGTGTGTGTTCTGTTTTTTTTCTATAAAAACGCATGCGTTTTTAACGCAAACAAACGCGTTGAGATCGGACGCCATGTCGCGTTTGGAGAGCCCCTGATGTGCCTAAACAGTGAAAACTCCCCAATTCTAACTGAAACCCTAACCCCAACCCTAACCCTAGTCCTAACCCTAGCGCTACTTTCACACTAGCGTTTTTTTGCATACGTCGCAATGCGTCGTTTTGGCGAAAAAACGCATCCTGCAAAGTCATCTGCAGGATGCGTTTTTTCCCCATAGACTAACATTAGCGACGTATTGACACACGTCGCAAGCGTCGTGCGACGGTTGCGTCGTGTTGTGGCGGACCGCCGGCAGCAAAAAACGTTACATGTAACTTTTTTTGTGCTGACCGTCCACCATTTCCGACCGCGCATGCGCGGCTGGAACTCCGCCCCCACCTCCCCGCACCTCACAATGGGGCAGCGGATGCGTGGAAAAACAGCATCCGCTGCCCCCGTTGTGCGGCGCTTGCACAGTATGCGTCGGTATGTCGGGCCGACGCAGCGCGACGGCCCCGTACTGACGCTAGTGTGAAAGTAGCCTAACGGGAAAATGGAAATAAATATATTTTTTAAAATTTTATTATTTTTCCTAACTAAGGGGGTGATGAAGGGGGATTTGATTTACTTATATAGCGTTTTTTGGGCGGATTTTTATGGTTGGCAGCCGTCACACACTAAAAGACGCTTTTTATTGCAAACAATAGTTTTTGCATCACCACATTTTGAGAGCTATAATTTTTCCATATTTTGGTCCACAGAGTCATGTGAGATCTTGTTTTTTGCGGGACGAGTTGCCGTTTTTGCTGGTACCATTTTCGGGTACATGACATTTTTTGATCGCTTTTTATTCCGATTTTTGGGAGGCGGAATGAACAAAAACCAGCAATTCCTGAAATTCTTTTAGGGGGTGCGTTTATACCGTTCCGCGTTTGGTAAAAAGGATAAAGCAGTTTTATTCTTCGGGTCAGTACGATTACAGCGATAACTCATTTATATAATTTTTTTATGTTTTGGCGCTTTTACACAATAAAAACTATTTTATATAAAAAATAATTGTTTTTGCATCGCTTTATTCTGAGAGCTATAACTTTTTTATTTTTCTGCTGATGATGCTGTATGGCGGCTTTTTTTTTGCGGTACAAGATGACGTTTTCAGCGGTACCATGGTTATTTATATCCGTCTTTTTGATCGCGTGTTATTCCACTTTTTGTTTGGCGGTATGAGAATAAAGCGTTGTTTTTTGCCTCGTTTTTTTTTTTTTTTTTTTACGGTGTTCACTGAAGGGGTTAACTAGTGATATAGTTTTATAGGTGGGGTTGTTACGGACGCGGCGATACTAAATATGTGTACTTTTATTTTGTGGTGTTTTTTTTATTTAGATAAAGAAATGTATTTATGGGAATATATTTATTTTTTTTTTTCTTTATTTAGGAATTTTTTTTTTTTTTTTTTTTTTTTACACATGTGGAAAAATTTTTTTTTTACTTTTTTACTTTGTCCCAGGAGGGGACATCACAGATCGGTGATCAGACCGTGTGCATAGCACTCGGTCTGATCACCGATGTGACAGGCACATTCCACAGGCTTGCCGGCGCCTGCTATGAGGATTCTCAGCAGACGCCGGCAAGCAGGGTCATCTTATGACCCGGAAGGAGTCCCGCGGCCATCTTGGATCCGGGGACTCCTTCCAGGTCACCGGAGCAGCGCGATCTCATCGCGCTGCTCCGGTGGGAGAGCGCAGGGAGCCCCCGTCCCTGCGCGATCCCCCTCTATGCCGCTGTCACTATTGACAGCGGCATCAGAGGGGTTAAATGCCGGCGATCGGCGACAGCGCCGATCGTGGGCATTGCTGCGGGGTGTCAGCTGTCATATACAGCTGACACCCGCACCCGATCACCGCGGCGCTCAGCGCGAGACCGCGGTGATCGGGGCGCCGTACTAGTACTGCGGCTGGCACTAATGCAGTGCCGGCAGCGCCGTACTAGTACGGCGCATGGCACGAAGGGGTTAAAAGAAATAATACATAACTAACAATTTAAAATTTGTGTACTATAATTTTTTCCTGTAACAATCTAAAACTAGTTTTTTTCCTTTGCATGGTAATAATATTTTTTTTTCCACTGCATGTTGCATGACATGTGACAACTGTGGGTTAAAAATAAGGATACCATATACCCATGTTTCAGTTTAAACCTTTTGAAGCCCCTCAGCCTTTACAAGTCAAATGGATTCAGTTGCAGGCCCTGTACCAGATATAGCTGGAGAACAAATGCTCAAGTTCTTATGAGTCCTATCTATAGATATTTTACAAAGTGTTAGGTAATGTGTATTTGGGGAATATTCAAAGAAATATTAAAATATTAAATTTAATAGTTTACAATGCGCATTGATAATTAGGATACAATATTTTGGGTTAATTTACATGTATTCTTATTCTTTGTATGTGAAATATGTAGTTTCAACTTATATGTGTGTCACAGTCTGAGTGACAGATGACAGATGAGCGTTTGAGCAGCTGTTAAGAGTGAAGTTAACGTAAGAGTGAATAACGTGGAATGTGTATGTACAGTATGAGAGAGGCCTCATGGTATTCTATGAAATATTATTTACTCAACATATATTTCTATATTTCTTTAGTAATTATTATTTCTTGATTTAGTTAATAGTGAATAAGTGCAATCACACATCAATATGGTTTATCAAGAAAATCGACATTTAGAATAATTTTTCCAAATGATAATTTTATGATATTCAGTGTTTTTTTAATGGTTACATAGATGGGTACACATCTTTAAACAAATATATGGCACAAGCTGATATGACAGTTATAAAA